>NW_027203382.1:25942500-26542500 GCF_024711535.1 Dipodomys merriami | reverse complement strand
GACAGCTTCACTGTCTACTAGTCACCCGACATCTTAGACACTAAGGTGTCACAAGCTTGTCGTTTTCATAAAGGCGAAGTTCAGATCCCCTTTAAAGTCCTGTACCTTTACTCCTAATTTTAGAAGGCTTGGGCATCTTGCTTCCCAGCTTCCAGAAAGAAAGAGCAAGGAAAAGGGAAGGATGAAGGAGTTGCTTTCTAGAGGCAACCAGGAGAGCCAGCAGACAGTGTGAAACAGGGAAAGAGAAAGAGGAGAGCTGGAATGCAGACACCAGGAAAGTTAAAAAGTAGGAAAGCTCTGGCCAGATGGGGAGGGGTAAAGATTCTGTGAAAATCTTAAGGTTTTCCCTCTGTAATGAGTCTTGGATTCTCCTCCCAATTAGAAAGGTATGTTAAATAATTTTCTAAGTTGGAATCCACAGGAAAATTATGTCAATTTGTGATAAGAAAGGAATTAAGGACTTCCTCATCATTTGGCAAGTTATTACAAAAGCATAACTCTTCTTGAGAACAGAAGTAGGACCTTATTTCAGTCCTCAATTCTTAAAGAAAAGTAACATAGCTCAATGGATACAATGCAATGGAGATTGCATACCTGAAATCTGTTTTTGTGCTGTTTTCTGGCCTTTTCTCTGACCCTGAAAATAACTCTTTCCTTCCATTCCTTCTTTTTTTTTTTTTTTTTAATAAAATTGGGGTGTGTTGACTTTAACTCAACTTTAATGATATACTTGTGGGATAAAGGAAAAAAAATGGAACAGAGAAAATGGGCCTTAGGAAAATCTCAAAAGTAGTTATAGGACGAAAGGGGACCTAAGAAAGTCTCAGGTTCCAGACCAGTCTAGGCTATATCAAGATTGTCTGAAAATGAGCAAATAACAAAACCCAAGTTGCAAACAAAACAAAGCCAAAAGATATCGTATTGTAGTGGTATAATATCACATACGTGTTAGGAAAGCTCAGATCATGAAGAAAATCTTAGACGATATCTAGAAAATAATTTGATGATCCAGGACACTGAAAAGGGGAGACTGAGGCCTGGCAAGGTAAGCTGACATGGCTGAAGGTCTACGTGAAGGTCAATACTAGAATCTATATGCAGCTCTCAGGTATTGTATAATTCCATGAGATTGTGACACTAACATTAATTTTGTATTCTGTTCGAACTAGTTGACCCACCCTTTAATTTTTATGCATCTTCTAAATTTTATTTATTACATGTTAGAGCTCTTCTCTTTGACACTGCATTTGAAATTATTTTATGGCTAAAGCTTTAAAGGTTTATAATGCAGTGGCCTCCTAATAGCAGGTCAGTCAGAAAGACTTTCATTTGGCACAGGTTCTCAATGATCTAACTGAGCTATTTAAAGCTCAGCCAGGGAGCCCTGTAAACTGCCCATGTTCTATCCTGGAACCAACAGGGCTGATGTGATCTTGGAACCTCAGAGAATAATGATTACCATGACTATATGACCATTACGGCAGGGACGCCGTGTTTCCTGGGATTTCTCTGATACTGAGTGTGCACTGGACTTCCTATGGCTTTGCTCATTACTGAGGGGTTTAGGGAGTAAGAGTGAGGCTGAGCAAAGATGAGTTACTGGCTATTCAGGAGTGCTCTCTAGACACCATAACCACACATCCACAAAATCGACAGAGCACACATATAAAATAATTAATGGCCATTTGCTAGAGAGACAAGCTTCATTGTGCAAGGAGACACAAACACAGAATGAAATAAAAGATGATGTAAAGATGACTCTAGGCCAGGATATTGCAAGGAGGCCTAAAAAATGGAACATGGAAGATAGGGAATGTTACAGGCTTTCCTGGTGACAGATCTAGCCTCCAGTTCCCTTCCTGCCACTTACTAACTATGCCATCCCAATTTCCTCAATAGGTTGGGATAGTGGGGAGAATAGGTAAGGTCCTATGTAAACTGCTCAGGCAGAGAGTATTCAATAAATACATAAATGGCTTACGTGCTGTAAGAATTCATGGAAAGAGGTAACTAGAGTGAGTGACTGAAGGAGGGGGCTGGAGTAAGAGAAGTCTGTCCACTAGGAAGAGGAGGGGTACTTGAAAAAGAGGTGAGACAAGGACAGGGTTAGAAGAAGGCCCCCAGGCAGCACCAGACAATCAGAAGAGGAAAGGTTGGAAACAGGAAATGAGGGTTTTCTGGAGAATGTCAGGGTGAGATCTATGAGGCTTGAGGGAAAAGGGACTGCTGGGCTTTGGTCAATGACAAGACCTCCACTTATTTCCTCAGCCCTAGCAGGCATTTGGTCTGCTTTCTGCCCACTCATGTTCTGGCCAGAGATGTGTGATTATGGGCTTTGGAGGCCTTCATGCCATTACTTCTGCCATACTTGAACAGATGAGGGCCAGAAAAGGATATCTAGTCCATAGCAGTTTTTCTGATGAGTACTATCCTATATCCTTTTGTTAGTATTATCAATGTTATTGAGGGAAGTGAGACACAGTGCATGTTAACCTGGAAACAAAGAGCTGAGAAGCAATGAAGAGATCATGAAAATAAAATAGCACCTAGCATTTCCTTGTGGGGTTGCCTCCTCTCTTTCCAGCAGAACATGTGAAGTCCTGCTCCTTTACTTCCTTGAAAATCTTAGGGTAGTGTGTGTGTGTGTGTGTGTGTGTGTGTGTGTGTGTGTGTGTGTGTGTGTGTGTGTGTGTGTGTGTGTGTGTGTGTGTGAAAATACCATATAGAGGAGTTACAATTACATGGGCAAGATAATGAGTACATTCCCTATCAAGCATTGTTGCCTCCTTTATTTCCCCTTCGCATCCCTTCCCATTTCCCACCTCCCTATACCTCCCATCCCTGCACTCAATCTTAGGGTATTCTTAACACCACAAACCACCCTCCTTTCCAACCTAAAAATCGCTGAATGAGTATTACCTACACTATTGGTTAGTATATTTTCAAGTTGGCTTCCCTAGCAATTGTCTTTCTCTGCTATTTCTTCCTAATTACATATGGTGGTAAGTTTCCTCCACCCACACACGAAAAAAGAAGACATTAGCTGTCTCCATTACCATTCACAGGCCTGCTTAGCTGAATGGGAAGAAGACTGCTACCGCCAAATTGCTATTTTGAAAGAATGATTATGAGTCCCTTGAGAATTTTTCAAGTGTGTTTCTTGATAGCCTCACTGAGAAGCAAAGTGATAGTGCATTTCCCATCTAAGTAGATATGGAAACCTCCTTGCAAATGTGTTTCTAAAGTTAGGGTTTAGTAGGAGCTGGTACCTGAGCTATATATCGACATAGATAGTGCTTTACTCAAAAGAAGGTAATGGAAATAGCCCAGTTCCTATTACCCACTCCCAACACCCCTCCTTCTTTTCTTTGAAAAAGGCATGATGCAATTTCAGTTAGTGTCATTGTTGGGGCTCCTTAAGTTGCAGAGAAGTCCTGAGCAAGATCCATGCATTACGAACGTGGAATGCATTAGCTAGGAACCAGGGGGAACAAGCTGGTGCAAAGATGTTTCATCTCCTCCCTCCTTCCCTGATGATTGACACTATGCAAACACAGAAAAAGACGGTGTCAGTGACTTACTGACCTCTTTGGAAGGAGGCAGGATTGTCCAAAAACATTATGTTGCGATCCTTCTGAGACCAATTTCTTTGCAAGTTGGTATTATTTAACTTATTCTATTAAAAAATACATTTTTCCCCCTTCTGGCATTACCTTCAGGCACAAGGGCACAAGGGAAAAAATAGCAACAGTGATTCAGCTAATTGTTGAAAATTGTTGTTTAGAAAGAGGCAAAGAGGATTCTTGCTTTTCTTCTCTAAGGAGAATGTAGTATAAATGTCCTCCCTCACCCTCACCCCCATACGCTATGTCTTTTTGCATAGAGGTTCTGCATTATTACGAAAAGAATAAAAAGCTTAGTGCTTCAATATAATGTGCTTGATAGGATAATTACCAGTACAAAGCAAGTCAGCAACAGACTATAGGAAAGGCAGATCCTCTGTTCGGAATGAATAGAATTTAGTACTTTATATACTTACAGTACTATGGACAGGGTGAGGATGGAGGTGCACAAACTCTGCTTGTAGCAAAATGATGGAGGGATGTCTAAGTAGATGCTGTAAGGGAAAGGAGCCTACCATTGTAATTCATAGCATTCCCACAAAAGAAAAATAAGGATTTCCTCTCTCATGAAGGACATGAAAGTCATTCAAACCTCTTTCAAGCATTGGCAAAGGTCTTGTCTGCAAAAGGGTTAAAAGGAAATTAAATTCTAAAGATAGGGTCATTAGAGACTAAAAATCCAAATACAAGCCGGTTAGAATTCAGCTATTTTTTTTTTTGCATAAAGCAACTCAGGCTTTGATTTTAATTCTATTCCTCTTTTTTATCTATCTCTCTTTCCTTAAGAAAACAAGCACTTCCTAGCAATACAGTCCTCTTTGGGTAAACATTAAATTTTGATGGAGATTGCATTGAGTATGTAGATTGCATTCATCAGTGTAGCTATTTTTATATTAATCCTGCTGGTCCATGAACATGGGAAGTCTTTCCATTTTCTAGTACCTTCTCCAGTTTCTCTCCCAAAGTTTTACAGTTTTCATCTTAGAAGTTCTCACTTCCTTAGCTAAATTTATACCCAGGATTTTTTATTTTTTTGAGGCTATTGTGAATAGCCTCAAATTGTTTTCCTGATTTCTTTGTCAGTCTATCTGTTGTTGGTATATAGAAAAAGTTACTGGTTTTTCTATATTTGTTTCATACTCTTCTGCTTTGCCAAGAGTGTTTACGAGTTCTAAGAGGTAATTCTTCTTTTTTTTGGTGTTGATTTGGATTTGGGTATAGGAACATATAATCTGCAAATAGGGTTCATTTGACTTCTTTCTTCCCTATTTGAATTCTTTTGTATTTTTCTTTTGTCCTGTTGCCCTGGGTAGGAATTCCAGTACTATGTTGAATAAGAATGGGGAGAGTGAACACTCTTGTATTCTTGACTTTAGAGGAAATGTAGACACCCAGGATAGAAGATATTTCAAACCCCAAGTAGATATGACCAGAGAAGAGCTTCAGTACATCACAGCATAATTAATATGCTAAGACTAGAGGGCAAAGAAAGGATATTGAAAGCTGCAGGACAAAAACACCAACTTACACATAGAATTGCTTCCTATCTCCCAGGACAAATCCTAAAAGCTATGAAGCTATGAAAATATATTTCAAGCTCTGAAAGAAATTGTGTGTGTGTGTGTGTGTGTGTGTGTGTGTGTGTGTGTGTGTGTGTGTGTATGTGTAGTCACATGCATATATACATAAATGTATTAACTGAGGTGCAAATATATTAACTGAGAATTCCAATGTTATAACTCCTTTGAGCAACTAACTTACAGTTTAACAAAGTGAATAAAGCTGGAACTTGAGAGATGTGTGTGGGGCATGAGGTCAAGATAAGGGAGATTGTTAAATGAAGAGGAAGGATGGGAGAAAGCTGTCATAATATTCAATGTATATATGTGAAAATGGAGCTAGGAAAATTGAGAGGATAGGGTGGGATTGGGAGTGATCTGAGGTTCCTTTTCGGACTCCTTTCTGTGACTTTCATTTTCCAGTGACTACTGTTACTTTAAATTCTGTTCTAAGGTTCTTTATTCTATAAAACCTTGGTCTGTATATTAGTTACCCTGTGTGGCACTATCTTTGATTTGCACCAAGACAGAAGACTTAAACATCCTTAACTCATCCTGCACCAGTCCCCCACCAATCAAAGCTCAGCTTTTCTACACGATTTTCCTGCTTGAGTTCACTTTCTAGTACCTTTGGATCCTTGAGTTTGGTTTGCATAATTTGTATCGTTTTTCCATGTGTTGTAGTTGTTATCTGTCTGAGGCTGGAGTCTGGTGAGAGCTTTCTTGGTTATACTGAGTGTGGAAAAGAGTGTCAAATACTATTAATTTTTCCTTCTATAATACAAAAAGGATGATCTGACCATTATCTATGTGGTTAAGAGTATGTTTGGAAAGAATTGTATATGCATTTAAGTTCTCTGGTTTTTACTTGTGAAAACCACCATATAGCTATATAAACAGCTTAGCTACATAAATATAAAATATGAAAAAGGCACCTTGGATCTAATTCTGCTTGAAAATCATCAACAATATTTTAGAGATCTAATCTGAATTCTGTTGTGTAACATTTAAGGACTGAAGATTTTATCAAGACTCTTGAATATAAGCATTAATCCTAGAGATATTCCCTAGGTTTGGGGTGGATCTTCCAGAAACCCTAGCTCCCCTCATCTCCCCCGGCAAAGTTCATTTCAGATGAAGACTTCTAACACTGACTATAGAGTTGGAAGGGGAAAAGCAAAACTAATATATGTGAGTCCAATCATGGCAAAGGGTTAACTATCGCAATATGCCACCAAATACTTAGAAGTATTTGTACAAAAAAATACAAGAATCACTGGTATAAACTTCTATGTGAAGAAGAGTTATAAAAAAACTATTATGTATATTTAGAAGTTGGTTGTGGGGTTAGTTCTGCATGCATACCTTCTGAATCAGATGTGGGAACAGGAATATATTTAAGAGAAAATAAAGCTGGGTTTCTTGATCTTTTCTAAAATAGAGATGCTTCAGCACCCATTTTCTGTTTCAGATCTGTCTTGATGGCTTGTGGTTCCACTAGGAAGGAAATGATACAGGAAGGTGGATCGGTTCTAGATCCTGTCCCATAGCTCAAAGCAATTCAATAATTGTTGACAAATCTGAAATGTAGTTGCCAGTGATATGTGAAACTAAATCATTGCAGCTTGAATATTCTTTTAGCCAATGAGCTGGGGAGGAGACTTCAGTCTGAGTGTATTCATGCATTGGACCAAACTGATTGACTGATTTAACATCTCTGCCCTGGTGGGCATTTGTCAACTCTGCAAGAAGGTCTTTGAAAGACTCCAGGAAGGCTCAGTGCTCTGCTCTGGGAGAGGTCCCCAGCCAACCAGTCTTGGAGGGTCTGAAGTTTTACTGGGAAACAGGGACTTGTGGTGGCTCAATGAAGCTTTTACAACTGCTCATTATGAAGCTTGCCCTTGACTGGTCTCCATGGTTTTATTCAGCTTGATGTTTTAGTTGGCTTGAGGTCATTTTGGCTAGAGATTTCTACCTTTTCTTTAGGTTTTTCTTCTTCTGTAGAATGAAGTTGTTCTTTTACTTCCCTTGACAGAAGTGCAGGGCAGGCCCTAGCTGGATTGGGCGCTTGAAGCCCCAGTGGCTCTCCAAGTAGCATGTGCCTCTCATTGGGGAAAGATGGTTAGAATGGCCAAGGATATGCTTATGAGTCTTGCAGGGATATTTGCCTCGGAACCAGTGGGTGATGGATAGAAATTCCCTAGCAGGATATTCTGAAATGTCTGTTTCCCATCTGCTTTGTAATTTATGATCCTTCAGACTTCACTAAATCTGCAGTCATGCACCAAATACAGAATCATATGATTCTGTAACAGCTAGGTGTCTGGTGTTTAGGGATCTGGCTGCCCACTGAGATGCAAGAGTTACCCTGGCAGAAATGGAGGCCTCACTGGCCACAGCCAAACATCAAACACATCTATGATTGTAACCAGTACTCCTGTGATTCACCTTGTTTCAATTTGAGTAAGAGGGCAGGGGTGATGGCGGTGAGGGGGGGGATGGGATGGGGGGAGGCTTCCATCTACTTTGCAGACTTCAACCCAGGGAGTTCTGAGCCTAACTCTCCAACTTCCAATTTCCTATGCTTCTTTACATTGCAGAATTTATTTTGCCTCCAAACCAATCCTTTCTGTTTCTTCTTCCAAGTTCAGAACTAATTCCCAATTTTACCTTCCCAGATGCCAAGTTTTGGTAGGAAGTCTTTTCTGTAGACACCATTAAAACTTGCTGAGATAAATTGTCCACAGCATGTTGAGGGAATGTTGTTTTTTTTTTATCTTTTTCTTTTTCAGTACTAGATTTTGAACTCAGGGCCTTGTTCTTGCTAGGTAGATGCTCTACCTCAGGAATAACACACCAGCTCAGAACCTGTTTATCTTTTTTTTTTTAATGTCTTTTTACTAAGATTTGGAACCAACCCAGATGCCCCTCAGTAGATAAATGGATCAAGAAAATGTGGTACACACACACACACACACACACACACACACACACACACACACACACACACACACACACACACACACACGACTTAGAAAAATTATATTAAGTGAAGTAAGCCAGGCCCAAAGAAACATAGGTCCCATGGTTTCCCTTATTTGCAATATCTAGTATATGTATGAGTCAAGCAGACAAGGTCAAAAGCTATGTACACATGACCATATAAGATGATGTTAAGTGAAATGAACCCCAAGTTAGGGATACAAGTGATTTTTTTCTTTCTTGCTATTGTTCCTAATGTATTTGTAATGTACCATGTGATTTTTTTTGTTTCTTTATATATTCTTCCCCCATGGTATAACCTCTGTTTTCACTGTATTTGATTCCAGTGTGCTGCATCTTGTATATACACTTCTCTAGCTTGGGGAGGAGAAGGGAAAAAACAAAATGCTTAAATAGGGATACAGGTTAACCCATCGTAACAATGAGATGTACAAGACACTATGTTTAAAAACAAATTTTACATTTTAGGTGGGGCGGGATTGGGGTAGGGGGAGTGTAGTTGTGGAGGTAGGAGGGAAGGGATGGCAGGGGAAAACAAAGGAGGAGGTAACAATGCTTGATAGGAAATGTACTCATTACATTACTCATATAAATGTAAAAAAAAAAACCAAGAAAGAAAATCTTAAAAAAAGGAAGTGGCACTGTGGCTCAAGCGGTAGAGCACTCGCCTTGAGCAGAAGAGCGTAAGGACAGCACCCAAGCCCAGAGTTCAAGCCCCACTACCGACCAAAAAAAAAGAAAAATGTAATCCCTCTGTACAGTTTTTTTACAATAAAAAACGTATATAAAAAATAAAAATGTCTTTTTAATATTTTAACTAATGTATTTATCTTTTGCTGATCCTGAGGTTTGAACTCAGGATCTGGGCATTGTCCATGAGCCTTTTGTGCTCAAGGCTAACACTTTATCACCTGAATCACAGTGCCACTTCTGAGTAGTTGATTAAGTATAGTCTTATGGGGACTTTTCTGTCTGGACTGACTTCAAACTGCAATCCTTAGATCTCAGTCTCCCAAGTAGCTAGGATTACAGGCATAAGCCACCAGTGCCCGGCTAGAAACTGTCATCTTAAGTGATAAGACAAGAAAGAATGAGCATCGGTTGTAGGATATTACTGTTAATGAGAGTATTATTGTTAATGAGTGATACATAAAGATATATCTGGCATTTAGACTGCAATAAAAACAATATGAAGTACTGCTATGGGAATGTCAGTTGGTATATATTTCCTATAGAGCAATATGGACAAATACTTGAGGGACCTTGAGAGTAATTGTCTGTACAGTGGAAGAAGCACAGCCTCTTCAACTATTGGTGCTGGGAAAACTGGGTGACATGCACAAAACTAACAGTGGACCCCAGCCTGTCACCATGCACTAACATCAACTCAAAATGGATTAATGACCTCCACATTAAACCTGAAACTCTGCAACTACTGCAGGACAGAGTAGGAAAGACATTTGAACTTATAGGCACAGGCAGGATTTCCTGAACAGAGTCTCAGGTCACAGCAAATTGGAGAGAGCCTTGATAAATGGGACTACATTAAAATAAAAAAGTTTCTGCACAACTAAAGACATAGCAACCAAACTAGAAAGATAGCCAACTAATTGGGAAAAAATGTTTACCAGCCATATATCAGTCAAGGACCTAATATCCATTATATACAGGGAACTCAAAAAATGAATCCCTCCAAAACCTAACAAACCAATTACTAAATGGGCAAGGGAGCTAAAGAGAGATTTCTCAGAAGAAGAGTTAAAAATGGCAAAGAAACACATGAGGAAATGCTCATCACCCCTGGTTGTAAAGGAAATGCAAATAAAAACAGCCATCAAATACCACATTACTCCAGTCAGTATGGCCCATATCCTCAAGTCAGCCAATGACAATGCTGGAGGGGATGCAGAGAAAGAGGAACCTTACTGCACTGCTGGTGGGAATGTACACCAATACTACCACTTTGGAGATCAGTGTGGAGGTACCTCAGAAAGCTAAATATAGACCTCCCCTATGACCCAGCCATACCACTCCTAGGCATTTACCCTGAGCAACAGGAAACAGGATACAAGGACACATGCATCTCCATGTTCATTGCAGCACTGTTTACAATAGCCAAGGTATGGAAACAACTCAGATGCCCCACTACAGATGAATGAATCCAAAAATTGTGGTACCTATATACAATGGAATATTATGCAGCCATTAGAAAGGACAAAATAATGGAATTTTCAGGGAAATGGATGGAACTAGAAAAAATCATTTTGAGTGAGGTAAGCTAAGAGCAAAGAGACAAACGGCACATGGTCTCCCTGATTTGTGGATGTTAAATCCAAAATGCAAGGAGATACAACAAAGTAAAGGACTTGAAAAACAAAGTTAATCATTACTAAATGACCTCATGTTTTGACCACATATATGGTATGTATATGCGCACATCTGAAGGAAGCTAGGAGGAGGACACAGAATCAGAGGGAAACGGGAAAACATACAACAGAGGGGCCCATCAGCTGCACTGGACATTGATGAAAATGAACTAAGCAACTCAAGGGCAGCAATGGGAAGGAGAGAATGAGAGGGATAGAGGGAACAGCTAGCACTAAGCAAAAGGAAAGAAAGGTACATATCACCCGATGTGGAAGAAATAGTTGTATTGTCAAAGCTCATAGAATTCACAAACTTTATAGAACACGATAATGACAATTTGCCTCACGAAGGTTAGAATGTGTTTGTGACTTTAACTAAATATAACTATCTCAAAAAAAGAGTGATTGTCGGTGAAGAAAATTTAAGTACAATGAGAGGCACTGAATATATTTATTTATAATGTTTCATTGTTCTGAAGAAAACCCAAGTACTCCAAATGGTATTTAAGTAAGCATTACTTTGAATTATTTCCCTTCTTTTGCTTTCCTTCTCTCTTTTCCTCTTTCCTTCCCTTTTTTCCTTTCTCCATCCCTCCTCCTAAATAAACACAATACAGGATCTTGTTATACTTTCTGTTATTTCCATAAAATATATTCCCAGAAGTGAAGTTGTGTTAGCCATGGAGAGGGTCAGGCAGAGGGTTAGATCTAGAAGGTGAATGTTTGTTTCTTGTCACTGGAGCCTGTTCCTCTTGGAGTCTAGAAAGGCACTGCTAATACTGTCTCTTGTCAGTATAAACATTTTTGCTTCCCACAATACTAGATTCTTGATCCAGTATTTTAAAAGCTTCTTTTAAAGTTTCTTTCCTGGTAAGCCTTGGAGAAAAAGTCATCAAATCTGATCAACAACAACAACAAAAAATCCATTGCCAATAATTAGCTCACATATCTCCCCAGTCCTTATTCTTCCTCTTTGTTGAACATTGTTGATACATCCCAGAATGCTCAGGGAACAGAGTAGGAAATTGTGACTGCTCAGCTGCCCTGGACGTTACCTGTGTGGATCTGGGTATGCTCTCCTGCGGGTAACACTTGGAGTGGAGGAATGCAGACTCTTCATTTCAAAGTCTTCAGTGTCTGGGCACCTGACAAACCTCACATGTTTTGATCTGACTTGAGACTGCCCCGGCAAGCACCTTGTTTTTGTTTGAACACAGAGGTTGAAGCAGCCAGTGGACTCCTGGGAGTGGCCGCCCTAGGCTTCCTGATGTTTGAGAGTGAACCACCTCCATCCCTGATATCTGGGTGCCATCCTGCGAAGTGGGCACCTGCAGAGTGTCTGACCCCACTGGAGAGGGAGGCCAAGCCACCTGTATGGGAACGTGGGGTGTAGTCACAGCTGAATAGCCAAGCCTAGAATAGACTTGCTCTCCGTCTACTCACAAGCACCTCTGGAGCGTCTGCTGGGAATCAGGCAATAGGGCCTGAAAGTAGCAGGTGAACAACACCTGCTTCCTACTCTTAAGGTGCATGCAGTGCTGATTAGGTGAGACAGGAAGGAAGTGGATTATTTAGGAGAGATGATAACAGTAGAGGATAAAGAGAATATTGTTGGTCACAGAGGAGAAATGGCAGGCTTGGAGAAGCATCTCTTAGCATCTGCTTGGAGTAGTATCAGCTTCAGGCTGAGCTGGTTTTGTCCAGGCTTTGAGATATGTTGCTTTCAGGTGGTAGATAGAAGGGCAGCTGGCCTACAGGGCTGCAGTGGGGTGAAGCTTCTCTCTGAGGGCTAGAAAAGTATGCTGCTGACCACAGATTGTGTCAGCTGCCTTTTCAATCACCATAGGCATTTAGCATGCCAGAGCTGTGGAGGGCATTTGGTACATAGTAGTGAACAGTGGCATTCCACTGTCCATCTAAATCCAGAGCAGACCAACACAAAGGTAATAAAATGAAACTACATGTGGAACAGGACCTTTGTACAAGCTGGGTTGGCTGTTTCCCCAACACAAGGAATTTCCTTGTCTATAGATACAGTTCTTCAGTGCCTGTGTTTAGCTGGTATGTGTTTTTTACTTTATGGATAAGGAGTTGATTTATCATTATTTTTAACCAATGACACATTGGTAGTTTTTAGTTTGTTTTAATTTTTCTATTATAAATGATTCTATAGCAAATATTCTTTTATATACATTGAACACGTGTGTTTGGATAAATTTCTGAAAGCAGAATTACTGGATAAAAGGATAAACACTATTCATATATGTTATATCTGTGCACATTGTTATGTATTGTGTATATATGTATGCAGATTGTATGTGTATTTATTTATTCTTCCCAATCCTCTTGTGCTGAGAATGGAACCCAGGACCTTGTTCAGGTAAGCACTTTACCACTGAGCTACATCCTAGCCTTAGACCTTGCATTTTTTTTTTTTTTTGTCGGCCGTGGGGCTTGAACTCTGGGCCTGGGCGCTGTCCCTCAGCTCTTCAGCTCAAGGCGAGGGCTCTACCACTTGAGCTACAGCGCCACTTCCGGTTTTCTGGTGGTTAATTGGAGATAGGAGTCTCATGGTCTCTCCGGCCTGGGCTGGCTTTGAACCGCGATCCTCAGATCTCAGCCTCCTGAGTAGCTAGGATTACAGGTGTGAGCCACCAGCGCCCGGCTCGAGACCTTGCATTTTTGAGAGACAGGATTCATTATGTAGCTCACACTGACCTCAAACTTTCAGTTCCCCACCTCAATCTCCCAATGCTGGGATTACAGGTTTGTACCACTACACCTGGCTACAATGAGTTGTGTGTGTGTGTGTGTGTGTGTGTGTGTGTGTGTGTGTGTGTGTTGGTATGGGACTTGAATTCAGGGTTTGGAAGCTATCCTTTAGGTTTTTCACTCAAGGTTGGTATTCTATCACTTGAGCATAGGTCCATTTCTGGTTTTTGTAATTAATTGAAGATAAGAGTCTCTCAGAGTAACAGAGAAGGTAAGTCTGGCATATTGTATGCATATATGGACAGGTCAAATTGAAACCTCCCTTAATAATTAATTGATGCTAATAAAAATCTGAGAAAAGCTTTGTTCTGCCCTGGATGGCTTCAAACATTGATCCTCAGATTTTAGTTTCCTGAGTGGCTAGGATTACATGTGTGAGCCACTAACTAGCACCTAGCTACAACATTTTTTTAAATTTATGTGTACCTTCTGAAAGTTTCAGCAGTCTATGGAGTACCGTTTTCCTATGTTCTTGCCAAAGCCAGGAATTCTCAGTTTATAAAATCTTGGGGCATATGATAAAATTTCATCACCTTACTTGTGTTCATTAATTGGCTAGACTGTGAATTTTTCATTTGCTTGTTCATCCTTCATATCTCCTCCATAGATGCCAATGTACATTTTTCTTATTAGGATAATGAGCTTGTTCATACTAATGATTTACAAGGTCTTCAGTACTTAGACTGCCATACATATATTTTTCCCATGAATCATTGGGCATTTTATTTTATATTTTTTTCAACCACAGAGATGTTATAAAACAAAAACAACTATTAATGGTAGTTGCATCAAATCGCCTTTTCTCTTACAGTTTTGTAGTTTTGCCTTTCATCAGTTCTGTTCACAGGGTTCTGGGCTTCAGTGGTGTGAGCCATGTGAAAATGAGCTCCAATAAGTCAGACTGGGAGGACAGGAATGCACCTGTGATCTTCTCTTTGTTCTTGCTCAAAGCCATGATTTTTGTCTTTTCCCTCCTGGTAGGGGGGAGCCACATGCCTTGGTTCTGGGCCAGTGTGAGGGCAGGCCTGTATAAGAGGATCATTTCAGACATGAGAATCAAGGAGAAACAAATCTTTTCTTTAAAAAGGTGTTCCCTGCCAGTTCCACTGGGAACACGACAGTACTCAGGACTGAGAAGGACTGAGGTGCTTTGACCAAGATGATAAAATCCATTCTGAAACACTGATGTCATAGTTATCCTTCTCCAGTGTCTAATCTGTGTTCTCTGAAGTCTTGCATGGCAGAAAGATCAACCCCAGCCTACATATCTTAAAAATGACAAGTAAGCGAAATGAGCAGCCCAAGGATATATAGGCTATAAGTAGAAGAGTTGAGGTTTGAACTCTGATATGTATTGAGCCCAAAGCTCGAAACTGTGGCAAAAAGCCGTGATTGTTAAGTGTTGTTGTGTTTACATATATTGTTGTGGTAGTGAGTACTTTACATATATTAACTCTTTTATGATAGCATTCACAATTTGAGCTAAACCATTCTGTTTTGAAGATGAGAACGGTGGAGCTCAGAAACACCAAGGAGTCTGTCTAAGCTCACACAGCAATTACATGGCAGAAGCAAAGACTGAACCAGGACTATCTGACTTTGACCCTTGGGCATGTTTCTTTATATCTGTCTTTTCTTTCCTTTTCTTTAAAAAAATTAAATGGCAATAACTTGATCTTTTTAATTATGAGATGTTCATTCTTATCACTGGAGTTTCAAATAGTACATGGAATAAATCAGTGTTGTTTTAGTCCTTGGTGCTGCTTGCTCACAACATATTTTCTGAATTAGCAGTCTTCCTTGGGAGAATTTATTACCCCCTTCGCATCCCTCTCCCTCACTTGGAAGGTTATTTCCCTGTCTTTTACTTATTGTTTATGAAAATATGTTTTTGAGTAACTACTCTGTGGGGAATAGGAATATTTTATATAATTACTAGGCAATCTTGGTGTTGTCAAGCATGACCAAAGTACTAGAAAAGTTAATAAGTGATTATTTAATTACTTAACTACTAATGATTTCCCAGGCATCAGACTGTTTGGTTTTGCACCTGAACGTTTTCTGTGTGTATTTATTTTTGATTGGAAATAACCAGTGATCTAGAAAAATTCTAAGCTCTGAAGGTCATGCATTGGAGTCCCTGTTACTGATTCTACTGTGAGGTTCTACTAAACACTGTTAGGGATATTGACTGTTAGTTATTTTAATTCATAGTCTCTTTAGTAGACTTGGCTAACACAATGGAACACAAAAAATGAAAATACAGCTGGGTGCTGGTGGCTCATGCCTATAATCCTAGCTAATCAGCTATGAGGATCATGGTTCCAAGCCAACCCCAGCAAGGAAAGTCTGTGAGACTCTCATCTCCAATTAACTATGCGCCCCTCCCCCTCCCCGCTGAAAGCCAGAAGTGGAACTTGGGCTCAAGTGGTAGAATTCTAGCCTTGAGCAAAAGAGCTCAGGGACAATGCCCAGGCTTTGATCTCAAGCTCCAGGTCTGGTACAAAGATAAATAAAGAGGACTGGGGAGGTGGCTCCGTGGTAGAGTGCTTGCCTTGCATGCATGAGGCCCTAGGTTTGATTCCTCAGTACCACATAAGCAGAAAAAGCCATAATTGGCACTGTGGCTCCAGTGGTAGAGTTCTAGCTTTGAGCTGAAGAGCTGAGGGACAGCACCTAGGCCAAGAGTTCAGGCCCCATGACTGGCAAAATAATAATAATAATAATAGTAATAATAATAATAAAGAAGTTAACAAACAAATGAACATAAACATAAATTGTGCCTTCCAAATTCTGCTCCCAAACAGAAACCTCTTTCTATGATGTGATTGCCTTTTCTTTTGGTTGCAACTTTACTAGAAAATCTTTTCCTATATATTAAAGTCAAGTATATGTTATAGTGGTCTTACATTAAAGTCAAATAGATAAATGATGAAAGCTAGATTTCTGAAAAATCTTTCGATGCGTTGAGATATTTGCTTTTGGACATTTTCCTCACCTACTTTTCTAACACATAACACACACACACACACACACACACACACACACACACACACACACACAGTTATGCTCAATTACCTCTATAATGTCTCCCTTCCCTCAACTAGTTGGTTTTGAGACACTCACAAGGGATAGGCCATCAATGAGAGCTAGAAAGAAGAAAAAAACCTGAGAAAATATTTTCCTGAATATAATGAGAAGTTTCTCCTTCTTTGAGGCACAGATTCCTGGCCATATGGGAATCACCCAGACTTGTTAAGCTGCCACATCCCTGGAAATCCTGATTTCATGGGTCTATAGTCACTGTAACAATGTGCTCATCTCACAGGTTCTTGTGGGTGCTGTTGGGGTGGCCACCAATTGGGAGTTAGTCTGTGCTTTGCTTTTCCATTCTTTTCACAGTGAAGCAAACAGTCAGGCCTACAGGTGTTAACCTATAAATGTTTCTCAGCCTGCTCACTTCTTTGTACTACCACTGGCCAAATTCCTTAATCCCTCACTAGAACTATCACAATGGTGTCTCCTTTTCTTTCATGCCTCTAACACGGCCTTAAATTCTCCACACTGTGATCATGTAACACTGAAGTCAATTTTCTTTTGCCTTTCTTTCCTATGAAGCAAAAGTCTCATCTTTTAAAACTCATTTCAGAAATGGCCTCCATGAGGAAGACTTCTTTGGAGCTCCTACTGGGCTAGATGGCTCTCTTCTGTCTTTGACATCCCTGATGCTTCCGTTTAACTTGGTTTCCTTTCCATTTAGCACAATTGTGTACAGTGGTTTCTTCCATTAAAACATAGGTTCCTTCAGGCAGAAACCATAGCTTACTCAGCTTCCTATCACAACCACCTAAGAAAGTAGTATAATACTTGCTTAGTAAATGGCTGACTACATTAATAAGGAATGCTTTATCAGCGAGGAATATTTGCTGAGCACACTCTGTCCATCCATTTGTTTAACCAATGTTTGTTTATTTAAATGTTTCATTAGTGTATATTAATTCTATAAAATGGTTTCATTGTGATGTTTACATGATGCACCTAATGGACTTTGATCAACTTCAACCCTTCTATTACTCTTTTCCTATATCGCTCTCCTTTTTAAAAATAATTTTAACAGGTTTCATTATTCTATTGTCACACACATACAGTGCTACATACTAAATAATTGGATCAGTTCTGTTACCCTACTATTGGCCTCTCCCATCCTGCAGTTCAGTTCTGATTTTATGTTTTACTCAACTGTGCTTTTAGGTCCAAACCCTACATATAAGAGTATATATGTGATATTTGTCTTTTTCAGTCTTTGTTCTGTATTTTGCTTTAAGTGATAATCTCCAGTTCTTCTATTTTCTTGCAAATGATCTAATTTAATTCCTCTTATGACTAAAGAATACTTCATTGTGTCTATGAATACCACAGGTTCGTTACCCATCACCAGTTGGTGGGCTTCTAGGCTACTTCCACAGCTTGGCTATAGTGAATAGTGCTGCTATAAATGTGAGTGCACATGTGTCTCTGTTGTGTACTGATTTAATTCCTTCAGGATAATATATATTTTAGGTTGGGTTTTTTGGGGATTTTTTGGCATTAAATTCAGTGCTTTGTGCTCGTTGAACTTGAACTATACTTCCAACCCTTATTTAACAAATATTTATTAAGCTCTGTAATGAGCCTAACTCGGTGTATTGTACTGGCTTAACTCATGTGTTCCACTGCTACAGTGACTTCAGAAATTGACTAATTTAGAGACATGATCTTTAAGGAGGTCATTAAATTAAAAGGTAGCCATTAAGGAGATTCCTAAAGCAATAAAACTTGGGGTCTTTATAAGAAGAGGAAACTCTTAGGGGAGAAAAGGGAATATAAAGGTACAATGCCTATGTGCTTCTGATCATATAAAAGAATATTTATTGAAATAAACTGCAAGAAATGGAAACAAGAAACAGAAAAGAAGAGTAAGACATCATTGCAAGGGGACCATCCACAAGCCAGGGAGAGTGGTCTCAGAAGAAACTAACCCTGTTGATACCTCAGTCTCTGACCTTTGCCCTCTATAACTGTTGTTTAAACCCAAGTCTGTGACACTTTCTTATGGAAGCCTTCATAAACTAATACCAGCACCTATTATATATTAGGTGTTATTCTAGGGCCTGCTAACATTCACTCAGATCCTCTGTCAAGGCTCCTTCCTTCATAGAACTTGCAGTATACTGAGTGTCCTTTTTGTGCTCAGTTTAGCACAATCAAGGGGCTCTGGATAGAAAGCTATGATAACATTAGATTTGAGGATCATGGTTCAAAGCTAGCCTGGGCAGGAAAGTCCATGAGACTCTTATCTCCAATAATGACCAAAAAGCAGACAGCAGAATTGTGGGTCAAGTAGTAGAGTGCTATCCTTAAGCACAAAAGCTCAGGGGCAGCACCCAGACCCTGAGTTCAAGCCCTTGGACAGGCACCAAAAACAATGAAATGTTACTGCAGGTTCACTGCTTACCATGGATATGGACTGAGGCGACAGCGTAAGACTAACTAGAAATAAGGCAAAACATGTCCCTAGGAATGCTGAAATGAGAAGGGATCATTTAGAACAGAGAATCTGAGGTCATGATTGGAAAGCCGTGGAGGAGGTGGGGCCTCAGCTAGGTAGGGCTTAAACTGAGAGAAACAGGAACTGGCCCCAGCGAAAAAAACAGAGAGCATGGAGGAGGTAAGCTTCAGCAGTCAGAGAGAAATAAATAATTAACAGCAAGTGCCACTATTTCTGTGTAGTTCCTAAGTGGCTTATCTAATCTTTAAAGCAAAACTATAAGAAAGCCTTACTATTTCCAAAATACAGGTTTAAACCAAACACTCATCATTTATTTGTTAAAAGAATAGATGCCTACGCAATAACTGGGAAAGCATCATGTCAGATTTACAGTGGGGTGACACAATAAATTCAAGGAATGGAAAGCCTGGTGTGGTGGCCATTCGCAGAGGGATATAGAAGAGTTGCTCATAAGTGAGGCTGCACATCAGAATCTTCAGTACAGCTGTGGAAACTCCCTTTGGCCAGATTGTACCCAAATCCCCAAAATCTTTGCTAGAAATACTTATTCCTCAGATCCTTCATCCTGTCTTATCATCTCCCATACTACCTAGGGACCCAGGTTGTTCAAACTCTTCTACTTTCACTGCAGTCTTGTTTTATTTTCCCTATATATGCACAACAAACCTCTTAAAATATGCTCAATATGAAATTTTCTCTTGAGGCAAATATACTGAATATGATTTCTTCATTATTATCATAAGCATAGACTCTAAAGTTAAATGTTTTTATTGTTATTATAAAGGTGGCTTAATAGACTAAATTTTTCAAGCTTCTGTAGATAGCATTGCTGTCTTCCTCTCTCTTTTTTCCCTTTCCCCTTCCTTTCTTCTCTCTTGTATCCACTCATCCATCTTTCAACGAAGGCGTTCACTGAGCACAATATCTGGCATATATTGTCAATGTTTAATCTTCTCTTCTTAATTCACTAATCTCTTTATAATTGTCCCACCTTATATATCTTGTAATCTTCTACTGGTCTCCCTGGTTTTGCTATTTTACTCACTGCTTTTCAAGAGTTAAGAGCCACACCTCTTTAATTTCTTTCAAACACTACCTAGCACAGGCAGCTTCACACAAAGCGAGGGATTTGTTTTTTTCAAGAAAGATGTCAACAGCTCTTCTAGCGAAAGAAGGGTTAAGGTTTGCATAGCACAACTGAGGCATATTAGCTCAGGCTTCAGTGTGAATTTCTCTTTTTTTATTGTAAAAATACTATACAGAGGGATTCCAGTTATATGATCAAGGTAATGAGTACATTTCTTATTGAGCATTGTTACCTCCTTTGTTTTTCCCCTACCATTCCTTTCCTCCCACCTCCACAACTACTACCTCCTCTCCCCCTGCCAAAGTTGTAAAATGCTTAAGTAGGGATACAGGTTGACCCATTGTAACAATGAGATGTACAAGACACTGTGTTGAAAACGAACTCAGTGTGAATTTCAAATGAAAATATAAAAGCTGTCTGTTTCCTTCAACCACTGTGAATGTGACCAGGTTCTCTGTAACATGGGAGTAGCATGAATAGACAGGGTGGGCTCAGAGAGCCTTTGGTTCTGGCTTGGAGCACAATGATTCTGCCTGGACAATTCATTTCATTCCTTTTCTATTTTCCTCCTGGCATTGCAATCAGTCTTTTTAAATAGTGGTATTCAGCTCCATAACCCTAGGAATTCACAAAGGCTGAAGAGATAAATAGGGTCAAGAAAGAGTTTTAGTATTAATGTAAGTTAGTATTATTATAGTATAGTAGTATTAATGTAAATTAATGTAAGGCAGGTTCTTTATTTGTGTTTTGGAAGAGACAGTTAAGTTTAGGATGTTGTCATACCAGTCTCTGAAAATATAACCCAGAGTATCTCTCTCAGTGTATGTTCGCTTGGTCCTGTTCTCAAAGATGGCCAACTGCATTTCTAATGTGCTTCAAGGGCTCAAATAAACAGTGAGGTTATTCACATGTATCTGGGACAATTTCAAGGTTTGTGGTTCAGGAAATGCCATACACGTGGTCACTGAATCCCCAACAAAAAGTAGAGGTTTCAGAAAGATCATGGCGGCATCTCCTATTCTGGTGGTTCTTAAGTTGCTGCCAAGTATATTAGGCAGCAAATTTTAAATCAGAGTTACACAAATGCTTATACACTGGCAAGCTTAGAATCTGTGGTCAGTTCTATTAATACCAACCAGCACGCCATGCAGAAGAACTAAGGGACTTTGATGAGAAGGTCCTCAGCTTTTTATGGCTAAGATAGCTATCCAAAGGGATTCTCCCAAGTAGGCCAGCTGGCCATCAAGTCATGTTCAATAGTGCCTTTCTGGTATAGAGAAGAGGACAACTTATAATTTCTCCTAATATTATTTTACTTTTGAGAACTAGTCCAGGCGTTGCGAATAACTTATGCAGAGTGAAGAATGACAAGTTAATTAGCTTCCACTTCAAGGATGAGAATGGGATGGGGGAGGAGGGGACACGTTTACTGGAAAATTCCACTCACCTGAGCAGCCAGGGTCTGGGGAAAGCTGACATTTAAAAAGGGCTAACTACAGTGCTTTCCTGCTGCCTTTAGTAATGTGGCAAGGAAAGAACAACTGAAGAAACTCAGCTCCAAACAGACAACAGCAACTTCCTGTTTCTTTAAAAACAATAATAAGCATAACTAACCATGGGGTGAAGCCCCAGCAGTAACAATAAACAAAAGAGAGGAAATGTGCTTTTGGGGTTCCAAATGGCAATAATCACTTGCCAAGGGTTATTGTGTGACTGCTGGCCACAAACTATTTCCTTGTCCATCCACAGGCTGCAGATCCTGAGGGGATCAGGGCTTCTTCCTGTGTGAAAGAAGGAGTTGCAATGTTCAAATGCTCAAGAAGCCCCAGCCCTGTTGCAAAGCTGGAACTTTGAAGAAGAAGAAGAAAAAAAAAGAACCACAGCAGAATTACCAAATGGATGGAGCGACGATGTAAGTCTGACTTCTTAGGAGGAAGCATTCAAAAACCTGGATTTAGTTAACCCAGAGAACAGTTCTTAATATTCTCTGAAATTAGAAAAACAAAATGCTAATCCTTTAAGGAAATCAACTCAAAGC
Organism: Dipodomys merriami; assembly: GCF_024711535.1. NCBI lineage: Eukaryota > Metazoa > Chordata > Mammalia > Rodentia > Heteromyidae > Dipodomys > Dipodomys merriami. Next base: position 26,520,504 of record NW_027203382.1, on the reverse strand, counting down.
CAGGAACAGTAAATATCATTAGGATGTTCAATTTAATTTATTGCTTGTGAATGCTAACATAATTGAACGGATGCAGATAGGCTGCAACATTATACATTTTCCTCTGTGTTTTTGTGGCCTGGCTCCTTGTTTTATTTGAGTGAGTCATGGCATTGTTGGGCTTTACGTATCGGATGCCCTCCTGAGCAGGGGTGTGCCCACTAGCAGGCAAAGCCTGCCACTGCATTACAATGAGATGAGTTACTGGCTGTCCTGGCTGCCAAATAGGGTCTGACTTTCCCCTAGATGTAGGATAAGTCATGCTAAAACTGCCCAGTCTGAGCTTTTAATGTTGAATAAAAAGTGAAAGCTACTTAATCATGGGGTAATGTGACATCATAGTAGAGGATCCAGATCATTTTTTAAAAGGACCTTGTGGCATAATGGAAAAGGGAGGACTTGAAGCTGTTGCTGATAATTACAGTCCATAGAGAAACAGAGATGACAAATTGGCTGGAAGATGTTTAATATAAGGGTTAGGAAAGATAGTTATTTTTGGTATGATGCTTATCTATAAGCCTATTCCCGAGGAGAAATTATTACTATTATTGCTATTGTTATTGTTGTTGTTGTTATTATTATTATGTAGTTGTAGAAAGAGGTTATAATTCTGCCACCCCTTCTTTCTTCATTCGCTTCCATCTTCCCTCCTTCCACTCACTGGGAATTTTTTTAAAGCTAGTAATAACAATTGGAGTTCTAGACCTTCAGTCAAAAGCTTATGAAGGAGTTTAGCTCTGATAAAATCCTCCATGTTTATTCTTCTATATGCTGGTGAGACGTGGGTTGGAGGGTAAAGTCTGCTTTACTCAGATACCAAGAGAAGCAAGATAATTAAATGAAGCCAGCTCAAATTGTACAAATTCACATGAATTATCCTGGTCCACTTTTACTTTTATAAGGTTTATCGAGGTTGACATGCAATAACTATTTTTTAAAAAATGTACAGTTTTGAGAGATTTTAATGAGGTCATACACCAATGAAACTACTGCTATAATCAATGCAGTGAACCGAAACTAGAGGCGTAGGTTGAAAAAGGAAAAGATCACCTTGGAAAAGCCAGAGTAGCCACCAGGTTTCCTGAGCAAGGAAAAAGTAAGGACTTTGAGAAGGTCAGAGTGCTTTCCTATCTAAGCCTTTACTGACCACAGAATACTGCCTCTTGGCTGTACCTTCTTAGGTCAGGATCCTGAGGTGATTCAGACATTGAAAACATGTATCCATTGTTCTCAATAAGAAAGAAAAAAACTATTTAAATTTTTTCAGTCTTTCTTCTTTTATTTATTTTGTCCTTTTGTTCTGTTTGCTTTTTTCTTTTCTTATCTCTTAAAAACTATTCAACCAAATGGTTTATTTGACTACCTTCTTTATTTGACTATCTCCTTTATTTATTCATAACTTTTCTACCTCTTTGCAATCTCTGACAATACTGCCATTCTCTAGAACTACTGAACTATATTGTATATACTTATACCTGCAATACTCACCACCCCATCCCCTTTCATCTTCCTTGCTTGTTATTTTTTCTCTTACACTTCTTATTTTAACACCTCAGTTTTAACTTCTATACAAAAGAGTTTCATGTTGTAACCTTCTACTATATAAGAATGTCAGTCTGCGTACAAAATGTGATTAGTTATATAGGTAATGTTTCCAATATTATTTTACTTTATGTAAATACCATGATTGGTATTGAATCAATGAATTTGTTATTGCTAAGTTGTGTTCCCAGGTTAGTGGTGAGAAAAAGTCCAATTCTGCCAGAACATAAAACAGATAACTAAATCCCAAACTTCAAACTGACTTCAGATAAGCAAATCTCAAAATAAGAAAACAAACATGAAAAAAAGAGGGCAACCTGTCACCTCAAACAGTCTTCAATCTTTTGAGGAACCTCCCTTCTGCTTTCCAGAGTGGTTGAACCAGTCTACATTCCCACCAACAGTGTAGTAAGGTTCCCTTTTGGTCACATCCAAGCATCTGTTATTGTTAGTTTTCTTGATACTGGCCATTCTAACTGGGGTGAGGTAGAATCTCAGTGTTTTTATTTGCATTTCTTTTATGACCAGAGATGTCGAACATTTCTTCATGCATCTAGTGGCCATTCTTATTTCTTCTTTGGAGAAGTCTCTAAGTCATTAGCCCATTTATTAAGTGGATTATTGTTTCTCTGAGGATTTGTTTTCGGGAGGTTTAATTTTTTTGAGCTCTGAGTGTATTTTAGATATGAGGCCCTTGTCTGATGCATAGCTAGTAAAGATTTCTCCCATTCTAAGGGCTTTCTATTTATATTGCTAGCTAAACAGAGAGCTTCCCTATGACCCAGCAATCCCACTTCTGGGCCTCTATCCCATTGACCACAGACCAGACTACACTAAAGCCACCAGCACAACCATGTTCACTGCAGTATTACCATAGCCAAGATATGGAATCAACCCAGATGCTCCTCAGTGGATGAATGGGTCAAGAAAATGTTGTATATATACACAATGGAATTTTGTGCTTCTGTCAGAAAGAATAACATTGCCCCATTCATAAGGAAATGGAAAGACTTGGAAAAAATTATCCTAAGCAAAGTAAGCCAGACCCAAAGAAAATAGGCTGCATGGTTCCCCTCATTTGAAATAACTAGAATGTGCCTATAAATCTACAAGTAAACCTGATGGACAGCAAAAGACAAATAATTACACCTGGGCATGATTAATTAAACAGCAATCTAAATATTCACACAGCAAGAACAAAGGAGGATATTTTTAAGAGAGGCTCAAAAGCTATGTGAATAAGATAATGTAAAATGATGTTTATTGAAATGAACTCTAAGAAATGGAAGTAAGAGGTTTTTATTGTATTCTTTAAGGTTATTTTTTCTTTTCTTTTCTTTTTTCCTTTTACCTTTGGTTTGTTTCATTTCTGTACATTTGTTTTGTATATAAGTTAATCTGATTTGGGGAGGGGAAAAGGAAGCACAGAAATGGTGGGACAAAGGTTGAATCAATTCATAAGTGAAACCCACTAGACACTATGTTGGAAATGAGCTATACAACTTTGAGTGGAGAAGTTGGAAGGGGAAAAACTGAAGGGTTACACTATTCAAAAGGAAATGTACTCATTATCTGAATCATATAACTGTAACTCCTCTGTACATCATCTTTACAATAGAATTTAAAATAAAACAAAAAATAATTGTCAGTAAATCACAGAGTAAGGAATCAGAATAACAGTGAAGTGGAGGAAATTCCAAATATTGAGTTTAATGAAATGATGATAAAATGATCAATTATGTGAAAGGACACATATAAATAACTCAAATAAATAAAACAACTAAATGACTCAAAAAATAGACTTACAACGAGACTAAATAAAACAAAGTAAATGCAAACAAACAGCTAAAGGAACTTGAAGTGAATATAGATAAACAGCTTTAAAAAAGCTAAAAGAAAACACATATAAACATCTATCTTAAAGAAGTCAGTGTGAGATATAAAAACTGATCTCAATAAAGACATAGAAATAAAAAACAAAACAAAAAGAATAACAACAAAAAACAAAAAATTTGAGTCTTGGCAATAACAGTAGATCAAATGGAATGCATAATATTAGGGACTGAAGATAAAATATTTTAAAAATGGAGGAAATGTACTCATTACCTTACTCATGTAACAGTAACCCCTCTGTACAGTATCTTTTTTAATTTTTATTTTTTTATTGTGAAAATACTGTACAGAGGGGTTACAATTACATGGGCAAGATAATGAGTACATTTCTTATCAAGCATTGTAACCTCCTCCTTTGTTTCCCCTTCCCATCCCTTCCCATCCTCCCCCCAACCCCCCTGTACAGTATCTTTACAATAAAAAAAATTAAAAAAGATTTGAAAATGATTAAAAAAATGGAGACAAAGAAAAACAAATGACTCCAGGCATCTATTAAAAGACTAAACTTATGAGTCATAGGCATAGAAAAGAAGATGATAGCCAAAGACAGAGGAAACATATTCAATAGAGGAAACATCACAAATCTTTAGAAAGAGAGACACATTCAGGTACCTGTAACGTCATTAAACAAACACTACTGGAATTAAAAACATCACAGCACAGTGGTCATGGGAGATTTTCAAACCAGAGAGTCACCAGTAGATAGGTTAAAAACAAACAAACAAGAAAGAAAGCCCAGAATTAAATGACACTATAAACAAAATGAATTTAACAGACAGCTACAAAGTATTTCATCCAGCAGCTGCATAGTACACATTCTTTTCAGCAGCCTGTGGAATCTCCTCCAAAATAGGTCATATTTCAGGACATAAAGCAAGTCTTAACAAGTATAACAAGATTGAAATAACACCTTGTATTTTATCATACCATAATGGAATAAAACTCAAAACTCAGTACCAAAAGAAACCACTGAAATATTTCAACACATTGTTGAATGATTGATGGGTCATTGAATAAATAGTGGGAGGGGGACATGTTCTTAAAATCTAATGAAAATATGGACATAACCTATCATAATTTTAGGATACAGCAAAGGGTAGTTTATAACCATGAACACTTACATCAAAAAGTGAGACAGCTTCAATATCCTAACAATGTATCTTAAGCTCCTAGAATGACAAGTACTAGCCGAATCCAAAATCAGCAGATAGAATAAAACAATAAAGATTAGAGCAGAAATCAGATAGATACTTAAAGAATCATAACAAACCAACGAAAAACAAAGTAGAGTTTTTGAAAAGATAAATAATCATTAAACTCTTGGCTAATGTGACTAAAAGAAGAAAAATACCTACATAAAATTAGAGATGAAAATGAGGCTATCATTCCAAATACCAATAAAACCAACATCATGATGGGATATTTAAAAACCTACACTCAAATAAAATAAAGTCTAGAAAAAAATTAGTACATTTATGGATACATTTGACCTACCCACATTAAACCCAGAGGATGTTAAACCATTCTAGTAGACCTATAACAAACAAGGACATTGATTCAGTAATAAAAAGTCACCCAACAGAAAATACACAGATTTACTTCTAAATTCTACCAGACCTTTAAAGAAGAACAAATGGCAATATTCATCAATCTTTCCCATCAAAGTATTTCCATGAAATAGATAGGGGAAAGAACAATACCAAACTCATTCTATGGAGCTGCTACTACACTCTTCAAAACTCACCAAAAAGAGAAGCATATTCCAATTTATTTGGTGAACCCAGATACAAAAATTCTCAATAAAACACTTGGAAACTGAATTGAATATCATTAAAAAATTAACACAAACATAATCAAATTGTGTTCATGCCAGAAATACAAGGATGCTCAACATATATAAATCAATACATATAATAAAGCCCATAAAGAGAATCAGAGATAAGAATTTCAATTAAAGAAGGAAAAAGACTTTGATAAAATTCAACATCCTTTTATGATAAAAGTTGCAGTGATAAAAGGAATGTGCCTGAGCATGACAAAGGCTTTGTAAAATAAACCTATAGCCAACAGCATAAATAGGATGGTACTGGCATAAAAATACACATACATGAAGACCAGTGGAACTGGATAGAAGACCCAGCAATATATCCACACAGCTACAGCTATCTGAATTTTGACAAAGAAACCTAAAACATACATTAGAGAAAGGAGAAAGCTGAGGAAATTGGTTAGATACATGTGGAAGACTGAAACTAGATCCCTTTCTGTCATCTTGTACTAGTACCAATTCAAAGTGAATTAAAGATCTTAATGTAACCCCTGAAACTTTGAAGCTACTACAAGAAAAGAGTAGGGAAAACACTGGAACAGTGGCCTAGACAATAGCTTCTTAAGCAAAGCCCTAATACCTTAGCACATAAGAGAGAACTGATTGATAAATTGGATGGAATCAGACAAAAATCTTCTGCACAGCAAAGGATGTAGTCATTGTGCTGGAGAGAATGTGAGAAAATTGTTGCCAGATATACATCTGTCAAGAAATTCATACATAGAATGTACCAGGAGTTCAAAAAACTAAATCTCCAGAGAATCAACTCAGTTAATAATGGGAAAATGAACTGAATAGATAATTTTCAAAAGAAGTACAAATGGCCAATGGAAATTCCAATGACTAAATGCTCAATATCCCTGGAAATAATGGAAATGCATATGAAAATGACATTGAGATTTCCTCTCACTTTAGCCAGAATGGCCATTATCAAGAATACAAACAACAACAAATACTGGCAAGATTATAGGGAAAAGGAGATCTATATACTGTTGGTAAGAAAGTAAACTAGTGAAATCACTATGAAAATCACAGTGGACTTTCCTCAAAAAAATTAGAACTTCATATGATCCAGTGATACCACTCGGGCATACATCACTTTTATATCCATGTTTGTTGCAGCTCTATTCACAATAGCCAAGCTTTGGAAATAGCCCATATGTCCAATCACCGGATTAAGAAAATGTGTTCTATATACGCAATAGAATATTATTCAGCCATAATGAAGAATAAAATTATGTCATTTGCAGATAAATAGATGGAACTGGAGATCATCATGTTAAGTGAAATAAGCCAGGTTCAGAATGATAAAGTTCCCATGTTTTTTCTCATATGAGGAAGCTCAACTTAAAAGATGAACATATACATAGATAAAGAGAGGTAGATAGACACACAGAGAGAGAGGCATATGCACACACACATCTATATTGAGAACATGTCCTTGTTGGATTTCCATACCCTCTAAAAATATTATTTTTAGTTGCCTAGCAATTACAATATGCGTGTTTAATCAGTGAAATATGGTATTTGCCTATAGGATATCAGTATTTTCCCAATTCATCTCCCTTCATTTTTATGTCATCATTTCCACTTATTTTACTTTTGAAGTATGTGTATGTGCATGTACATATGTGCTGCAACCAGGGTGTGAGCTCAGGACCTCATCCTGTTGCTCAGCTGCCTCTCTACCACTTGAGCCATGTCTACAGTCTGATCTTTCTGTTGGTTAATTGGACATACATTCTCATGAACTTTTTTTGTTTAGGCTTGCTTAGAACTTTGATTCTCACATCTCAGCCTCCTAAGTAGCTAGGATTATAAGTGGGAGCCACTAGTGCCTGGCTCATTTTACTTTTTATGTATGCTTTAAACATAAAAATTTGCTACTCTGTTTTCCTTTTTGTAGTTACCTTTTAAAGCAGTTAAAATGAGAATAATGATTTTGTGCTTGCCTCATTTATTTCCATTCTTTTGCTCTTCACGTCATTGTGTAGAGCTAGGTTTCTTTTTGGTATTCATCTTATCCTTGAAGAACTTTACATTTCTTGCAACGAAGATCAGTGGCAGTAATTATCTGGTATTTGTTTGAAGAAAACTTTCTTTCCTCTTTCCCTTTTTTCTCTTAAGTTTAAAATTCTGAATGACAGAGGTTTTTTTCTTTTAGCATTTCAAAGATGTCACTGCACTGTCTTTTGGCTTATATGGTTTCTGCAGAAAACTCTACTCTAATTCCTTTTTTCTTCTACACTTAATGTGGATTTTTCTCTAGCTGTCTTTGAGAATTTTGTTGTTTGCCATTGTTTTTCAGTAGCTTATTATCCTGCTTGGTGTTTTCTAAGCTTCTGCCTGTGATTTGGAGGTTGTTATTGATTTCACTGATAATATTCTATGGTTTCTAAGTTCTTTCCCTTTTGTTATCTTTTGCTTTGTGATTTGAGCTCTTTTCACCGACATATTCAAGTCCTCACTTGTTATATGAGCATGTGGGAGACAGTGTCCATCTCTGATTGTGTTTTAATTTCTAGCACCTCTACGCAATAGTTTCTCACAGGTTTCACCTCTGACCTTAAGTGTTACTTTTCCTGATTCTATTACTGCCATCAACATTTTAACCATTTTGCTATTTTCTTCCTGTTTGTTTTCTGTTTATTTTAACTTTCTGAGGTCATCCAACCAGTAGAATTCTAAGATTTCCTTTATGCTTTTGTCCCTTGATGTAATTCTACTTGTTTATGAAACATAGAAAAGACAATTTATGTGTACTTAGCATTACTTGAACTCAAGACCTGGTGCTGTCTCTAAGCTTTTTCAATCAAGGTTGGTGCACCACCACTTGAGCTACAGCCCCCTTGAAGTTTTTGGTGGTTAATCAGAGATATGTGTCTCAGAAACTTTCTGCCTAGACTGGCTGGCTTTAAACTGTAATCCTCAGATCTCAATTTCCTAAGTAGCTAGGCTTACAGATGGGAGCCACTGGTGCCCAGTGCAATAATTTTTTATGTAGCTAGAAATAAAAATTATTTAAAATGTCTAGTATGTCCACTCCTACTGTAGGGCCATTAAGCTATTAGGGGTCAATAGGTCAGATGCTCTTAAAGTTGTTGATTTCTTCACAGCTGTTTTCCTGTTCTGCCTTAGGAGTTAAGTTAGGTGGATGTCCTGTTCAGTACCTTAATTTAAAAAGACATGCTGTGATCTGGGGTTCACAAACTGCTGGTAAGATTCTGAATAAAGCATTGCCTCGAATGTTCTATTCTATAGCAGTGTCTCCTTTATGTACAAGTTTCCACAGCCAGGTATCTCAGAGGCTGGATGTAAGAGCAAGAAGATGAAATACGTTGTTATAAAAGACTCCTGGTGGTTGACACATGTGAGCTATTTGGGGTCTTTATTTTCTGTTACCCTGATGAGCACCTCTCTGCCTCTCTACCCTGTAAACTGTCAGTCTTAGTCCACCTGAGCTACTTCTTCCTAGCTCACCTGTAGTGCAGGGCCTGAAGCGAGGTCACTGTATGAATTTGGAGGTGAGGAGGATATGTGTTCACTGTAGAGAGTTTTGAAGAGAATTAAAAAAAAATTGTACTAGGTAGCCTCTCCTGTGTCTTTCAAACAACATCACAATTTTTTAAAATTTTTATTGTGAACATACTGTACAGAGAGGTTACAATTACATGGGCAAGATAATGAGTACATTTCTTATCAAGCATTGCAGCCTCCTCCTTTGTTTCCCCTTCCCATCCCTTCCCAGCCTCCCCCCCACCCCCTCACCCAATCCTCCCTCCACCTCCCACCAAAGTTGTAAAGTTCGTTTTCGACATAACAACTTGTACTTCCCATTGTTGCAATGGGTCCACCTGTATCCTTAAACGACTTGTTTTTCCCCTTCCCCTCCACAAATTATACCGACATCAAATATAGTGAAAGCAGGGGTTATACTGTGGGGGAGGAATATACAAAGCAACAAAGAAATAATCTTATAAATGCATTAGAAACAATCACATGAAAGAAAAAACAACATTTAAATACATATCTAAGGGTTAATTTCCTAACATCACATTATCTGACCTTTTCTGCTTGACTCATACATATACTAGATATTGCACATAAGGGAAACCATGGGACCTATGTTTCTTTGGGTCTGGCTTACTTCATTTAATATAATTTTTTCCAAGCCTTTCCATTTCCTAACAAATGGGGCAATGTCATTCTTTCTGATGGAGGCATAGAATTCCATCAACATCACAATTTTTACGTATACACGAGTGCTTAAAAAGACAGTATTCACATGTATAAACAGGTGCAAAACCCGTATGGAAGACAGTAGATAAATGTATGTGTGAGTGTTTGTGTGTGTGTGTGTGTGTGTGTGTGTGTGTGTGTGTGTGTGTGTGTGTGTGTGTGTGTGTGTGATATGCATGCCAGGTCTGGGGCTTGAATTCAAGGCCAAGGCACTGTCCTGAACTTTTTTTTTCTCTCTACCACTTGAGCCACTTTTCTTTGGTGGTTAATTGTAGATAAGAGTCTCATGGAGTTTCCTACTGTAACTGGCTTTGAACTGTGATAATCCTCAGCTCTCAGTCTCCTGAATAGCTAGGATTACAGGCATGAACCACTGGTGCTCAGCTTAATGAGTGTTTTAATGAGTGCTTTTCAGACTTTAGTGGGCATGTGAATATGTGGGCAAGTTATTGAAATACAGATTCTGATTCAGTAGGTCTGCAGTGGGGCTTGAGGCTGTATATCTGACAGGACCCTCTCATTGTTCCTATGTTACTGTGTTAGGAAGTATATTTTCAGCAGTCAGGTTTTAAAAGAATATATAGAGTCAGGAGAGATGGATGGCAGGTCCTTGGTCTGTCCAAAGAAAGAATTCAAGGACAGACACACAGAAGAACATTTAAGAAAGATTCGACTGAACAAAAATCTAGATTCTTTAAAGAAGAAGTGATTATAAAATAGATATATACCCGCAAATGAAATCAAGAGTGGACAGTGTATTCAGTCAAGTGCCCTGAGACCCTACTTTTAAGCACTTGTATGGACAGTTTTAATAATTGTGCTAAGGATGTGTACATAATCGTGGAATTTCTCAAGAAATGGGACTACATTTCCAAGAAATGGGGAATAATTGACCTAGTAAGGTGCTTTCTGATTGAAGATTGCTATTTGTCTGTGGACCCAGATCTAATTGGATGCATTAAGTGGTGTCCCACTTAGAAATAAAGAGAAAGTCAGACTAGATGAAAGAAAGGATGGTCAGCAGCAGATATAGAAGTGAAGATACATTGGAAAACAAGAAGCTCTTCATGATTTATAGAATCTGAGTGTTAGCAATGAGACAAGTAAGTGAAGGGACTAATTCTTTGGAGAATATATAAGGCAGAAGGTGAGAAACACAATTCACTGTAAGTAAAGAAACAAAAACTAGTTATATCCTTTCTGCATTTCTCCTCTTTGGGGATGGTTGAGGGCTATCTTTCAAAAAGTAGCTTCAGGCCATAGCTATAAGGAATTTGCTCTTAGATCTAGGAACTTGGGTGTTTGATCTCCTTTGGATCTGATTTGGGGAAGCAGGGTTGACCCAGGAAATAAACCCAGCTACAGAGGCATACCTTAATTTAGTACTCATTGGAATGCTTATAATTTTTTGGTGTGCTCCCTCCCAATCAGGATCAGTTCTTATCCCTCATATGAGTTGACAACAACTAGGTCTCCAGTTTGTTTAGGCTGCATATGAGGGCTAGGATCAGGTACCAGAAAAACCTGAGATCCATACCGTTGTGTTGTTTGTTGCATATGACCTGAATTGATGATATATTGTATGGCAGCTCCAGGAACATAGAAGTCAAGAAAGTCCTTCCATCTCAATCACTTGAATTTCAAAGGGATTGAGATGTAGATGAGTGTGAGAGACAATCCTTCCCCTTAATGGGACATGGGTTCTGAGAGTTAGGGCTTTGCTGGCTTGTTCCTCAGAAAGTGGAGGCCTCTAGGCTAGTTTAAACAGTAGGTGATCCAGGGTGCTTGACTCGTGGGCTGGAGGCAAGCTCAGTAGCTACCTCTGTGGCTTTTTCCATGGGGGTCAGCAAAGCTTTGGCCTGTGAAGGTGTCAGCGAAAACTAAAAGGTATTTGAAGTCCTGACAAGGAGGGACTGGAGTAAACTCTAGTTGTTAGTTTCACTGGAAAAGTCTTTCTCCTTTGAACAAACTGTAAAAATAAAAAAGTGTGATGGGGGAGATTGTTTTATTGTTTTGTTATCGGTTTGACACAGGGAACAATTATATTTTTCACCTGTTTAGTTGTGTCTCAAATGGTTTGTCCAGGAAAGAGACCTCAGAGAATCTACGAGAGTGTTTCTCAGCCTAGATGACCAGAGTCCTGAAGCCTTGTAATGACCTTCCATTGAAGGGACAGAGAGAATGAGAGGATAACTGTTTTAAAACCTGTTTAGAACCTGTTTTAAAACCCAATCTTGAGTGGAATCTATACATTTTGTAGATATGCCCAGAGGGTAAAAGTACCATTTCTTTGCTCTCTGGTTTGATAGGATATTTTTTTTAATGAGGCAGGTGGCACTCCAGGCTTTAAGGATTCTTGAAGAGGGCCCATGTAAATAACACGACCAGATGTAGAAGTATACCATATTTCCTGGAGAACTTCATTAAAAAAAAACTTATCTAAAATTTCATAAGTAGCAGTCTGGAGTTGAAATATGGACATACAGAAATATGGACATGTAAACTAACTAAGGGAAGCTTGGTTGGATCTTTTATCATTATGCTTAAAGTGATGATATTCCTAGTAAGTTTCTCCCTAGTAATGGGGCAGGATACTGGCATAATGAAAAAGTGATGAGATGTCATTCACTTTCCCTCCAAGCAGGAGCGATGGTGAGTAAAAGGCCTTAGCAAGACTTCTCTTCAGTTTCTGACTCCTTTTACGATATAGAGAAAAGAGGTCCAGAGTGAGAAAGCAAACATCAATAAGGGATTAGGTGGCATTAGCTGGTATATCCAAATCACTCAGGACTCCTGGTGGCCTTATGTGTGGATCCTATTGTAGGTGGCCATGAAGGGCCTACAGAGGGCCCCTGGCAGCTACAGTTAGACAGAGCCATCAGTCAACCTTTAATGCTCACTCCAAGCTTCCTGTTAATCTGGGGACAAGTTCTTTTGCCTACAGATAGGCTAAGACATTTTTGGAGGTAATCTTTGTGGATGTTCTTGGCTCCAGTATCCTGGTTGCTGGCAGTTGTGACAGGTACTTCTTCCATGTGTTTTCTGAGAAGGTTTTACCTGGTGACCTGGAAATGCCAAGGTAACTCAAAAATCAAATTTGCTCTTGACCCTTTCCTTTTTCCCCCTCTCTTTCTCTATGTGTTCCTCTTCTACCTGGCCCCATATTACAAATACGGAATATTTGTATCCACCAGTTCGTTAGATACAGTCTGGGGAACCAAAGCCTATTTTTGAAGTTTTTGGTGTGTATAAGAGCTGACAGAAAAATAAAGTGGGTTTTACAATTATTTGTTCTTTCTGAGTGTCAAGATCTATACTAGCATACTTAATAAGAGCCTCTATAATCCTATCCTTACAAAGTAGGACCCCTAAGTTACTCCTTCCACTTTGTTGAAATTAACCTGTTGTTTGACACATCTCCTTATGCTCTCTTGGAGGCATTTCACCATTGTGAAGACAGTTGGACCCATTGGTTTATAACTTCTCTGTTGCTCTGATTTGACTGATTGTTCCAGAGGGTCTTGTGTTGGGTACTGCTCTGAGGAGAAAGGTGCAATTACTACATGCTACTTATCAGAAAACTATTGGGAGACATTCAAATGTTGTATTTTCCATTGGGAGATCCACAGTCAGAGAGAGGGGCAGATTTTTTCAGATACAATCAAAGATGACAGACCAGGTCTCTTAGTCCTTGCATAATATGATCTAGGTCCTTGGAGAATCCATCTAGTTTGTTTTTCTCCCCATGCATTATCTAATAGTATCCATTGCAAACAGAAAATAGACCCATTTCTTTCCTCCAGCTGCCACCTCCTGGAAGAGGAACATGAAGGATTTAGGAAGAAGGAGTCTAGAAGAGCCATAGTTTTCTCTTCAGAGTTGGATAGAGAAGAACACATAGCAGGGGCTTCATAGGGAACATAGGAGCTGTGTCTCCCTACTCTAGAATCCCAGCAGAGGCCAAATGTTCTCCCCTTGAAATTGAATTGGGACTCTAAAGAAGTTTTGGGTTTTTTTCTTGATGTGGTCAAACATTTTCTGATTGCCCAAGCTTGATATCTACTTGTTTTATCTCTTACTTCTATAAAGATCTGAACAATGGGAACACTGACCTTTTTTTTTTTTTTACCTTCTACAGAAAAATTAAGTTGGAGAATAATATTGTAATCTAAATTTCCATATTGGGGCCAAATGTCTCCATTCTCCAATTTGTATTGAAGCCAAGCAATGTTACCAAAATGGATTAGGGCCTTCCATTAAAGAGATTCTGTAAGATAGCTGCTTCCAGTGACTGAGAATGCATTCCAGCAGGGAGTCAATAGGGAGTTCTTAGGAACCTCCTAACAGAGGGCCAAAAGATAGTAGAGGGATCATATAGGAAGCAAATGAAGGGAGCTTGGAGACCCTACCCCTTTCATGCTCACATCAGGAGAGTGACCCAAATACTGCCAATTCCATGTCCTGGGTTCTCTACTCTAATGTGGTGGCCTCTTGCAGAGCCCAGAGTGAAGCTGCCTTGGCCAGGGTCTCTTCTGAGACACTGTGTCTCCATGGTCACATAATGTTCCAGATCCTCCTGTGCAAAGTCATTTCTGTCAGTTTTTAAAAGGCCAATGCTGCTAAGGAATGGAGAAATCTGACCTTTGAGTTTTATTTATTTATTTATTTATTTTTAAAGTAGAAAAAACTTAGAGTCCCTTGATGACCTTAAGGAATAAGGAATTGGTGCCAGAGCCAGCATCATTGTATCATATGTTAGAACCCACAGCCTCAAGTCTCTTAGAATAAATGAAACAAAGATAACCCTGTTCAAGAAGAAATAAAAAGAAATGTACTCATTGTCTAACTTATGTAAATGTAACCCCTCTGTGCATCACCTTTATGATAACAATAATAAAAGAAATGAGAAAAAAATCTGCAAAAACAGAAATGGAACAATATTCACATATAACCCATATTGTTCCTCCCATATGCTCTAGTTGTCTGCTCCTTTGTTTCCTTTTGTTTTTCACTTCATCCCTCTTCCTCACCACCTCCCCCTTCCTCCTCCTCCCAGTCCTCCTCCTCTTCCTACCCCTCCCCCTCCCCTCCTCCTCCCCTCCTCCTCCCCTCCTCCTCCCCCTCCCCCTCCCCTCCCCTCCCCTCCTCCTCCTCCCCTTCCCCTTCCTCCTCCTCCTCCTCCTCCTCCTCCTCCTCCTCCTCCTCCTCCTCCTCCTCCTCCTCCTCCTCCTCCTCCTCCTCCTCCTCCTTCTTCTTCTTCTTCTTCTTCTTCTTCTTCTTCTTCTTCTTCTTCTTCTTCTTCTTCTTCTTCTTCTTCTTCTTCTTCTTCTTCTTCTTCTTCTTCTTCTTCCTTCTTCTTCTTCTTCTTCTTCTTCTTCTTCTTCTTCTTCTTCTTCTTCTTCTTCTTCTTCTTCTTCTTCTTCTTCTTCTTCTTCTTCCTTCTTCCTCTTCTTCTTCCTCTTCTTTTCTTCTTCTTCCTTTTTGTTGGTTGTGAGGTCTGGGCACTGTTCCTGAGTCTCTTTGTGCTGCTAGCACCCTATCACTTCTGGTACTTGAGTAGTTATTTGGAGATAGAAATCTCATGGGGACTTTTCTGCCCTGCTGGCTGAGATCCTCAGATCTCAGCCTCCTAAGTAGCTAGGATGACAGGCATGAGATACCAGCGCCCAGCTCCACCTCCCCCTTCTTAAAGAAATTTCATTCTATTGTGTATATATACCACATTGTCTTGATCCATTCATCTACTGAGGGGAATCTGGGTTGGTTCCATATCTTACCTATGGTAAATAATGCTGCAATAAACATAGTTGTGCTGGTAGCTTTAGTGTGGTCTTGTTTGTGAACATTTGGGTAAATGCCTTATGGCATTTTCTTATATAGACACAATGTATTTTGATTTTTTTGTCCTCTTTTCCCCACATTCCCCCAACAGCACCAAAGTTTCAGTTCTGTGTATTGATATGTATATCTTTTAGGTCTAGATTTCACAAATAAGTGAAAACATTTTATTATTTTTAGCTTGGTTTATATTACTCAGCATGATGATCTCTAGTTCCACCTATTTTCTTATAAATGGCATAATTTCATTTCCTTGTGGTTGAGTATGTTCTTCATTTATTGTTTGTTGGGCACCTTAGCTGTTTCCACATTTAGCTTTTGTGAGCAGAGCTTCAATAAACATGAGTATGTAGGTATCTATATTGGAATACTTGTTTACACTCTTAAAATTAAGTTTAATTTTGGCATGATGAATTCATATGGTAAATATGTATATTTAGTGTTTGAGTTATACCATGCTGATTTCCATAGTGGTTATATTAGCTTATATTTCTACCAACAATGTAAAGGATTTCTTTTTTCCCTACATCCTCACTCGAATGTTCTATTTGTTTTCTTAATGACTGTCATCTTAACTGGAGTGAGATGGAATCTTGGTGTAATTTTGATTTGAATTTCTTTTATGGTTAAGGATATTTGATATTTCATATATCTACTACCCATTTGTGTATCTTCTGTGTACTGTCTCTTCAATTCATATGCTTCCATATTAATTTTAAGATGGATTTTTTAATTCTTTGAAGAATGACTCTGAGACTTTAATGCGAATCTATAGATTGCTTTCTGTAGTTTGACCATTTTCCTAATACTAATTCTGCCTGCCTATCCCATAGGAGGACTTTCTGTCTTCTGATGTCTTCTTTGCTTTCTTTCTTCAACATTTTATAGTCTCTTACTTCCTTGGTTAAGTATGTATACAATTTGAGACTGTTGTAAATGGAATTAATTTCCTGAAATTTTTTCAGACTGTTCATTTTGATATATAGAAAAGTTACTAATGTTAGGCAAAATGAACCCCAAGGTAAGTATTCAAATGTTTTTCTTTCTTGCTATTGTTTCTAACATATTTATAAGATATTTCTTTGTTGCTTTGTATGTCCCTCCACCACGGTATAACCCCTGTTTTCACTGTATTTGATGTTGGTATAATTTGTGGTGGGGAAGGGAAAAAAAACAATTGTTTAAATAAGGATACAGGTGGACCCATTGCAACAATGAGATGTACAAGATGTTATGTTGAAAAACGAACTTTACAACTTTGGCATGGGGGGGGTTGGGGGGGCACAGGGAGATGGGAAGGGATAGAAAGGGGAAACAAAGGAGGAGGCAACAATGCTTGATTTGAAATGTACTCATTACCTTGCTCATGTAATGTAACCCCTCTGTAGGGTATTTTCACAATAAAATTTTAAAAAATCTGAAAAAAGAAAAAAAAGTTACTGATTTTTGTATGTTAACTTTATATTCTGTTAGGTTACTGCCTGAAGGGTTTTGACTCCTTGGGGCTCATAGTAAGCCTAAATTAGGATTTAGATAACTATAATGGTGCCATATTTTTGTACCTGATAGCAGGAGATTAGGTGACACACAAGACAAGTCCGTGAGAGGAAATCGATTTTCTCTACATCTTTTAACAGCAAATAGAACAGTTGGAACAAATGACTCAAATTTCCAGTGCAAACAAGGCACTGGGAGATGTCTAATTGTTATATGGGGAAAAAAATCATAATTTATTCCTCTACCACCGGGAAGGGAGAGTAGGAAAACAAGTATGAAATGAACAAGCTGGTGTAGAATGGAGCAGACTGAAATCCATGAGGGGACTTGGAAAAAACCAGGAAACATGTGAGATGAAAACTTGGCAGAAAATCCTAACAAAGTAAAAGCCACAAGGTTGGATGTAGATGATTTCCAAAGTGTTCCTGCACCACTGCACTGAGATTGACATGCAGAGGGCAGGGGAACCAGTGACTATCCAGTCAGACCTATGGCCTTCACATCTTATCCTGGAGGTATTCAAGTGGCAGATAGCTAATGACAGTTAGGTGTCCCACCTCTGCCTACCATGTTAGGCTCATTGACTTTGATCTCAGAAAAGAGATCTGAGGAGGGGCTCAAAAGGAAATTTCAGTGCAAAGTTAGCAAAGGTAGATAGTTTAAAAAGGAGCTTACTAGTTCCTCAGAAAGGCTATTGCCTCTGCTGGATCAGTTGCTTTTCAAGTGTGTCCTACCATGGTTGCTGTCAGGGAAGATGAATGGCAAGTCCTGGGTCTTTTGGGAGAAAGAATTCATAGGTGAACACACAGAGGCATCTTCTACAGAGATGCTTTATCTAAACAAAATCTTGATTTTATTTAAACAGACTAGATCATAAAGTAACAGTATACCTTCAAAGAAAACTGAAGGCAGGCATCTTGACCAAGCAGTCTAGTGCTCCAGCCCCAGTCTTAGGCATTGGGGCTTAATGATAATATTCATGAAGATATGTGTATAATCGTGGTGTTCTTCAGTAAATAGGCATTTCTAAGACCTGAGGGAGAGCATAGTTTCTCAGAAAGATTTCTTCAGAGTCAAGATGGCAATTTGAGGAAAAGTACATACATGAAACTTCAACTTTAATGAAATGAGAATGAAGCTTCTGGATAACTACTAGAGTTAGGAAAACCCCAGTTGGGAGTCATGGTTTAGGACTGTTGTTACACCAAGAACCATGTAGTAGACCATTATTCCAAGTCAACAGTGGAGCAAGGCGGTTGCTTCCTCTGTGTTATTATTGTTGCATTTCAACCTGTATAATCTGTATCATACATGCATGGGGAAAAAAGAGAAATATAATTCCCATCAATATTCATTCATTTATTCAATATCTAAATCCTTATAATAAACTATGAAATATCCTGCATACTGAGCCATGAAAAATATGGGGGAATCAGAATAAAATCTCCACTGTTGAATTTGCAACTAGGAGATTTAAAAAATACATGTATATATATATATATATATATATATATATGTATATATATATATATATAAAATGTTTGTATAGTTTAAGTATATCTATATATAAATACATAAAATATATAAATATGTATATAACATTTACATAGGTAATATATGCATATTTACTTATATATAGTTAATATAAATATGCAGGTCCCAGTGGTGGACCATACTTGGACTTAATCACAGTCTGTAAAAAAAATAATGAAAAATATCTCAGTTTTCTCATCTGAGAAATGAATATAAGAATTGGGCTGGGATGTAGCTCAGTGGCAAAGCACTTGCCTAGCAAGTGCAATGCCCTGGGTTCGATCCCCAGTACCCCCCCCAAAAAAAAGACAAGAATAATGATAGCATTATGGCACAGGGCTATTGGGTGGGTTAAAGAGTTGATTCATATAAAAACACATAGGACCTTGCCTGGCACATAGGAAAGAATGAACATGTTCTCTCATAACACAAGTTGAAAGTAAAAAAGTCCTAAAAGGGGTTTAGATACAATAACACGGAGTTCAGTTTCAGCCAGTTGTCAGTGGCCATTTTTTCCAAATTTGAAAACAGAGTTGTTTTTCTTTCTCATGCCAGGATAACTATTGGCTTATTCCTGGGGAAATCTGGAAGGAAAACTTGAGGAAAATTTTTTCTTTATACTAATTAATGTTATTAATTAGTTTTTCTTTATATTACTGGGTTTCCTCCCTTTACTTTGTCAATCCAGAAAAACTAGGTTTGAACTTTGATTCTGCCACTGATTATCTGAAACAATGACACACTTCTTTTTTTTATGACTGATTTTTGTTGTTGTTATCTTTAAGTAGTTGTACAAAGGAGTTGCCATTCAACAAGCAGTTTACGAGTACACTGCATATTCATCAATATCACCCCTTAATGAGTTTATCTGCCCTGTGTAAAGAAAATCTGTTTCCAGTGCAGGTGTGAGAATTGAGAAAAAAGATGTAGGAGGTTCAATAATAGTCCTGTAATAGATACCTAAGTCTTAATCTCTCCATAAGTGAATGTTATTATATGGCAAAAGGGACTTTGCTTTGTGATTAAGTTAAGGCTTGGAGATAGTGAAATTATCCTGGATTATTTGGGTCCACCCAAAATTACCACAAGTGTTCTTAGGAGAGAGACAGAAGTTTGATAAGAAAGGCAGAAGTTTGATATAAAAGAAAGCAGTATGACATGGAAACAAGATGCCATATTACTGGCTTTGAAAAAAAATGGGGCTGAGGGGTGCAAAAGAATAGGTCTAGGTGAAAAAGTCGAAGAAACAAACCTCCAGAGCCTCTAGAGGAAAGCCAACTCTTCTGAGCTCTGATTTTGGTCTAGAGATACTGATTTAAGAGTTCTGGCCTCTAAATCTACAAGACAGTAAATGTATATACTTTTATACCACCTGCTTGTGATAATTTCATATATCCACCAACGCAACCATGGAGCACATCAAATGTTTTTCTTCTTTTCCATGATTAGTGAGCCAGCAATAGCATAAGAGATGGTTGAGATTAAGGCTACTGTATCAGTCCCATTTTTTCCATGAAGAAGTTTGAAGCCATGAAATTCTTCTTTTTTTTTTTTTTTAAACCAGGGCTGAGAACCGAACCCAGGGCCTTGGGCGCGCCAGGCGGGCGCCCCTCCGCTGGGCTAAACCCCCAGCCCCATGAAATTCTTCTTGTCTGTGTGTGTATGTGTGTGTGTGTGTGTGTTATGTAAGTGAAGGGCTCCTCTTCGTTCTCCAAAACACTATTATGAAATTTGCTTTATGAAGAAGTCATTCCTCTAAGTGACCAGATGTCCCAAATAAAAGTTCTTCTATCCCAAAAGGTATTTGTCCTGGGGTCTGAATTACACAGTCTTAGCAGTGTTGCCAGAAACTTAGGAATACAAAGACACAGTTATTTCCAAGTGGAACTTCAGGAACAAGAGGAAAAAAAAGAAGTGACAATGATTTTTGAAGAGATTTTTCAAGCAGTGTGTTTAGAATGTGTTGTCCTTTAACATTTCATTTGAGAACACGTTTCAGTTTGGGGACTAAAGCATAATTTGTCTGGAGCAGTTTCTCCAGGTTGATTGATAAGACCATAGTTTTTGAGTCAGATAGGAGAAAGGATTGGTGAAAAAGTTATTTTTAATACCCTTCTCATAAATCAGCCATGAGTTTAGTACCACAAGATAAAACAGGGAGCCTTTTAAGATCTCAAGCAACATGTTCAGGAAAAGGTAAATTAGCCTTTTAATGATCAAGTAAAAGGACCATTTTTATTCCCTGCACATCTCTTTCTGACCTTCTCCCTGGACACATGAGCAGATCCAGAGTGGTGTGTTACTTAAGGGAATCAACCAGCAAGCCAGCAACAAGACATTCTCTTGTATTTTCTCACTACTGGCTCTCTTTAACCTTTCACATTCCACTAGATGATTATCTTAAAGACATCTTGAGTTCCCATCACACAGATATGTAGTTACTCATTTTTTCAATGTTTTGTTTTTCATTAGTACTGGTACTGAGGCTTGAACTCAGGGCCAGGATAGCTCTCCTTTAGTTTTTTCACTCAAGGCTGGCACTCTGCCACTTGAGTCACAGCTCCACTCCTGACTTTTTGGTGCTTAATTGGACATAGAAAGTCTTCACAGACATTTTTTTTGGCCTGGGCTGTCTTTATTTTTTTAATTTTTAATTTATTTTTTGCTTGGTCATGGGGCCTGAACTCTGGGCTTGGGCACTGTCCCTCAGCTCTTCAGCTCAAGGCTAGGGCTCTACCACTTGAACCATAGCACCACTTCCAACTTTTTCTGCTTATGTGGTACTGACGAATCAAACCCAGGGCCTCATGCATGTAAGGCAAGCACTCTACCACTGAGCCACCTTCCCAGCCCCCTAGGCTATCTTTAAGTTGTGATTCTTGGATCTCAGCCTCCTGATTAGCTAGTATTACAAGCATGAGCCACTGAAACCTATGTCATTTATGTTCTTTTGAGACTCTACCATGTTACCCTGGTAAGTGACACCCAATTGAGCATAGTAGTTTTGCCAACAAGTAAAGAGTACAAAGTTTGTGTTTTGTTTATTTATATTGTCTTATATATAGGAGGGGATATCATTGTTACTACTCCATGCATGTTTATACTTAACGTTCTAATCAATTCACTCCTTCTATCATACCACCTGCCCCTTTTCCCCTCTGCCCCAGAATATAGAGCTTTTATGAACAAATACTGATAGCTAGCTGTGAAGATCTGGAGTAGAGATTCTTATCTCCAATTAATCACCAAAAAGCTAGGAATGGAGATAAGGTTCAAGTGGTAGGGTGCTAACCTTAAATAAAAAAAGCTCAGGGATAGTGCCCAGAAATAAAAACAGAAAACAAATAAAAAAAATATATCCCATGGTATATCATCACCATTGTAAGAAGTCAAGCAAACAACCTAAGAACGCTTTGAAAAAGCCATACTTTGGTTTGGAGGCCTCAGATTATGATGTTCAGCTGAGGTATGTGTGGCAGCATTTGGGAAACTGTAAAGTGTTGTGTGAGTGTTAGAAAATCATCATCATAAGGGCAACAACCACTTCCCACCAGAAACTGTTTGGAAAATTAGAAGAATGTAGAATAGGACTGCTGATAGGCAGTTAGGCCTCCTCCCTCTCTTGATTCTGCTTCTATAGAGGATTTGCTTCCTGGCTTCTGGCCCAGCATGGAGAAGACTGTCATCTGTTCACACACTCCTGAGCTCCTCTTCCGAGTGAATCCTTCTTCACTGACAGTCAGCTCAAGTCTTGACTTGGGCATATAGTATTGCATGCATCACGTGTCACCAACTGCAGACCCTTATCTTTCTTCTTTCTTTTTGTCCTTTATCCTCTCTCTCTCTCACCAACTCCTTTGTTCCTAGAATATACATCTCCTCATCCCAACCCCTCATTTTGAAGACCAGTGATGCTACTTTTAATACTCTCATTGTCTAAGAAGGGGGCTTGGAGAAGCTGCCTTGTATATCAGCAACAAGTGCCGTGAAGTTCACATACAAAGGCACATCCGATGTGCATCCAATTGGGCCAGGTCATGAAGGGCCTTGTGTGTTAAGGGAAGACACTGCAATTCCACTATAAAATTAAAATTTGCTGTTTGGAAAAGTTTTAAACAGTGATATGAGAAGACTTGCCTTTTGCATAGGTTATTCTGGAGAGCAGTACAGGGGGCAGATAAATCTTCTCTGGGGTTATGGGCTGCATAAGGTGGAGGGGCAGTATGGAGAGGTCAGCCTTGGGGTGCACAGGTGTTAGTGAGGAAGATATTGCAGTGTTGCCAGCAGACAGTGACAAGACTGAGCAATAGTAGAAATGTAGGGAAGGGATTTAGATGGGTAATTAATAGAAGTGAAACAAGAACATCTGGAGATTATGAGTCCATGAAAATGGGAGTTGGGGAATCAGGTGAAGGAATAGGTAAATAGATGAGCAACTTGGGTTACTAAAGCCTTTCTACTTTCTCCACACAGAAATGATCCCTTCCACACTAAATGGTCATCCTTTCTTTTTTTATATTTTTAATTTTTATTTTATTTATTTTTTTATTGTGAACATACTGTACAGAGGGGTTACAATTACATGGGCAAGATAATGAGTACATTTCTTATCAAGCATTGCAGCCTCCTCCTTTGTTTACCCTTCACATCCCTTCCCAGCCTCCCCCGCCCCCCCATCCTCCCCCCCCAATGGCCATCCTTTCTATTTCATTATAACTCTTACAAATTCTACCTTGTGCTTTGATTTTTCACTTATGTAGTTTCTTCTGGTAAATGATAAATTACGAGGGCACATGGACTTTTGTTTATATCTATACTGTATCTTTGAAATGCTAATTCCATGACTCAGACCTAGAAGTCCTAAACAAATATGATGAATAATAAAAGGAAATTAAGTGTATTCATATTCTATAGCTTATGAAGAACTTTCATGTGTATGCCACTTCATACTTGTAGCATCTTTGGAAAAGGCAGATGTGATAGTTGTTAACATTTGCATTTTTCCGATAAGAAAATCAATGTTCAAAAATATTCACGTAGCATAGCTAGGAATTGACAGAGCTGGACTCTATACAACTGCTCAGTGTGTACCCTTATGGTCCCAAGGTCTTGCGATCCTCCTCATTTGGGACTATTTTATTCTCAACAGATCAGGTATAATATAGTCTGCCTATTGCCATAAAAAAGCAGTGATGGCAGTGTGTTCAGCACCAGGAAAACCTAAACAAGACAAAATCCACACGGGCTTATAAGGTCTGATAGTATTCATTACGACTCTCCCCCCGCCCCCCGCCCCGCCTTCTAATCACTTACCTGTGTGCTGCCAGAAGTAGAAATTTGGAAAGACCCTCTCCTTTTACTCAGAGGGTTCAGGTTTTGGTTTTATCAACCAGAGTTGTTCAGACCAGTTGTGGGATGGGGAAAAGGAGAGGCTTATTTTCTGCATAGCTGTGGGCAGAAATATGAACATTGTCAGACAGTGTAGAGTCCTTAGTTTTCCCTAAAGACTTCCAGATGATGCCCTGAGACTCACCCACAGTTGGCTAAGGTCACAAGTAGCAGGTCACAGGTAGCAGCTTCCTGTGAAACTGCATTTCCTGAATGATTGCATGCTTTGGGTGCTCTCTCTGAACTTCATACCTCCTAGCCTTTCAGTGATGTAAGTTGCTAAATCCTTACAACAAATCCCTTCTTACTTTACGTACTTAGAGTGGTTCTGCTTCCCTGCCTTTTCTACTACAGAGAGAAAATGAAAGGGTTGAAAAGGAATTACGAGCTGTCATCATGTGTGTGTTAGAGACAAATATCCCTATTTACCTTAATAACCATTAGAGTATTCTTGCAATATACATGATCCTTTATTAAAGAATACAGCGAAGTGGATTGTGATTTATAAATATTTCTACACCATGTGGTTTATATATAAACTTATAGTGGTTTGATATTTGACATGTTACTCAGAAAAACATGGCTCTTCAGATAAGCTCCTTCCCTCAAACAGTGAACTTTTTACTATCAGTAGAATGGAGCTTCTTAATGGCCATGTACAGAAACAAAAAACTGTTAAACCTGAAGTTTCATGCAGAGTCACTTCAGATGGGTTGCTGATAGGTAGATTTTTAAGAAGATTCCAGTAACCCAGGGATTGATAGAAAGATTTTCAAATGGACTGGCAACAGAGGGCTAGAAATTTCCATGCATTCCTTTTGGATTTTCTTTTTTTTTCCTATAAGTAGAATGAAATTCTTGATGCCTGGATAAAAAATCCAATCACCTTTCTTCATCAGTATGCTTATTGTTCCTTGAGTTTTAAAATTCTTCTGGTCAATGCAGATAATAAAAGCCTTGTGTCAGCCATCCCACTATACTGATCACCTTTCTCAAATGAACATTTCATTCATTAGCTGTCTTATGTTAATTTCCTAGGCTACACAGCATGCTTGCAAATGCAGGACACATTGGCTGTGGTTCAAGACATTGTATCTTGGTCCTCTCAGGTCAGTGGAATGCTGTGTCTTACACAGGGCAGGCTGAGTTACTCAGTAACCATTGGACATTTCAGCAGTATTCCCAAGGCATGTAGGGTATTTTAGTATTTAAGAAACTTCTTTCTCCATATTGACTCAGACCTTGATGAGCCAAATTTCATTCTTCTAACCAGTAGGGATTGGTAGATCTAGCTTGGTGCTCAGTTCATGAATAGCTCAAAACTATTTATCTAATGTTCTGGGATTGGCCCAAACCAAACCTACTTTGCTAAACATTTTACTTAATTTAATAACAAAAAAATCCCATCTGTATTTTAATGAAAATTTAATCCATATGTTTTATTCACTTTTTGCACTTAATCCATCAAAATATTTTGTAAGAGTTATCTGAAGTCCAAGAGGCCTTCTATGTCATTCTTTTAAATAAGTCAGAGTAAGCCTTTCTCCCCCAATATTTTTCCCCAACTAATAATGAGGTTCTGTTTTCTCAGTCCCTATGTGACTCAGATCTTAATCTGTATTCGGTCTATGACTTCCAGTCCACACTAATTCCACTTTGGCATGATCATTAATTGGAATGGGTCATAAAGACATTATCCGTTTTATTTTTCTGGGCTACCTGGAGAAGGAAAGATGAAAAAGAGGGGAGAGGAGTGTGCAAAGAAAGGTACCCTAGCTTTTTTCCTTTAGGGAATGAGCTCAATGACTTAGTCTTTAGCCATAACTCAAGCCTTCCATGGCCTTAGTATGGTTGAGTGAAGAGCCATACACACTTTCTATATTGAAGGAGAAGCATCAGAAAGATGGTTAAAAGTTGCCCCTCTGAACTCTAGAGTTACTAGGGGAAAAAAATGACGAATCATTTGACATCAGCTGGCTAGTTCCTATTTATAATTTAAAGTGAAGTTGAATAGGAAGACACTTCTCTAGCAGGTTGGTAAATAGACTCCAGGTGCAATACATTGATGTATTCACTTTGTGACTAGTTATGCTTCACTGAGTAATTAGCAATCTGGTAGTGGCTGAGGAGAATGGGGATGGGGGTGGCGGGATGAGGAAGGGAGGGCCAGAGAGGGAGGTTGGTGGCCTTGGCTGCATTCTTCAATGAGGTCATTGTTCCTCAGCACTGCCCTGCTGTCTCTGTCCTGCTGCCAGGATCCAAAAAGCTCCAGATGCAATTGATCTCATTATAGATCAGAACAGACTTGGCTCGGACAGCTTGCTCTTTCCTAACGATTAAGACATAGCATATTTTTCTCCCCCCTGCACTAATTTAGTCCCTTAGCTGAAGGTTCTTTTGTCTTTGGATTAATCTAGGGTTAATCTAAGTTTACTTGCTTGCTGCAAGCCTGAGCTGGCAAGGTAGACATAATCTTCAAATAACTGAAAACTCTGCTTCCACCAATGGTGTGTGCTCTAATTTGTTTAACTTCTGTCTACATTGGATGCAGACCAACTGGAAGAAACTGGGCACATGGCTTATAGTAGGATTAAATCAGAGATTAGTTCTGCATTTTATCTGAGATGTAATTCTCATTTGGATGTGGACTTACTAGGAGGTTCTCAATGCTTTATTTTCCTAAGAGCAGAACAGAAACAATTTGGAGGCATGAAAGGAACTTCAGAAGACTGAAGCCTTAGCTTCAGCAAAGAGTCTACTTAAAATATTCCCTTAATTGAGAGCTCTTTCCCTTTCTTTAAACTCCTTGGCAGAAGACTCACAAACTCCTTGCTAAGGTATGTCTCTAATGTAAAAAGTTCCTTAATGAAGCTGATTATGAGATTTGTGGAGTCGTGGAATATGGGTTGGGTGATGCCCCATGAGAAAACTAAGACATAAAAGGCAAAGGCTGAAGACAATGAAGCCATCTGCTCAGGTCCTTAGCTTGGCCCAATAATGAACTCTAGCTTGGCTTTAAGTCAGTGACAAACCCTGTTTTAGCCTCAGTGTTCTCATCTGTTTGATGAGGATGGTCCCTTGAGTCCTCTAAAGCTTTTATATTCTCCTCACTTGTGATTTACATCTCTTGGGAAATCATTTACAGGGCTCAGAAGGGAAACGCAATCAGTATGTAATGTTTATCTCACATCTTCTAGAATCTTCCATACATAACTGGCAATCTACCCCTTAAATCTAGAATACAGACTTTTTGATGGGATTTTGGTACATACAAAAGTCTCATGTTTTGAGTTACTATTAACGTCTTTTGAACTTACTACCATCTTGGGAAACCAAAGATGTAGCCTAAGCATCTGTTGCTTAGGTAGTGAGCCCATCCTTCTGGTCCCTGGTACTGGATGTTCATGACCAAGAGACACTGGGCACTGTGAGCTTTCTCACCATATCCTCTTCCTTTGTTTCTTCACCATAGGTAAGAAAGCTCAAGCCAACTGTAGCTTCTAATGGAAAATACACAGAACCAGAAAAGCCATGTTTTTTTTTTTTTCAATAAAGAAAATCCCTGATGCTTCAGGGGTATTGATTTTAATGTTCTAGTGATATTACCACTGCTTGGCAGCATTTACCCAGGGAAAGGCAGAGTTTCCACTCAGGCCTGGGAAATGCTGAGCAAGGCACTTACAAAGCAATTTTAAAATTATGGACATAAAGTATAGGTATTGTGTAATTTAAAGCACAGAAATGAGCCTTCGTAAGTTACCATTCCATAAGGCTCAGTTTTTTAAAAGCTAACATCTGGAAACCACCTCTGGTTTAGATTACTGATGTCAAGCAAATAAAAATATCATTTAGTTTTTAAAATGAAACATGTTTTAAAACTAATATGAATAAGAGTAGTTTTATGTAAACATCAGATTGCTGGAGATTCAGGCCAAATTCCACATTTAAATGGCCTATCTTTTTCTTTTCCTTTCTAGTTATTAAAAAATGTATGAAAATTATAGATTCTTGGAAATCAAGATCTTAGTATTTCAGCTGAGAAATATGGAACAGTTTCTCACTGAAGACTACTTAGAGTTTTCCATCATATGTTACATCAATGATCATCTACACTCAAAAGTAAGACATTTGAATGTCGAATGACTGACTCAACTTGGGAAATGGTAATGAATAGATTCCAAAAATCACTCTTTTATTGTATCAGTTTTTACAAAGTACTTATCCATGTTCTGTGGCAGAATTTGGATCTGTTTTCCAAAATAATGCACTTGAGGATATAGTCACAGATTTTTTTCTTTGTTGGGTGAAGAAAACCATCAAATGTTTTATTCCTGGAGCAAAAGCATCCTTTGCTGATCCATTAGTTGGTATTTAATTACTGTTATCCCAGGTACACTATTGAAAATTTTCAACATATATATAGCAGACAATTGGTAACAGGAAAAAATAAGCAAACAATTGTCTTTTTCTATAGCATGGATTTTCCATGATAAAATGTAAAGATTGCTAAGTACTTATTGTTTATAAATGTACTACACTTGGGCCAAGTGTTGATTCATTCTAGGTTTATCCATAGACTTGCATATCCATATTATACACTTTTGATGTCATAAACTGCCCAGCAAATAATTTAGGAATCCAAGAAAACCAGAAATGAAATTTTCCATCAACTTTGTAGCTAGCTATATAAATTTCTTGGAAATATTATTTTGAAACCTCTTTTACTTATGAGGAGTGAAATGTGTGTCTGCAATCTCTTTTCTGTCTTTAGCAAGGAAACTAATCAACTGGCCTGAAAGCATAATTTTGTACTTATCAGAGAAAAAACTCAGTTGGCATCACTTGGCTACTTATCTCTACCAGATACAGCTGTGATACTGGTCTTCTATCCTTCCCAGCAAGGAAATAAAGATAATCCTTTCTTTTTCAAATCATAACATGACTTGAAAGGTACACAGGGAACTTATTTGTAGTACAAGCAGTGTAGGGGAACTTTCCATATCAGTTGGGTTCAACAGTACAGTTCTTTAATCCACATATCAAAGAGACTGGAGGTGATTGTGTTATAGAGCTTCAGTGGTATATTTAACTAAGTAACCGTTCTAGCAATATTTTGGCATCTAAATGCATAAGCCTTTCTGGAAAGTTAAAATATTAGAGACAGGGTAGCTAGTTAAAAGCTATACAGATTTATCAAGGGCCTTAGAAATAGCCACAGCCTATTTTGGAGGAATGATTTCAGAGATCTCAGTATGGGAACTAAATAGATGCTCTTTTTTCCCCACCTACATAACTTGCTTAATTTTCTGATTTTTAGTTTAGAACTTTGCCTGTTACTTATACTTGGAGCTTTTTATTAACCTAGGTCATACATACATACATACATACATACATATGTTTAAACATCAGCTCTGTCATTGTGTGTCTGTCATTGAGTCTCAGATTCTTGTTTATAAATAACTCAGCGTAGAGCCTAGCAAACACAATGTATTCATAAATGCTGGCCATTGTTACTACTATAGCTCTGGCTATCCTCAGACAAAACTCAAGAACCATCTCTCAATGAAGCCTCCCTATAGCCCAAAGTCAGCAATTTTCCCTCCCCCTCCAAAAGTATTTTCTTTATTATTGATGAAAATAGTGTAAATAATTTGTAAAAATATAACCATTGGGAAAAAAGTTGAACAATTCCCAATATATAGAGTGAAAAATGAACTTTCCCCCAGTCACTATTTTCATATTTCTTTCTGGACCTTTATTTAAGAACCATAAATAACCACTTTGTGTGTGTGTGTGTGTGTGTGTGTGTGTGTGTGTGTGTGTGTGTGTGTGTGTGTGAATGCACGCGCGCGCGTGCACGTGTGTCTGTCTATTCTGGGGCTTGAATTTGGGACTGGGAACTATCTCTGAGCTATTTTGCACAAGGCTTGTGTTGAGCTATGACTTCACTTCCTGCACTTTGATGAGTGTACTTCCTGCACTCACACATACTTTTCTGCCCAGGCTGCCTTCAAACTGTGATATTCCTTTCTCAGCCTCCTGAGTAGCTAAAATTTGCAGGTATGAGCCACTGGCACTGGGGTAAAATCACTTCTATATCTGAGACATCAGTTTCACAACAAATTTTACATTCTTTTTTTTAGTGTACTTGTTTTTTGTGTCCATTTTAAATTTCCTTCAGTTTAGAAATGTACTTTATCATTTTTGCCTCCAGATGATGATACGCTGTTGCCATTCAACAATACATGTTGAATGACTGGATAGCTGTGTGACCACTAAAAACACAAAGCAGTATATGCTTCATCAAATCTCCCTTTTCCCATGATTCGTTTCCCAAGCAATTTTAGGTCAATCTTTCACTGATAGTCCAACATGCACACCTTGTTTCTGAGATTTTAGTCTTAATTATAAGATGCCTGCTATCATAATTTCTTTCATATATATAAATTAATAAATTAATATAAAAACTTATCTGCTGCTGGGCTGATAGCTCATGCCTATAAGTCTAGCTACTCAGGAGCCTGAGATCTGAAGACCATGGTTTAAAGCCAACCTGGGCCAAAAAACAAAAACAAAAACAAAACCCCATGAGACTCTTACCTTCAATTAACCAGCAAAATGTCAGAATTGGAGGTGTGGCTCAATGGTAGAGCTCCAGCCTTCAGTGAAAAAAATCAAGCAAGAGCTTGAGGCCCTGAGTTCAGATTCTAGTACTGGCACAAAAACTAAAACTTAAACCTCATCTGTCCCATTAAATAGGGAGTGCCTTTGGCGATGTGAACTATATTTACAAAGTCATAGCCCCACACATCACAGACCTCCATTAAATGCTTCTAGCATTAAACTAGAATTAAAGAGCTGAAACTCATACCACTAGCAGAAGATCGAAGAGTAAGAAAATGAAATCCAATCCATGTTCTGTGTTCCACTAACAATTTAGATTCCTCATTTGAAGAGTGTAATGACACCAGCATGAATAGCATAGACACATGGACCTTCTAAGAGAATCCCCTTTTACTTCTCAAAGGCTCAGAGAGACAAAAACAACACATGGGAGAGATAAAATTAGAATTACCAAGTGTGAGAGCACAGGTGCTTGTTTGTATTATTTTGATGTGCACAAGCCATCTTTGTGTTTGTCAACTACCCTGAGTCTGAACCAGGCATGACTCTGAAAACAGTGGCTGATGGTGAAATCACTCGTTTCTACAAAGCCTCCATTTCAAGAAGATGTGTTTTTTTTCTCTCTTAACTTGAACATAGACAGAGTAGGAAGAAATTACTTAAGTATACTAACATTACTTAGTACACATTTGAGATTACTATTGTTAAAATATTCCAGCTGATACATTCCAAAAATACAACATATTTCTTGCTTTGTTGTCTCATATTGTTGTTGACATAAATCTTTGATGTCAAGTTGCAATACTCTTCTGATTTTGGACTTATTTTCAAATCTTCCAGCAGTCCAAAAATCCCCATAAATCCTCCAAGAACTGTGACAGTTCTAATTCAACTACTAATAATTCTCATAACACTTTCTGAACACCTGCTAGGTCCCAAGCTTTGTACTACAGGCTCTGTACTACAGACAAGCCTTTTACCTTCACAAAACCTCAGTGAAGTAAATATTGTCATCATCATCATCATGAGGAATGCTAGATGCAAAGCAGCTAAGTAACTTGCATGAAGTAATTTATCACATTTGAAGATGTTCCAAAGAAAACGTTACAAGCTCGAAGGGCTGTTCCTAAAGTATTTCTCAGTCATCTTTGGACAGCATCTTTATGGTAATGTTTATTACGAGGTATTTTCTGTAGTTATTTTGGTTGTGTAAACATTAGAATTTGTTCTTTAAAATCAGGCTTATTGATTTATAGTCTTTTGCTGGTTACTTTATAGTTTCTCTGTTGGTATTTCTCTACCTTATTATTATTTTCTTATTTTTGCTGGTACTGGGCCTTGAACTCAGGGCCTTGTGCTTTTGCTTGGCTTTTTCATTCAAGACTGGTACTCTATCACTTGACTCATAGCTCCACTTCTGAATTTTTACTGGTTAACTAGACATAAAGTACTTTCAGATTTATTTGTCTAGGTTGCCTTTGAACTGCGGTTCTCAGATTTTAGCCTCTTGAGTAGCTAGGATTATAAGTCTGAGCCACTGGCACCCGGCTTCTACATTATTTTTAAAGAGTAAAAGACACGAGATGTTTCTTATCTGATAATGTGCATATTATATCTTAAAGGATTTAGTTTTAATGACAGTTGGGGTATAATTACTTCTTTTCTCTTGAATATCAATTTATAATTGAAAAAGAAATCTCACAGGAAATATCCCTTGGTTCGGTGAGTGAAGAGAGTTTCTGACAGGTTAGGGATGGCATAGGCTAGTGGCAAGAAGAAACACTACTGGGTAGTCAGGCCTCTATCCTGTGTGAACATTACTCTTCGTGGGTTTTTCCCAGGCCAACTTTTTTGCTCTGCTGTTGGATTTGGCCTCCTCTACCCAGATATGCTAAGTAAATACTTGATGATCCATCTGTTTTTAAGTGGCCGAAGTTCAAGTTAATCTTAGGGAAGTGATGAAAACCATTACAGTGACAATTGTATATCAGACTATTCTGTACTTGATTCAGTAAATGGATACTAAAAAGGGATGGGGTGGGGTCAAGGGAAAGGGATAGGTGAAGGAAAAGGAGAAGAGAGGGAGGATGCAGTTGAGAATCCAATGTATATCCTACAATATTAAGAAGAGTGAGGGACAGGGTGGGGATGGAAGCATGGGTAAAATGTTGAAAGGGTGACATCGATCAAGATGCATTGTATTCCTAAACTGTTTGGCTGAATGACAGCTCCTTTGTACAGCTACTTAAAGATAACAATAAAAATAATTTTAAAAATAACAAAAAAGAGAAGATTCTGTAGTTGATACCTCTGAGGGCTCCTTCAAGTACAGATAAAACCCCAATGATCTAAAGTCCAGTCTTCTAAAGAAACTGTAAGTTCAAAACATCTTGTTTTGGTTCCATTTTTTTAAAAGTGAAAACGAGCTAAACAGTTACATGTTTAATTTCACCAGGGACTACCCTCACTCCATTGTTCTGAGCATGCGTAAAAGATATTATAAAAATTCAAAAACAAATCACCACTTTCCATATTTCAAATATAAAGATCTAAGATCATAAATGATTTTTTTCCTAAAAGGCCAAATAAATTTTCATTGGCTATTTCATTGGCTATTTGATAGTGAAAATGAGAGATGATCAGTTAACTATTACTTAAGTTCATTTTTCTTAGTGACACAACATTTAAAACATAGTGTACATGGGGCAATAAAGTAAGGAGAGAAGCACCATTCAGTCCATAACAGATTCCTTTTACAATGAGAAGAAAC
The DNA here is from genome assembly GCF_024711535.1 of Dipodomys merriami. NCBI lineage: Eukaryota > Metazoa > Chordata > Mammalia > Rodentia > Heteromyidae > Dipodomys > Dipodomys merriami. Next base: position 26,487,313 of record NW_027203382.1, on the reverse strand, counting down.
AAATAGGCTCTTGGCTTACATGATCATCCATGCTAATGACAAGGACTCACAGGTACCTAATACATAAGAATCAGAATTAATTAAACAGTAGGGTTTAGAACATCAGAGGCATCTATAATTAGTGGCTAAAGAACAGACAGGCTTTGGGCTAGGAGTGGTGATATACACCTGTAATCTCAGCACTTGGGAAGCTAAGGGAAGATAATGGTGAGTTCAAGACCAGTTAGCAGGCCAACTTGAGCTACAGACAAGGCTTTGTCTTGAAAAACAAAGGGTAGGGGTGTAGCTCAATGGTACAGTGCTTGCATAAGACCCTAGATTGATTCCTGTGATTATAAAAAATAACAACAAAAATAAATAAATAAGAATATAGGATATATTCCTTGCCTCATCATTTATTAGCTGAATGATGTTAGGTGAATTTATAATCTCCTTTACCTTAGTTTTCTCATCTGTAAGATGAGAATGCTACAGCACACACCTCTTATAGTCGCTGTAAATAATGCATGTGTAGTGCTAGCATCAGGCCGAAGGTAAACACTTCATTAAATTCAGCAAAATTACTTATTCTTACTTATTTTTCAAGTTCAGCAGTAGGACTGCCTCACAGACTTGCCTCTTAGAGCACATTCAACTTAAAAAAGGCCAAAGATGGCACCTGCCTTAGTCTTTGCACAGTGTCACTGTAACCATCACCGTGATGACTCATTTCAATCACACTCCTGATACACATGAGGAACCCTTCTTCCCCTTCCCTCTGTGGCAGCATGCCGTGAGAAGCCCATCAGAGTGCTGAGGGCTGATCTAATTCCTTCTCTATTCTGTCAGCTTCCTCTCTACCTTCTTGCTGTGAGCAGGTTGAGGAAACCAAATTTGACAGAAAGGCAGACTAATTGTGATCTCTCTTTATGTAAATCTGAGCACTGAAGTAAGCAAATGATTTGTACAGCGATAGAGAGGGGAATTCTAGTTTTAATGCATGGATGTAGCTTGTGCTTTTAAAAGATGCTAGAGTGACCCAGTGTCGGATAGTTGACATTCTCTGCTAAGAAAGGATGTGATCATTTGGGACATTTGAAGCAGGTAAAGGCCACAGCCAATAGTTTTTCTCACAGAGGTTGAAGATAATTTAAAACATCATAATTTTATCATTTTAATGGCAACTCTTGTTAGCTGTTACTTTAGTATACATGCCATTTTGAATATTTCCTACAGCATAAACATTTTTCTGTTTAGCTTCTCTTCAATTATAATTTTAATGGCCATATACAATCTCTCAAATGATGCATTCTAATTTATGTAACTATTCCCTCCTTCAGATTTATTTATTTTTTTTTCATAATTACAAATAGTACTGTGATGAATATCTTGGTAAATAGTTTTTTCCCCTCCTATATTTTGGATTGTTTCCTTAGCACAGTTCTCAGAAAAGAAATTACTGGATCAAAAAGTAACTACATTTTTATGCTTCTTAAAACACAGTGCCAAATTGCTTTCCTAAAGAGCTGTACCAATTACAATCACGGCAGCTACAGAAGAAAGTGTAATGATTATTCTTCAGATGGTGTGTAATTTTTGTTTTGATGATTTTTCCAGTAAAGTAGTGTCTTCATTTTTAATTTGCATTTTATTACTAGGAGACTGACCATATTTATGGAAAATTTTCAAGCTTCTTTTCATAAATTGTCTTTTCCTTGGTTTATTAAGAAATCTTTAGTATCTCCCTTCATTTTAAGCTCCATTTTGATATATTTTAAAATTCTAATGGTTTGGACATTGTATATGTTAATATAACTACATAATTTATTTTTGATTAATTTATTAACAGGAGTTAGTCAAAAGCCAGTCGGAGTACTTGGTAGACAGTCAGCAAGATGAAATCCTCTCCAGTTGGAAAAAAATGGAGAAATAAAGGAATTGAGGGTGAAAAGTAGAGAAACCAAAAGATGAAGCTTGCTTAATGGCAGGCCAATGAATAGATAGCTGTTTCCAGACCTATTTACTTGTAGAACACCAATATATTTGATTGCTGATTGCAGATGTCTTACAAGATCAGAGACATCCAAACTTCATGATCTATTTCCTTTTTACACATTATCAGTACATTCTAAAATTATAAAGAAAATTGGGAAAATATTAATCTACTCTTCCATTCATTTAACAAATAATGTGTTGGACACATGCATGTGTTTAAAGTGGAGAGGATACAGTGATGAACAAAATCATTGAAGCTGAAGAGTTTATACCTCTATCTCATAGGCTTTTAACAGAAGACTTTCTACCCAACAAACTCAAGAGCTATGGCCCCAGCCTATCCTACCACATTGGCTAGTCATCTCTTCAGCATACAATATACTTAATCAAGCCAGATGCTTTGCTTTGGCCTGAGTCCTTGCTTTATGGCCCTCTATTCTCAGTAAACCCTTCTCTTTAAACACCCTCCATTTGGGAGGTCCCAGTGCCATTCCTGTTGAGAGCCTCTCCTTATTCTGAAACAGATAGGACCACTCCCTTCCAATTTTTGCCTCCCTGTAGAACTGTTTTTCTTGATAGAACCTACTAGAATTAGATTGTTTTGAATCCCTTGTTTTCTCTTTACTAAAATGTGAACTCTCGAGTGATCATTATAGTTTCTTTCACTTTTTCAATTTTTATAGCTGTAACTACAGTATTGTATAGTTATTTCTAGTCAATGGTACATGGATGGGAGGAATATGTGTCACTAGAAGTGTGTGTGTGTGTGTGTGTGTGTGTGTGTGTGTGTGTGTGTGTGTGTGTGTGTGTGTGTGTTGGTACTGGGGCTTGAACTCAGTGCCTGGACACTATCCCTTAGCTTGAGTAACTCCACCCACTCTGCATTCCCTTAATATCCTTTTTTTTTAAAAAAATACAGTATTTGGTGAGTTTCATTATGCTATCTTCAGATATATGTATATGCATCTATCTGTCTGTCGATCTGTCTGTCTATCTATCTATCTATCTATCTATCTATCTATCTATCTATGCCTTTTATCTATCCTATCATCTATCTATTTATCTAATCTATAAATGTATTTCAGTCTTATTTATCCTGCTAGCACTTTCTCCTTTCTTTCTCTTCCTGAATCTCCCCAAGTTAGCTTTCCCTTTGCACTCATATTTTCTTTTTCTTCTTCCTCTTCTTCTTCTTGGTGTATATTTCACATCTGAGAAAATATAGGCAATGTTTGACTTTTTACACTTGGTTTATCTTTTTAACATGATGAACTCCATTTCTATCCCTTTTCTTGCAAACAAAATAATTTAGTTTTTCTTTATGGCTAATATTTCTTTGTATACATATATAACACTATATACATTCATCAATTGTTGGACAACTCAGCTGATTCCATGATTTAGCTATCATGAACAGTGCTCCAATAAGCATGAATGTGCAAGTATCTCTCCTGCATTTTGGCTGAAACTTCTTTGGATACATACCCAAGAGTGGTATGGTAGGGTCAAAAGGTAGGTCTGTTTTTTAATGAGTCTCTGTACTAATTTCCATAGTTGTTGGACTACTATACACACACACACACATACATATATATAATTTTTAAGTGACAATATATGAGCATTCCTTTTTCTCTGTGTCCTCACCTGATTTTTAAAACATCTCTCAATAGATAACAGACATAAAATCAGCATGATTATTAACAGGAAAATGTTAAAAATAATTCTTACTATTAAGAACAAGAAAAAGATTACCATCTATACTAACAAATTATATTAACCTAAATTACTAGATTAAGACAACTGGGAAGGAAATACGCAAGATTAATGTAAAATGTTTAAATGCTAATAAAAGAATTCAAGACTTTCACAAATCATAGGGTGATCAATTTTTAATAGGAAAGAGTAAAATTAGGAATATTGATTTCTGATAGTAAATTTGATGTAATCCCAATAAAAGTATCAAAGGGTTTTTTCTATTGTTCTTCATAGCTGGATCTAAAGTTCGAGTGGAAAATAAATAAAGGAGGACAAGGAAGAATTCTGATAGGAAAAATGAGGAAATCTAGCCTCATTTGATATTAATTCTTATTGTAAAGCTATATTAAATAAAACAATCTGGTATTTTTTTCATGAATATCCAGGCAGATTTGTAGAATGCAATGGAAAGTGTAGAAATAGACCCAAACATATGTGGGAAAATGGTGTATGGTCAGGATGGCATTTCAGATTGAGGAGGGAAGGGATGGATTATCCAGTGATATTCGTGCTTTGAGTAGCCATCTGGAAATGTGTGTGTGTGTGTGTGTGTGTGTGTGTGTGTGTGTGTGTGTGTGTGTATGTGTGTGTGTACATTGCATGATATATCAGAATATATTTTCAATTGATTCAGGACTTAAACATAATAAATTCTTCTGTAAGTGGACTTCATAAGAACTTTCAGTGGACCTACAGTCTGAGTTAACCAGAGGGTCTGCTTCTAAGCATTTCACTCACATGGCTAACTAGTTGGTTCTGAGTTGGTTAGATGGCCTCAGTTTCTTTCCTATGGACCTCTCTATGGAGCTACTTGACTAGCTCTCATGTAGCCAGCTCGCTTTCCCCAGAACAAGCAATTTAAAAGAGAGCAAAATAGAAGCTACCGTATCTATTTGACCTACATCCAGAAGTCACACAGTATTATCTTCACATTATCCAACTGATCAAAGAGGCCAGGACTATTATGTATGGGAGATAAATACACAGCGGATGATACTAGAAGGTAAAGGCCATAGAGAGCTATCTTGGAGGTTGGCTAACACATTATGTGTGTGTGTGTGTGTGTGTGTGTGTGTGTGTGTGTGTGTGTGTGTGTGTATACTACTTGGGGCTTTTCCAATGTGTGAGCTTGTTATTTTAAATCAGTTCTTTAAATACCATTTACTTCTTTAAATACCATTTTCTGCCTCTTCCTTCCTCACCTCTAAACCTGTAACTCCAATAGGTCATAGTCTGCTTGCCTGACAAATTATTGTGGGGTTGTCCACTTCCTCCCAGACTCATTGCTCCCTGTGTTTGATGTAGGGTTGTTTGTATTATGGTATCTTTGAGTTCACTGATCTGTTTATCTGGTAATTAAGTCCATTAATGGATTTTTTCTTCTTAGATATATTATTTGGGGGGCTCTAGAGTATGTGGCTTTTAAAAATATTTTCAACATCTTTTTTACACTCTGCATTTAAATTGTTGAGCCTTGATAATAGCTCTTAATTTTATATCTGCTAATGTAGAATTGTCTTCTAACTATATATCTCTGTATTTCTATTTTAATTTACTGAGTTTTGTTCAGGAGTAGGGGTCATGTGTTTCTCCTTGTCATATTTAGTGATTTTTATTGGACATTGAACGTGAAAAATATTATATTATTGTTTAGAATTTGATATCTTCCTCTGAAACATTGATGTTTGTTTTGACAGGTGACTATATATTCTATTTGCTAATCTATCTGATCTTTTGGAGGCTCACTGGTAATATTTCCTAGTGTGCACTTTTTGTTTTATTATAGGACTATTATACTCCTACTATTAAGGCTTGGATTTTCTGTCTCTCAGCTATCAAGAGAGGTCTTTCCACTTTGAGGGATACCAAACTGAATGTCTCTCAGCCACGTATGAGCTCAGAGAATTTTTAAGATAGAGAGCCAATTGCTCTCTGCCTGGATATGAGACTCAGTGGGACTCAAATGCAGATTTGTGGCATTGTTAGGCTGGGTAGCTCCTCCCCCTCTGGAAGGTTGCCCAGCATTTTTCAGCTGCCTCAACCTTTCTGAGCTCCTGTCTCTCTTCAAGGTGGACCATCAGCCAAGCTCCACCTGGGGCCTCCTCACTTCACGCAAAGGTTGGGGAATTGCTTCCAGGCTGTAAGCCATGCTCTCAGGGATCATAGATCTTAGACTGCTTATTGTCCAGCACTGCAAAGCAGACATTTGATATATTTTGTTCAGCTTTCTAGTTGTTTATAAATTATGGAATGGTAGACTGTGAATGCAATACATATATTACTCCTTCATAGGAGGAAGCCCCAGACCTTGCTCCTTTGACTCTAAGGTAAGGTAAGTGGGAAGCACTACTAAAAGGAAAGGGAAACAACTTCAAAACACAGTTACAGTTTGTAGAGAGTATTAGCAGAAGTGTATGGAACTAGGCCATGTTAGGAAACTTCTGGCTAGTGTTCACATCAGAACAAGCTTTTAGAAGGGCATTTAAGGAATAAATAAATGCAAAACAGTAAAAAGCTTCATCACTTTCTATTTAAACTTTCCTATAAAATTATTTTTGTAATAGATTTAGCTAGTGGAAATAATCAGACATATATATTTACTAAATAATTACTTGCAATAAGAAATACATTTTAACTTTAAATGAGCAATTAACAAACAAAATGAATTTGTTCTTGTACAATGACATGCTATCTACTATTAAAATATTTTTTTTTGGGGGGGTGTCTGGTCGTGGGGCCTGAACTCTGGGCCTGGGCGCTGTCCCTCAGCTCTTCAGCTCAAGGCTAGTGCTCTACCACTTGAGCCACAGCACCACTTTCAGCTTTTTTTTTCTTTTGCTTATGTGGTGCTGAGGAATCGAACCCAGGGCCTCATGAATTCAAGGCAAGCGCTCTACCACTGAGCCACCTTGGAGCCCCTACTATTAAAAATCTTTATAACTCAATCATATAAGAAGGCTTTTTTTTTTTTCAGTCATGGGGCTGAACTCTGGGCCTGGACGCTGTCTCTCAGCTCTTCAGCTCAAGGCTAGAGCCCTACCACTCGAGCCACAACACCACTTCTGGCTTTTTCTGCCGCTACTTTTTCTGTAGTGCTGAGGAATCAAACCCAGGGCCTCATGCATGCAAGGCAAACACTCTACAACTGAGACAACTTCCCAGCCTATAAGAAGGCATTTTAATAGTTTTATTAAACTGAAAAGTCATATTATCAAAAGTTAATTCAGCTTAATCACAATATCAATCTAAATATGATAAAGAGAATATAAAAAATACAGCAGTTAAACCTTTATCATGTGACAAAAGAAAAATTATCTTCTATATACCCTTCTGAGTTGCCCAAATTTTTTTTTATATTTTATTCTATTTGTGAACATACTGTACAGAGGGGTTACAATTACATGGGCAGGATAATGCATACATTTCTTACCAAGCATTGCAGCCTCCTCCTTTGTTTACCCTTCACATCCCTTCCCAGCATCCCCCCTCCCCCCCACCCAATCCTTCCCCCCACCCCACCCTGCACTGACGTTGTAAAGCTCGTTTTGGACATGACAACTTGTACTTCTCATTGTTGCAACAGGTCCACCTGAATCCTTAAACGACTTGTTTTTCCCCATCTCCTCCACAAGTTATACTGACATCAAATATAGTGAAAGAGGGGGTTATACTGTGGGGGAGGGACATACAAAGCAACAAAGAAATAATCTTATAAATGCGTTAGAAACACATGCATGAAAGAAAAAAAACATTAAAATACATATCTAAGGGTTCATTTTCCTAACATCACATTATCTGACCTTTTCTGCTTGACTCATACATATACTAGATATTGCAAATAAGGGAAACCATGGGACCTGTGTTTCTTTGGGCCTGGCTTACTTCACTTAATATAATTTTTTCCAAGTTTTTCCATTTCCTAACAAATGGGGCAATGTCATTCTTTCTGATGGAGGCATAGAATTCCATTGTGTATATATACCATATTTTCTTGATCCATTCATCTACTGAAGGGCATCTGGGTTGGTTCCATATCTTAGCTATGGTAAATAATGCTGCAATAAATATAGTTGTGCTGGTAGCTTTAGCGTGGTCTTGTTTGTAAACATTTGGGTAAATGCCCAAAAGTGGGATTGCTGGGTCATAGGGGAGTTCTATGTGAAGTCTTTTGAGGAACCTCCATACTGCTTTCCAAAGTGGTTGAACAAGTTTACATTCCCACCAACAATAAAGTAAGGTTCCCTTCTGTCCACATCCCCTCCAGCATCTGTTGTTGTTAGAGTTCTTGATTTTTGCCATTCTAACTGGAGTGAGGTGGTATCTCAATGTTGTTTTGATTTGCATTTCTTTTATGGCTAGGGATGGTGAGCATTTCTTCATGTGTCTATTGGCCATCCTTCTTTCTTCTTCAGAGAAGTTCCTCTTTAAGTCTTTAGCCCACTTGTTTATTGGGCAGTTGTTTCTTTGAGGATTTGTTGTTGGGGGATTTAATTTTTTGAATTCCAAGTATATTTTAGATATTAGACCCTTGTCCGTTATATGGCTACTGAAGATCTTCTCCCAATCTGTGGGCTTTCTATTGATCTTGCTAGCTATGTCCTTTGCCATGCAGAAGCTCTGCAACTTTATGCAATCCCATTTGTCCAACCTTTCTTTGATTTGTTGTGTTTCCTGGTCTCTATTCAGAAAATTTTGGCCTGAGCCAAGGAGACCTAGGGTTTCTCCTATTCCATCCTGTAATGTTTTCAGAGTGTCTGCTTTGACTTCAAGGTGCCCAAATTTTCTATAATAAATACATAATTACTTTTCAAACCATAAATATTACTTGAAATGCTTCATTATATTCATTCAGATTTACATAATAATTGGAATCCAGAAAAAGGAATATTCATAGGGTCAATATAGTATAGTGGGCAAAATTGCAGGCCATGAATTTTACATTTGAGCTGCATTCTACAAATTTCTCAGTGAATTATCTGAGTAAGTTTTTTTTTTCTTTCTGAGACCTCTATTGCTTGCCTACAAGATGGGTATAAAGATATTATTTACCCAAATGGTTCTTTATAAGGATTAAATTCTCGTAGGCTCTTGGCAATGTATGATTCAGCAAATGTGAGTTAATGCATTGTGCTATTATTGTTATTACTGCTGCTACTACTCACTACAACAAATTGCTACAATTACCAGTACAATTATTAAGAGACTTTATGAAGTATGGAGATTATCTCCCTACTTTAAGATTAAGAGTAGAAAGCTAAAGCTGGAGGTATGGCTCAAGTGATTAAAGCACCTCACTAGCAAGTGGGAGAGCTTGAGTTCAACCCCCCAGTGTAGCCACTGAAACAACAACAACAACAACAAAAAGAGTAGAGAGCTAAAGAGTTACAAAGGGAAAATGGCACGAGCAAAACTGATTTCCTGCTGTTTTTTACTATCAATATTGCTGAGAACAAAAAAATGATAACAACAGTCAAGACAATAACCCTTTCAATGAAGAAAATAGACTGGCCTGACAAGATGCAGGTGATTGCCATGGACTGGGCATTGTGCTTCCTCCAAACTGATACATTGAAATTCTAATTATCATTACGAGATGATGGTATTAAAATGTGATCAGTTCATGAGAGTGAATTGGTTGGTATCCTCAGAAAAGCTTCCCTGAGAAATCTCTTTTCCATTCTCTCTCATGATACTATGGTAAAACCATGGCTGTCCAAGAGCTAGCTTCTCACTAGACATGGAATCTACTGGAACCAAGCTTGGTCTTGGTCTTTCAAGTTTCCAGAACTCATAACTCACCGAGCTTATGGTATTTTGTTACAGAAGTTTGAATGGACTAAGATAATAACCTCATGACTAAGGTTTTCTACCTGCCAAAGACTTGAAAGTATTGCTAGGTTTTCAAATGAAATATATGAAATGGGTACCTCAAAACATATAAGAATCTGATCATAATTCTTCACCTTTGTTGCTATCATCATTTTCCCTGCTTTTACCTTCTTTCTGTTCTTATTGTTCTCTATACATTATAAAGATTTTGTGTGTGTGTGTGTGTGTGTGTGTGTGTGTGTGTGTGTGTGTGTGTGTGTGTTTTGCTGGGGTTTGAATTCAAGATCTTAATGCTAGCTTGATTTGCTCACTTGGTTGGCATTCTACCACTTGAGCCACATCTCCAGCCCAGCTTTTTGCTGATTATTTTGGCGATGAAGTCCCACAGACTGTTTCTGCCCAAGCTGGTTTTGAACCACAATCCTCTTGATCTCAAGCCTTGAGTAGCAAATCAGGCAGCCGATTATTTCAAACCAAACGAGGCACACCTGTGGAAGTAGAATACAGAGCTACAAGTGAAGTTGGGACACTGAAGAAGAGAAAGAAGCTGGAAGGATAGGAGTGGTGTCATATTCCAAAATTTCATATGTGGTTGCTGGATGGTTTTGGCAATAAAAAGCCATGGAACAAATTTAGACAGTGTAGTAATTTTCAAGTAAATTCTAAGGATCTAAGGAAGAAGAAGGATGAGAAAAACATGACATTAGTGGGTCAAGTAGTAGTGGTTAATGCTTGTAATCCTAGCTTTTCCAAAGGCTGAGATCTGAAGATTGTGGTTCAAAGCCATTACAGCAAAAAACCAGAAATGGAGCCGTGGCTCAAGTGTAGAGCACCATCCTTGAGCAGAAAAAACTAAAAGACAGAACTCAGGCCTTACGTTCAAGTCCCTGTTACGGCACACATACAAAAAGTGACATTAGAGTTAGGACATTTAGCATTACTTTGTTATTTTAAGTTGGACACACTTAAGGAATTTCACTCTCTTGTAATAAAGAAATTTATATTAATAAAGACTCTATAGAATCACAGTTTTTCTTAGTAAGAGATTACCAGCTTTATACATTTAAATATGCATATAATGTTTATGATCCAGCAATTCTTTCTAAACTTATCATTTTTAAAGCTTATTGGAAGGTCTCTTGTGGCCAATCAGTAGGCTGAGAAACACACATTCTATGAAGACACAGAAGGAAAGACAGATATGAAATTATTCAAGAGATAGACTTGAAAAGACTTGATACTGCCTGATAGAGAAAGAAATGACAACTGATTCCTAAGTTTCTGGCTTTGTTGATTATTTATGGCCAACAGAGAGAGGAATTTAGGAAAAGAATTATATTTGGGGAAGGAGGAAATGATAGGTTCTGCTTTAGACAGAGTTAAAGATTTGGGGGAGTTTATGTGTGCACGTGTGTGTTTGTATCATCTAAATGAAAATTTCTAATTGAAATGTGTTGTTTGGGAGCTGTTAGGCATGCAGAGGGGAAGCTGGCATTGAGGGTACTCCTTATGGTGAAGTTGGGGTCAGAGATTTTATGGTCTCCAGGGATAATTGTAACCCACTCATCTGGAATATCACTGATGTGATATTCCAGAATCAGAATTGAAAACCACAATCTTTGGATTCTTAAATCTTCCCCTTTCCACCACACACAACTTAGACAACTGTCAAACTGAAATCCCTTGCCTTGGGGAAAGGAACATCTTGCAAGCTGCAGTGACAGACATCATCCAATGAAGACACAGTGGGTGTTAGAGTGGGTGGGGTGGATGGGAATGGGATAGGCCTAGGAAAGGCTAGGACAGGAATGGGGGATTGACTGCAAGATGCAAGTTGGTCTTGGCAACTGTAGCCTCAGGCGGTCCGGTGGGAAGCCTGGGTTTCAGAGACAAGGAGTCATCAAGAAGGCAATCCCCTTTGGAATAAGACAGAATGCTTAGCAGGCTTGTCAAGCCTGGGTGTGTGAAGAGTTGGGAGATAGGGCTTTATAGTAGGGCAGGGTTGGCGGGGAGTAAAGGCGTTGGGGGTTGGGATTTAACACAGAGGTTAGATATCACTTGTCTTGGGAGGGAAGGCTCAATGGGGAGGTGTTTAAGTGAGTTGTCTCTTCAGAATGCAAAACAGCATGTGTGGCAGAATTTTGGGGCGTGTGGAATGCACACTGCCAGAGTAAATGAAATTCAACAGATTGGCACTTGGAGCTCTGGTATGTCTTGAAGCCACACTCTGTCCTTGCTAGTTTGTGGCATGCCACTGGTCAGGAGCAAGTGGACGAGAGACATACTTGCTTGTGTCCTTCACCTGAAGCTCGCTGCATGCCATTCCTTTTAGACATTTTTGGTTATATGGGGACTTTCTGGGTTGTCTTCTTTCATTATAGTGTTTATGAACTGCCAGGAAACAGTGTACATGGGTCAAGCACTGTCATTTCACTCTTCAGACCAACACCAAAGGTTTAATAACAGGCTAAACATATTGTTGCTTGGGATGTAAATCCTCACCCTTACATGGGGCCTCCTTCCTGGCAGACAAATAATTTTGGTATGAGTTAGTAGAAAGAGAACTCAAAGCCTATGACTTATTAAATTTTATGTTGCATAATCCTGACTTTCCTACATACTCACACATGTGTGCTCATGCATATGTACATGCACACATACACACACACATGCACACCAACCTCATTCATAGGTACCCAATCAATTGCTTTTTGCCATTATATGTTAGTCTTCATTTTCTATAAGTTTTCATATTTCTCCCTTCCTTAAGCAAAATTTTGGTGAGATGTTCATAGTATTAGCTGTATTACCAATTCCTTTGCATTGCTGTATAATGTTTCATTTTATGGATGTACCATAATTTGTTGGTCAACTTAGATGGATTTCTCTAATTTCCTAGTTTTGTTATCACAGCTATCATGTGAAAAGTACTACAGAAGTATTTATACAAGTATATGCTTTTGTTTCTCATGGTGAATAGTAGAATCGGATGGCTGGTTGATTTGTAGAACTGTGTGTTTTTTTAAACCTTTTATTGAAAACGTGTACCAATTTGTGTTACAAACGTAGGTGTATGAGAATTCAATTGGATTACATCTTTCTCCAATGACTGGTATGGTCTGTTTTTTTTTTAAATTACATTCATACCCTGTATAATCTACTACTCTTGCTGTGATGGGACCTAGCTCTGGTTCTAATAAATTCACTATTGTAAATGTGAAAAAAATAAATAAATCCCTGTGGGAGCTCAGGCCTCAGATTTCTCACTTGTAAAATAGAGAGGAAAGTGGGATGCCCTTATGAACTACATGCATGAAAAGTACACTTCAAAAGTCCTTGAACTGCATCAAATACTCCACAAATGTTGCCTAGCACTGTTATACTTAGCTCATCATGTTCTCGGGATGGAGGGAATGTCTACTCCATGTGATAAAATCCTGATGTTAAGTCTGTGTTCACCTTCTGTAGGGACAGAATTGCAAACAGAGTCTTCTGCTAGCCTTGTACCATTCAGACTCGAATTGTCAGCCTTACCCATGGTTCTGTTGTACTCCTGGCAACATAGGAACAGAGACGGAGCTGCATCTGGGGTGTGCTAAGAGCACTATAGAGGTGAGCACTGGCCTGGGGGTCGGGGGCCACTGGCACAGATCTTTTTGCAAGGTGCTGAGTAACGATCAGTTTAGTTGCAGCCCTACTGTCCCCTGGGGCTTGGCTTGACATCTGTGTGGATTAAGGAATTATGATCAGAACAAGACACAAAGGAATTGCGGCTGATGTAGATAACGGATTTGGAAGGCACCCAGATGAGGGAAAAACAGGAAAATGGGCTGTAGAATCAAAACAATCAAAAGGAGTGTGGTCCCTCGCATTTTACATGAGACAGAGATTATTGATCAGGCAATTCAAGGAAGGCAAGGATTTCCTCTTCTGCTATTGTTGCTTTGGATGTTTGAAGGAAAGCATTGAAAGGAATTGGATCTTGACATTTAGTGAAGTAAAAACATCTTAAGTTTAGAGCAAGTCATCACTCACATATTCTTAGTGCTACACTGAAGAAAGATTCTAGCATTCTTTCCCAAAGAGAAACATGTAACAGCAAGTTGTACTTTTGGGTCTCTATCCTGGAGAAATGAAACCTAGGTCCTCCCCAAAATAGGAACACTCACAACAGTTTTATTTGCAATAGCCCCAAACTAGAAACAACTCAAATGTCTTTTAATAGCTGAATAGTTAAACAAACTCTGGTATACCCTGAATGTTCTTAGCAATTAATAATTGAACTAATAACATAGGTAACAATGTAGATGAGTCTCCAGAGAATTATACTAAGGTAGAAAAGGAACCAATATCAATGATGATACTTATCCTTATCATTACATATTATATGAACACACATACAAATTTCTTAATATATAAGAGGAAGAACAGATTAGTAGTTGCCCAGGGTGGGTGAATGAGGTTAGGCGTGGAGAAGGAGGTAACTGTGGCTTTAAAATGGTGGCCTCAGTGATCCTTTGAAGAAGCTGCTCTGTAGGCCATGGTAATGGTGAGCACATGTTCTAAAACTGCATGGAATGAAATACACATGTATAAAGGAGTACTTGTAAGACTGAGGAAGTCTAAATAGCATTGATACATCATCCCCTGATTGTGTTGTTGAGTGATAGTTATGCAAGACAGTAGTATTAGGGAAAACCTAGATGAAGGCATAGAGAATCTTTCTATGCTACTTTTAAAAAGTAGAATTTCTTCTTTTTGTCATTCAATTCCTTTGACATTGCAAGGGCATTTTTTATCCTAAATATGTATTTTAAATTTCATTAGGGCATAGTGATTATACAGAATAATGGATTTAAACTTATTATTCTTGAAATGCATAATATTTGACCATTTTTATCCCCATTATTATTTTTCTCTTACTCTTTTCCCCCTAGATCACCTCCTCTAATATTTTCCTTTCTACTGTTTTAGATTCCACACATGAGGGAAAATGTAACACTTTTATTTCTGTTTCTGGCTTATTTTGCTTAATGTAATAAATTCTAATTACCTATTTTCCTGTAAATAATGTGATTTTAATTTTTAATGGCTAAATAGAACTCTATTGTGTGTATACATATATCTGTATATAATATGTTATAGTATACATGTATATATTACATATAATCACATTTTCCCCACTTATTAGTTAACAGGAACCTAAGCTGATGCCATAGTTTGGCTACTGTGAATTTCATATTAACAATGGGTATGCAGATGTCTGTGATTCCTTCTGGTACAGACCCAGGAGTGGTATGACAGGATTATATAATTGTTCTGTTTTTTAGTTTTTATTTTTTTGTTTAGGAACCTCCATATTGGTTTTTATAACAGCTGGGTTAATTTACATTTCTACTTACAGTATATAAAAGTTCCTGTAAAGTGATTTCGTGAACACTATTCCATACATTGTTTAGAAGAATGAAATCTCTTCAAGGGAATGGCTGGTGGAAGTCTTCCGTCTAGAGGAGCCCAGACTGAAAGGTGTTATCAGACCCTACCCACCAGTTTACCAGGGGAGCATTAGGACTTTTCCCCACAGCCTGGGCTTGGGGATGTAAGTACTTCTACCCTCACACTAACTGGAATAGGAGCCCACAAGATGGAATTTGTAAAAGCACCTCCAAGGGCAAGACAAAGGCTGCCTTTCACTCATGGAAGGGATGGCACTGTGTGAATCACAGAAAGAACCCACAGGGCACCTGGGAGCTGACAGCATCCAGGTTGGTTGTGTAAACCCTGAACTTCTAGGGCTTGAGATTTATACTTAAGGGAACCTTAAAGGTGAACATTCTGAAATGGGTTCTCTGGGAAGTATCCATGTTGACCTTTCACATTTTCCCATGAGTGTAAGATACCTGGTAAACCTTACATTACAATTCAATTGGTTCCAGGAGACCCAAGCATCAGTATTTCTAAACAAAACAAAACCTATAATAACCCCCCAAACAAACAAACAAACAAGGAACACTAATGGGAGGACAATGTAGCCTGGCCAAGCATTGAGGAACCAAATTATAAACTAGCCACACTCTTTAGGCCTATGGAAGAAGAAAGGAAGATGACAGGAAGGAAGTGAGACCAGAGGACAGAGATAATTTGTTCATAGAGCAGCTGGGATGGGCCTTTCCTTAGGGCTGTTCATCCAGAACCAAGCTCCTTTGGGAATATCCCAAGAGGAAGTCCAGGCCAAACCACATCACCAAATGAAGCAGGCAATGGCTGATCCGGAGTTACAACATGAGGCCAGGGTGGTAAAAGACCTAGAAGCTTCACAGGAGAACAAAACCCAAACAAAACCTAATCATTTCTGAATCACTAGGGAGGTTAGGCTGCAAGAGAAAACTGGGCTCAAGCCCAGGAAAACAAGGAAGTCATGTTTGCAGATTTAAGACCTAAACCCAGAAAAGGGGGCCAGGACTTGACATGTGGGCATTAAAAACTGGAGATGGGGCCCTCTAAAGGACTGTGAACCATCTGTGAACCAGTTCAGGAGCTACATGAAATAGAACTTACAGCTTTCCTCTGTAACAAAGAGTTTGGAGCCCAGGAAATGTTTTCCCACTGTAGTAGAGAGAAAGTGTACTCAAACTGCATGTGTGTGTGT
The DNA here is from genome assembly GCF_024711535.1 of Dipodomys merriami. Taxonomy (NCBI): domain Eukaryota; kingdom Metazoa; phylum Chordata; class Mammalia; order Rodentia; family Heteromyidae; genus Dipodomys; species Dipodomys merriami. The sequence continues at coordinate 26,471,106 of NW_027203382.1, read as the reverse complement.
GTGTGTGTGTGTGTGTGTGTGTGTGTGTGTGTGTGTGTGTGTGTGTGTGCGTGTGTGTGTGTGTGTGTGTGTGTGTGTGTGTGTTGGACAGAAGCAGGAACTGGCTTATTGGAGAACTCTAGCAGAGAGGTATGAAGGAGAGGCTAGAGCTGTCCTATGTTCTGTCTGTCTCACAATTCCATCAAGGCTTAGAATAGGCCCTCCAAAGGTGTTTGTTAATTGAGTATGAAGGCTTGGATTTCTAAGGCTTAGAAGTGAACAATTAACTGCCTCTACTAGGAAAGTAATACAGGAGAACTTTCTGTTCATAGTCACAGAGAATATTAATCCCTTCCTTTTCACATTTATAGTTGTCCCCACTTCCACATTAAGGCATACCTTTGTTATAGCTACTTAGGAGTTACCATGTGGCATTGTGTGCCCCTTCCTCAGATTTCTATTCCAACCTTGAGTCAACATATGCCTTCTGTGTTTTGTTAACCTTGAGAGAGTTAAAAAATGGTAGATGTGTGTTTCCTATGTGAACAGGTGATGGCTTGATGTGTACCCCCTCCTTGTGATGTTATGTGCATAGATGGTTTGTGTATTAAGATACACAAAGAGATATCTCACAGTGAAGCTTTCCAAAGCCAGAAGAGAGGGACATATTTAGCCAAGAAGACGTTTCCAGTGTTTTCTTTACATCTCATTCCTTCTGTCAAAATTTACACTTCTGGTGCTGGTGGCTTTCATGAGTAATCCTACCTACTCAGGAGGCTGAGATCTATATGGTTCAAAGCCAGCTAGGGCAGAAAAGTCCATGAGATTCTTATCTCCAATTAACCAGCAAAAATCTGGAAGTAGAGCTGTAGAAGGTCAATCTTGAGCAAAATCAACAACAAAAAAGCCAGAAGCCAAGTGAGAGTGTGAGGTCCTGAATCTAAGCCAAATTCCACCAGTATGAACACACACACACACACACACACACACACACACACACACACACACACACACACACACACACACACACACACACACACAAATTAGTGCTTCCCCTAGCAGAGTTTCTAGGGTTTGGGAAGTGAGAGCAAAGCAAAGATTAAATGTCTTCTGAGCTGAGTGGAGGAGGAAGATGGAGAGAAGTTCATCACTGGCCTTGCCCCTTGTCTGCAAACAGCCCATAAGGGATTATGTTTGGTTCTCTTCACTTTGGCTCCCAGGTGCTGTCTGTTGACAGCCATATGCTAGAAGTAGAACATGAAGATAGATCCACCTTGGGTAAGGGAAAGAGTTACCATTCAACTCTGTAATTTGTCCTTCCAAGCTCATACCTACCAGAAATCCACTCATACAACGATCACTGATGCATTCTCCCAATCCTTCTCTTTTGTTTAGGGTCTAACTTATATTGTCTTTGCTCTTTAAGGGGGAAAGTGACTTCCCACAATTCCCTTTGTAAACCAACATTCACCTAGATCAGAGGTGATACTGTGGTCAAAAGGCAGGCAGGGGTTAGCATGCCCAGAGAACTTCTTTATTTTTACCACTGGTAGGAAGAGTTCTCATATTTCTTATTGACTCAAGATGGATTTGATATGGCTGTCTGGCCCCAAAGCCCATCCACGGCACTGCAGAAGGTCCAGAGATATATAGCCATCCATCAAGTCTGACAGGGCTGCCTCCTACAGCAGCTGTATTGTTTATGGAATGAGTCACTTTCATAGCAAATCCAAAAGCAAACGAGTTGGATTTGACAAATGCATCCCACTTCATTCTTCTCATTCTCTCCCTTTGCATGCTTTCCCAGCTTGTGAGCAGTCACTTAATTTTCTGAGGTAGATGAGAAACACATACTGAAGTGTTTTTCCTTTCACAAAAATCATTATGTTTGGCTTCTTAGACTTTGAGTAGTGTAACAAGCATGTGATTTTTCTTTTCCCAGCAGTAGAAACCAGAGAGGAAAAACCAAGTAGGTGAGAGTAGTGATTGCCACACAAGTACCTTGAGAGAAAAGTTCTATTCTGTTTAATGGCACCATGAAGAAGGTGCCTAATTTCCTTTATAGTATCATTTTGCAATAAAAGCCACACGTTTACAATAAAAAGGAAGGCACTGAAGAGGAGGTTTTGTTGACTGGGTGACTCCAGGAAGGAATGAAAGATGAAGATCAATTTAAGAAATGGTCCAGGTTTGGGGTGAGAAAGTCATTCAGTCTAGTTCAGCTTTCTAAGCAGACAGAACAGGCCTAGAGAGAGCATTGAAGTGAACCAATGGATTCTGCCTTAGTGACAAAAGTGTTTTTGTTTTTATTTTTATTTTGTCAGTCATAGGGCTTGAACTCTGGGCCTAAACATTGTCCCTCAGCCCTTCAGCTCCAGGCAAGTGCTCTACTACTTTAGCCACAGAGCCACTTCTGGTTTTCTGAGTAGTTTATTGGAGATGAGAGTCTCATGGCCTTTCCTGCTTGGGCTGGCTTTGAACCGAGATCCTCAAATCTCAGCCTCCTGTGTAGCTAGGATTACAGGGGTGAGCCACTGGTGCCTGGCAGTCACCGGTGCCAGGTGACAAAAGTGTTTTTGAAGTGAGGCTAGGCCAGTAGACTACTAATGTTATCAGATGCTGAGCTCTGGATAAAATAGGAGAAATTACCATGTAGGGTTTCATCACTGCAAGGAAAATATCCGAGAAGACAGCTTAAAGGCTTTATTTTAGCTCCTGGTTTTGGAGGTTTCAGTCCACCACCCGCTGTTTCCATTGTTTCTTTGTTGTGGTTAGACTGAGCATGACAGAGCAAAATTCTTCACTTTGTGATAGACAGGAAGTAGAGAGATTGAGGCAGGGAAAAAGAGGGAGAAGCAGAGAATGTGTATATGTGTGTGTGTGTGTGTGTGTGTGTGTGTGTGTGTGTGTGTGTGTGTGTGTAAGAGAGAGACAGAGAGACAGAGAGACAGAGAGAGAAAAGAAGCAGAAGCAGAACCAGAAGAGGAAGAAGCAGAAGAAGAAGCAGAAGAAGCAGCAGCAGCAGCAGAAGAAGAACAAGAAGAAGAGGAAGAAGAAGAGGAGGAAGAAGAAGAAGAGGAAGAGGAGGAAGAGGAAGAGGAGGAAGAGGAAGAAGAAGAAGAAGAAGAAGAAGAAGAAGAAGAAGAAGAAGAAGAAGAAGAAGAAGAAGAAGAAGAAGAAGAAGAAGAAGAAGAGGAGGAGGAGGAGGAGGAGGAGGAGGAGGAGGAGGAGGAGGAGGAGGAGGAGGAGGAGGGGGAGGAGGAGGGGGAGGAGGGGGAGGAGGAGGAGGACGAGGAGGAGGAGGAGGAGGAGGAGGGGGAGGAGGGGGAGGAGGAGGAGGAGGAGGAGGTGGTAGAGAGAGAGTAAAAGAGAGAGGAAGGGTCTAGGGGGTAAGATATACCCTTCAAAGGCATATCCCCAGTAACCAACTTCCTCTAATCCTGCCTTCCCTCTTACTATCCCTCATACTATCAGTATGAATCCATCAGTGGCTTAATCCATTGATACATTTAGGACTCCCATGATCCAATCATAGCCCAATTGTGCACCTACTGAAGACTAAGCCTTCAGTGCATGAGCCTTTCTCTGGGTACTTCATATTCAAACCATGACAGAGAACATGTTAGACTATAGAATAACGAGCACTCAAGTAGGAGGAGGCCCTAGGGAGAGTGTTCAAGAGAATATTGAATACCTCTTATTTTCCTACCAAACTGTGCTGGGCTCCAGAATTATAGCAGTAAATGGACCAGTCCATGTCAGTCTAATGAAGGTATGTGAATTACAACAAGCTTTGGAATAGAAGTGTTATTTGATGCTATTAAGTCTATCTTATCCAGATATCCCCTAGCTACCCTTGAGAAGATAAAACTTATCATTCAGGGAGCCTGAACATTTCCTCAGAAGAGTTACACACCAACTCCTGAAATATGAAGCAGGAGTAAAAGATAGAGTGTCCATGAGGATCCATACAGAAAACATGTAAGAAATAGTAAAAGGTGAAAAGCCAAGCCAAAAGCTTATTACTTGGCTGTCTCCAGACTCAAAATTTTGGAAGGAAAACAATTCATAAGCAAAACTGAAACTTGGAGAGAAATAGAAATGAACCACATGTAGAACTGGCTCCTTTCACATATAAAGTGTTCACAAGAGAGGAAATACACCTGACTTATAAATGTACCCAGATATATATGCTCAACATCACTCACCATTAGACATCTGCAAATGGAAGCAGGAGAGATACGGCTTTAGAGATAGGCCTGTTTCTAGCCTTACTGGAGGGAAAGGAGATTCTGGTAGAAATGCTGAGTCAAACCCTTGAGACACAGTTCAGGTCTGAGTGACCTTAACTGATTATTCACTATCTTTATGGCTGGAATTCCAATTTCACAGTGATTCTGGGAATAGCACTGAGTTAAGAGCAAAGCATGGAAACTCCATAACTTGCTTGGAAACCTGGTTCACGTTTGCTTTTTGTCATGGTCACAAGAATGATTGGTAGAGGAAAGGAGTGTTCATTGATGATGACAGATGCTGGAAGGAGGTTATATAAACAACATGGTTCTTTTTTTTAAGAACACTTTTTTTTTTTTGTAAATCTGAAGGAATGCTCTGATGGAATGTCTGAAGATTCCTAAGCCTTCCAGTTTGTAGAAAAATGATAACCATGGAATATGTTACTCAGCCTGGCTTTCCAAGCACTATGAGAAATGATTATATCCAGACGAGTTGAGATTTGTTGTGGTACTGGTGGCCAACTAGAGTTGTGACTCTTAATAGGTGGAATTTTGTCCCTCAAACTTCTTATGTTGAAGTTCTAATGTCTGCTGTTTTATCATGTGTACTTATTTGGAGATAGGATCTTTGCAGAGCTAGTTAAGTAAAATATAATTTTCTTCTACATCCCCATGTCCAGAATGTAATAATTCCTTTAATCTAAATGAAAAGAAAAATGATGTCCTATGATCTTGCTTTCAGGTGTGGAAAACAATGCAGAGATGTGAGCAAGGAAGAGGAACTTTGGGGTGTTAAACAAATGTTTGTGTTTTTTAAGCATCTCTTTGTGTCAGGACTTTGATGTGAACCAGAGACAGGATGGAAAATAAGACCACAGGTTTCCTGCCTTCATGAATCCCATGTCTGGAAGGAAAAAAACCAACTGGAACAGTTAGCAGGGTGGGGTGAGGGCATCCGTTGGCAAGGGTGTGCACATACACTTTTTGGTGGTGGGGGGGAGCATATAAGGGTACTCCGAAGACTTTCTTAGGATCTGGAAACATTTCCCCAATTGGAAGTGACAGCTGAGCTGCAACTTGAAAAATTCGAGTTCACTAGTGAGAGAGATGCAAAGATGAATGAAAGGCAGTGAAGGCTATGTTTCTAATCAGAACAACAGCAAGGCTGTGTGGAGCAAGAGTGAAGAAAACATGTCTTCCAGTTTGCAGCTGAAGAAATGTCTCCAGGTTCTAAAACAAAGCCGACAGAGATGCTCAAATGGGGTGGGGGTGAGGGGGGAGGAGGCTGGGCTTGGAAAGTGTTAGCCGCAGTCTCTTCTTGGGTAGTGTGGAGGTGGGGAGGTGACCTTGATGTGGCTGATGGCCTCAGGCACTAAATGCAAGAGAATAGATTGGCTGTCTTAAGTGAGCCCTGCATAGCATGTTACCCAATCCTCCTGGCCCATCCGCCCAGCGTGGTCACACCACACGTTCAGTCCGACATGGGAGTGTCTAAAAATGTTTTTAAAGAGCCAGACTTCGTGAGGGGGCCAAGTAACAAAGAAAACTCCACAGAGCTGATGCAAGAATTGTCAGGGCTTGTCTCCTGATGGGAAAGGCCACTCCCTCCTCTCCCAATCCCTTCCAAGAAAGAACCTGAAAACTGAAAGGGCCTTTTATGTTTTCTGATAAATGGTTTGGCAAACAGTGTGAGTTTTGGAATCATATCCTACCTGACTTGTCTTCCACTAATCCCCACTCTTCCCCCCACCCCCCCTTCATTGAAACATGTTGTCTCCTGGCAGCATGGCCTGAGGTATGAACGGTGTCTCAGAAAGGTTAATATTCTATAGGTCACTGCTGGGTCCTTGTCCTGGCTTTGCTCTTAACTAGTCTTATAACTGAACATACCCTCTCTTGCTGCAGAGCCCCGGTCAGGGTGAGCTGGACTTGGTGGGAAAGACCAAGCTCCTTCCACCTCAGTGTTAGGATTCTTATTTTTCCTTTGATTTCTAAGGTATTTGAAGTCATCTTCATGCAACCTAATGGAATGGCTTGGTCATTGTTAGAGGTCAGAGGAAGTGGCCTTTGGCAGTCTGAGACAGTCACATGGCCGCAGGACTGTCATTGATTCTGTGTAGCGAAGAATGAAGGTAAATCTGAGCCAGCCAGAACTAAATTTCCCCCTCTAGTCTCTGCCTTCCATGGCCAACAAAGTCAATCTATTGCTTCTGCACCTCTCCACTCACAAATGTATCCCCAAACCTTTGCCTAGAGGGAAATTCAAGACTTATTTCTTTAATGGTCAGAATTGTGCTGGGTCAAGACTTTTAACTGTATTTAATTAGTCATCTGTATGCATGTAACTTAAAGGCCTTCAGTTGGGCCTTTTTTATAGGATTAATAAAGCAGGTTGTAAATCACCTCTGCAGCCTATAAAAGTATTTATAGCAGCTTTTTCTCCCTCTTTGCCATTACAGAAGCTTTGTTTGAACTAGCTGAAGTCTGCACAGGGACAGTTCTACCCAGTTCTAGGAGGAAAGCGTTAAAAGTTCCCTTCCTGGCAAACCACAATTCCATCATTAGGCAACTCAAAATGTGCTGAAACGTTAAGCTCTAGCAAGGACGTTCCAAGGCCTTATTGCCAACAGCAAGCCTTCTGTGTTAATGAAAATCAAAATACAAAACAGCTAGTCAATAGCAAGCACAAAAAAACTTAAGCCCAACTTGAGAAATAGGAGCAGAGCTGGAATTCCATGGCTTTTTGACTTAACAAGATTTGGTAAGCCTTTCTCAAAGCTTATGCATTTACACTGGTCAAACACCTTTGGAACCATCTCTGCCAATTCCCAAATATCACTGTGTCTTTAGAGGAACAAGCTACCTTTTGTTTACTAGACATTCTAAGCTTTTATGGATAAAGTGCACAGTTACCAGAACCTGTCTCTTATGTCATCAGAAGGTTCATTTCTCACAACCTTTCTGCTGCCTGCCAAAGAAAAGATTCCCATTTGTAAAAGAGAGCTGGATCCATGTTCTCTCCCTACTATCATTCCTTATAAGTCCTATCTGACTTGAGTTCTTTCTGTAGCAGTAGAAAATCCCATTGAGTAGGATTCTCTCATAGATGCTGATCTCAGATTGACCTGGCTTGTCATTTTGAGGCTAACCCTAAACATAGCCATAGGCTTGGGGTTTGTAGCCACATGTTCTGAAATCTCACAGTTCACCCTTCTTTTTAATAAGAACTTTAATTTGTGATCAGAAGTCACTCTGGTGAAGAGGGGAAAAAAAGAGATAGGAAGGGTTAGAGTCTCACTATTCTGGAAAGAATCTGCAGAGATAATTCCAGCTGTTGAAGGCAAAAATGTTCTATTCTGCTCAGGATTGGGGTAAGTGGGTTTACAAATTTCCATGGCAGAGGCCCAGCCCTTGGTCACTTTGATGGCTCTTAAGTTAATCAACTTCAAGGGCATCAGAGCTTTGGCTTAGAGTCCTGGAATATGACGGGTTTGGTATTAGTAGAGGAACAGAGAGCAAAGAAGAAGTTGTGCTAAAGGAGATGAATAGCAATGGGCTCTCCTCTCTGAAAACTGTCCCTGAGGGGGCAGTGTATTGAGAATTTGGTTTACCAGTCTTAGAGATTGGCTTGAGGGCCTTCAAAAGTCATATACTTGGTCTCTTCCACATTTGTTTTTGTGTTTTTCTTTCTTCTCCCTGTCCTATCCATATCATTTATTTCCATCCTTCTTTCTCTTTTGTTTAGAAAAGATCTTCTGGAAAAAAATGAATAACTTCTCTACTATCTAACTCCAAAATACCTACTTCGGGACTGAATTCTTTCTGAGATATATTTTTATTTAGACAGAATATCTCTTACAAAGAAAGCCTCTGAAAACATCTAATCCATTTGAATTTAGTTGGGTTGTTTTCAAATTTGAGACCATCTCTTTACCTCTATTATTTTCTTCAGTGATAGAGACATTCTTTTGTTTATCTCTTAGGGTTAATAAAGAATAAAAAAATATTTTGAAGCTAAAATTCGTTTTATAGTCCATTAAGTTTCTTTTGTTAGCTACAGACTTTTAAACAAATTTAATGAGGCACAATTTACATCTAATGAAATTCACCCATTTTAATAAATGATTTTTTAAATAGATTTACTGAGTTGTTCTATATCATAACAACCTAGCTTTAATCATCAGAGCAGGGCATTGGTGTCTCATAATTATAATCCTAGCTACTCAGGAGACTGAGATTTGAGGATTATGGTTCAAAGCCAGCCCAGGTGGAAAAGTAATGAGACTTATCTCCAATAAAAGGTACATAATGATAAATAAATATAAATATTGTATATATTTTATCATTCCACCAAGACTCTCCATGTACATCTTTAGCCCTGGCAACCATGAACTTACTTTCTACTCCTGCAGCTCTGCTTTTTTGGATATTTCATATCAATGAAATCATTCATTATGTAGTCTTTTTTATCTTGCTTCTTTCACCTAAAGCAATGTTTTTGCAGTCCATTAAGGTTACAGTATACCTCAATATCTCAATAATTCATTCTTTTTTTTCAATTTCTGGGAGTAGTCCATTGTGTGTATATATCATTTGTGTGTATATACCTGTTTATGAATACTTTCAGACTAGTGTGTAATATTACTTTATACATTTGCATGCAAATCTTCATGTGGACATATGTTGTCATTTTGTTTGGTTGGAAATATTGGACTGGAATTGCTGGATACAATGGAACATTTGTATTTAATGCTTAAGAAACTATCAAGCTCTCCCTAAAAGCATTGACAGCATTTTACATTTTCATCAGGAGTGGGTAAACATTCCACTTTCTTTTTTTTAATTTAATTTTTTTATTGGTCAAGGGGCTAGAACTCAGAGCCTGGGCACTGTTCCTGAACTTTTTCACTCTACCATTTTGAGTCACAGCTCCACTTCTGTTTTTCTGGAGGTTAATTAGAGATAAGAGTTTCATAGACTTTCTTGCCCAAGCTGGCTTTGAACTATAATCCTCAGATCTGAGCCTCTTGAGTAGCTAGGATTACAAACATGAGCCACTGGTGCCTGGCTTTCCACTTTCTTCCTATTCTTTGTTCTCTCTTTCAATTAATAGCCTTTCAGAAACCCATGATTGCTCTAGACTCAAAGAACCTACCTCTTTGGTCCTTTAAACATGGATAGCACAATAATTATTTTAACTGGTAGCAGTATAGCAAGACTGGTTCACAGCTTATAATTTAGAGTAATATGCAGGAGACAAGTAAGAAAGTTGGACATTACTGAAACCCACTGAATGAGATATTCCCTGATAAGTTTTCTTTACTGTATTGTGTAATGTAAGATATGAATTGGATTGCTTCCTCAAAGGGAAAACTATTGTCAAAGCATCTCCTCAACCAACAGTATGTGAAGCTTACTGAAGCAACAGAGGCCAATTGCACAGGATAACAGGGCTTTCCTGAGTCCCATTGAGTGGATGTGATCATAGTTCCTCACGGGCTCTTTCTAGATTAGCCCAGAGATCCTGAAACACCTTAGTGGGGTAAGGAATAACTAATTAATATTAATATCAGGACCCTCATGATGCCAAACATTATAGTCCAGATCACAGTCACTTTTCCAACCCACTAGTTAAGTAAAAATTGCATGAATGCTAGAATCAAAAACACGTTGGGGGCCAGTGGCTCATGCGCGCGCGCACACACACACACACACACACAGCATATTGCAATGTGTCTATACCACTACATTGGCACTTGATGACATGCAACAATTTTGGCTTCTCTATCATACCAGGACACAGGTACAGTAGAGAACATGCTACTCAGGCAAAAGCTTTGGACGGAAACGTGGAAAAGAATCAACCCATCATAATGTTACAGTCATAGGAATTTTATACTAAATTCTTTTCAAATAGCCTGGCATAAACCAACTATCACTCTGAGTATACAGGTATTTGGGAGCACTCAGCTAAGTACCACTGAACTGAGCCTGGTTCATATACCACTTAAATGAGAATCCTGGCTCCCTTTCCCCATTCCATGGCACCAACAGAACCTCGCAACCCAGGACTGGCAGGAGATGAAAGATGGGGAAAGTGTCTATTTGCTTTATACCCTCCTTTCTGTTTCCCCTCCTCCCTGCTACTCACAGAGCTCCAGTTTCCCCTTCCTCATCATGGATCTTTCTAGAACACACTCCAAAACACCATTGTTGCTACTCCATCCTTTCCATATATCTGCCCACCATCCTGTGTGTTCTCTCCAGAGACAAAGCAGCAGCCACTGACATGAACCTCAGGACTGCATCATGGCTCCTAGGATTGATTTCAGATGACCATAGCATGTAGAGAAGGGACTTGGAGGCTAACAGATCACACTGCTTTGAAGCTTCTAGAACCTTTTCTTCACTCTCCATAACCTCTCTCTTTCTTTACAGAGGTGTCACATGTTTATCCTCATTGATAGAATCTAGGATGGAGAGGAGTATGAAATTAAAAGAGGTACATGAATATGGGAAGGGAAAGAGGGAAGATAAGGTCAATACAGGTGACATATCTGATCAAAGATATGTACTGTGTATATGGAGCTGTGATAATAGAATCCCTTATTTAACGGAGTGAATACAAAAGAAGTCCAGAGAAGCCAGACTGGCCTAAGCCTTGGGCAAGATGAATGGCAGTGATGTCTTTTTAGGCTTACTGTACAATTAGCCTTGGTTGTTACAGTAGGACTCTTGTGTGGTTGTGAGGAGCTCACTTGGGACTAGCTTCAGATGTTCTGTGCAGCTGTTCCATGAGGTTTTCCTGTGAGCCTGGACACAGTGGCAACTATTGCCAAGGGCTGCTGCCCTCCACGTTTTCGATACTTTGTTGTCTCCATGCTCAGCCCTGGGCTTGGCTTTCTTCCCACGAACACCATGGATTCCCATTGTTTTGGGATTGACTGAGGCTCTGGACAGTAAGGCTGGGAGGGGAGCTTCCTGGAGGGTAGACTGCTGTAGGTGCTCGGGAGGAGGACTAGAGCTTCACTCCAACCACAAGGACTTCTCAGCCCTGTGTTTATCCCTGGAAACCCTGTTCCAGGAAAATGATGAGGTTCTTTGTGTACCATGTTCTATTGGACACTCTGAGGATTGAGGCTTGGTGGGGTGGATTGGACAGGGCAGGGTTAAGTACAAGGAAGCTTGGTAGAAATGGCTTTAGCTGAGCTTATTACCAGCAATTTTTGGAAGGTAAAAACTGAGTAACAGTCATAAAAGGCTCCAATCATTTTGTCAATAAGTAGATTTTGTTTCTGATTAGGAAAACATCCATGTGCATATTAGAAAACATAGAATATGGAAAAGTCTCCAATGGGAAAACAAATATATTCAAATTGGTACTAACTGTTGTGACTGTGTTACATTTTGGTCTAAATTCTTCTGGTCTTTCTTTATCTTATATGCATAGAAATTATGTATTTATATGAGCATGCATATATTTTTAACTAAAGGAGGAATCATATATCTTATCTTTTCTGCTGAGCATTATATTTTTTCTGCAAAATGATTTTAATAGCAGAATATTATTTCTTCTTTTTCATGTTCCATAATTTTAGTATTCCTAATTATACATTTTACACATAAGTCTTGGTTCACCTCCATAATTACATTCTTAGAATACATTACTAGAGTAAAATATGCATGAAAAATTTTTCTACATCCTTTCCCATTTCTCTTGATAACAATTATTCTAAATTGTATTTCTAGCAGCAGTATAGGAAATGTACTGTTCTACTTGTGGTCTAATCCTGGGTAGTCTGTGTCTTTGTTCATCTGTGTCAACATGAAAGTGATAGCTCATTATTTTAATTTCAGTTATTGCTGATTAATTTAATTTAGCTTTTTTCATTTATTTAGCAATGAAGTATCTATACAAATTTCACCAACTAAACAGGGTCTTCTTAGTTTTAATTATACTATAAGAACTATTTCTATATTAGGACCTCTTCTCACTGTTTTATACAATGCAAAAATTAAAAATTTTCCATTTTATTTAATTTTTGATTTATAATTTTTGTGTGACATTATAAGATATCACACAATCAAATGTTTTAAGGTTTTACTTGATGAAAAAAAATGTTACTTGATGTTGTTAAGGTTGTCTTCGTAATTGTAACCCCTCTGTACAGTATTTTCACAATTAAAAAAAAAGATTGTCTCCACAACAGGACATAATGTTTGTCTTTTCCCTGGTGCTTATACACACTTTGATGGTATAAGTAACTCTTAAATCTGTTTACACTTTGAGTGTACATGGAATAAAATAGGAATTCCTACTTTCTCCCTGTCCCATTTAAGCTATTTTTCTCAGTACCAGTTATTGAATAAGTCATGCTTTATTAACACAAAATGATACCTTATGGACAGATGAGAGATATTTAGCCACAAACACTGTTTCTGGATAGTTGAAGCTTTCATCAGCCTGTCTATACATTTCTGGAGCAATGCCACACTATTTTAATGATGATAAACTTATTCTGACTACATATTTATCCTACCCATTATATACTTTTTCTCTTTCCTTCAATTTCAGTTTATTAGGTTCCTTCCTCTTTTTTTTAAAAAAATGACTAATCTCTTCATTTTGATGTTTTGGATACCTTTGTGTTTCACTGAATTCTTAGTACATTATCCTTCTCCCTTTATTAAAAAAATGTATTTAAATGCACTTAAATAAATATATTTCCTTCTATACTACACACTTAAAATATGGTACATTATTATTATTTCTTAGTTTTTAATTATAGTTCTGACCTTTTCTTTGTCTTGTTTTATTTGTAAAAGCAACTTTGAATAATCCAGTAGTTATTTAAATTCTCTCTCTCTCTCTCTCTCTCTCTCTCTCTCTCTCTCTCTCTCTCTCTCTCTCTCTCTCTCTCTCTCAGAATACAGGTAGGTGTGAGCTACTGGTATCTAGCTATTTTTTTTCCTTTGGCAATACTGGATGTTTGAACCCAAGGCCTTGTTTTGCTAGACAAATCCTCTTACTGCTGAGTCTCAACCCAATTTTTTTCTACTTTATTGCTAAAATGAAATATAGTTTGAGTAGCATGTTGCTTTTCTTTCCCTGTAACTTAAGGTGTGTCAGCTACTTGAATGATGAAGTCATTCAGAAGTAAGCTGAAACATATCAGTTATATTTGTTAAATTCTCTCTCTCCCTTTCTCTTCTTTCTCTCTTTCTCTCTTTACCTGTGGGCCTGTTAAACACAAATTTATTAGTTTTCCTCTATTTTTCAAAAATTCTTCCATCTATTCCAGGTTTTTGTTTTATATATTCTGCTGTTACTTTCTTGAGATATTCTGGTATTTGACAGTAATATCATTAGAGGCCAGGCACAGTGGCCCAAACCTGTATTTCAGCATACTTGAAAGGCAGAGATGCCACTGATGCAAGATGTTAGCTGTAGTTCCTCTCACCCAAGAAGCTGGGCATAGTGGCTTGTAATCTCACCTACTTGAAAGGCATACATTGGAGGATGGCAGTCCAGAGTGCACTGAGCAAACATGTGAGACCTTATCTGAAAAACAGAAGAGCTGAGTGAAATGAACCCCAAGATAGGGACACAAGAAATATTTTTCTTTGTCGCTGTTGTTTTTAATGTACTATGTGATTTTTTTTTGTTTCTCTTGTATGTTCTTCCCCATGGTATAACCCCTGTTGTCACTGTATTTGATTCTGGTGTCCTGCATCTTGTAGATAAATTTTTCTAATTTGGGGAGGGGAAGGGAAATAACAAAATGCTGAAACAAGGATACAGGTTGACCCATTGTAACAATGAGATTGAACAAGACACTGTTGAAAATGAACTTTACAACTTTGGGGGTGCAGCGGGGAGAAGGTGTTGGGGAGGTGGGGAAGGAAGGGATGGTAGGGAAGAAACAGAGGAGGGGGTAACAATGTTTGACAGGAAATGTACTCATTACCTTACTCATGTAACTGTAACTCCTCTGTACGTATCTTTTTTTTTTAATTTTTTTATTGTAAAGATACTATACAGAGGGTTACAGTTACATGAGTGAGGTAATGAGTACACTTCCTCTTGAACATTGTTACCCCCTCCATTGTTTTCCCCCTACCATCCCCTCCCTCCCTCCCTTCCCCAAGGTTCTTTTTTTTTTTTTTTGATTGTGATTAAGTGATTACTTAATTTCCGGAAATTCACAGTATTGTGGAATAATGATGCTCATTTAAAGTCACAAGTTCATTCTAACTTTCCTGGAGCAAATTGTCTATCACAGTCTGTAATATATAATGGTGCTCACATGTTATATACCATATATGTGATCAGCAGCATGGGGATATTTGGTAGTGGTTCAACCAGATGAGTAGGAGTTCTTTGTTTCTTAAGTCCTGTTAGTTTTGTCATATCACCTAACATTTTGGATTTATCATCCACTTATCAGGGAGACCATGTACTGTTTGTCTCTTCGTTCTTGGCTTACCTCGCTCAACATGATTCCTTCTAGCTCCATCCATTTCCCTGCAAATGCCATTATTTTGTCATTTCTAATGGCTGCATAATATTCCATTGTGTATAGATACCACAATTTTTGGATCCATTCATCTGTGGTGGGGCATCTAGGTTGTTTCCATATCCTAGCTATTGCGAACAGTGCTGCAATAAACATGGAGGTGCACGTGTCCTTGTATATTGGTTCCTGTTGTTCAGGGTAGATGCCTAGAAGTGGTATGACTGGGTCGTAAGGGAGGTCAATCTTTAGCTTTTTAAGGACCCTCCAGACTGCTTTCCAAAGTGGTTGTATGAGTGTACATTCCCACCAGCAGTGTAATAGCGTTCCTCGTTCTCCACATCCCCTCCAGCATTTGTCGTTGGCTGATTTGTGGATGTGGGACATTCTGACTGGGGTAAGGTGGTATCTCAGGGTTGTCTTTATTTGCATTTCCTTCACCACCAGGGATGATGAACATTTCCTCATGTGTTTCTTGGCCATTTTTATTTCTTCATTTGAGAAGTCCCTCTTTAGTTCCCTTGCCCATTTAGTAATTGGTTTGTTAGGTTTGGGAGGGATTCGTTTCTTGAGTTCTCTGTATATACAGGATGTTAACCCCTTGTCTGATATATTGCTGGTAAATATTTTTCCCAATTAGTTGGTTGTCTTTCTAGCTTGGTTGCGATAGCTTTATCTGTGCAGAAGCTTTTTATTTTAAGGTAGTCCCATTTGTCGAGTCTCTCTCCAACTTGTTGTGACCCTGGGACTCTGTTCAGGAAGTTCCTTCCTGTGCCTATTAGTTCAAGTGTCTCTCCTACTCTGTCCTGCAGTAGTTTCAGAGATTCAGGTTTAATGTTAAGGTCTTTAATCCATTTTGAGTTGATGTTGGTGCATGGTGATAGGCTGGGGTCCACTTTTAGTTTTCTGCATGTGGCTGCCCAGTTTTCCCAGCACCAGCGGTTGAAGAGGCTGTGTTTCTTCCATTGTATGTCTTTGGCTCCTTTGTCGAATATCAGCTGGCTGTAGGCCTGTGGATTTATTTCTGGATCTTCTATTCTGTTCCATTGGTCTTCGGGTCTGTTTTTGTGCCAGTACCATGCTGTCTTTGTTATTATAGCTCTGTAGTAGAGTTTGAAGTTCGGCATGGATAGTCCTTCCATATTGTCTTTATCCCCTAGAATTGTTTTGGCTATTCTAGGTCTTTTGTTGTTCCATATGAATTTTTGGACTGTTTTCTGTATTTCAGTGATGTACGTCATTGGGATTTTAATAGGAATTGCGTTGAATTTGTATATTAGTTTTGGAAGTATCTAGGAGCATGGGAGGTCTTTCCATTTCCTAGTGTCTTCTGCAATTTCTTTCTTTAACTTTTTATAGTTCTCATTAAATAGTTCTTTTACATCTTTGGTTAGGTTAATTCCTAAATATTTTATTTTTTGGGAGGTTATTGTGAATGGGGTTGCTCCCTTTATTTCCCTCTCTTCCTGTACATTATCAGTGTATAGGAAGGCAACTGATTTTTGTGGGTTTATTTTGTATCCTGCTATTTTGCCGAAATGATTTATGATTTCTAAGAGTTTGGGGATGGAGTTTTTGGGATCGTGGAGGTATAGTATCATGTCGTCTGCAAAAAGGGATAGTTTAACTTCTTCTTTCCCTATGCGGATCCCTTTAATGTCTTTTTCTTGCCTGATTGCCCTGGCTAAGGGTTCTAGGACTATATTGAAGAGGAGTGGAGACAGTGGGCATCCTTGCCTTGTTCCTGATTTTAGGAGAATTGGTTGTAGCTTTTCCCCATTAAGTATAATATTGGCTATTGGTCTGTCATAAATGGCTTTTATTGTTTTTAGAAATGTTCCTTCTATTCCTATTTTCTCCAGAGCTTTTAGCATGAATGAATGTTGAATTTTGTCAAAGGCCTTTTCTGCATCTGTGGCGATAATCATGTGATTCTTGACCTTGGCTCTGTTGATATGTTGGATTACATTTATTGACTTACGTATGTTAAACCATCCCTGTGTCTCTGGGATGAAGCCTACCTGGTCATAGTGAATTATTTTTTTTATGTGTTTCTGGATTCTGTTAGCTAGAATCTTGTTAAGGATCTTTGCATCTGTGTTCATCAAGGAGATTGGCCTGTAATTCTCCTTTTTGGTTGGGTCTTTGCCTGGTTTGGGGATGAGTATGATATTGGCTTCATAGAATGAATTTGGGATAGCTCCCTCCTTCTCTGTTTCTCTGAAGAGCTTGAGGAGTATGGGTATTAGTTCTTGTTTAAAGGTCTTATAGAATTCTGCTGTGAATCCATCTAGTCCTGGGCTTTTTTTTGTTGGAAGACTTTTGATAGCTTCCTGTATCTCATTATAGGATATTGGCTTATTTAATTGGTTAACTTCTTCTTTGCTCAGTTTGGGCAACTTGTATTTCTCTAAAAATGCATCCATTTCTGCCCGATTTTCTTCCTTTAGAGAGTATATCTTTTGAAAGTAGTCTGTTAGAATTGTTTGGATATCTTGGGTACATGTTGTGATGTTTCCCGTGGCATCCCTAATCCTATTATCTGTAAGTATCTTTACAATAAAAAAAAGAAGAGCTGGGGGTATGGCTCAAGTGTTAAGAATGATTGAGTTCAACTCTTAGTACAGTAAGAAAGAAGAAAATAAGGAAGGATGAAAGGAAAAACGTAGGAAGAAAGGACGGAGAAAGAAAAGGAAAGAATGAATGAAAGAGGAAGGGAAGAGAGAGGAAGGGAGGAGGGGGCAGTCACTAATCCAGGGACAAATTGCAACACCATGTGGTAGGGTGCAATGAAGAGTACTAAATCTACAACATTTCTGCCAAATACATAATCTTAGTCATCTGGACCTTTCCTTATAATTACATCTACAAATAGTTTGTCTTCATGGTCATGATGGTGAAAATTAGCATCACTATCACGTGCTAGGGATTAGCTATGAATGCGTGAGTATGTCTGAGTGCTCTGTGCTTTGAGGGCCCCACTGACAACCTGAGTGGCAAATGACAGAATGGAGGTGAGGCACGGAAGAGAGGATGGCCAAGACTTGTGACAAAACTCCCTTGAGACCCATATCCTCAGGGCTGGGAAGTGTGGAGCGTCCTAAGCCTGTAGTTAGATGCAGGAATGTGATCTTACTGAGGAGAAAAAAGAAAAAAGAATCCTGCTGGAAGCAGTGGCCCCTTTGCCCCGATGGTTTTTGCAAGGGAAGACTAACTTGCAATGAAGGGTGCCTTTGGAGAGGTACAGCCTCTCTGTTTCTGGCAGTCACTTATGGGAAGAAGTAATAAGACAGCTCATTGCCAGGAGACTTGGATTCGTGTCATGTCCCTTCTACACATTCTCCTGTGACATAGAGAAAAATCACTTAGACTCACAATGACTTGATTTATTACTTACTCTGTAAAAGATGTTGTCTCAGGGTTCCTTCCAAAAGTAAAGTTGTCATTTGGAGTGTCACTAGTATGAACACTTCAAGAATTCAGAGGAATCTACGTAAGCTGGAAGTACAGAAAGCTGGGAATGGTGTTGGGCCTTGCATGGAAGGATGCTTGTAAATCTTCAGAGAAAAGGAACCCTCCTTGAAGAAGCAAGTGGGTTTAGGGTGGACCTTGAGAGGAGGCAGAGTAACATGAGCAAAAAGTAGAGACTAGCAAGGAGAAAGAGGGAACCAGGTAGGTGGGGGGGGATTGGGGGGGTGTTTATATATCACTATAATGAACTCTGACCCAGGAAGATCCTGACATAACTTACGCATTGAGAGTTGTTTTGTGGAGACATTTCCCAAAAGTTCTCAGTACTGTTAAAGATAGATCAAATTTACATGCTTACAGTAGAATTATCGGTTACTATCTTCGGTGGATACCAGGCTTGTTTTTAATTCAGCCAGTGGGCAGACTCCAGAGAGCAAGGCAGCTGGAAAGAAAGAACTATAAAAATTAATTCAGTATTGTCATATGAAATTAACTATACCATGGCAGGCCCTTGTTTGTGTTTTCATGTTTCCCCCCTCTCTATAAACAAAGGTCTGTAGGCAAAAGCAACAGAGCCTCCAGATTGTGGAATAACATACAGGAGCTCATGCGATCCATTTCATCTCATCTGATCTCCTTGGCCCCAGTCCTACCATTGGCCACAGTCACACCCACTCTGGAGAGGTTTGGTGGTGGTGGATGGGAGTTGCGGAGGGGTAACTGGTCTGCCTGGAATGGTCAAGGCACATGTTGGGATGTTGCTGCATGCCTGGCTGTGGTTCTCTGTGGCAAAGAAGCCGAGGTACCTCTTGGCTCTCTGCCTTGAAGCGGTCAAACAGTGAAGAATCTGTCTCATGGGGCCTGTACCAAGCTTGGTTGGGCCCCATGGCTAGGAAATTCTTCATTTATCTGAAGGAAATAAAAATGTGGGCAGCCTATGTATTTGTGAAAGGCGGACAATTACAGCCCAAAGGAGAGAAGCGCCTGTTCCCAATGGCTAAGTGGAGCATGGAGCTCTGGCAAGGAGAGACAGAGAAGCAGGCCGGGCTGAGGGCCATAGGCAGCCGCCTGGTGGGAGCACCATTACTCCTCCCCCTTCCCCTGCTCTCGTGGTTGGGAACACAAAGAGAAAGAGGGTGGAGTAGAAGAGCTTGGCCTCTCTCCCTGCAGAGGTCGGTCTACTGGCCTCAAATGATTATTGAGTTTAATGAATTGCAGCTTGTAAAAAAGCTTTGAAGCTAGAAGGCAGAGCTTGAACACTGACGATTCTTAAATCATTTGATTCTATGACTCGGAAAAAAAAAAGAAAAGCCCAAAACCTTTGTGAGCAGAGAGAGCAAGTCCCAGCTGCCAACCTTCCCTAGTTCTGTGTGTGTGTGTGTGTGTGTGTGTGTGTGTGTGTGGTTGTTGTTATTGTTGTTTTATGTGTAATACAAAATGTGAACAAGCACAGGAAGACAATGGATTTGCCATTTTGGCAAGATGTGGAGGAATATGTAAGGGGCTTCCATGCAAGCAATAGCAATTAGCCGCATTAGGTTGTGTATAACCCATAAATGTTAGCGTATATAATAACGGTGAGAACAAATTGCAGTGATGCCCCTGGGAACAGCTCTCTATTCTGGAACCATCCACCTAAACGGATGTAAAAAGATCATGTGATTTGTCTTTCAGTGATAATTAACCTCACTGACTATCCTATCATCTACCAAACAGCTGCACAGGACTAGATCTGTAAGGACCCGACTCTTGTCTGGGCTCTTCATGCCAGTTATGCTCTGGGGCGGCAAGATGGGGGAGGCTGTGTTTGGGCTTTTATAGACTGGTACAAATTCTAACCCTACTGTTTGCTGCCAAAGATTAAAAAAAAAAAAAAAAGAGGAGTAGCAGGTGTGCCCTGACAACCAACCCTTCTTTTAGTGCCTGTGGGAACTCTTGCTGGCCACACCTCAATACTGAGCTGGACTAAAAGCCAGGCAGGGGAGGCAAATGAATTCACCAGGATGCCTGCAGCTACCTGGAAAAAAAAATGTTGAGCCCAGCCTTCCAATTCTCACAGCTTTTTTTTCTTCCTCTCTAAAGAAATATGATATTATCACCTTAACCCATCTCTGAATGTTGAAATGGTTAAAGATATTTTGTATCGGTGTCTTTCTTTATTAGCATGTAAGCAATGCTTCTGCCGACGTCGGCATAATCACGTACCTGTTATGTGGAAATCTTTGAAAACTTATTATCTTGCTGTTCTCTTTTCTCCTCTCTGTCTTCCCCTTGTCTTTTCTTCTCCCTAACTCCTTTTCCTTTTCCTCTTCTTCCTCCTTCTCTGCCTCCTCCTCCTTCTCTAATGTTTTCACATATTTCTAAGATTTTCTTAATTTTTTGACTGTTTATAGGATCTGCTGCTTATTTATGTTTCCTTTTCTAATTCCCACTTCACAATACTAAATGCTACCTTATTTTAGATTTATTTGTCCACACCCCTATTCTCCATAATTGTGGCCACCTGTCCTGGCATCTTTGTTATGTTATATTCATGGATAAGCATTTGTTGTTTCCTCCTTTGCCAACCTCCCCCACGGTTGTAATCGAACCTACCTGGAAACCTTGTTAGTGTCTCTCGTCACCTCTCACGTCCATCTTTAATAAATGTTTCAAGTGTATAATCCATGTAAATGCCTCTGGCTTTTTCCATTGCATACCCTTGATTTTCCTTTCTAGGTTACTTGTTTTTGTCTCTATCACTTTACAAATAGGCCACAATATAAAAGAAAGACAAGACTGAGATTCAACTTTGTCTTAATTCAATCTTGGAAAATCACATAATTTCTTAGCCTCTGCCTCTTTGACCATTAAATGAAAATAATAAAGTCTGCTCTCAGAGCTGCCATGCTTATGAATTTGACTACCCTAGCTGAAAACCCCACCTTAGGACTGCCATATTATGGATGTCCACAAATGTTAGTTGGGGAAATTCTGCTCGTTTTATAAAGTCTTAATCAGGAAAAACAAAACTTACTTGATGATTTTCAATAGACAAAACTTGGAGATCTATTTACCATTATTGTTATTTTCTGCCTTTTGGTATTATGAAAAAATAAAACCTTGGTCTGTAATGCTAAATTTCCTCTTTGAGGGGCACAACACTTTACAGTAGCTCTGTGAGAAGAGTCCTTGTATTATAGGGGCTCAGGTAGGTTATAGAAGATTTCTCCCTTCATTGGGTAGTCCAGGTGAATGAGAAGGGACGGTGGCCATCCAAAGTCTAACACATGGATACCACTGGGAAAAAGAGAGGGAGGCAGCAAAGGCCCTTGCCCTATGTAATCAAAGTGCTCGGCGGTGTGTATTTCAGTTTATTACACTGATAAAATTGACTATTGAATCAATGGTTAGTCAATCCATGATAAAATTATTAACAATATTCTCAGAGGCAAGAAGAGAGAGGTGGGAGAGGAAGAAAAAGAAAAAGTAGGAGAGAAGGTTGAGGGAGGGGAAAGAGGGGGGATGTAGCTGTACTGGTACACCAATGACAAAATCTACTATAGGGTCAAATTGATGGGGATGGAGTCATGGTATCATTTAACAGACACAGAGTTGCAACATCTTCTAAATTACCCTACAACTGATGATGAAGGAAAGACATCCATATTATGGTAGGATCAACTCCTAACCACATGACAGAGGCCTTCACTTCAAAGGGGATAACCGTAATCCTAAGGAAGTGTGGGGTTGATGTTACCACAGAGAATTGTATTTGAACTGAGATATCTTGCCTCTAGCTCCCTACTTTTTCCTATTTCTTTACTAGGTTATGCCAGCTATTGTTCATAATCTGCTAAACAGAGAAGGGAGAGGAAGTCATAAAATGACTTTCTATACTCGAAAGGCATTCCCTAAATAACTTGTAAGAATATGATTATGGAATTTAAACCCCTTTTAAACTACTTACAGATAAAAATAAAATGGAAAAATGTATGCATTTTGAAAAGCATATGAGTGTGGTCAGCTCTTGATAAGCTTTGTAGGGTCAAGGTTCAAAGACAGCCCAGGCAGAAAAGTCCACAAGATTCCATCTCCAAATTAAGTAAAAAGAAACCCAGGCTGTAGGCATGCCTTCACTGGTAGAGCACCAGCTGAGAAAGCTCTAGTTCAAGCCACCAAAAGAGAAAAAAAGGATATGACTGTATCATCCATTATAGGATGGTTATAAATATTACAACAGTATATGCCTGCCAACAAGATATTTAGTGTTACAATTATGGTTTGCACCTCATAGATGGTACCTAGGAACTTGGAAATGGGGGTAAGATCTGTGCTTGCTGGTAGGAAAGCTTGCTAATGGAATGTTTGGTTTTTTGTGTATTAAGCTTCTCTCCATCCTATAGACACCCTGAGTTTTTAAAGACATTGTCTTCCTGTCTCCCATTAAATAGTGTGGAAAATGTTGCTTTGTGAGTACCCTGCTGCAGAGTGGAATGATTGTACCAACAACTGTGAAAACAGGCCAACTGAGACCAGGACTGGATCTGATTTTATTTTTTTGGAAGGTGGGTGGAGGCAGCAAAGATTACCACTTTTTCCCCTTTGGGTGACAATGTTCTTCCTGAACCTTGAAGAGGAAAGAAGAGACAAAAATTAACTATTTTTTGTGGTACAATTGACATTAAAATGGGCAAAAGCCCATCACTGGAATTAGAATGTTCTGTTCATTAGTCATTTTTTTCTTCTCAAATTAAAATGTCCCAACAAACAGGAAAAGAACAAGCTCGCTACGATCTCATAACTCATTATTTCTAAGAAGTATACTTCATTCTCAGTGGAAATGAATCTGGAATCGATTTTTCCATTTCTGTCTCCATTGAGTAGTAGTGTTGTGGATCTCTGTGAAGGGGGATGTGTACTTTCTGTGGGGTTGGCAGAGCTCATGGAGAGAGGTGGTTGTCATTGTCAGTACTAACTGAGGGTAGCTTCTGAAGTTCCATTTTTCCAGTGTGAGCCATTCAGCCATTCAGAAGTTGAAGCATGTGTTCCCTGAAGCTTTTTCACTATATAGCCATCCAACTATGTACAAGGCCACTCTGACAGGGACGGTCACCTGTTCTGCTCACCAGAAAACAATGCATCAGGCATCTAGTGCTCGTCTAGGACAAGAGGGAAGGAAGCTAGAGTCTTTGTTGATAGGGATATGGTTGCTAGAAAGAAGGATAGGCCTGATGTTTCTTGTAATAGTCTTTGCTTCCCTGTCCCATAGATGTCTGAGATATAGGTTAAGTAGAACACCAGTTGAACTGTGAACTCTCAGACGGCTCTCCCTAATGCCAGAATTATACCCATTCCTTAAGTAAGTGGGATGGTTCAAAAGTCCCATCTGTGTTCAGATCAGGAAAAAGTACAAGCGCCCCATTGCAATGGTAACCTGGGCCAATACTGAACTGCAGAAGAATGATGCTATACCCAGCATCTGTCCCCCAAAGATGACAGATTAAGAGTATGATCATCACCAAATTCAGCAGTGACAAAATCACCCTAAGCTCATGAAATGTCTGTTGATTTGTAAACACTGTTTCCATGTTGAATTTATAGTTGCCAGCTGTGCAAACACAAGATGAGATTAATAGAAGTAGGGAATGAGCCACACCTTAGAAAATGCACACTAAATTTAACTTTTTTGTAACTTAATTCCTCATAAATATGCACTCATTCATTAACTAAAAATTGTGCTCCTGGCAACAAAACAAAACAAATCACTTTGCGGTTGACTGTATGATGCAAAGTTGATGAATGATAAACAAATCCATATTTCTCTAGATAGATTGACAGCCTTCATAAATTGTATTTAAGTAGTAGCTTGACATGCAACTTCCTGTTTTGAACCATTATCTAGCAACACATTCCCTCTCTAGAATGATGGAATAAATTTTTGCAGACTTGAACAAGAAAGTAGTCTACAAACTATTCTGTATTAAATTGAATAATAGCTCCCCAAAATATTAGATCCTAATCCTTCAGAACTATAACCACAATCATTATGTTCAAAATATACAGAATGTGCATCTAAAATCTCTGTGGGTCTTTCACTTATGTGTTCATTCCTTTAATTATTAAGCAAATTTTCCATTAAAAATTTTAATCTAATAAATTTATTTGTATTTTCTTTAGTTGCATGAAGGGGTTTAATTTTGTTAACTTAAGTTTAACAAAATTTATGTATACATTGAGTCTTGTTAAGAGCCTACTTTGTGCCATGAATTGTATGTGGTCAGTAATCCAGCAACAATTAGCTCCTCATTCAAAGCCAAAACTCAGTTAAATCTCATTTAGTAGAATGTTTATGAAGAAAAATGTACTGTAATTTTTCTTCTTTAAAATGTCCTTACCTAAAACCTAATCTCCTTTAAAATTTCAGATCACTCCTTGGCTTATGGTTGGAGAGTTTTTTTTTTTCTTTTTCTCCTACCCTGAACAATAGCTAAGGCATTCAGGAGCACAGAAGCCTAGTATGATGTATATAATGAGAATATGTGTATCCTCCAGTATATTTACTGTTCTTAAATGGTTTCATCTGATGTATTTGTACTGTATTTGTACTCCCGAAGTGTTTGTTGGATTTTAGAGTGAGACCTTCCGAGATCCAAGCAATATCGCATTATTCTGTGTGATGGTTAATAGTGTTGAGCTTGGAGCATGTACATGATTAAATTATATTATTATAACAAAGAAATAAGCTTAGTTCTGCAGACTGATTCTACTGAGCTTGGTCTACTATGGTATCATTCAGAAAGGTCAATGCTAGTATACATTGACCAGCTTTTGCATGTGTGCTCATTTTTATACCTGTGATCTTAGATCTGTGCGCTAACAGGAAACTCTGAGTATTCCATATATTGACAGGTGTTTAGAGTATGCATAGAATGGTAGATGAGAAGTCAGGCTATGGTGGTCAATTATGGAAGTCCAAATCTCATTTCTACCACTTACATCCCATATAACGGTAAACATAGTCTCTCCAAATTTCAGTACCTAAACATAAAAAAATCAGAATTACAATAGTTCTTATTTCATGGAGTCTTTATAAAGAGTCTTTGAAATATACAGGTAGAGTATATATTGTAATATCTCACACTAAGATAAAAAGAAACAAGACAAGAAAGTCCCTCTTCTACCTCTTTCAGTACCATCCTGGAAATGTTGGTTAATGCAATAAGACATGAAAAATGAGTAAAAGTCACATAGATTGGAAGGGAACCTTTTTTCCCCCCGGATAAAATGTTTAGAGTACAAGGTGTTATGAGGACAATGAAAATATTCTGTATGAGATCACAGTGGCAAATACAAGTCATTGTACATTGTCTAAAATCTACAAAATATGCAACAGCAAGAGTGAATGCAAGATAAACTAACTTTGATAATTAAAAATATTTATTTATAATCTTAAAATATTCAAGAGTTGCTAATATTAAATAGCAAGATACTTATTGCATTATATACTTTCTCAATAGACAAATCATAATAAGAGCTCTAGAAATTCAAGGAGGTAGGTATTTGGCAAACCAAATTATACAGTACGTATAAGTAAAAGTAGCAGTGACTAAGAAAAAGAAAATAAAAACATAAAACTTAAGCAAGTATTATTGACTTGGCAATAGATGGGAATTATGTACCCTATGTTTGACTTAATAGTCTTAAACTTTTTCTTTGGAGGAGAGAGGAGTCTGCAAAGAATGCAGAGAAGTAATGAAAAAAATCAATTATCAAAGCTTAAAGAAAATGGACATTGCAAGTCTTTTCATTTCTTAACAAATGGGGTGGTGTCATTCTTTCTCATGGAAACATAGAATTCTATTACACACACACACACACACACACACACACACACACACACACACACACACAAACACACACACACTGTTAAGTAGAACTTTTCCCTGCTGCTGCCTTCATTTTGGTAGTGGCCAGAAATCTTTGGTTTGTCTTGGTTTACAGCTGCTTCTCTTTGGATTCTGGTCTATTCTCTCCTGAAAATGATACAAATCATATTGGATTAGGTTCCACCTAATGACCTTATTTTAACTTGAGTAAATCTACAAACACCCTATTTCCAAGTAAGGATGCATTCAAAACTATAGAGTTTAGATTTTCAACTTACATTTGTTTGGATTAGAATTTAATTCATTACATTTATATTAAAGAATTTTGCAAAATTAAATATAACTCCAAACAACTTGATCTTAATCTTATGTAAATTTCACTCACTGGTAATTTTCTTCTGATAATCTTGATGAGGAAAAGAGAATAATAAGTGGAATGTGGTTCTATTGGCACAAGGAAGTTCAAAACCCTGAATGAGCTTTGAGAATATATTGAATATGAACATATTATCACATGTGAGTCTGTGAACATCATATCACATGTGATAATATGAATGTCATACTATCATATGTTATCCTGCTTTGGGATGAAGCTGGGGTGTTAAAGGAAGAGATGGCCAAGTGGTTGCATAATTGGTTAAAGTCAGAATGAGGGTTATGATGGCTAATGTGTGAGTCTGTGTGTTGGGGAGGGGGAGCTGAGAAGTGACTGTGAGTGACTATACATGCATATGTGAATGACTGTGTGACTTTGTATGTGTTTGGGGATTGTGTAAAGGTGTGATGAATGACTATTGCATGTTTCTGGGAGATGGAAATAATAGGAACAGTGAGATGTCAACAGCAGTTACGAGATGATTGGGGAGAGTGATCACGGGAACAGCTATATAGCTATACAAAGCTAGAACGTGACTTTCTGGTGAACAAGAACATAGGAAATTGTACAAAATTAGAAACCTAAACATCAGTGCCAAGTCTATATTGGGCTTCCTTACGCCTTGCTTCTTCTATTATTTAGGATGAATGGCTAGAGGCCAAATCCAAGTCTAGTTTTTGTCTCTGACATTTTTTTTAATGAGAAACAAACAATAGTATTTTAAAAAAATGTCACGTGGGGAGACTATATTCCCTCCTTTCTTCTGCTCTAATATAAGAACCACCAAACAGATTGCACTCAATCTTGCCAGGAAAGTGTACTATGAAGATGAAAATGCAGAGAGGGAAATTTTAGTCTGAAAATGAAAGCTGGTTAGACCCCTACCCAAAGTAGAAATCAAAATCATTAAGCATGCACATATTTTGTGGCAATTATTATTTGCTATTAGCAGTGGATCACAAATGGTTGAGAAACTAAGAACCAATTTGAGGACATTTGTACCAGTGAATGAGCCCTTATCTTTACCTATCTTGCTTTATTTTCAAAGTCCTTTGATGTTATGTTTAAGGAGTTAGAGTGTAATAAAATAAAGTGAAAGAACAAGATAGGATGGAAAATAAAACTAGCTTTGAAGCCCTTTATGCTGGACAAAAGTAATGTAAGAATTCTTTTTTTTTTTTTTTTTTGTCAGTCATGGGGCTTGAACTCTGGGCTTGAGTGCTGTTCCTGGGCCCTTTAGCTCAAGGCAAGCGCTTTACTAGTAGAGCCACAGCGCCACTTCCAGTGTAAGAATTCTTAAGAGCCTGGTACACTAAAGGAAGATGAATATCCTAGAGCTTTTCCTGTAAAATAAATATGAATCCGAATATGGCCTCCTCAAATGGATGACACTAAATGAGAACTTGTTCATGGTGTGTAGTGATTTAAGATTTGGGATAACTTGAATCAAGCTGATACCTTTGAGTATCAAAAATGCAGAGAATTATATGGACAAAACAGGAAGGAACCCAGGGACAGGATTTGCCTGTCACTAAAGAGTGACAATTTGATAAGAAACTCCCCAGCCACCCCAGTCCTCAGAGCACTCTTCCAAGATAAGTACGTGTTCCCCTCCTTTAACTCTGAAGAAACCACGATCCATAGAGGTAAGGTAAAGGCAAAATTCAAACTGAGAGCTCACTCAGATGATCCTTTCCACAAATCATTCACCTTTGATTCCAACTCAGTGATTGATTTTCTTGGTGTTCACGTTAAATAAACAGATGGCTCTATGACAGGGCTGACCTCTAGGACTTTAGAAATGGTCTGAAGTCTTTAACTTGCATTTCCCCTCTGGAGAGCAAGATAACCACAGAGGTTCTGGATACTGTTTCTGACATGGAAATCTGTAGGCGATGTTAGAGACTCTCTATATCTCTTTCTTAGAAGAGAAGAGAGTTTCTGTAGACTGGCTCAAATTTTCTCTCACGTGTCTTTGGATGGAATTAGGTCACATGACCAGGGAACTAATGTGCCAAGGATGATGAGATTTTCCTTACATTCATCAGACCACTATGGAGCTGGAGATTAGACCAGCTCTTACATGGTTCTGGTGGGGATACCTGAAAACTTTGGGGCTCTATTAGCAGGAAAGGAGGAGAAAATTCCTCCTTAGTTCTACTCTAGGGCCACATCTTGAAGGGAGGTTGGGATAGGGTTGCTGCAGGAATAACTAGTGCTACAAAAGCAAAGCAATGAATATCAGGGTTAGTATCCTACTTATCCATCATGACTATGGGTCCCTCCAAGTCTCCAGAGAAACCCAGCATTCGGCTCGATGCCTCACCCCTGAGGTCATGCTCATGATCATGATGTGCAATTCCTGATGATCTGGGCAGGACAGACACATGGGTACCCAGAGGTTTCCACCTTTCCTGCAAGAAGCAGAAGGAGTGCTGAGAGAGCGAGGGGAGAAGCACACAGAGTTCAGAGGAGAATCGCATCTTCACAAAGAGCCTTCCTCTCTTCAGGAATAGTCCCAGCTCTTCCATGGCTGATCTTTGACTACTCCACTTTTCTGGGAGACTGCTTTTGCCTGATTCTCGATCCATTTGGAGACCATTCATCTGGCAGGGCCTGCGTCTTCAGGGACTCACTCTCCAGTGCTCTGTTCAGCATCAGAAGCTTACAAACCACTTGAGTGTGGTATGCTTTCCCCCACTTCTGTGAAAATGCCTAGTAAAAAAAACTATGATGTATATTCACCAGCAGCAAATAGTGTCCCTCTTAAATAGATCATTCTTCAGAGTCATTTGTTTCTGAGTTTGCTCTTTTGCAAATTCCTTCAGCCAATTTCAAGCTTTGAGACATCCTGGGTGGCCAACACCGTCCTGTGTTATCTAACTGCTTCTCTTATCTCCTGGTGACAGTCCATAATTCAGCTTACTGGATAAGAAAGCAGCATAGCCATGACCCCTCTCATGTATTCAGGCTGGAATCACTTATTATGGCGGCTCTAACAGTCTGGTGTGTTGTAAGTCTCCAAGGCTTAATTTCTGGGGCAGTCTTTCTTGAGTTGCTGTGTGGTTTTCTCAGACTTCCTTGCTCTTAATGGCTGTTTCTGGAATCACCTTTTCTTTCTTTCTTCATGTATTACCCCACAAGAAGGTAAGGTATATGCTCTTATCACCCTCCGTGTCATTTAACATACTGTGTATATTGTATTTCTGCACTCTATAGGTCTGTTGGTTAATAACACTGCCATACTACCTATTGAACCTCCCTCTGGATTCCCTTGGTTACAGTGGGCCAATCTACTTAGAAAAGTCTTGAGCCATGATGATGACTTGAATAAATGTTTCCACAGGTGACTCTAATTCCTGAGTTTGATGGCTGTATCGTAGTTATATCTAGGGAGTTGTTGAAAAAATTCAGACCTCTAAGCCCATGTTCTGACTCTTGAGTTAAGGCACAACTAAGGAGTCTATATGTTTCTGAGATCCATTTCTCAGGTGATTCTGCTGACTTAGGTATGGGAACCACTGGTTTGTTGACTCTCAAGTCAGCCATCTGATTCCAGATGACTGTCTGGATGCCCGTGGTGAAATCATTCTTGTAATGGTGGTTAAGTTGGGAACCAAAACCAAAACAAGGCCCTTGGGGGTGGGGGATGGGACACTGATGCACTTGCAAGCCAAAGTGCAGGTCCAAGCACTCTGGCCAGGCCTTTGGTGGTGTCAGCAGTGAGCAACTGCCGGCATTCCTGTTTGTGTATTTGAGGGGTAAGTGTTTAGGGATTTGGATTAATGATAGCATCTAGAATTGTGTCTCATGTTGAGCAATTAAGGAAGCATTAACTTGATTATCATCGCCATCAACAAACATCCATGGAGTGTCTCTCTTATAGAGGACACTAGGCTTAATAATAGACACTCGAAAAGTAATTAAACACCTTCATCTGGTTGAAAAAGAACACATGGTTTCCAGAAAATGTGCTGACACAGTTATTTTTCAAGGACAATTCAGCTTTGCTTGTTTGAGGCTTAGTTTTTTTTTTTTTCTGAACATGTTACTAAAGGACTGTGATGCATCAAACATGGTGCTGAGCTGAGGGTCAGGATATATGGGACGGATACACAGATGAGAAGCAATGGTCCTATAATAGGGGAAGATTTGGAGCTACCAAACAACGAGATCATGGCTGCACAGGACATGACAAACACTATAGGGCACAGGGTATCAAACTCTTTTCCTATGAAGTTCAGGGACTGAATTGCTTGTGTCACCTAGGAATGAATCATGTACCAGGAACTACACTAGTCTCTATGTTTTCTTATTTAATATGACATAATTTACAATTCTTTATTATATACATATATTTAGCTCATGAATTCCCTTTGCTGGTAAGTGATCCTTTCTGCAGTAGAGATAAAACCCTTCTCTGGAAGGTCTCAAGCAACCATTTACAGAGGAGGCTTAGAGTGCTCAGGTGTAAAAAATAAATGAACGAACAACCAACCAATAATAGAAATATTGAATGACCAGTAGGAGAAAAATCACAAGAAGAACAGGGGCTCTCTGGCCCACCAAGTTGACCCACTTGAAGATTTGGTTAGGGTTGAGAGTTTGGAGAGAAACAGAGGATTTGGGGAAACAGGTGTAGCCTGTATTTAAAATCCATTAAGCCAAGTATGGTGGTGCACCTATATAATCCCAGCCCCTTGAGAAGCTTTATGGGAGGACTGTAGTTCAAAGCCAGCCTTGGAAACATAGCAAGACCTCCCATCTCAAAAACAAAACCAAGCCAAAATCTATCATAGTCTGGAGAGGAGCTGTGAGATTTTGTAGTTCAATCAGTTTCATCTGGGGGGAATCCTTGGTTGAGTAAAATAAGTAAGATGAGGTATTTCTCCAAAAAGATCTTTTAGAAGAGATGGTAATAAAGTTTATTCCTGATAAACACTCACATTTGGTAGCAAAACAAGGACATCTATGATGTCAATCTTTTATTCCTCAAAGCAACTGGACTCTTTCCCAGCTGCATATTGATGATTAGGAGAACTGCTAAGATGGTTGGACTCAAACTGTAGCCAGACATTACTTGATGTACTTTGCTTGTATATCAATCCTTACCATAACCCCAAGAGTTAGATGCTATCTTTATTCACAGATAAAGGGATAGAGTTGTTCAGGAGCTTGGTGATCTGCTTTAAACCACCCAGCTGCAATTAGAACTCAGCTCAGTTATGTGAGAAACTACTCAAAAGCGAGGTCAGGGGCTTGCAGAGTAAGCTGAGTGTGGTTCTATCCCCCTCTATGCCCAGAGAAGGGATCTAGGCAGCATCAAAGAGCAAATGCTCCTGAGGGCCAGGTACACCATTCTTTCAGGGAGATAAAGGTACTCTGTAATCCTTTGATTGGAACAGAGAAAGCAACACTGAAACCCCATTTTCAATAGTTTTACTCTAGTGGTGTCCAACTGAGGTTTTGCATGGGGATGGCACAGGTCTATGCGCTTGCCGGTCACAGAATGGACTCCTGAGGCGTATGCCTGCTTCCAAACTTGGTTGTAGAGATAAGAGACCAGGAAGACCAGGGCAGTACTAGAAAGAGAGTCTCAGAGGAAAGCAGATGAGTTTCTAATATCTTCTGACTATTCCCACATAGTGAGTGGCCTCCACCTTACCTGAGTTACGTTGTCTTATTCTTCATGCTTAGTGTTTTAAAAAGATGACTATTTGACATAATTGTTGTAAAAAAAAAAAAAAGTACCTATACTGTTGCTTTCATCATTCCAATATAAAATGCCGAGCATCTTTTAAACACTTAACTTTCAAAGTTCAACACCTTAGGCTGTGAGTATGAAAGGAATAGCATATAAATGCCATTTAAACACTTTGTCATCTATGGTAGTTTTTATTTATGCTGGATTCTGGAACCATATCATACATGTTTGTCTTAAACTTAATACATATTATTGTTTTGAAGTGAATAAAGGTCATTCTAAGCACTACTTGCAGATTATTTCTAATAGAACTCCAATGTAAATTACATTGTAGTTGTGTTGAGAAATGCACAAAAGTCTTAGGAAGGCCTTTGTCTACTATTGAGCTTATTCTAATGTCTAAGTAGATCGATCAGATAGATCCCTATTACAATCCAATGATGGTTAAACATGGAATTGTGATACGTGGTCCCAGGAACTAGAAAGAAAGATGTTATCTCTTAAAGAGTTCAAATTTGTTACCACAAACCTAGTAAGAAATGAATAGTGTAATAGAACAATGAACCCACATGTCTCTGGAAGAGAAAACTAAGTAAGAATGGACAATGTTTAAATATGGGAGGGGGAAAAATGTAAGAGAGGGGAGTAGGTAATCAGCATCCAGGATTAAGTGCAATACCATGACTTAAATTTTCCCAAGCTTGGAAAAAAATAGACAAAGATCTGCACCACCCAAAATGAAGTCAGATGAAGCCCATCATGTTTTAAATATGTGGTGATGCTTTCTTTAGAAAGGGCCCCTGAAGAGGGCACATGAGAGAACAGTTATGCCCGCAGGCCCAGCCTTAATGCTGGCTTTCAAAGGTCCTGCGAGCTTCCATGTGGCTATTTACTCTGAATAAATAATGGAACAATAGTTCCATACAAGGCTTGCTAATTCTGTAGCCTTCTGAGATTCATAACTTACCACAAAACCAAACTTGAATTCATATGTACCAGGAGATCTAGAACTCCAGCAAGAAGCTGGTATGCCTCTCATCTAATTCACACCAAGATGGTCTATTTGCTTCAAGGGTGTTTGATGTCCTTTGGTTAGTTATTGTATCTTTACTTAAGGAAAAAAGGGTAAAGAAATGGAATATTTACTTAGATCAGTAGGAAAAAGGTTGAAACCAACCTGCACTTATTATCTAAATCTAACTGAACCATGTTGAATTTCCAAAGAGAACTTCTGTCAGTTACTTTGTGGTCAAATGAGACTGACAAATGGACCGTTTTCTCATTGAATGATGACTTGCATATATTTGCTAAATAGTCAAGGAAAAGGGCCAGCTGCTCCTTCCCTTGGACTCTCAGTTATCCATCTTGAAACTACAGAAGATGTACAGATATTCGCTACAAGGCAGGAGGGAGTGGAATTCAATGCATATCTATCCTTTGCTGCCCTGCTAGGATTGATGCTGTTTAGCATTGCAGTCTGTAACAGAGAGCTCTCTGTTATTACTATACTATTTGGGAATTGAACTCCCAGTCAAGGAAAATAGATGGAATGAGGGAAAAGTCTAGACAAAAGCAAAAATGAAGTGGCTCCTCACTTTAGCAATGGTAAGACTTCAACTTGGAAACAGATGGGAAGAAATATGGACTGGTTACCATGAACACCATGCATAAGATTGCATTCATTAAATTAAGTGCACATTTTTACCATGACATACTTGTAAGTCTTCCAAATGGTTCTCTTGACTTAGATGCTATGGAAGGAAAGACTTTTTTGGTAAGTTTCTTACCAAATTAGCTATTCACTTCCTCAGTAACCTCTTGCTAACTTGCCTGCTTCATCTCATATCTTAAGCTCCCAGAGAGATGTCTCAGTAGTGTTGAAAACTCAGGCAGCATTTTGTATATAGATGATATAATGAAGGGATACTCAAATGAATGAATTTATGGATGGGTGAGTGGATAGATGGTGAGTGGGTAGACAGATGGATAAATCTGCAACAAGGAGGAATGAAGTTTTATGAGTGATAATGGGAACAGTGGGGAGCAAAGATATTTGCTGAGGCTATATAATCTAAGACTGATAAGCAGAAGTGGAAAGTAGTCAATGGCAGGTTAAATTTTGGATCCTCAAGTCAATCATTTACAAGGAGGGCTAAAAATAAATCCACTGGAAACAGATTCTCTTCTGCATCAGCTCTTTATAACTCAACTACTTTGTTTACGGAAGTCAGACATCCACAGGCATCACACCCTTTGAAGCCATTGGGTTGGAAAGAGTCGTTCTTCTGGAGTTAATCACTTATTCATCCATTTAATAAACTGTATCCAGCTGGATGCTGGTGTTTCACCTTGCTACTCAGAATGCTGAGATCCAAAGATTGTGGTTCAAAGCCAGCCCATGAAGGAAAGTCCCTAAGATTCTTATCTCCAATTAATCACCAGAAAACTGGAAATGGCGCTGTAGCCCAAAGTGGTACAGTGCTAGCCTTGAGCAAAAGAGCTCAAGGAGCAGTGAGTGCCCAGACTCTGAGTTCAAGCCCCATGACTGACAAGAAGTAAGTAAATAAATAAATAAATTGTGTCCACCTATTACGGGTCACTATTCTGGCCCCACTGAGTGAAAAACAACATTGTAGCAAACCGTCTTTCCCTTGTAATAATTAAAACCAGAAAAACAACATGAGCACATGCAGAATTAAGGTTTTAAAAAGCAAAACTAAGGAAATCACAATATAAAGAAATATGTCAGAAGGGAATGTGATAAACAATCGAAGGAAGGAGTCCATGCATTTTTATTATTGTAATTTTACTATTGTTACATAGTTATACAAAGGGGTTTCAGTTAAACCTGGCAACTTGTGAATACAATATATCATGTAATTCCTGGCTTCAATAGTTTTGAGATTCAGTTTTCTCCCTTCCTTGAGGTCCATGATATACTTATTTATCATCTTTCCGTAGTTGCACAAAAGAGTTACTATTCAGCAAATCATTTTATGAATATAATGCATCTTGATCAAAGTTATCCCTTCCACCCATTCTTTCCCATCTCTCCCAACCCTACCCCTCACCTCAATTTTTAAAAATTGTATACCTGTATTCTCTACTGTCCCCTTCCTCCACGAGACACTTTTGTATACTTGCATCTCTACTTGCTTTAGTTGAGGGGGTGGGTATGGGGAAACAATTCCATCTTCAACAACTGCAGTTTATATCTTACAGGCCTAGCATTGAAATATAGGGAATTCCTGATGCAAGTTTGGCTCCTCTCCCCCTTCTATATGTAGTAGTAAAGCCTCCTGGCATATCGTTTTGGCTTTTGGGGGCTTGTAGATCCTTTCAGAATTCAAAGTATACAGGTGCTTTAAATACTGTATCTTGTGTAGCTTTTCCTTAATAAACATCCACTCTCATCCCGTTTACAAAAAAAGTTGAATGGACAGAGCTGATTAATTTACTCAACACCATATATCCAATGAGTGGAAGAGCTGTGATACAGCTGAGGCAGGGTGTCTTTCTGACCACCTGCACCTACCCACTAAGCTATTCTCTTCCCTCTGCCTCTTTGTTTATTTAGCAAGGGAGCATTACATCAGTTGATGTTTTCCTCCGTACTTTAAAATGGGTCTCGGTGTTCCTTCCATTCCATGGGCTGTTATCATAAGCCATAAAATGTTTAGCAAAGATGAGTGAAATGCTTCGCAATCCTATTCCTTTTGTGAGGCACACTGGATCTCTAGCTTTCTTATTTCTTTGCAGTTAAATTGCAGACATATGCTCAGTGCTGGTCAATGTAATGTGAGCAACAAAGCATAATATGTTTCTTCCAGGCTTGGTATAAACCTCTCTAGGAAATTTTCCTGGCCCTTTCTTCATCCATATAGATAAGGAAGCCATCTGCTATGAATGATAGTGGCACAGCTCTAAGGAACCTGAATCTCTGAATCTTCATATAGTGGAGAACTACCCAGGAGGATCATCCAGCCCTCAAAGTCTAGGTGGGAAATAAACATTGATCTTGTTAAGCCACTGCAATTCCAGGTTGCTTGTTATAGAAGCTACCAATTTTCCCGTATTGATTCACTTACTGAGTTCTAAAAATTGGGTTTGCACTGGTGGCAACCAATAAATTAGGCACTTGGATATACACAGGCAGAGATTATTTTTTTAAGATCCGTTTGGCTGTTTTTGATTTTGAAATCTGATTTGTGTTATTATTGAAAGTACTGAGAATACTCTCAAAAGATACTCAGCCTAGTGGTTACTAAAATAGACTCGAGGGAGTTTTTGCCATTGCTGGTGGGCTAGATAATATGTGGCTCTGTGGAACATTCCATGGATGGTAGGGTCACCTTCTTACTTATGTAGGGATGTCAATCAGAGAGTGAAGGAGGTAGACTATAGGATGAGATGCTCAGGAATTCATGCCCAGCTCAATAAAGGTGTATTTGTTGATTTTTGACTGTAGCTAAAAGGGATAGAAGAGAGAAGAAAAGAAGGTAAGAGGGAATAAGGGAGAGAAAAAAGGAAAGAGAACAGGAGAAAGTGAAGAGAAGTATGAGAGAAAGAGAGAGAGAGAGAGGACAGACAGAAAGGGGAGAAGGGAGAGACAGAAAGAAAGAGATGAAAGACAGAGAGAGGTTAACTTATACACATTGTGACCATTTAGTCTTTTCAAACCTATCTTTTCTTTTTTTTGGTTGTGAGAGCAGGATTTGAACTTAGGACCTGATGCTTTGCTCACTGGCTGGCACTCTACCAACTGAGCCACGCTTCCAACCCTTGAGCCTATCTTTGTTATGAAGCTGAAGAGCTGTTATTCAACTGGAAAACTTGTAGTTTGGGAGGATAAAGAAAGACATAACCAAGTAGAATTGATTAGTGAACCCTTATCCTTTGTAGACCACTGGTGAGACTATAGAATAAAACATACATTTTTTATTAGATATTCAAAATTGAAAGCTGATCAATTCCTTTGGGAGAATGAGCCACAAAGATCCAGAGAAAGTTGCTAAAGTTAATGTTCAATTTAATTTAATGTTAAGTTCATCATTAGCTCAAGGGTCAAGGTTTATGTCAAATTAAATGTATGGGCTTCAGAAAATGGATTTGCCATGCTCTATAAATGATTATAGCCATCTCTGTATGGTTCTGGTAAACTGTTATTTTTACGAATGAACTTGCTTGCTTTCCCAATGCCAATGGCTCTGTGCCTGACATGAAGATAAGAATAAGCATCAGAATGAAAATCTATGCTTTTGCTATTTTTCCATAGTTCCAGGATACTCTCAATTTCTTCAGAATGTATTCTTCAGACACTGTTGTGTTGAAGTTCAAAGGCATGAGCCGTGGTGGTAGTGTGCTAAAGATAAACCATAGCTGTTACTTTTACATATTATTAAGCATTCAACTAAAATGTCCTGAGTATTTTGATGCTCTACATGAGACAAAACTACTATCTACCCACTCACTGTTGTGGTTGTTTATAGTTTGCTGCAGTCTTGTTAGCGCAAACCCAGTTTTTGTTTTTCTACTTGTTTTGTTAGCATCAAGTAGTTGTACAAGGGGTTTTCATTCTGATGTGTCCTTGATAGTACACATTGAACCTTGATAGACACACCTCCACCACCATGTTCTGTCATCTCCCTCATGTTCTTTGCAAGCCTCCCTCCACAGGCCTCACTGCTCCATTTTTATACATGAACATGAAGTACTTTGACCATATTCACCCTCCCTACCCCTCTTCATCCTTTCCCCCTCCCACTTGTACCCACACTTTGGACAGGGTCTGTCCTACATGAATACTTTAAGTGTATGTCTGCTAATTGCTCAAAGGGGTTCGCCATGATGTTTCACAGATGCTTATCAAGTACTTTAATCAGATTGGCTTCAGATTGACTTCACTTCTCTTCCCGTTCTAATATTCAACAGTTTCTAGTGAGCTTTATTCTGCTTATCTTCACAGATGCAACATACTCTGTGCTGTTCACCTTCTAAAATCCTCTCTTGCTCCCATAATTACAAACATGTTCTCTCTCTCCTCCCCCTACCTTTGTGTATGTATGTATGTTTTAGCAATATGTGCAAAACAAGCTTTAATACACCACCAGGTAGAACTGAGAATCTAGCATATAGCAGGTTCTCAGTAAATGCTTGTTGAGCCCTTTCTGAAATCTGGCAAATCCTATAGGAATAGTAGCATCAACATTACTTCAGTTTTACTTCAGTCTATGACCCCATAAAGAGAATTCCCTTTCCCACTTCAAAAAGTAAGGAATGTCATTTTTTAAATAATTAATTAATTCAACCAATGTTCATTGAGTACTTATTTTGTGTTGACACAACACTGTACACTTTGACAAAGAAATACTCATACTCTGGCCCCTAGCTCCCAACAGCAACATACTAGGTACCCCCTTTATTTGTTGATTTGTATTAGTAGATACTCAGTTATGCACTGATGCCTTGGAAAATATCTCCTTCCTTTCCCCTTCAATCATTCCAAGAAGGGAAAAAAGAAGGAGGCTGGTTTGTATGGATGTCAGAGCCATAACAATCTTGACTTCCTTGAGAATGGTGAATGAGACCAAGTGTTAACCAACGATTTCTTTGAAATGAGGTCGTGCTGGATTCGACAAGGGAAGGGTATCATTAGAGGGGGAAGAGCCATTAATCACTGTCTGCAATAATCCAAGTTGAATATCTTATTGTTTAATTATTTTTAATCTTTTGGAAATACAGAACTGTCCCCCAGGGTATTTTCTTTTCTGTGACCCTCCTACAGAGCAGCTTGCTTTGGGAGCTGAAGTCTTCCTGTGTATTCCTTGAACTGTATCCAAATTCATTACAGATAGACTGTGATGTGGACATAGATGATGAGGCTGGTTTGGAGGGGGGGAGAGCGGGACAGAAAGAAAAGCGACCATAAAGAGCTAGGGCCAGTTTGGAAAGTTGAAAGGTGATCTTTGACCTTCGCATGACTCATAAAGTACTTTATGACTCCTACCCCTTGGCCAAGAATTTTCAAGCTCAACAAAGGGGTTTTTAGCTGCAATGGCACTTTAAACTATTTTCATAAGGATGACTTATTTCGATCCTGCATTAACCAAGTAAAGTTTTTTTTGTCTATCTAATAGTTGGCCAGGTTGATTCCATGTCCATTTGTCTGTTTCCTCACCAGTGGATGAGGAAAGAGCCAGATGTTTAATTAAGCACATGAGTAGATGAAAGCTGCCAATATGCAAGAGAGGAAGAGGGAGAGTAGGAAATGGAGAAAGAGAGAGAGAGAGAGAGAGAGAGAGAGAGAGAGAGAGAGAGAGAGAGAGAGAGAGAGAGAGAGAGAGAGAGAGAGAGAGAGAGAGAGAATATGAATCAATCTCCAGAGTCACAAATTCTAACAAGGCAAACTAAGAGAATTCCTACAGTGGAAGATTATTGGACTAAATTCTGTGGAGCTGTTCTCAGGGCTTTCTAACATGTTGCAGCTCCA
This sequence comes from Dipodomys merriami, assembly GCF_024711535.1. Taxonomy (NCBI): domain Eukaryota; kingdom Metazoa; phylum Chordata; class Mammalia; order Rodentia; family Heteromyidae; genus Dipodomys; species Dipodomys merriami. The sequence goes on along the minus strand of NW_027203382.1, from coordinate 26,431,470 downwards.
AACTCTGACCCTGTCCTAAGACTGAGAAAGAGAGTTCCAGTCACTCCATTGACCACTACTGAAATATCTAGCTGCCTGCTAACGAAGAGTACTATTGGAGGTCACAATGGGATTTATAGGAAGTTCAAACCTGTGGCCAGGCTGGTTGGATAGTGAACTATGCAGGACCATAGGCACTAGAAAAAACTTTGGGCTTTCCTCTTTTATATCTATGCTTGTGTCTTTTGAATTCTTTATTTCCTGATTGGTTTATTTGGTGTTTTGAAAGGCTCATAAAGCCAGATTGAAGAATATTCCCCAGTCAGCTTTTCATTGGCTTGGGCAGATTAAAGATTACTACAAAATTCTTTGGCCTTTCCTGCTGCAAGAGATGAGCTCTATGTTCCTTCAGCTGAAATCAGAATGCATTCTATGCCTCCTAGACTAATGGAGTATATTGGATGTGGTAATGGACCAGTTTCTATAGCATTGAGTTTTGTGACATTAAATACCTAGTATGTGTGGTTAGATTCAAGATACAGACATCAGAATATGATGATACATAAGGACTTATAAGAATTTTTTTTTGTTGATCATGGGGCTTGAACTCTGGGCCTGGGCACTGTCCCTGAGCTCTTCAACTCAAGGCTAGTGCTCTACCACTTGAGCCATACTGCCACTTCTGGTTTTCTGGTGGTTAATTGGAGATAAGAGTCTCATGGACTTTCCTGCCATGGCTGGCTTTGAACAGAAATCCTCAGATCTCAGCCTTCTTAATAGCTAGGATTACAGGTGTGAGCTACCCAAGCCCAGTTTGGGACTTATAAGAATTGTAAGAAATGGATCCCATAATTACTAAGAAGCTCCTGTGTTCCAGGAATAATATAGATTTGGAGGATATGGATATCCATATGCAATTCTTGTTTTCAAGAGATTCACAGTTTATTGAAAATGACAGACGTATATATGAAACATCAAGATTAAACGAACTGTAGTATAAAGAGCTATAGTAATAGTTCTCAAGCATTAGCAGGTATGAGAATCACCTGCAGGGTGGGCTAAAAAAGACTACTCCATGCCCATAGGTCCAGAAACCCAGATGCAGTGTTCTGTGATGGTTGCAGGCTTAACAGATCTCTGGATCACTGTGTAGAGCAGGAGTAAAGACTATAGAAAGCACTGTAGAAAGTGCTAGCTGCCAGGACATGGAGGAATGACTCTGGGACTTTGTGCAAAATCCTAAAGATAGCCTCTGCTGTTCAGCAAGGTTTTAAGAGCAGGCTGAGTGCTGGTGGTTCCTGTCTGTAATCCCAGTTATCCAGGTGGCTGAGACATAAGGATTTCAGTTTGGAGCCAGCTCAAGCAGACAAATCAAGAAGACTCTGATTGCCTATTAACCATCAAAAAGCTAGAAGTGGAAATGTGGTTCAAGTGGCAGAGTATCAGCATTGAGTGAGAAAGCAAAGGGAGGGCTCAAGGCCCCTAGTTCAAGTCCCAGTACTGACATACAAAAAGGTTTGTGCTCACAAACATAACTGTCCAGCAGCCCTGCACATTTAATTGGAATAATGTCACAAAGGATTTCCCCAACCAAAAATATTTGTCTGGGAGCTCTACTAGAGCGTTAAAAACATCTACAACATTCAATATCAGAAAAGACTTCTCAAGTCTCTGCCAGATTATAACTATTATTTGGAAAGGGCAGCTAGTCACTTATATACTAGGCCAAATTTTTTTATATTCCAAATTAACATTTTTCATTTATGATCTGTGATCTTCCTTAAATCCTGTAAATGTGTCCAGTCCTTTTTAATTGGGTGAAATAAATACTTGCCCAGAATACAGAAGGCATGGGCCAGGAGTGAACCTCCAGTGAGTTGCCTAAAACCCCTCCATCCAAAGCACCCATTGCTTCCTGGGTAGAGAAGGACCCCCTGCAGTAGAGAAAATAAATCCTGTCTATGTTCAGAGCATGTTCAGTGTTGGAGGTAGGGGTGAGGAGCACAAGTAGGATCAGCCATGGTGCATTCAAGGAGGCTGCAGTCCAATTAATCAAAATTAGCAATGAACCCAGAGGAAATTACAAGTTCTACATAACTGGATGGAAGTCATGTGGCAGCGATTTAAAGCAGTGTGGGGAGTTTGGCAAGAGAGGTCAGCCACAGAAGAGACCCGAAGACAGGAGAAACCCGGGCCTCCAATGCAATGCATTGTATGTGCTGTCTCTCACAGGGCTCCCATAGATTCTGTGACCAAATGCACGGAGCTGAAAGGAATGTCACCACTGTGGTTTGGATATGGTTTATCCTCATGGAATTCATGTGGAGACCTAATTCCAAGTGGAGAGCTAATTCGTCAGTGCCACAGGGCTTTTACGAAGGATTAGTATTTTTCCTCGAGACTGGATGAGTTCTCATAGGAGATGGTTGTTGTACATCAGGTCAGCTTCTTTAGGCTACCACCCTCCCTGTACATGCCTGCTCACTCCTTACTGTCACGCACATGCTCTGGTGGTGATACCACCCACTATATTACAGTGCAGATGTAGCTACATCTGAACTTCCCAGCTTTCAATCCATGTGCTAAATAAAGCATCTTTTCTTTAGAAATTATCTAGTCTCAGGCATTCTGTTATAGCAGCAAAATATGGACAGAGACACCTATCTTGTGGATAGAAATTAATTATTTATAATCGCTGTTTGTTTGGGTACTAAAAGAAGGTCATTGTAGTGACTCCTCAGCTATTACCCAAACCATATTCTCTTGTACTATCATGACCCATCATGAATTCTTTTATTTAGCTTGATTACCTTCTCTTTGTTCTACCCAGTTCCAGTTTACAGCATCACTAAAGTCTATGGGGTTTTAAGAAAAAAATACTTTCCTACTTAAAGTTCATCATCAATCTCAGTACTTTTTTTCGTGCATAAGAGGAGTCCATGCCTTGCCTGCTTTTCTAGGCTCCCGTCTTGCTAGAGCTGTTTATACTCAGGCTCTGGTCACACAGATGGTTCCTGAAGCTTTTTTCCCTAGAAGCCCTTTGGCTTACGAAGCCTCCGATTCCTATCTAGATCAGACTTCTAGCTGTACTAAGATTAGCTCCAGCATCAACTCTCTAATTATATGTTTGGATCTAGCATCCAAGAAAGAATGCATTTTTCACGCTCTTCCTTGTCAGCTCACTGCACTTATAAAACCTTGCTCTTACAGATCTCTTTGTTTGCCAACACCTTTCCTCTCCTCTATATTCTTTGGGCTTAGGCATTTCTGGCTCCTGGACCTCTTTTTCCCAATGGGATTCAGCCTATGGGAGATGCTAGTTAGAGATCAGAAAGCTGGAGGAGAGTTGAGGTATTTAATCACTGGCTTCCTGCCTGTTCGGTTGCTTTGATTTATCCAAGTCTTTCCACCAAAACCTACACTTTCTTTGAGACAGCCCTACACATTGCATTTTGAGGCAAATATAGAGAACCAAGCTTTACTGTCTAATTTCACAATGGGATAAGGATGTGGCAATTTGTTCAAAGAACAAGTGTTTGAATTCATTATCTACAGCAACCCAAATTACAAAATAGATGTACAGAGAATTCTCCTAAATGGATTCTCAGCCATAAGCACTATGGAATATTCATCCAAAACATGAATTCAATTCCTACTTGAACCATCCAGAGCTTCTAAGGCACCCAGTTTGTTCCTTGTATATCAGAGGTAGAGATGACATCATGACCCATTTGTGGAATGCCTTGAAAGGTAAAGGCCACCCAAAACTCTCTCTGTTGCAAACCAAGACAAGCAATTTGCAATAAAATACTTGCCCAAAGACAATGGTCACCACACATAAACCTCTGTGGGTGGAAAATTACGTGTCTGAGCTAGGGACTATTATATACTTAAGTGCTAAGGTCCTCATAGTTTTTTCTTTCTGACAAGTGTCTAGGTTCACACAGGCTGATATCTCTGAGCTGCTAACCCTGAGATCTGGAAGGACAGCCAGCACAGAGAAGGAGTTTTTCATGAGCAATGCCTGTAGATGAAAGTGAAACCCTTGACTTGTGTGCCCAGAGGCACTGATCAGAGTTTCTGGGCTGAAAGAGAAGTTCTGTTGAAAGAACACTAGGCCTCCCTATGCTGAAAGAACCAGTGGGAATTCTTTTTTCAATTTGCACCTGGTGTTGGGCAGAGGCTTATGAAAAACCCCAGAAAGGAATGTTTCCTAGTTGAATGATAGAAGGGGGAAAATGTTGAACGGCAGTCCTTTGGAATCATGAGAAGCACTGATTCAGTTTGTAAAATGGAGACCTAAGTCTTTGCAGGGAGAGGATTTCTAAGCTGGGCTTGGAGGTCTGGACTCTGTTTTCCATAAACATGCAGTGGATTATTCTGTCACCTCATTCATCAGCCTTTGAAAGGGGACCGGAGATGCCCAGAGCCAATCAGTATGAATCTGACAGATTGCCCTTTTGGAACCAAGAGGTTTTTTTCATCTTCTTTTTACTGTGCAAAGGTTTTCCCCCACCCATTATATATTCTAAAGTTATATCCAGTGATAGCTTTTTGTAAATTATTAAAGTGAAAGGATTTGGGGCATTTTTTTTCTAAGCTTATTTCCTAATTCCAAAAGAGCCTTTTAGAAAAACATGTATTTTTCTTTCATCTAAAAAGTTTATCTTTTCCTACTACAAAAATAATAATAAATGCAGGTGAAAATGTTGAAGGGATGTCACAAATCAAGATGCATTATATACACAAACTGCTTTGTGAAATAGCAACAAAAAGTCAACATATAATCCTAAAAATTAATAAAAGTGAAGGAAGTAGGGGTGGGTTGGGAGGGAAGGGTGAGAATGTTGAAAGGGGTGACATTGAACAAGACACTATATTAATAAGCTGCCTTGTTGAGTAGCAATTCCTTTATACAACTACTTAAAAGATAATAAAAATATTTTTAAAAGCCAAAGAAAGTTTAAAAATATGAAAATAATAATAATATATGCTCATAACCTAAATTTTAAATGACACTAAAAAGACATTTAAGCATCGAAAGTCATCCTAAATTTTACTCCAGAAAAGACCCCTATGTTTTCTATACTTTATATTTTTATGTATTTACCAGTCTGCAAGGCAAATATGTGCAACCTCATCATGATATGGAAATGTGAAAGACACATTCGACAGTAAATTTTGTAGACTTACCTAATGAGTAAGCTGTGTTTCTTGGTGCCAGTACTGGGGCTAGAACTCAAGGTCTAGAGTTCTTGCTTAGTTTTTATACTTAAGGCTGGTGTTCTACCACTTAACTCACATCTTCAGTTCTTTAACTGCATTACTGATAAGTGCAAACAGCCTCATTGTTGACACATTGCTAACTTTTGAGGATTTTAGGAAACTTTTATATGACCAGTTTTTAAAAAAATTAGACAAGACATAGTAGAGGATTTTTCAGTGAGTTATCAATGTGAGAGAGAGCCAGTGTGATTTCAAATTAGGGCTTTTGTTTAGGTCTGGATTCATACTGGTGAGAAGGCACTGTTAATCCAACTGAGGTGGGGGGAAAAACTCTCATTGCTTCTAAATGACCTGTGATATTGTTTAGCAGGTTCATTGGTCTCCCTGTCCGGTGAAGCTGCTCGCCCATCACTCATGGTTTCCATCTGTGAAAATTCTCGGTTGCTCCCAGGTTAACTTGCCTCAGCCTTTTCTTTGGGACCCTGTTTAAGCTTCCTTGAATTCATTGGTGTACTGGGAAAAGCCTGTGGGTCAGAGTTTGTGATAAACTGTTCTGCTGGTGGCTGAGAGATTTCACTAGACAGCCCAATGCCTTAGAGAAGAAATGAGAATTTTGGACATAGAGATCTAATGACAATAAAAATGTTTAAAATGACAGGTAGCTGTCTCAAAAGAAAATTCATACCAGGTGCTGTTCATATGCCTTAAATTATACTCCACGGGTCTCATGTACCTATCCACACAGATGTGTGGTCTGCAGATGTGAAAGCAGAGGCTCAGAAAGGCTGCATCACTTGTCCAGGTGACTTGTGAAGGGGCTAAGTTTGAAGCTAGGCTATTCTACTCTGGGGCTTTAGCCGCTGCCTGTGGCTTTTTCCCTTTGCTGTTCAGGGGCATTCTCACCTATTGAACCCTTCATCAGAATTTCAGGCTAGCAGGGATCTCAGCCCTGCTACTTACTGGACTACCCAGAGAGCTTTTAAAATATACCAATCCCAAGCTAAGCTTCCAGAGATTTCAATTTAATTGGGTTTGAAGTCAACACTGATGTGTTCAACTCAGTATAGGACAGTGTTGGTCCTTAAAGTAAATGATTTCTAAAGTACGGGCAAGAAGTCTATTGTTCTGGGCGTTTAATGGCTTCTCTGTATTCTTCCAGTTTACTTTGAATGGCCAAATCATATTTCCCATGAACACACATCCAAGAATCCACTGCTGTAAGTTTTCTAATCACTACATTCCCTTGCACTCCCTAGGCTATTTTATATTAGTTTGGCCCAGATTTCAGTGTGGTATATGCCTTGTAGTTAGATTTTGATCCATTTATGCAGCCACATCTTCTCACCCAGTTAATTTGTATAGTCCTTAAGGGCAGAGCTATGTCTTAAATAACTTCTATTTTCCCTAAAATACCCTACATAGTGCTGCATCATAGATAAAAGGAGAATAAGGTTCTGGCTGAGTTAGTAGCAAAACTGCTATGGGATTTTGAAGCTAAGAGGAAGGTGGGCAGGAGCAAAGAAGAAAAAAAATCAGGTCCTAACAACCCTGCTGTCATAGCAGTCACAGTTTATTTTACTTACATATCTAAGAAGCAGCGCCCATGTGGAGATCTTGTCCAATTTACTGCTGATACCAGAAAGATGGTCCCTGCTCTCATGTTGTTTGTAGTCTAGTGAAAGAGACAGTCATCACATAATTAAATGCACAAGCAAATCACTTCAGACAAGCATCCCAAAGGAAAGAAAAGAAGTTCGTGTGGAAGAAAAGTTCAGGGAAAGGGTCAGCTTTAAGGATTCTGGAAAAGACCTCACTGAGGGCGACAACTTTTGAGACCAGAGTCATGGCCATGCTAGGGAATGCTCCAGACAGAACCACTAGAAATAAACAAGAGGGCTGGGAAAGTGGCTCAGTGGTAGAGTGCTTGCCTCACATGCTTGAGGCCCTGGGTTCAATTCCTCAGCACCACATAAGCACAAAAAAGCCGGAAGTGGCGCTGTGGCTCAAGTGGTAGGCTGCTAGCCTTGAGCTGAAGAGCTGAGGGACAGCGCTCAGGCCCAGAGTTCAGCCCCCACAACTGACAAAAGAAAGAAAGAAAAGAAATAAATAAGATTAGAATGTTCACTTGAGGAATACAGAGAAGGTCTATGGGAAACAACACATTGACCAGGAAGGCCAGTTAGGAGGCCAACAGCAAAGGCCATATGAAACTCTGGAGTCTTTGAAAGTCATGGCATGAGTTTCATTGTGAACATCATGAGGTTTTGGGAAATTGCATGCAATTTGATAATGCAGATACAAATCTATATGGGCTGCCCTATTTATTTCACATGTGTGGAGCGAGGCCTTAGGAAAGTTCTAATAGTGACTTCTAAAGTAGAGAAAGCTGCAGAGTATGGGCATCTATTCATTCTACCATGTCCCTTGATGCTGATTCAGTCCAAGCATGTAAGGGACAGATTACCATTCTAACTGTACCAAAAGAGGGTGGTGAAGCCATACTCCCCTCCCAGCATAAATACATCTTGTGTGCTGGTTATAATGTGGCACTAGTAAAGTTGTGGTTTATCGAACCATTTAACAGTAACATCTGCTGACTAGAGAACTCAGTATGAAGCCAGGATGTAGCAAGAATAGTTTTGATTGACACATGTACTCCTGCATAATACACAACCACAAATCTAGGAGCTTAAATAAACTCACATTTTATTCTGTGAGTCAGAAGCGCAGGTACAGCTGAGCTGAGTCCTTTTCTCAAGGTCTCACAAGGTCGCAATCAGAGTAGCTGCTGGGTTATATTCTCATCTAAAGGCTTAGCTAGGAAAGAATCTGCTTCCAGGATCACTTAGGTTGTTGGCAAAATTCATTTGCTTGCTGCTGTAGGATTTTAGTCCCTGGCTACCTGTTAGATGTTAGCTGATAGCCACCTCAGCCCCCATCCCCTTGCCATATGGACCAGTCAGCTAGACCAGTTACAGTCTCTGTAACCATATAACTGTAGACATGACCACCCTCTCCTTCTACCTTTGCTATATCCTATATGGAAGCAAGTCACAAGTCCCATTAAAGTGGTGAGAGGGGGAGTGTGTAGGGACATGTTACATCAGGGTGCAAACATTAGGATGGTGGTCAGCCTTGCTCATCTCTACAGGAATCATGGAGCTACTACATTTGATATCTACTACATTTGATTTTCTTTACAAAATAGTTGCTTTTGGAAATTATAGCTTGCTAATGTAATAAAATCCAGTGGTCATTGATAAACAGATAACACAACTTAAATTAAAAAACAACAACCTTTGTTTTCCATGGATATTTTCTAGGGCTTAAGGGGGAGGACCCTTTTTTTAAAAATCAATCTAAAAGTGATTTTTGAATTCATTTAGGACTGCCCAGTTATTGATTTTTTGTGACATTCTAAGCTACTTCCTATCTTTTTGAGGTAAGATCATTCTGTGCTGTGCTATATATTCTAAATACATTTACTGGATTTATCAACCTGCCTGTCTAGGAGGCAAACCTCTGGAGCATTTGCAGAGTGGATGTCCTTTATCCACACTCCAGATGCACTTCCAACTTTGGGAAGAAAGCTACTATTATAAAAAGTTGCCAGGAAAAAAAATGAATCACAGCAAAATAACCTGGGCATTTAACCAGCCTGTGAGTCTGGCTGGCTATCTAATATCCTTAGGTTTATAACAAAGATCTGCCTTTGTTACTTTTTGTCCAGACAGTACTTTAGTAGTTCCACTTGCTTCTAGCAAGTTCAGCTCCTAAGACATTAGATAAAAATGGTGGTAGAACGGAAGTGTTAAGAAGAGAGAAATGGTCAAGATTTCCCATTCCCTTAGGTTCCACCCCTCCTTACAACCACTTTCCATTACTATGGCCCTTAACTTGGTAGGGACAATCTTGGTATTTCCTCCTTATGGAAAGTGCTACATAAACTCCAGGACAAGACCCCCATACCTATACTGGCTGCTACCCAGTCTCTTCCATTTAGAACATCCAAAGGCACTCCCATTTTGAATTTCTAGGAACCCCTTCACCTTAGAAGATTTAAAGGAGAGAAAGATGACTTTAAATCCTAACAAAGGGGAGATGTGAACTAGCTTCTTCCTTAACCCAGACAACGGTTTGGTTTCTTCTTTAGAAGATGGCTATGCAATCTCCCTAGATTTTCTGGGTCATAGAAACAGACTTTATAACCTATATATATTGACCAAAGCTGGGTGCTGGTGGCTCACCCCTGAAATCCTAGCTACTCAGGAGGCTAAGATCTGAGGATTGCAGTTCAAAGCGAGCTTGGGCAGGAAAGGCCATGAGACTCTTACCTCCAATTAACCACCTAAAAACCCATGAGTGGAGCTGTGGCTCAAAGTGGCAGAGTGCTAGCCTTGAGTAAAAAAAGCTCAGAGACAGCGCTCAGGCCCTGAGTTCAAGCCCCCATGACCAACCAAACAACAACAAAAAAGAACCTATAAGGATTGACCAATTCTACAACGTTAATCAGCCAAGTATAAATAAATTAGGAATTCATGGTTTAAATTCTTGAAATATGCACATATTTAAAGAGGAAGGGCAGGAAACATTTGGCAGAATGTATCTGAGGAGAAGCTGCCAGTCACATCGTGCTTGACAAATAGCCAGATATAGTTTGCCAAACTTGATTGTGGCCAGCTTTGCTCATCTCCACATTAAAGGAACATTAAGGTCTTTATTGACCTGAACCTACTAAAGGAAAAGGAATTGAGACTAATGTTCCTTTCAAATAAATGACCTCCTACTGCCTAATTAGAACTGAGATTCTGGTATTTGATATTGAATATCTAATGCATGATATCCAATAATGTGCCAGTGTTAAGTCTGCAAATAAGTAAAGGATACTATAAGGAGAAGAGGGACCAATTAGCTTCATTAGGTCAAGCAAATAGAAGAATAAGTAATGGCCTTTGATTACAGTAGGCAAAAGGTGCATGAATAGTTAGAGAAGATAGCATTAGATAATAGGCAAAGCCACAGTTACATCTGGGTGTAAAATGGCATTCCAGTAAGTACATCCAAAGTATTATAGATCTAGTCTTGTGTTATGGTTACTATTACTACCCGTGTGTGTGTGTGTATGTGTGTGTGTGTGTGTGTGTGTGTGTGTGTGTGTGTTTGTGTGTGTGTGTGCTGGTACTAGGGCTAAACTAATGGCCTGAGCACTGTCCCTTAGATTTTGCTGAAGGCTAATGCCACTTGAGCCACAGATCCACTTCTAGCTTTTTAGTGGTTAATTGGGGATGAGTCTTACTGACTTTCCTGCTTGGGCTGGCTTTGAACCATGATTCTCAGATCTCAGCCTCCTGAGTAGCTAGGATTTCAGGTGTGAGACACTTGCGCTCATCTTATTACTACCTTTTATTAGGTACCTGCTACATACTTAAAATTGGGTTAGGTTTTATGCCAGCCCATTACATATACTGTTTGTAAACCTTCCCATAGCCCTTCAACATCAGCACTTAACTAGCTCAATGACTTCTATAAAATTCCTGACCCAAATCTAAAAGACAGGAAGTGGTGCTGTGGCTCAAGTGGTAGAGCAGTAGCCTTGAGCTGAAGAGCTGAGGGACAGTATGTAGGCCCAGAGTTTAAGCCCCATGACTGACCAAACAAACACACAAACAAACCAACCAAAAAATGAAACAAAACAAAAACAAATCTAGAAGACATATTGTTATCTGTCTAAATCCCAGGTCCCTTTGAAAAGTGTCAATGAATAAAATTCTTGACACTTAAAGGCCTTTGCATATTTCCAAACATTCAAACATAGTGGATTGCCAGTCTGACCCAAAGCAATTATCTGAAGCATATCATAGAACTCTATAGTAACTTTGAGCAGTGGGTGATTCAGTATGTGCTCAAATTTGCTAAGAAGATGGAAATAATGGTTCTTCAGGCTAATAGACTAAGTGGGATTCATTAATTTCTTCAGCGACCAATTTTGCACTTAACCATATGCAAAATAATACTCATTGAGACCTCATTCTACATTAAACGCTATTCTAACACTTTCTATATACTGTAATTCATTTAGTTTGTAGTATAGCCCTAAGGCGGAGATTTTAGTTAAGTGGCTAGCTCTGTGAAATGTGTTTTAGAGTAGCTAACTTCTTTCCAAAATCTTAGAGCCTTCACACTATATTGATTTCTTGTTGACATCATAGCCAATTTGATGATTGAGAGACATTAAAAGAAAGGAGGATCATACACGTCTTATGGGATGTGTTATATTCCGAAGACCATGTGTGGTGTGTAACCACTGCTTTATACTACCCCTCAGTTATAACTAAGGGTAAAAACTGCTTTTTTTTCTGAAGTTATCACTATTTGGTTTGCTAATTTTATACCAGCTCCAGCCTAGAATATTATCTGTGTATTGTAACTGGGTGAGCCTACCATTCTCAGAGTCCCAATCAGATGAAAAACCAGGTGTTCAAGGCCCTGTGTTCAATTCCAAATTCCTTAAGTCAGTTATTCAAATAAACCAGGATTCAAAACCCCATAGCAACATTACTCATTGATCTTTCCATGGTCTTTCCCAATCTTAGACCTTCCTTCTCATTTACTAACCACTAGTACCACTGCCAACACATCCATCCCCAAAAATAAGAAAAGGAAAGGAAAAAGAAAACTTGCAAGAAAGTGTTGACAGTACTTGAGAAGGTCACAGGGAGTTTAGTGAGTTAATATCTGCCTGCACCTGGATTAAACCAGACATTTGGCTCTTTTTCTATAATGGATGGTTATGAATATCGAGCTATGAGCTATGACCATAGTCAGCTCAACTTCAGCCCTGTGCTCAATAGAAGGATCCTACATTATTTTCCCTACCCACACCTCTATGTCTCATGTGTCCAAAGACATTTGAAACCATATCACTGAGGTTCCCAGAGCTGCCTTTCCCTGAAGTCTTAAAGACAATCTCAAGCTGGCCTGGCCAGAGTCTTGGAAAGCTCCCGGAATCCTGCCTGTCAGATGTGCACATGTCAGCACACCACCTGTTCTGGCAGAAAACCAGTTTTCTTCTCTATTTCTTCCTCTGTTGGGAAATGTGCCTGTTTCTGGCATCTGTCCCCACTTACCCTGCTTCACACACTGTAGACAAAGAAGTCATTTTGTTACTCAAGCTATCTTTCCTACTCTTGAAAAATTACTTGAGTTCTTCTCTCAGCAGGCATGTGACTCCTTTGTCTTTCTCCTCTTTATGTGTTTAAGACTAATCTTGTTTTTTGTATAATATACTTGCTCCATTTCCTTTGATATGCTGTCTTCTTGGAGTCTGTGTAGTAGCATTGTCCAGTTCTACTTCTCACTACCTTTGATTACATGACAAAACCCCTCATTTACATTCATCATTGATATTATTGAATCCACTGCTATTCTGGAATCTTTTGCCAATTACACAGCAATGTCTATTCGCTTTACTTTCCTCTTAATAACACACCCCAAAGCATAGGAAGCATGAACGAGGAGACATGAAAATATGAAAATATTACACTCATGATCTGTGCTCTCAGAAATAGTGTTTTATGGATTTTTTAAGGAGTGAAGGACCTTCTCTCCCTTCTCCCCAAAGCCCTCCCACCCCTGTTGCTCTAGACACGATTTCTTTGGAGTATGAAAATAATCAGGTTCTTAGGGTTGTCTCATTGGTGTGTGGGCAGGAGACATGGGTTCTTTTCTTCCTACAGAGTCATCCTCTGATCTCAAAAAAGTAGAGCTGCAGGACAAAGTGTATTTAAAGAAAGATATTATGGGACCGGAAGTCACTTCTGTGACTCACATGCCTCCCATTTAAAACAAGTCATCTGAACACTGTGTACTTTGGGTTTCCCTTTTTATAAAAAGAAACCAATAAAAAATATAGCATCCAAAATGCAGCCTCCTAAGACATTTCCAATAAATGGCTCATTAAAATCATCTTAAAGATGTATAGTAAAAAAAAACAACAATGAAATTACCACAGGTAATTCCTTTGTTTCTGAAGAATTGGTGTTTGGGGAACTTTCCATGCTTTCCTCTTCTATCTCCTGACAAATTTAGAAACAGTTTTCTGTGCAACACTTTTCCAGTGAGCAAGACTTGGATTTGCCTGATGTGTTTCAAGAGAATAAAAATTTTCAGTGAAAAAATATGAAAAGATAGAGTATGGTGAGGTTTGTGATACACAAGAAAGTCTGCAATGTGGACTTCCTTGTCCATAGCCTCTTGTCACAATCAGTGTTGTAGCCTTGTAAGTTGTCAGGACAAAATCTAGGCATTCAAATCCCAACTTCACCCTAGCTGTGTGATTTCAGCAAGATCTGTAATGCAAAGGTGCCTTAGTTTACTTGTAAGTGAGACCTCTTTGGGAACAGTCAGGATAAAGTGAGGAAAAGCATGAGAGGCCCTTAATATATGTCTAGCATTTAGTTAACACAGACACATAGACATACACACAGACACACACCCATACCCACACAGACCAGTTGTTTTCCCATAGCTCAATGAGTGTATATATATATATTCTTTTTAAATTAAATTAAATTTAATTTAATTTTTTGTTGGTTGTAGGGCTTGAATTCTGGGCCTGGTCCTTTCCCTCAGCTCTTCAGCTCAAGGTGAGTGCTCTACAACTTGAGCCATAGTGCCACTTCAGTTTTATGGTGGTTAATTGGAGATAAGAGTCTCATGGATTTTCCTGCCCAGAATGGCTTTGAACTGTGACCCTCAGATCTCAGCCTCTTGAGTAGCTAGGATTACAGGCGTGAGCCACCCGCACCTGGCTAATGAGGGATATTTTTAAATATTGTTAGTCACTCTCTTCTCTTCTTCCAAATATTCTTCCCTGGGTAATCCTGTTTTCCTAGATTCCTTTAGCCTTTACAATGGATTACCAAAGAGAGAGAGTGGCTCACAATAAAACTCAATAACTCAGTAACTTTGGTTATCATTTGCTCTGAATTCCTCCTCCTCCTCCTCCTCCTTCTTCTCCTTCTTCTCCTCCTCCTCCGTCTCCTCCATCTCCTTCTTCTCCTCCTTCTCCTCCTTCTCCTCCTTCTCCTTCTTCTCCTCCTTTTCCTCCTTCTTCTCCTCCTCCTCCTCCTCCACCTCCTCCTACTCCTCTTCCCCCCTCTCCCTTCCCCCTCCCCTTCCCCTTTCCCCTCCCCTTCCCCCCCTTCCTACCCCCTCCTCCTCCTCTTCTTCTTCCCCCCTCCCCCTTCCTCCCCCCTTCCTCCCCCCTCCTCCTCCTCCTTTTCCCCCCTCCCCCTCCCCTTTCCCTTCCCCCTCCCCCTCCCCCCCCCTCCTCCTCCTCCCCCTCCTTCTTCTTCTTCTTCCTCTTCATTTGCTGGTCCTGGGGCTTGAAGTCTGGACCTGGATGTTATCCCTGAGCCTCCTTTTGCTCAAGGCTACTGCTCTGTCACTTGAGCCAGCACCACTTCTGTCCTGCTTGCCGGGGCTGGCTTTAAATTGTAACCCTCAGATCTCAGCCTCATGAGTAGCTAGGATTACAGTGTGAGCCACCAGTGCCTGGCTTGAATTTTTTAAGCTGACTTTTTTCTTCTCAGCATGTTTTATTACCAAATCTTATTGGCACCTAGCTGTGAAAATCTGGCTCTAAAATGTGATCATAACCTTAAAAGGCAAACCTTTTTAAAAGATGAGAACCTTCTACATTAAAAGGTTTCCCTTTACTTACCCAGAGTCAAGGCTCAGTTGGTCCCATGTCATCATTAGTTGTGATTAAATCCTTGTGTATTTCTTGGCTCTTAATTTTAGGAAAATCTGCCTTCTAGAAAATATTTGCATTAGACATGTGACATGGGGTTGATGTCCAGAACATGTAAGGAATCCCCAAAACTCAATCGTGAGAAAATAATTTGAGTGGAAACTGGACAATGGAATTAAATTAGACACCTGTGGAAAGAAGACATACAGATATGTCACATAGACACTAGTAGCATCAGCAGTCATCAGGGAAAAGTGAACCCCAAATCACAATGAGATGTCCTCACCCCAGTAAGAACAGCTAAGGAAAGACCAAATACAACAAACGATGATGAGGATGTAGAGCTGCTGGTTGGAATGTAAATTAGGATAGCTATCCTGGAAAACACTCCAAAATAGAAAGAAAACTACAACTACTAGATATAGCTCCAAGGAAAATGAAGTCTGCGTCTTAGACACATCTGCGTTCTCATGTTCAAGAAGCAGAAATGAAAATAACTAGTGTCCATTAACTGTGGAATCAGTAAAGAAAACATGGCACACATCACAATGAAATACAATCCAGCCTTTTAAAAAAAGGCAATGAATTCCTGTTATTCGGACAACATGGATAAAATTGGAGGTTATCATGTTACATGAAATAAACCAGGAACAGAAAGACAAATGCCACATGATCTTGCTCACATGTGGAATCTAAAAAGTTGATGTCATAGAAGTTGAGTGTAGGATAATCACTAGAGGCTGGGGAAAATAGATGAGGGGGATGGGGTAAGCTTGGTCAATGAGATCCAAGTTATAGTCAGACAAGGAAAAAGACGCTCTGGAGAACTATCTGCACAGTGTGGTGACTATATGATATACTTATGTAAGCTGGATAAAAGGATTGAAAATATTTTCTCCACAAAGATCTAATCAGTGTCTGAACATTGTATGATACCACCACTCATATCTAAAAACTTTAGCAAAAGTTTTTGTGTACCAGTCAAACATAAACAAACTTTAAAAATAAAATAATTGCCTCCCAAAAGCAAACGGTGGCCCTAAATCAAAGCAAACGTTAATGTGCTTTATTTGAGTGGTAGAGTTAAATTTTGAGATTTATTGAAAGGTGGTATGTCTTTAGTGAAAGTTGGGCAGTAGGAGAAAACCAGATAAAGCACTGGACTTCAGTACATCACTGAATTCTGTGTGCCACCATTTGTCCTCAGTGGTGGTGTCCTTGGAACCATATACTGAAGATATCAAAGGTCATCTGTGTATATTTACACAAGAAAATAGGACCCAGCCTTGAAAATAAGGAAATCCTGTGTCTCTAGGCACAGAAAAATATGTAGACACTGTGCTAGCTGTGCTGGGAGAAATGAGCTAGATATATAAAGACATACTGAGTGATCTCACTTGTATTTGGAATCTAAAAATGTTAAATCATGGGAGCAGAGAATACGATGTGGCTTGATCAGGAGCTGGATATGGGAGAGGAAGGAAAGGAGGAAATGGAAGAGAAAGAGCATCAGGTTTTAGTTTAACAGGACAAGTAAATTCTGAACATCAGTTGGGCATCAGTGGCTCACAGCTGTAATCCTAGCTATTCGGAGGCTGAGATCTGAGGATTGAAGTTCAGCTCCAGCCAGGACAGGAAAGTCCATGAGACTCTTATCTCCAGTTAACCACAGAAGGATCTGGAAGTGGTGCTGTGGCTGAAGTGGTAGAGCTCAAGTGGTAGTGCGTTGAGCAAAAAGGAGCTCAGGAACCAGCACTCAAGATCAGAGTCTGAGCCCCAGGACTCAAAAAATAAAATAAAAAAAAATTCTGAACATGTGGCATAATGACTATACGTAATAGTAATGTAGGTTTGAAAATTGCTGAAAGAAGCATTTTCACTCTATACACCACTAGTAGAGTGTATGAAGTGGGGTATATATCAATTTCTTTAATTTACATTTCAAAATGCATATGCAAATCCATAATACTGTAACTATATATGCATATCTATACATATATATGTATAATATGTAATTATACTTTATGTAATATGTAATTATACTTTAATAAAAACTAGAAATGGGTAGAAAGAATCAAGCTTGATAAATCTAGAATCCAGTGCTTTATTTATAAGCCCTAATAAAAAGGGAAAGGGAGAGTACTGATGTAAGAAAAACTTTTTGCTTAATTGAATGAGAATATAATAAATCTTTAGGGTTCAGAGGAACATGATTGTCTGGATCTTCCTGGAATAAAAGGTTTGCCTTTTTTGTTTTTCTCTTTTAACCATAATTTCACTATGTAATCCAGTCTGGCCTTGAACTCTCAATTCTCCTCTAAGTGCTGACATTATAGGTATGTACTAACTTTAACTGGCTGAAAGAAATCTTCAAGAATATCTTTTTAAAAAATGTATTGTAGGGGCTGGGAAGTTGGCTCAGTGGTAGAGCGCTTGCCTTGCATGCCTGAGGCCCTGGGTTCGATTCCTCAGCACCACATAAGCAAAAAGGAAAAAGCCAGAAGTGGCGCTGTGGCTCAAGTGGTAGGGCACTAGCCTTGAGCTGAAGAGCTGAGGGACAGTGCTCAGGCCCAGAGTTCAGGCCCCACAACTGGACCAAAAAAAAAAATATAAAAAAAAAATAAAAAATGTATTGTGAAAATACCATACAGAGGGATTACAATTACATGGGCAAGGTAATGAGTGCATTTCCTATCAAGCATTGTTGCCTCCTCCTTTGTTTCCCCTTCCCATCCCTTCCCATCTTGGCCTCCCCCCACCCGCTCTTTCCCTGCCCCCCTTCAAGAATATCCTTAGAGGATGTTGACATATTTCTAAACATCTCCAGATGAATATATGATGAATATAACTTCTTTTTTCAGGGAAGCTTCCTGGTTTGGGCCTGGATCAATATAGCAGTATTCAAGAGGAAGTTTAGCTAGGCCATAGTGCTTTAGTGACAAATTCTCATGTATCAATAAAAGGATCAAGCATTGTAGATTACTAGACCAGAGAGGGCAGAGAAAAGTCTTAAGGGGTGAGATGGGGTCATTTTACAATGCTGGGTCCTCGTGACAGAAACCACAAATGTGTACACCAGGTGCCAGACCTAAGAGATGCACTGGAACTCTAGAAGCAGTCTTGAGTTCCAAAGACCTGGAATGGTCCAAGGAACAGCAGAAACAAAGTAGCCCTGAAATAGCAAGATTCCGTTTTCTTTGCTACCTTTGGAAATGATGGGCTCTAGAATGAGAGAAGATCCAAGAAGGAAAATATTGAATCCATGTTTACTGTTATTCCCCTTGGTAAGACTTGGGGACTGAACTCAGGCCTTTGTACTTGGTAGGCACCAGCACTGCCACTTTGAATCACACTCCCTGTCTCTTTATTTTTCAGTTTACTTTTTAGATAGCATCTCACACTTTTCCCCAGGTCTGCCTTAGACCTACTTGAACCTCTTGGGATTAGAACTGTGTACTACTGCACATCAAAAATTATTTATATAGGGCTGGGAAGGTGGCTCAGTGGTAAAGCGCTTGCCTTGCATGCTCGAGGCCCTGGGTTCGATTCCTCAGCACCACATAAGCAAACAGAAAAAAGCCGGAAGTGGCGCTGTGGCTCATAGTGGTAGAGCGCTAGCCTTGAGCTGAAGAGCTGAGGGACAGCGCCCAGGCCCAGAGTTCAGGCCCCACGACCGGACCCAAAAAAAAAAAAATTATTTATATATTTCTGATTTTTATATAAAGGTAAATGGAACTTGCCTTTGGGTCAAGCTTTCATTTAATTTGTTCATTTATAAGGTTAGGGTTGTATTCTGCACAGGACATCTAACTATCTCCTAGAGCTGTGGTAGACAGAGAAAACTTCCTTTTTAAAACCAGATATTGAGACTCCACAGGTTAAAGGTGGTAGTCTCCTACAATAGCATGTTATTTTATTTTCCTCTGATAGCAGGTCACCTTAGGGCATCCACAAAAGTGCACACACCTGTAGCTACACTATGCCAGGCCAGCCACATAACTATGGAAGAAGCCCTAAACAAAGTTTATGAGCCTTAATCAGATGTTCTTTACTGCTTAACTGCCTGAAGCACTCTCTGTTTGGAGCTGAAGTCATCTGACTAAAAATATACTTAGCAATCAACACCTCTCTGTTGTTTCTAGCTACATGGATGCTAAGGGCAGAGAAACATCTCCAAATAGACTTCAAAGAGCCCACAGCCCTTCAGATACTAATTTACACCAGTACCGTGTAGAGCAGAATGGATGGGTAGCACAGGTACCAAGAGTGTCAACAAACTCAAAAGTGTTAGCTTGTGAAATGAAGGTGTTATTTCAATAATAGTGATTATATCAACTGTTTCTCTTTCCAATCACAGGGAGCTTTTAGATCATGGACACTGAAATTACCAACCAGTAATTTGGAGATGAAATTTACAGCAACCATTCAAAATAAATTGGTTCGTTTTCACTCAATGGCAGTGAATGGAATGCAACTAAGGAATGTGAAACAATGAAACTGGTTCATACCACATCTTTGCAGCTCAAGTTTACTGAAGTTCTGGACAAATGGTCCTTATAGACACGGCTCAACTAGGGGTTTCATGTCTTCTGTCATCTGGACAGAAATCTTCAAAACACATACTTTAGGCTCCATAGGCTTTCTTTAATAACTCCAAATGTTGCACGGATAGAAAATTCATTTTTTTAATTTAATTTAATTTTATTTGTGAACATACTGTACAGAGGAGTTACAATTACATGGGCAGGATAATGCGTACATTTCTTACCAAGCATTGCAGCCTCCTCCTTTGTTTACCCTTCACATCCCTTCCCAGCCTCCCCCCTCCCCCCCAATCCCAATCCCAATCCTTCTCCTTCCCCCCCTTCCCCCCCCTCACCGATGTTGTAAAGCTCTTTTTGGACATGACAACTTGTACTTCTCATTGTTGCAACAGGTCCACCTGTATCCTTAAACAACTGGTTTTTCCCCATCTCCTCCACAAGTTATACTGACATCAAATATAGTGAAAGCAGGGGTTATACTGTGGGGGAGGGACATACAAAGCAACAAAGAGATAATCTTATAAATGCGTTAGAAACACATGCATGAAAGAAAAAAACATTAAAATACATATCTAAGGGTTCATTTTCCTGACATCACATTATCTGACCTTTTCTGCTTGACTCATACATATACTAGTTATTGCAAATAAGGGAAACCATGGGACCTATGTTTCTTTGGGTCTGGCTTACTTCACTTAATATAATTTTTTCCAAGTCTTTCCATTTCCTAACAAATGGGGCAATGTCATTCTTTCTGATGGAGGCATAGAATTCCATTGTGTATATATACCACATTTTCTTGATCCATTCATCTACTGAGGGGCATCTGGGTTAGAAAATTCATTTTTGTAATGTGACTTCTCCTACCTCATGAGGAACCTGTGTCCTTAATCTTAGTCCCAATCTTTGTCTTAAATTTAAGAAGGGCTGTTTCCTGCTCAAATATTACTAAGCATATTCAGTTTATATTCCTGGAGGTTGTTTCATTGTATCAGTTAGAAATCGGGCCCAGCCACATGTAAGAGAGAAGGCAAATGCTGTGGTTTAACCAAACAGGAAGAAAGAGGAAGTGCTTCCTCACAAGTTCAAAGCCTAGTGGTAAGCAGGCCCACAGGCTCTATGATGCCACCAGTGTTCCAGGCACCTTCAACACAGCTTTTCTCCATCCTTCGCATGTGGCTTTGTCTTGTGTTTGCTGCCTCAGGGTCACAAAATGGCTGCTCTTTTTCCAAACTTGTGTCTTTGTTCTCAGTAGAAAGGGTCAAAGGACCAAGGAGCAATTCCTGAAGCAGGAAAGAGAATAAGTCTTAGAAATTCTTAGCAGACATTCAGTCCCCTCCTGTTCTCCCCCATGCTGGTGATTTAACCCAAGACCTTATTCATGCTAGGCTCAACAGACTTTTAATTATATCCCCATTTTCAGAAATGATTATCAGTGCCTTTCCTGAAGCTTGGGAGCACAGGGTTTTAGCCAACTACAGTCCTGTCTTGATGCTAACAATAACATGTGTAAAATTAAGCAAGATACAGTCCTGATCATAAGAAAATACAAATATGATTGGTCAGAGAAAGGACAAACTTGATTCTAAGCACCGTGCCAGTATCAGCCATTCAAAGTTCTGGATAAAAACATTTCAACTGTGATCTTGCCTCTTTGACAGGACGGGTCTTCTAATCTGATCTTATAGCCCTATACTACGTTGCTGATATCACTTTACCCTCCTTATTCACCTAATTAACAAATATTTCTGTGTGTCAAAGACTATTTTAGACATTGGGAAGGACCTACAGCACAATGACCACCATCTTACAAGGAACTTACACTACAACAGGGAAAACTGGATTTCTATACAAAATTATCTTCTTAGCTGGGCATTGTCATTATTGTTCTAAGCAACTAAGCATGGGAGTTTCCTTTTCTTACCTCCAAACCTTCCTCCAGAGTTTTCTTCTTGCTCTCTGACAAGCTGGGTTCTTCAAACCATTACCCAAGCCATTCCTCCTTCTTAAACTTGACATATATGATACTGCCTTAGTCCTTGTCCTAGTTTGTCTGACTCTCCCTTGGTATTTGTATATCATCCGCCTGTCTATCCTTGGATCCCTTCTTGGTGCCTCTTCTGGTTCTTGGTGACATGCTGAACTTACAAAAGGGTCATGAGGGTCTTCCCCACTGTGTCCTGTTTCACTGCTGGCCTAGCAGAGACCGTCCATCAATGAGCTGCTGCAGACTGAAGATACCAGAGTTTGCTTCAGCACACTCAGTTTTCTAGGCAATTTACATTTGAAACTGCAAAGCAGTGGGTGTGTAAGAGCTTCCAACCTTCTCTGGGTGGTGATGCAATCATGGGGCGGCCATCTGTGTATCTTCCATCTGTCGAGGCTGCTCTGTGCCTAATCAAGTGCAATGCATCAACCTAAGCCTTGCAGCCTTTCCACCTGAGCCAGCCCTGGAGTCCACTGACTGTGTCTTCAGAGCAGAGATTGGTGGATGCACCATGGCTCCATGCTGTGCTAGTGAGGAAGGGAAGAACTTCCAAGTCTCAAAAAACGGAAGGATGACATATTCTTCCTGAGTCTGATGTGAGGATTAAATGAGAAAATGTAGAAGAAAATGCCTTTGCACATGGAAAGTGCCTAGCATGTATTGATTCCAATCAAATTTTCCCTTTCCTCCTATTCCTTTGCTGGGATAATTTTTGTTCATCTGTGCACTTTCCTTTTACTCCCTCTGCTTCCTCCTCTTCCTCCCCCTCCTTCCCTTCTCCCTCCCCCTCCTCCTCCTCCCCTCCTCTCCTCCTCTTCTTCCTTTTCCTCCCTCTTTACTGGAGCTTGAATTCAAACCCTCTCACACTTGCTAGGCATGTATTCTACCCATGAATATACCCCTAACCCATTTTTGTGGTGACTGTTTCTGAGATGGGGGTCTCATTTCCTTCTTGACTCATGCCTGGATCACGATCCACCTATTTTAGGCTTTTTGTTGCAGCAAGGATGACAGGTGTGCACCATCACATTCAGTTTCTTTCCATTGAGATGGTGTCCCATGGACTTTTATGTTGGGGTTATCATGGAACTGTGATCCTCCCAGGTAGCATAAGATGACAGGTATATGCCATTGTACCCAGTTATTACTTGAGATGATGTCTCCTGAACTTTTCTTCCTGTGGTAGAATTTCTGGTAGCTAGGGTTATGAGTGTGAGACACCAGTGTCTAGAGATTTCCCTCCATTCTTGTGAGCTTTGTCAGGACAACATCTCTGACTGGCATGTCCATAGGAAGGAAAAGGTGTTAGAAAGAGCATTGAAGATAATAAAATTGATCTTGGTCATGGACCAAGATTACTTGGGACTGGTTTACATGTCAGTAGAGCAAAGGGACTAGCTTAAAGGACTGCTAAAATCTATGTATCTAACCTAAATCTCATAAAGAAGGTAGTGAGTAAATGGGTACCCAGTAAACATCAGACCCAAGATATGTTCCTTATGGAATAGATGAATGAGCATCTGAGGTCACACTGGGTATTTTGTTCCAATAGGCTCCTTCATGTCCATTAGACTCTAGTTTCAGTCATGTGGTGGCTTCTTGGGCTCACAGAAGGAAGGCCTGCCCTAGGACAGATAGTATGACTCAGCCAAGCAATTCATATGAATTCTGACCTTGACTTAAATCCCTTCCATCCAACTGCTCACCAAGGATGATGTGATGTCTCCTCGTAGGAATGAGAGGTTGAGGGGTACAGCCTATATTCAAGGCTCTGCCACTCTCTTTGTGTTTCACTTGCATATCTGACACAGGACACTAAATGAGCACAACTAGAAAGAAATGTTTTAGCACCCATCCCCATACTCACACCCTCACCACTAACTAACAAAGTTCAAGGTTGCTGCTAAGAATTTCCTTGAGATTATCAGTTCAAAAAGGAAATGTGTCCAGGCACGGGTGGCTCACGCCTATAATCCTAGATACTCAGGAGGCTAAGATCTGAGGATTGAAGTTCAAAACCAGCCCAGGAAGAGTGTGTGAGACTCTTATTTCCAATGTACTACTCAGAAAAAGCCAGAAGTGGCGCTGTGGCTCAAGTGGTAGAGCACTCGCCTTGAGCAAAAGAAGCTGAAGGTGAGTACCCAGTGCCAGAGTTGACCAGTTGAAAAAAAAAAAAGGAAATCTGAGTCAGATGATAAAATTGTCAATTCTTTCCCAACTAACATGTGTATGTAAGAGGAGAAAGGTTTCCCCATGCTTTAAAGTCATATTTTAAAATCATAACAGACATGACAAATCTACACTGCAGCCAATCAATTCAGAGAGTACATTTGAACCTATGTGAAAGCTTGATGAAGGTCTCTGTTCTTCTCCTGTTGTTGATTCTCAAGAATAACTACAACATCTTTTTCCTAAAAAATCTTGAAGATTGTTAATATGCAGGATCATTTTAGTGCAACTTTCTTTCTGCCTCTTAAGAACAGGAAACTCAAGCAGAATACACATTTTTGTAATTAATTGAAATTGGCCAAAGGTCTAACTGGTTGGAAGGAGGAATTTGGAAAGAAGCAGCCAATTTTTTTTAATGTCCAGCTTGAAAGATAAGCTAGCCATCTGTGGTTTTTTTTCCATTGAACACATCCTTTATTTGGATATGTGGACTGGAAGGCAGTCAGGTAATGGGATACAGTCCCACTCTGTAAGACATGAGCTCCTGGCTATTTTTGGTTCTCACAAGTTCTTAAGGAGTTACAGAAGGACTCAGAAACAGATGTTACCAAGTCTGCCAACTCAGGTGCATGTAGGCATAGCTAATGTTCCCTGCTTCGTCAGTTTGGAATATGAAATAACCTGACATGACTTAGAATATTCAATTTATAATAACTCTCATCCTTTGTTCTCTCTGAGAAATTTGTACTTTTGTTCCTGACGGTTGCCCAAGAGAAGTTTGAGGCCTTAGTCCAGATTAGCCAAGGAGATTACTCACAAAAGAAGATGGCAATCTACTGGAAACAGCAAGTCTGCCTGTCAATCTAGTGCTGGCAGAAAGGCTGCTGCTGACTGGGGCCCAAGGCAGTGGGAAGGCCAGGAGTTGACCCTGGAGTGACATGTTCCACTCAGACTGGGGGTTCTATGTCATACCAAGTATGTTTCAGTTTTTCTTTTTCACGTATTCATCCCCCCCCCCCATAACAATAGGCAGGGCCAGGTGTGAAGATGAGTGAATCAGAAAAGGGCAGTAATAATGCCACACTAATCTCCCTTGGGACAACGGATCCCCTTGTGAACTTAAATCATTCATATCTACCTATCTACTTGGTTATCTACTTGGTTCCTACCTTCCCAGTGACTTCCTGCTAAAGCAGTTCAGTAAGAAGGAGTTTAGGCAGATGCTGGTGGCTCATGCCTATAATCTTTGCCACTCAGGATGCTAGATCTGAGGATTGTGGTTCAAAGTCATCTGGGCAAAAAACCCCTTTTATCTTTAATTAACCACCAAAAAAGCTGGAAATGTAGGTGTGGTTCAAGTGGTAGAGCACCATCCTTGAGCATAAAAAAGCTAAGGCCCTGAGTTAAAAGTTCTAGTACCAGCAAGTGTGTATGCATACACACACACAAAGAAGCTTAATGTCTCAGAAATATTCTGATACTTTATGTGCTATTTGAATTCCCTTGCTCTTGAATCTCCATATTATCTTACACATCTTATCAAGAATATGTTCATGGAGAAGTTGCACTATCTAATGCCTTTCCCAATAGCAGTCAAGTACCAAATACCCTACTACACTCTTCCATTTGAGCAGTGGTGGGCATTGCCTTACATCTACTGAGCCTCTCAGCTAGGTCTTTTACACCAAGATTTTCTAAATTGAAGTAATTTGGTACCTATAACCAGAAACAGCATTTTCAAATGCCCTTTTACAAATAGAAATAATATATTAAGTTCTACATCACTGGGCCCTGGTGATAAAGGTAGACAATTCATGTATAGTGACTATATGCTAAGTATCATACATAGCATCCTTGTCAGTATTCAATGAAAAGGAAAGGGTAGGATGAAAAGTATACTGAGTTCCCAAATGTACAGGTACTATGCTGAGTCCTCCCATACTTTATCTCATTAGAAAGTTAAGGATCAGAGAAACTAAGTAACTTGTTCCTGGGCATATAGCCAGTACATAGTAGTGCTGAGATTCAAACCAAATTCTCCTAATTCCAGAACCCATGCTCTTAACCACTGTGTTCCAATGCCTCTTTGATTTGTGATAAGATGAGTTACTGGCTAATTAAATAGGCAAAAATGTAGACATTACAGGTAAGGAGGAGGTCCATCTGCAACTCTTTTACTTCCTGTACCCGTGTGCCATGCACGTGTGTCTTGGTTATTGATTTGTCATTTATGGAGGCTGAAGGTGTTCCCAGAGGATATCTACAATATTCAAGTGGGAAATTCAAGCTGGTATTTGCTGACAGGTTTCCACTAAATGCTGTCAGGAAACTGAAAGTGTTGGGGCTATTTTGAGCTCCAGCTTTTATTCAAATAAATAGAAGTTCACGAATCTAAGAACCATTCTCTGTCTCATATTTCAGGTAGAACCATATAGCTAGAGTTTGTGTTCAAATTCACACCACTGTGTCAGCCCCCAATTCCTCTGAAAACCCAGTGCAATCACAAGGTTCCTATGGGACTGAGGGCCTGGATTATCTGGCTTCAAAAAAGAAGGGGGTGGGGTGAGCAAGACTTGACTCAGAAAATGAACATAGCACTAAGAATAAAATTAGAATTGCTCATTGAGTGTTTACACACCCATAGGCTAGGAATGGGTGTAGCTTGTTTACTTTGGAAGTGATGCCGTATCTCACTCACTCACACACACACACACACACACACACACACACACACACACACACACACACACACACACACACACACACACACACACACACACACACACAGAACCCTTTTCCTGGAAATGAGTTTGAAGGACAGGTTATGATAAGCCCTTGTGTATGGAATTGAAAATAAACTCAGACAGGGCATGGGTGATGTGTTGAAAGGCAAAAGTCCATCACCTGTCATTTCTCCACATGTCCTGATGGAAGCATTTGCCTCTGCCTACAGTCTCTTTCCAGAAACTCCTGCTAAGTGATCAGACACTTCTTTTTTAAACAATATATATTTTTATTGTAAAGATACTGTACAAAGAGGTTACAGCTACATGAGTAAGGTAATGAGTACATTTGGGGAAGGGATGGTAGGGGGAAAACAAAGGAGGAGGCAACAATGCTCAATAGGAAATGTATTCAATGTCTTGCTCATGTAACTGTAACCCCTCTGTACAGCATTTTTACAATAAAAATGTAAAATTAAAAAAAAGAAGATGCAGGGCACTGAAATCAAATACAGTGAAAAGAGGGGTTATAAAATGGGGGAAGAATATACAAAAGAAACAAAAATATATCATAGTTCATTAAAAACAACAGCAACAAAGATAAAACCTCTTGTGGTCTTATCTTGGGATTCACTTTGCTTAGCATCATTTTATATGGTCATATATGGTACATAGCTTTTGAGTTTTCTTCTTGTCCTTAGGCATATACTAGCTTTGTAAATAAGGGAAACCATGGTACCTATGTTTCTTTGGGGCTGGCTTACTTCACTTAATATAATTTTTTCCAAGTCTTTCCATTTCCTAACAAATGGGGTGATGCCATTCTTTCTGATGGAGGCATAGAATTCCATTGTGTACATATACCACATTTTCTTGATCCGTTCATCTACTGAGGGGCATCTGGGTTGGTTCCATATCTTAGCTATGGTAAATAATGCTGTGATAAACATAGTTGTGCTGGTAGCTTTAGTACGGCCTTTTTTTGTGATTGTTTGGGTAAATGCCCAGGAGTGGGATTGCTGGGTCATAGGGAAGCTTTATGTGGAGTCTTTAGAGAAACCTCCATACTGCTTTCCAAAGAGGTTGAAGAAGTTTACACTCCCACCAACAATGCAGTAGGGTTTGGCCACATCCCCTCCAGCATCTGTCAATAGAGTTCTTGATTATAGCCATTCTAACTGGGGTGAAGTGGAATCTCAATGTTTTGATTTGCATTTCTTTTATGGCTAGAGAAGTTGAACATTTCTTCATGTGTCCATTGGCCATTCTTATTTCCTCTTCAGAGAAACCTCTCTTTAAGTCTTTAGCCTACTTATTAATCGGGCAGTTGTTTCTTTGAGGATTTGTTATTGGGGGATTTTATTTTTTGAGTTCCAGGTATATTTTAGATATGAGACCCTTGTCTGTTGTATGGCTACTGAAGATCTTCTCCTAATCCGTGGGCTTTCTATTGATCTTGCTAGCTATGTCCTTGGCCATGCAGAAGCCCTGTAGCTTCATGCAATCCCATTTGTTCAACCTTTCTTTGATTTCTTGTGTTTCTAAGTCTTTATTAAGATAATTTCAGCCTGTGCCAAGGAGACCTAGAAACCCTAGATTTTCAGAGTGTCTGCTTTGACTTCAGGTCTTTGATCCATTTGGAGTTGATTCTGGTGCAGGGTGATATATAGGATCTATCTTTAGTTTTCTACAGGTGTTAAACCAATTTTTCCAGCACCATTTACTGAAGAGGCTGTCTTTCTTCTATTCTATTTTTAGCTCCCTTATTGAAGATTAGGTGGCTATAGGTCTATGGGTTCATTTCTGCATCTTCAGTTCTATTCCATTGTTCCTCAGGTCTGTTCTTGTGCCAGTACCAAGCTGTTTTATTTACTATGTCTTTGTAGTAGAGATTGAAATTTGTTATTGATATTCCTCTAGCACTGCTCTTTCTGCTAAGGATTGTTTTTGCTATTTGAGTTCTTTTATTGTTCCATATGAATTTTCAGGTTGCTTCTATTTCCTTGAAGAATGAGGTTGGAATATTGATAGGTATTGCATTGAATTGATAGATAGCTTTTGGCAGTGTTGCCGTTTTCACGATGTTAATCCTCTCAATCCAGAAGCACTTGCTTAGTTCTGCTTTAATTTCCTTTTTCAGGTTTTTAAAGTATTCATCATAGAACCCCTTCACTTCTTTAGTTAATTCCTAGGTATTTTATTTTTTGTGGGGCTATTACAAAAGGAGTAGCTTTCCTGATTTCAGCCACGCTCTTCTCGTTGTTGTCATACAGAAAAGCCATTGGTTTTTGAGCATTAAAATTATACTCTGCTACTTTGGCAAAGTTTTAAATCAGCTCGAGTAACTTGGGAATGGAGTCCCTGGTGTACATTAAATACAAGATCATGTCATCTGCAAAGAGGGAGAGTTTTACTTCATCTTTCCCTATTTGGATCCCCTTTATGTTTGCATCTTATCTTATTGCTCTTAGCTAGGCATTCTAATACTAAATTGAAGAGAAGTGGAGAGAGTGGACATCCTTGTCTCCTTCCTGAATTTAGAGGAAATGGCTTTAGCTTTTCGCTATTAAGTGTAATTAAGTGAACACTTAATTAACCATTAAGTGTAATGCTGACTGTAGGTTTGTCATACAGTCTTTATTATATTGAGGAATATTCCAGGGATTCCTAGTTTTTCCAGAGCTTTCATCATAAAGGAATGTTGGATCTTGTCAAATGCTTTTTCTGCATCTATTGATATAATCATGTGGTTCTTACCCTTGCTCTTATTGATGTGATAAATTATACTGGTTGATTTGCATATATTCAACCAGCTTTGCATCCCTGAAATGAATCCTGTTTGAACATGATGTATGATTTTTTTGATGAGGTGTTGAAGTCTATTGGTCAAAATTTTGTTGAGAAGTTTTGCATTGATGTTCATCAAAGAAATGGGTCTACAGTTCTCTTTCTTTGATGAGTCCCTGCCTGGTTTTGGGATGAGGGTTATGATGGCTTCATAGAAAGAGTTTGATAATGAACTTTCACTTTCAATTTTATTGAAGAGTTGGAGGAGTATTGGTGTGAGCTCTGCTTTGAAAGCCTTGTAGAATTCAACTGTAAATCCACCCTGTCCTGGGCTTTTCTTGAGTGGGAGGTCTCTTGTTGCAATTTCTATTTCAATGCTTGATATGGGCCTGTTAAGTTGGTTTAAATCATTTTGGTTTAGTTTGGGCATTGCTAGAAATTTGTCCATTTCTTCCAAATTCTCAAACTTATTAGTATAAAGGTTTGAGAAGTATTGCCTTATAATGTTCTGAATCTTGGTTGTTTTTGTGGTGATGTTTCCATTCTCATCTCTGAGTTTATTTGGGTGTGTTCTCTTCTTTTTCTGAGAAGATTTGCTAAGGGTCTGTCTGTCAATTTTGTTAATTTTTTTTGAAGAACCAACTCTGTTTTGTTGATTCTTTTTGGTTTGTTTACTCTAATTCATTTAATTCTGATTTATCTTAATTATTTATTTCCATTTATTGGGTTGGGTTTAGCTTGTTGCTCTTTTTCAAAGAGCATTAGGTGCTTTGTTAAATTGTTGGTTTCAGATCTCTCCAATTTGTTGGTGTAGGAACTCAGAGCTATAAACTTACCTCTGAGTACTGCCTTTGCTGTGTCCCAGAGGAGCTGGTAATTTGTGTGTTCATATTGCTTAAATTTCATGAACATTTGGATTTCCTTTCTATTCTCTTCCATGACCCACTGGTGGTTCAACAGTGTGTTGTTGAGCTTCCATCCATGTATTACAGGATTTTCTTTGGTGGCTTTAGGTGTTGAGTTCTAATTTTATTCCCCTGTGGTCTGAGAGAATTCAGGGCATAATTTCAATGTTTCTGAATTTGGACAAATTTGCTTTGTGGCCTAAAATGTGGTCTATTTTGTAGAATGTGCCATGTGCTGCTCAGAAGAACATGTATTCTGATGCTGCTGTGTGAAATATTTAGTAGATATGTGTTAAGTGTAGTTGATCTATGCAGTTGTTTAGATCTGAGGTTTCTCTGTTGAGTTTTTGCTGGGTTGATTTATCCAGCGGAGATAGTGGTATGTTAAAGTCCCCAACAATTAATGTCTTTGGATTGTATGTGAGATTTGAGGGAAAGTAGCGTTTCTTGGATAAATCTGGGTGCTCTGTTATTTGGTGAATAGATACTTAGAATTATAATATCCTCTTGAAGAAGAGATCCGTCAATTAGTATGTAATGACATTCTTTATCACTTCTCGCTATTTTTACTTTGAAGTCTATTTTTATCTGATATTAGGATTGCAATTCCTGCCTGTTTATGGGGGTTATATGCTTGGTAGATTTTATTCCAGCCTTTCACTTTTAGAACGTTTATTTTTGTGGGCAAGGTGTGTCTCTTGAAGGCAGCAGATAGAAGGATCTTGTTTTTTAATCCAACTAGACAGTCTATATCACTCAATTGGAGAGTTAAGTCCATTCATATTGAG
Organism: Dipodomys merriami; assembly: GCF_024711535.1. NCBI lineage: Eukaryota > Metazoa > Chordata > Mammalia > Rodentia > Heteromyidae > Dipodomys > Dipodomys merriami. Next base: position 26,400,608 of record NW_027203382.1, on the reverse strand, counting down.
AGTTAGCACTGAGAGGTTTTTGGTAGTTCCTGCCATGTTATCCATCTTCTTGGAGGCTGTGTCAACTGGGTTCTTCCTATGATTCTTGGATTCTGTGTTTGGAGGTTGTTTCTTAGCCTTTATCATGCTCTTATTGGTTTTCTATGTGTAAGACATCTTTAGTATCTTTTGTAGGGCTGGTTTGGTGGAGATATATTCTTTCAAGTTTTCATTGCTCTGGAAGATTTTTATTTGTTCTTCTGTTATGAAGGAGAGTTTAGCTGGGTACAGTATTCTTGGTTGATAGTTGTTTGTCTTTAGGGCATGGCATACATCATGCCAGGCTCTTCTTGCTTTCATTGTCTCTGCTGAGGAATCTGAAGTTATTCTGATTGTTTTCCCTTTATATGTGATTGATCATTTCTCTCTGACAGCTTTAAGGACCTTTCCTTGATCTGTATTGATCCTGTGGATTACAATGTGATGGTGGGATGTCCTGTTTTGGTATGGTCTATTTGGGGTTCTAAAGGCTTCTTGCTTCTGAAGAGGCCTATCTTTTTGCATGTTTGGGTAATTCTCTGCTAGGATCCTGTTAAGTAAACTTCCTAGACCTTTAACTTCTGTCTCTAGGCCCTCCTCTACACCCATTAACCTTAAATTAGGCCTTCTGATGGTATCTTCTACATGTTGAATAGATTTATCATATTTCTTGGATTTGTCTTGAATACTTGTGTGTTCTTTCTCTATAATGTCTAGGCTGTCTTCAATCCCAGAGATTCAATCTGCATGGTCTAACCAACTATCAAGACTATTTTGTTTTTTTTTCCTTTCCTTCTAATTGGTCAGATTTGATGGCTTCAAATTATTTCTTGGAGCTTTGCTTTAGATCTTGTATGGACTTCATTACCCCCTTAATATAGTTTTCAGTGTTCATTCTCAAATCCCTTATTTGATTGGTTATAGTTGATTGGTTATACTCCCTTACCTTCTATTGGGCTTCATTCAGCATTCCCATTGTGGGCTCCATGGATTCTTCCAACTTTCTGTTTGTAGATTCCATGAATGCCTGTACTAATCTTTGTTTATTCTCATCCCGCTCACACAATTCCTCTATTAATCTTTGATTAGCCTCCTCATGCTCATGAAATTCCTGTATTAATCCTTGGTTAGCCTCATCACACTCACACATTTCCCTATCATGCTCACAAAGAGTCCTTTGAAGACTTTCCATTTTTATTCAGCATGCTTACCAGTGGTGTTTATAGAGCATTTTGGGAACTCTCCTCTGGATTATTCATTAACTACTCTGTTGCCTGATTATCATGAGCAGGAGTTGAGATACCTGGACTTGCCATTTTTCTTGTGTTTTTTGGCTTGTTCTGCCTGTTTGAGTATGGAAGCAAAACCAATTCCATGCTAGAACACTATTTCAAGGCAAGCATCAACCAGAGCTCTGTAGTTGCAGATTGTGTAACACAGGCAAAATGAGTACATGTATAATCTAGTTCAACAGATACAATCTAGTTCAACAACAAACAACTAGGGATCAATGGACTAAGAAAATCAAAGAAGGGGTCAGCAGACCAGAAATTAATAGGTTTAGGAAGAATTGTGAGGAGAAAATAAGGTTAGAGGAATGTGGGGAGGGAAAGGGAGAGGGAATATAACCAAAACCTAAATTCAGAAAGAGGAAAAGGATAGAAGGAAAGGAGAAGAGAGATAAGGAAAAAGGAAAAATTAAAAATTAAGAAATGAAACACTTAAAATTTTTATAAGTATAAAGAAATAATACTACAATTAAGGTAGTAAAGACTGAGAATTTGTGAACTGAGTAATCGATATCTGAATTAAGTATGCACACAATGAAGGATAAGGTCTAATAATTGAAGATGGGTATACATCTGGGGATTAACAGAACAGCAATTAAGTAAAGCAAAAAACAAAACAAAACAAAACAAAAAAGGACCAAAAGGGAAAAGAGTAAAAAGAGAATGAAAAAAGACAAACCTAAAATAAAAATGATAAAAAAGTAAACAATGTTTAAATTTTTTTTTAATTAGGTAGAAAAAAAAGATTCTTCGATTTTGTGTGTGTGTGTGAGGGGGGGGAGGATCTCGTGTCTCCCCTGTGTCCATAACAAGTCTATTGGTGGAATCTCAGGTTTGCTTGTGGTGTTTAGTTTTCCTGTGGCTTGATTGGTTTCTTAAATCAGTTTTTTTTTAATTGTGAAAATGCCAGAGGGGTTACATGGGCAAGATAATGAGTACATTTCTTATCAAGTATTGTTGCCTCCTCCTTTGTTTCCCCTTCCCATCCCTTCCCATCTTCCCCTCCCCTCGCCCCTCTCTATCCCCTCCCCCGCCAAAGTTGTAAAGTTCGTTTTTCAACATAACGACTTGTACATCTCATTGTTGCAATGGGTCCACCTGTATCCCTATTTAAACGGTTTGTTTTTTTCCCTTCCCCTCCACAAATTATAACAACATCAAATACAGTGAAAGCAGGGGTTATACCCGGGGGAGGTACATACAAAGCAACAAAAAAAAAATCTTATAAATATGTTAGAAACAATTGCATGAAAGCAAAAACATTTGAATACTTATCTGGAGGTTCATTTCACCTAACATCAACTTATCTGACCTGTTCTTCTTGTCTCAGATATATACTAGTTATTGCAAATAAGGGAAACCATGGGACTTAAATTTCTTTGGGCCTGGCTTACTTCACTTAATATAATTTTTTCCAAGTTTTTCCATTTCCTAACAAATGGGGCAATGTCATTCTTTCTGATGGAGGCATAGAATTCCATTGTGTATATATACCACATTTTCTTGATCCATTCATCTACTGAAGGGCATCTGGGTTGGTTCCATATCTTAGCTATGGTAAATAATGCTGCAATAAACATAGTTGTGCTGGTAGCTTTAGTACGGTCTTGTTTGTGATCATTTGGGTAAATGCCCAAAAGTGGGATTGCTGGGTCATAGGGGAGCTCTATGTGGAGTCTTTTGAGGAATTAAATCAATTTTTTTGAGCAGGCAGAAGGAAGCTCTGCCTCACCAGGGACTTTATGACCCTCTTCCTAGGCTAGTTCAGTGGGAGGGTGATCTGCTTTGAGTATCACAAAAGAGGGAGATGGCTGTTTTCTCTAGCTTGGAGTTGCTGTGATGGGGCTAGGTTGTGGGTAGTGTTGAGGCTTGTCAGAAATCAGTAGCTTTTCCCCGAGGAATTAGCTCCTGAGACACACAACCCAGCCTCAAGCTATTCTTGGGATTTATGTTAACTGAATTTCCAATTGTTTATCTTTTTATTGTATATTTTTTATTGTAAGGTACATAAGGGTTACAGTTACATGAATAAGGTAATGAGTACATTTCCTATCGAGCTTTGTTATCTCCTCCTTTGTTTTTCCCCTACCATCCCTTCCTTCCCCACCTCCCCAACTCCTCCCTTTCCCCCCTAAAGGTGTAAAGTTCATTTTCAACATAGTGTCTTGTACATCTCATTGTTACAATGGGTCAACCTGTATCCTTATTTTGTTATTTCCCTTCCCCTCCCTAAATTACAAAAATGTATATACAAGATGCAAGGCACCAGAATCAAATACAGTGAAAACAGAGGTTGTACTATGGGGGAAAACATACAAAAGAAACAAAAAAATCAAGTGAAGTAAGCCAGGCCCAAAGAAACATAAGTCCCATGGTTTCCCTTATCTGCAATAACTAGTATATTTGTAGGACAAGCAGAAAAGATCAAAAGCTATGTACATATAACCATATAAAATGATACTAAGTGAAATGAACCCCAAGATAGGGACACAAGAGGTTTTAATCTTTCTTGCTGTTGTTTCTAATTGTTTTTCTTTTACCCTCCAACAGTTGGGTCTGCAATCTGTGCTACAGTGGGGCAGCCTATGTATCAGTTTACTTAGTGAAGAAAGTCACTCCTCCATGGGTGGAGCTTTCTCTACCTGAGAAGGACAACTTTCCCCTGGGTATAGCTCAGCCTCCTTTGACCTGTTGAATGGCTCTCATTGTCTTCTTCCAACCCCTGAGTTATGTGCTAGCTGCTCTGGCCCAATCTTTGTCAGTATCAAAGATGGAGTTCTTCTCCAGTGGTGGGGGAGGGGCTACCTTCCCATGGTTGCTCTGGGAGAAGGAGTGAGGATATTTTGTCCAGTACTAATGCCTACCCTTTGGTTCCCAGTTGGTCCAGGGTCTGCAACTGTCTGTGGTCAGCAGGATGAAGATCTCCACTCCTTGTCAATTCCTGCTGGCTGTGAGTAAAATTCATTTGCACAATACCTCTGGCACCTTTGTCCCAGGCTCTCTCTGTTGATATGGTGGCCACAGCAGCAGCTGATGCCACTGAAAACATGGGACAGTGCTCAAATCTGTGTTCTTAACTGAGTTGCCTGAATTTTTCTTCTCTGGTAAAACTCTCTGTACAAGGATGGCACATTTGGTGTGACTCTCTAGCCTTGGACTTTTCACTGGAACACTAAAACTGGTTTCTATGCGAGAGCTTGGTTAGCCCCCAGCTCTTCCACTACCATCTTCCTCCCGATCAGACACTTCTTTACACCCAGCCCAGGAACTTAGGAGTAGACCTTTCCATGGTATTTAAAATAATTCTTAAAACATTTAATTTTGGGTCTTCTTAAGAAAGAAGACAATGTTGTATTAGACAATCACATGATCTTTTATCTATTATCTTATTACTAGTTACCCGAATGTTTCAGTGTAAGGGGATTTGTGGAGTCAGCTTTTGTATATTTTCCTCCACTAATTTCATATATTATTCAGTCATGAGATGTTGGTTGGCTCCAAAAATATGATTTTCTTGTCTTTTCTTTCTTCCTTTTATTTTTTAAAGGATACTGACAAGCTCTCAAGCTTTTTCTCCAGAAACAGATACAATGGTTTTATATCATTGCTTTAAATTCCCTACTATAGTTCATGTTAAGAAAATAGTATTTCTGGTCTAGATAGACAAAGACATGTCTAGAGATCCTGCAGCCTTGCAGAGGTCCAGGATGTCTGGACCCTTGGCAAAGGATGAGCTTTGCCCGACTGGTTCCTGCTTGGGGGAAGGCACTGGGCGGGGGACCTCCTGCCCAGAGCCAGGCTGAACTCAAGCCCATCAGGGCAGTCCTTTGTGCCAGCCAGCTCTGCACATGGCACTGGGAAGGGTCCAGGAGCTCCTGGTTTTCATGGCAAAACTCCTTTAACATCTGTTAATTAAGCGCAATATTTTTTTCTAGAAAATGGCAAAGATGGCTTCCAGGTCGAGAGTGCTATCTTTTGCTGTTGTTGAGGATGCCATAACCCAACTTGGTTTTATTTTTCTAAGTGCATGTGGAGCATGGGCTCTGCCCTCCCCGGAAGCGAGAGCTCCAGCATCCCCTATCTCCCTTGCTTTCGCTGGGGGAAGTAGGCCAGAAAAAATTCTTTCTTTCTGCATGGAGTGGGTAGGGGCAGACCACAGCCCAGCCTTATGTGGGCATGTGTGACCACTGCTGGTGGTCAGAGTGACGTGGGGAGGGAAGCTGGGAATGTATGTATCCTTTCCAAAAGAAAATTATTTTGAGAAAAAAATAATATTTTTGGACCAGAAATCTGCAAAATGGGTCAGGATATTAATCCTCTCTCCTTATATTGTAGTTCTCAGTTTAGCTGTAGATTTCTCCTTTCGTGTGTGTGTGTGTGTGTGTGTGTGTGTGTGTGTGTGTGTGTGTGTGTGTGTGTGTGTGTGTGCATGCATGCATGCGTGCATATACCAGTACTGGGAATTGAACTCAGGTTCTGGATATTGTCCCTCAGCTTTTTCACTCAAGGCTGGTGCTCTACCACTTGAGCTACAGTCCCACTTCTGGCTTTTTCTGTGGTTAACTGGAGATAAAAGTCTTACAGACTTTCCTGCTTAGTATTACAGGCATGAGCTGCTAGTGCCTGGCTTCTTTCTTCCCTTTTGAAGTTGCAAACTGCCCTTCTGGGAGCTAATGGCATAATTTCTAGAGGATATTTTTCTATCAATTCAAAACATTTTCAAGACACAGGGAAACATATTTTGACAACTACTTAGGGGGATTATTATGAAAGATGTGATAGCATTTTAGAAATACAAAGTATCTTTAATCTTATAATTACATACATTTTTATTTGGCAAACAAGGATTGTTCTAGCAATCCTTGACCTAGAATTTAAGGTATTATCTTTCCTTATCTAAATTTCTTTCCCATGAATTTGTCTTGTCTCCCCACTGTCCAAGTGGACTGACTAAAATTACAGTTCTGAAGTCTATAGATGATGCAGGAATCTACTGAAGCCCAAATCTCTTTAGTCATATTGGGGATGGAGGAAAATAAAGGGGGGAGTCAGATAAGCCTTTTCTTCAGTTGATACACGAACAGGTACCAGAGAGAGTTTTAGGGCATGCAGGGAAATCTGGCTCTGGCATTCTTGCAATAGGCTCTCTCCCAAAAAAGGAACATTTCAGGTACTAAATAAGACCCCATGATGGCTTAATGCTATAAAAAGTGGTTAAATCTTTTACCATAACTACAGGTTCTGAAACCGTTTCCTAATGTGTGCATCATGTGCTCTTGGTAATTTTGTAAAGGACGGAAAGTTCACAAATCAGATTGAGAATAGCCTGGGTAATATCTCTCACAGTTGTGTTCTACATCATCTAAGGCAGTAACAAAGACCATAGTTTAGTTTCAAATCCTGAATATACTTCCTACTAGTTCTGTAGCCCACAAGTACTCTCACATCTTAATGTCGAGTTTTATTATCTTTAACTGGAATTTGTGCTAAAAAGGCCACTTCAGGTGGTTGTTGTCTTTCATGAATTAATATGGGGAACAGAGCTGCTCACATAGTTAGGACTCAATACATTATAGTTATTATTTCACACACTATTTGCAGTTTCAATCAGGATAGATGAAAGTACATTTACTTACATGTTATTTCATTGTTATTCTTTATCTATCTATGCAATGAGAGCTGATGAAAGCCAGACACAGAATTATCACCAAATAGGGGGTGTTCAATCTCAGAAAAGGATGAAAGAAATAGAGGTGGGGTAGTTTTCTTAAAATAGGGAGAAAAATAAATATGGCAGGCAGGACTAACTTCTCCATTAAGCTAAGAAGGTAGAGAGTTTAGGGCCAAACTAGAAACTTTCAGAAGCACATGAAAATGTTTGCACTGTCTTTGAAATTTAAAAAAAAAGAACTTTTATGTTGAAGAAAACATCGTAGTACATAATGATATAGTTGCCTTTAGTCATGTGTATATATAATATAAATATAATTTTCAATATCTTTTTGGAGGAAAAGGTCAGTGAAGGCAAATGTAATAGGTCCCATGGAAGTCAGAATGAGATGTAGTGCCTTCTGTGGTATTTGCTTATGAACTTTCCTGTGGCCCCAATTGAGCAAGGAGCTCTTTGACAGCAGAGAATATATCTTCTATGTTAGCATAGTGCCTCACAACAGGGTGTGGCACATAAAAGCACCAGAATAAATATTTGATGGATGATGAAATGATTAGCATTTGGGGTCATTTACAACCAACCCTGGAAAGAGGGCTTTTGCTAAGTCTGGAAGCAAGTCAGTCTTTGTGCTGTTGGGAAGTGCATTTGAGCATGACATTCTACAGTGTGGTGCTAAGGACCAAATCCAATGGGAGAATGTTCAAAATGCCTAAGTTCTTTTGCTGAGAGCTCACCCGAAGCAGGATTGTTTTGTCCTATGGAATCCTGAGAAAACAGGGCAGATGACTTTATTCCAAATGGCAGAATTAGGGAAAAGCAGGAAAAAAAAGAAAAAGAAAAGAAAGAAAAAGAAAAAAAGAGAAAAAGAAAATTCATGGGTGAAAAACTTCAGTAACAGAATTAAGAAATCTAATATTGCTGCATTAGACTTAGGTTAATAAGAAAATCTCCTTTTACTTTGATTTTAATATTAGTTTTTTTCAAATAAATGATTCCTGAGCCATAGGAAATATTAAAATGAATGAATCTGAGCAATAAGATATCCAATAAAATACTCAAAATAAATCCTCAAGTATATTATATAGCATGATAGCTTCTGAAATGTTTTAATATAGAAAAAATAAACATACAAAATAGAATGCTTTAGTTTCCCCTGTGTCTGCTTCAGTCTGCTTCCATCTTGGCCAGTCTTGAATCACCTACATCTCTTACCCTCTTCTTCCCTCCCTTATTATTGTAATAAAATTTCAGACATCATATAAATCATTTTATAATACCAAAAAGATTTAATAGATATGTATGGACACACATATATCACATGTACACATGTGTGTAAACACATGTTCCTCACACATACCAATAATTCTTATGTTACATGCCCAGTTCCTTATGTAAAAAGGCATAGTATATGTCTATAGGCACATACTTTTACTTGAAGATTACTTGTAATCTGGAGATTACTTGTAATGGTAAATATCCTGCAAGTAGTTGTGCTGTATTATTTAGGAAATAAAGATAAAAAAGGAAACGTACTTGTTCAGTACAGATGAGTACTACAGACACAGAACTACTTTCAATTCAGGGCTTGTAGGATCTGTGTATGAAGAATCTGCAGGCATGGAGATTCTCTGCCTAGACTCTCTGTGTGAACTCATATTTTCACAAAATAATACCATATAAGAAGACTTTTTTAAAGATTGATCATTATTGCAGGTGGGAAAGAGGGTTGCATAGAGATTAGCAACAAGTTCTAAGGGTTATTCTTCTTTCGTTATATTTCCATTTATGGTATTAGCACATATCAATAGTAAAGGTATTTTCATTGTGATAATTCCATAGATATGTACAGTGAATTTTAAAGAAGTTCACTCTCTCTTTTATGTTCTTTGTTTTCTAAATCCATTTTTCAAACTGTATTTGGTGTGTTTCTGTTTATTTTTGCACTTTGATTGTGTGTGTGTGTGTATGTGTGTGTGTGTGTATGCATACGTGCACCAGGACTGGAGCTTGAACTCAAGCTTGCTCTCTTGCTTGGCTTTTCTCTCCTCTTGTGGTGGGTTTCATATATATGTATTTCATAATACATATTTCATAATATATGTTTCATAGTATGTATTTCATATACACAAATAACAGTCTATATTATATAATATATATTTCCTATATATGTTTCACCCTCTTCATCTCGCTATACTTTCTCTTTTCCCTTTCTTCTTCCTCTTCTCACTGATTCCCCCACTCCCTTGCCACCGTTTTCCTTTTAGACCCATCTTTTTGTTGTTGTTTTGCTTTTTTTCAATCAGGGTCTCACTATGTAGCCCAGACTCACCTTGAACTCATGATATTGCTGCTTTTGTCTCTCAAGAGCTGGGATTACAAATGTGCACTACCATATTAGACTGACATTTTGTTTGGAACAGATAGTTCTGGACACTTACAAGATTGTTAAAAATTAATTGATTAAGGAATCATGAGGACAGTCTATAAGGAGCTATATAAAAGTATCATCTCAGCCAGGGATTATAACTCATAGAGTTCTGTGCACCAAAAGCTCCATTGGTCTTGTTTTCTGCCTTAGTAATTGTGATTAGCTTTGGCTTGCTTTTTTAATGTGTGTGTCAGTCATGACTGAACTCTGGACCTGGTGCTGGCCCTTAGCTTTTCAGCTCAAGGCTAGCACTCTACCACTTGAGCCACAGTTCGACTTCTGGCTTTTTCTGTTTATGTGGCGCTGAGGAATTGAACCCAGGGCCTCATGCATGGGAGGCAAGCACTCTACCACTGAGCCACCTTCTCAACCCTTGACTTGCTTTTCAGAGGTGACTGGAATATATGGGAGGGTAGTGGGGCTCAGGCAAGAACCCTGCAACTCTGGCTTGTTTGACATCCTGAGTGGCACAGGTGGCTTCCAAAATCAGTTAGCATGTCCTTGGCCTACTTAGCTCCAGCTCACTTCACTTTGCTTGTTCTTGCCAGAATTATGGGCATCAGAACCCCACTAGGTAGGAGTAGCAGCAGAGAAGTGGCATACATTCTAGCCGGTCCTCTGGGGGCTCCAGTGGCAGGCTTCTATAGTGAGTTTTCTTTCTGCTGGGAGAATTCCCATAGCACAGGGAAGATGGAGGAAAAAGGAGTGAGGAGAAATGGGGAAAAGCACTGAACAAAAAGAAAGAGAAAGCAAGAATAGACAGGGTACAGATATTTCTCAATGTAAGGTGTATTTAAGTTATCCAAGAGGATTTGTTGTAAACTCTGTTCCATTTTCCAGCATATGTTCTGATTTGTGCTGCTTTGTTCAATGACCTTCTCTACAGTTAAGTGTGAGTGAGGAGTGGTGATTTAAATACATGAAACACCCTTTGCTTAACCTAGATTATGAGTTCCTTGGACCTCAGTTTCCATGTCTGTTCATTTAACATCTGGGGTTCATTTAACATCTAACACTCCATGATTTTGTGTGTGTGTGTGTGTGTGTGTGTGTGTGTGTGTGTGTGTGTGTGTGTGTGTGTGTGTGTGTGTGTGTGTGTGTGTGTGTGTGTGTGTGTGTTGGTCCTGGAGCTTGAACTCAAGGCCAGAGCACTGTCCCTGAGCTTTTCTTTTTTAAATCAAGGCTGACACTCTTTTACTTGAGCCACAGCTCCTCTTCCATATTTTTGTTGGTTAATTGGAGATAAGAGTCTCCCTTTTTAAATTTTAAATGGCTTGAACATAAATAGTAGTACAGAAATGGATATTTCGGCCTCCGGGTGCTTACCAAGGCTGTGTTCTTACACTGACTGTATAGAAAGAGGAGGCAGAGTAAACCTACCCCATATACACCTCAGCCCAGGCCTGTGCCTAGTCTGTATTGTGAATGGGGAGACATGGGAAAAAGAAAAAAAAAGAAATGGATATTTCACCATGATTGAAAAGAACAGAAAATTTGGCATCTTACTTCCCAGGCTCAGATCAGTGCTCTCAGTTTGCTTAGAAACTTGCAACTGCTTAATTTAAGGAAGTGGAAAAAACCTCCCATGCTCATTGGGAGGATGAACATGGCGAAAATGGCAATTCTGCCAAAAGCTATCTACAAAGTCAATGCAATACCCAGCAATATTCCAACAACATTCTTTAATGAAATAGAAGAAGCAATCCAAAAATTCAGCTGGAATAAGAGAAGGCCTGATTAGCAAAAAAATCCTTAGCAGGAAAAATAGTGCTAGAGAATATTAATACCAAACTTCAAACTCTATTATAAAGCCATGGTTATAAAAAGCAGCTTGGTAGTGGCACGTGAACAGGTCTGAGGACCAATGGAATAGAACTGAAAGCCCAGAAAAGATCCCACAGACCTATGGCCACCTAATCTTCGATAAGAGAGCTAAAATCATCAGATGGATGAAAGCCTCTTCAACAAACGGTGCTGGCAGAATTGTTTATACATGTGTACAAAACTGAAGTTAGATCATAACCTATCACCCTGCACCAGAATCAACTCCAAAGGGATCAAAAACCTCGAGATAAGAGCAGATACCCTGAAAATATTACAAGAAATGATGGAGGAAGCAAACAGGTCAAAACTTCCTAAATAAATATCCAGAAACAAAACAAATCAAAGAAGGGCTGGATAAATGAAATCGTATTAAACTCCAAAGCTTTTGCATGGAAAAGGCCATAGATAGCAAGATAAATAGAAAAACCAGAGTTCAAAAAATTAACCCCCCCCAATAACAAATCCTCAAAGAAATGACCACTCCATTAATAAATGAACTAAAGAATTAAAAAGAGACTTCTTTGTTTTTTTGTGGGGGGGGTAAATATTTTGAGTTATATCTAAATATTTTGAGTTCATATCTAAAATATGAACCTCTAGTCTGTTGTATAGCTAGTAAAGATCTTCCAATCTGTGGGCTAGGTACATATGACCATATAAAATGAAGCTTATCAAAATGAACTCCAATAAATGGAAACAACAAGTTTTTAAATGTGTGTGTGTGTGTGTGTGTGTGTGTGTGTGTGTGTGTGTGTTTTCTAAAAACACTGTACCAAGCGGTTACAGTTACATGAGTAAGGTAATGAGTACATTTCCTATCAATGTTACCTCTTCCTTTGTTTTTCCCCTACCATCCCTTCCCTCCCCACCTCCCCAATTCCTCCCTCCACCAAGTTGTAAAGTTCATTTTCAATATAGTGTCTTGTGGGTCAACCTGTATCCTTATTTCAGCATTTTGTTATTTCCCTTCCCCTCCCCAAATTAGAAAACTCTATATACAAGATGCACGGCACCAACATCAAATACAGTGAAAACAGGGGTTATACCATGGGGGAAGAACATACCAAGAGAAACAAAAAAATCACATAGTACATTTTAAATATGTTAAAAACAATAGCAAGAAAGAAAAAATCACTGGTGTCCCTATCTTGGGGTTCATTTCACTTAACATCATTTTATATGGTCATATGTACATACTTTTGACCTTTTCTGCTTGTCCTAGATTTATACTAGTTATTGCAAATAAGGAAAACCATGGGACCTATATTTCTTTGGGCCTGGCTTACTTCACTTAAATATATTTTTTTCCAAGTCTTTCCATTTCCTAACAAATGGGGTGATGTCATTCTTTCTGATGGAGGCATAGAATTCCATTGTACAAATATACCACATTTTTTGACCCATTCACCTAATGAGGGGCATCTGGATTGGTTCCGTATCTTAGCTATGGTAAATAATGTTTCAATAAACATAGTTGTGCTGGTAGCTTTAGTATAGCCTTGTTTGTGGTCGTTTGGTAAATGCCCAAAAGTGGGATTGCTGGGTCATAGGGGAGCTCTATGTGGAGTCATTTGAGGAACCTCCATACTGCTTTCCAAAGTGGTTGAACAAGTTTACACTCCCACCAACAATGCAGTAAGGTTCCCTTTTGGCCACATCCTCTAACAACAAGTTTTTTTTATTGTGAAAATACTGTACAGAGGGGTTACAATTACATGGGCAAGATAATGAGACAACAAGTTTTTCTAATGTACTGTTTGCAGTCATTTCTTTTTCTTCTATTGTTCCCTTTGGTTTATACTTTGTTGTCACTGTTTTTGATTTCTGTACCCTTTATTTTATATATAAGTTTATCTGATTTGCCAAAAGGAAGGTGAATCACAGAAATTGAAAGACAAAGGGTGAACCAATGTAACCATGGTACTTACTAGACCTTATGTTGGAAATACTAAGTTAGGGTTGAGGAGAGTTGTGGGGGGAGAGGGAAAGAAGGAGAAAATGAGGGAGGAAGGGAGTAACACTGCTTGAAAAGAAATGTACTCATTACCTTACTTATGTAACTATAACCCCTCTGTATATATAACCCTTACAACAATTTTTTGAAAAATAAAATACTTTAAAAATCAAATGAAAAAAGGGAATTGCAACTGCTTACACCTTGATTTCTGCATTTCCCTATGACTTGCACACATTGAAAGTAAATGATGGTTGCAATTTTTTTCACACAAAAGCCCATGCTAAAAGAAAGAAAACATTTCTCAAATCAGAGAAAGAACTCTCTGCATGGAGACAAGTCACAAGGGCAGCCTTAGACATTTTCTTGTTCAGACTCTCATTTGAGAAAGTACCACATACAACAATCTGGCCCTAAGATACATGCACATGTACACACCATTGAAAGTTGAAGAAACATCTTTTTTTGCAGTTGATACATTTGACTTGGACCCATCTATGACTTTCTACACTAGTAATGAAATTCTAGGTGCTACTGCTAAGTCTCTTGGTGTTCCTAGGAGGGGCATGTTCAGGCTGATGTCAGTTTTACCCTTCAGCACCTGGAGTGGGCATGTGGTGGAGATGAGAAGAACCTATAACTGGAACCAGCATTAACATACCAGAGGAAGTGAATAGAACATCTGTAATCAAGCCCTAATATCTACATTTCTTAAAATAAAATAAAAGCTAAGTTAGTGGGGAGAAATGCCTGACTTAACAAGTCTGAGATAATGGCTTTCAGATCTGAAAAACTTCCAGCTGAAATCTAGCTTATACTATATACTTTCACACATTCCCATTAGACTAAAGAATTCAATAGAAAACTAAACAAGGTTAAAAAATATGTCCATGTTTTTTTGGATTGTTTTCCCCAAGGCAGAACGAAGTAAATTGATAAGTTAGACAACATAAAAAATTTCCTTTTTTCTAACATATATTTTTTATTGTAAAGATACTGTACTGAGGGGTTACAGTTACATAAGTAAGGTAATGTATACATTTCCTATCAAGCATTGTTACCCCCTCCTTTGTTTTTCCCCTTACCATCCTTTCCCTTCCCACCTTCCCAACCCCTCCCTCCCCACCAAAGTTGTAAAGTTCATTTTCAACATTGTGTCTTGTACATTTCATTGTTACAATGGGTCAACCTGTATCCTTATTTCAGCTTTTTGTTAGAAAAGGAAAAGATAATCACAAAACATGAGATAAAGAATCAATATTCTGTTATAACAAGAATTCTTGTTACTCAGCTCAGAAAAGTAAACTCCTTCCTTCCCTCCCCTTAAAAAATGGTTAAGAAAAAAAGAACAAAAGAGCCTCATGAATAATCAAAGTAGTAAATTAAAATAAGGAAATGTTGTTTTGCCTATAAAGTTGAGGAGTTAAAAGACTGAGAATACTCTGGGTATGGTGTGGTGAATTATCCCCTAAGATGAGGTTTGCTTCTGATTTTGATACGTTTACAATCCTAGGAATTATTTAACCTTTATGAGTCTCAATTTTCTCATGTTTAAGTGGAAGATCATCATAGTCCCACTTGCAGTGTTGGTTAAGCATCAGATGAGCCAGTGAATTTTATAAATTTGGAGTGAGCTTATAAATTTGGACATATGTGCGTAAATATACATATATGTATAATTATTGGATCTTATAAGCCAATTGGAGATGTCCCACTCCTCATAGAACAAGAAGAGCAAAGGGACCTGTAGACTTGCCCTATGGGGAACATTTTTAAGGTTAAGGTATAGCATGAAGATATTGTAGTTTTGTTACATAGGTGGGACTGGGAAGGACTAAGGCATGTGGATATTGTCAGTAGAGCAGCAGAAACCAAGAGGGCTCTAAGACTGATGTTGGCTGAAATGGATGCTTGAAGCCACTCTTCTCTAACAATTGTCATGACAAAAGGTGATGATGTAAACCACTTCTGCTTGCAGAAATTACCACCAGTGAAGCACTTTTTGACAATCCCTTGAATGGACATATTCAAGGGAGAGGAAGCACTAGGAGTGACTTCAGTGAGCTCAGTAGGAGTCATCCTCAGGAAGGCTCACACCAGAGACCTACAGAGAAGAGATGAAGCTAGAGGAACTCCAGAGGAGTAGGGAGCCAAATCCTGTTAAGATGTGTGGATTCCAGAACCATATGTCCTGGGTTCAAATCTGGTTTTCACCAATTGTGTGACTTTTAGGTAGATTTCTTTTTTGCTAATATAGATAATGGTGACTGCTAACTCGCATAATTATTATGAGAATTATATGAGTGAATATACATAAGACATGTAAGGGTTCTGGATCATAATACCTGCCTAGTGACTGTTGCTGTGGTTATTGGTAGCACGAGTACCACTGTCTTTATTAAATGGCATTTTTGGAGGCCTGAAAATTACTGGAATGTCTATGCTCAACTCTGTTTCTAAGGGAATAAAGGTCTCATAAAAAACAAGAGAGAGAGAGAGAGAGAGAGAGAGAGAGAGAGAGAGAGAGAGAGAGAGAGAGAGAGAGAGGGAGGGAGAGGGAGAGGGAGAGGGAGAGGGAGAGGGAGAGAGGGGGGAGAGGGAGGGGGGGGCGGAGAGGGAGAGGGAGAGAGAGAGAGCGTACATTTAACTGTAGATCCCCTCCCCCCCCCTTGTAACCTAGGGAGGTATTTATTGAGCATTTGGCTCCCTTTCCTCTTTTCCACTGACAGAAGGGATATAAAAATCTCCTGCTTACACTCCAGTGGTAACTTACAGCATTCTCGCAGATGTGGCTTCCTCTCTTACCAAACAGAGACCCCTTCCAGGTTCTCAGCCACAAACGTACGATCCAAGCAAGTACTCCAGTGGGAAAGCTGTTACTGAGTTCTGGCAGGAGAGAGGCCAAATATAACTTCTTGCTTCAATAGTAAGTTCAAATATCTTAATCATGAACATTTCCTAGAGAATATCCCATGATGTTTTTGAAACCTCCAAAATGGAAAGAATTTGATTGAAAAAAGATGAATGAATAGGGGTTAAGTCTCCCTTACCAAGTTACTCTGCCTTGCCTTTCTAGGTTTAAAATGTACTTCATGCTAGGGTATTAGGTGTGTGATAGGGCAAATTTTTTTTTTTCTCATGTAATTTAGAAATAAAAAGATTTGCACTCATAATTTCAAATACAGTATTCAAATGAATGTGACCAGTGACATATACAGAGTGAACCTGCAGACAGCAATGTTTAATTCCTTTTCTATTCCCCAAACTAAGGAAAATAATGCCATTGAGAAGAATTCCCAAGATAAGAAGGCTCTCTTACGATAGGCTAGGATGAGTGGATCCAAAGGCATGGTACCTATACACAATGGAATTTTACACAGCCATTAGAAAAAATAATATTATGTCATTTGCAGGGAAATGGATGGATCTAGAACACATTACGTTAAGTGAGGTAAGCCAAGCTCAGAGAGACAAACGGTGCATGTTCTCTCTTGCACAGAAGCTAGATCTAAAATATTGGGACATAGTAAGTTATACAGATCTCTAGGCATTCACACACAGTGAGACCAAAGGAGGACACTCTTAGGAGAGGAACAAAAATGTCTATGTGCATCTGATTATACAGAATAGTGTTTATTGAAATAAACTTCAGGAAATGAAAACAAGAGTTTCTTTACTTTTTTCTTTGTGTGTGTAATATTTTCCTAAATTTTTTTTATTGTAAAGATGCTGTGCAGAGGGGTTACAGTTACATAAGTCAGGTAATGAGTACGTTTCTTTGAATAGTGTCATCCCTTCCCTCATTTTCTCCCAATTTTTCTGCTCTTGAGCCCTGGTTTTTTTCTATTTTTCTGCTTTTCCTTTTATTTTTGTTCTGTTTGTTCATTTATATGTCTTTGGGAGTGTAAAAAGAGGCATATAAATGGAGAGAGAAAAGGTGAACAAATGAAGCAATTGTATATACTGGTCATTATGTTGAAAATGAACCATACAACTTGTGGGTGGTGATGGAAGGGCAAAACTGGAAGAGAGTGAGGAAAGGAGCGACACTATCCAAAACGAAATGTACTCTTCACCTGACTTACGTAACTGAAGCTCCTTTGCACATCACCTTTATAATAACAATAAACTTTTTTTTAAAAAAAAGGTATAATAAAAAGATAGGTATAATAGTAAGAAAGGCAGAGATTCAAAGCTCTTGATGTGGAAAAAGCAGAGACTCTGTAGGTGTCTAGAGTGGTTCCTGTATCTCTGAGTGTTACACTGGAGATAAAACTATAAAGATGTCAAGAGGATACATGGTTTTACCTAGATCATTCTGTTATATTCTCTGTGTCTCCCCCAAAGAGTAAAAGGGCTGCAACCTTCAATGGTTATAGAATGTATACAAAACATTTCTATAACCAGAAGCTATAAAATAGGTAGAGAAAGGAAGAGGAGAAAAGAAACAAAATGGGTAGAGTCAAACAGACAAAATGAATCAAAGTCTCTAAATAGCACAGGCAGGACCCCAGAAAATGGTTAATCTCCCTGCTTTGTAAGGATGACGTAAACATGGAGGGGCCTGAGAGTTGGTGCTACTACCAGGCACTGTTTACTATTCGGAGAAGCAACTTGTCTTTTCCATTCTGCTTAATCCCAGGCTTCTCTGGGCAAAAGGAGTTTTTCACTGCTGATGAAAACAGATTCTTCTTCCCCCCTTTGATGTAACAGAGGATGCTGACTTAGACTAATATCCAAGTGAGAATACTTTTGCTCACTTATAAAATGGAATGATCATCCTTCTAGTGACGTTGGAAGGCTATGGAAAGAATTAAGTGGGATGTATTTGTGACGCAGTCAGCATCATGCTTGGCATCTGGCTCTTTCCTAACACAGTTAATTCTCTACTTATTTGGAAGGAAATAGAAGTGGGGACAAACCTGGCATAATTTCTCAGATTGCTTTTTCCTCGTTTTCTTTCTCCGCTTTGAACTTGGAAGAAGAATGTTTAATCTGGTTTCAGTTTCTTTTTAATCTCTTGAATTGTAAAATATCACAATGACCAACAAAATTTATCTTGATTTATCAACTTTTTGAGCTTGTGTAAGCCTATTACCAGATAAGTCAGCTTTGCCTAATCATTAGTTAAAGAAACTCAGTGTCATATACTTACAAGAAATACACTATGGTGATGAGTAAGGTCCAGACATTGTATAAAACTGCATTAGAAAGGCTATTTTTTTCTTGTACTTAAAGGCCTAGTAACTGCAAAACCATGAGTTCAAAACCCAAGTATGAGGGGAAAAAACTGCATGTGATTTCGAACTCCTCTTTGGAGCCCCTCTCTTCTGAGAGTCCCCCTGCTTTCCTTTAGCTGGTTTCTTTTCACTTGCAAGTAAACTTGCTTGCATGCTTTGGAAAAAAATGCATCAACCAACAGTTGGTATTAATGTGGCCAAATGCAAAGTAAAATCAGAGCAGTAGCTTGCTCAGAAAATACTCTTGAGAGTAGGAATAAAAATAGAGCATCTCTTTGTTAAATGGCAACTTCTTTGTACAACTACTTAGAAACAATTTTAAAAATAAATTCAGCAATGGTATACTATGTTGAAAATGAACGTTGCCACTTGAGGGTGGGGATGGGACAGAAAAACTGGGAAAGAACAAAGGAAGAAATGACATTGTTCAAAAAGAATTGTTCTCTGTACCTGACTTATGTAACTGTAACCCCTCTGCATATCACCTTTATAATAACAACTGAAAAAATAAAGCATCTCAATTCTTTCCACACCTCTGATGCAGGGACAAGTGGCAACCTGTAGACATTGGTAGATGTTACTACATCTTGAGTGGTACCATCCTCGGCGTGGCTTAAACATTATCTGATCCTGGAAGCTGTAAATGAGGAGAGATAACAACTCAGCCTACCCAAGGGAGTCATATAAGAAAACTGCATTTTTGTGATCAAATGGAAGGGAGAGGCAGAGCTCGAATTTAAAATACAACTGACCACAGAGGAAGTACAGATATGCTAGTCCTAAAAACCTTGGCTTTTCCAGTGAGTTCAGAAACATAGCCTGTTTCAGAAAGTAGGATTTTAAAAAAAAATGGGCCAGAATTCCCTACAGAGGGAAAACTTGAAGTTTTGTATGAGTTAGGTTTCTTAGTAGAAGCAACAAACTTTGGCTGAATTTTACTCAAATAATTTCTTGAAGAGAGATTTGACAGCTTCATACATTTCTGGAAGATAGAGAGCCAGGAACCTAAAGAAGGCTAGGGCCAGTGCCAAAACCATCCCATAGTAACCTTCTAAGGGAGATGGTACCTTTTATGTGAGCTGGTGTCACAGGGGGCCACAGGCTGGATGGTGTAAACAACAGAGATTTTTGTCTTCAGCTCTGGAAGTCCAAGACCGAGGTGGCAGAGTTGGGCAAGGAAGGCTCTGTTTCAGGTCTCTCTTCTTGGCTTGTGGATACTCCTCTTTATGTGATGACATTCTCCCTGTGTCTTCTCACAATGGCTTTCCTCTATGCAAGTCTCTGTCCAAACTGCCTCTCTCTCTCTCCTGCCTGCCTGCCTGTCTTCCTTCCTTCCTTCCTTCCTTCCTTCCTTCCTTCCTTCCTTCCTTCCTTCCTTCCTTCTTCCTTCCTTCCTTCCTTCCTTCCTTCCTCCTTCCTTCCTTCCTTCCTTCCTTCCTTCCTTCCTTCCTTCCTTCCTTCCTTCCTTCCTTCCTTTTCCTTCCTTCCTTCTTCCTTCCTCTCTCTCTCTCTCTCTCTCTCTCTCTCTCTCTCTCTCTCTCTCTCTCTCTCTCTCTCTCTCTCTCTCTCTCTCTCTCTCTCTCTCTCTCTCTCTCTCTGTCTCCTTGATAGTGAGCACACAGATTGGGTTCGTCCTAGTTCCTCACTCAAGTTGATTATCTCTGCACACACAGTTTGCAAAATGTGCCCACCTTCTGAGATAACTTGGTATTAGGTCTTCAGCATATGAATTTAGGGGGAGAGGAGCAAAAGCAACTGTGAGTAGATAATCTCACTGGACACCAGTTATAAGACATTGTTTCTTGCTGATATTGTTACCCAAGATCCATGTTGTGGGAATATCCATTTAGGGGAGGTTCAGTGGCTTAGCAATAAAGAAACCTCCACTAGGAACCATATCAGTATTCTCTTAAATTTTAAAATATTTTCTAATCATGCATACTTGCATGTACAGTATAATAATTCAGTCATTCATACAGTGTGAACAATATATCAGTATCTTTTAAGCCAACCAGTATCTTCAGATAGGCATGACAGTCTACAGAAAGAGACCTTGAGTAACATTTAAGAGAGATTCTAGAATGCTACCAAATAATGGAGGAACTCCACCAATTAATGGCCAACTCATTAGTGGCAGTCTAGTCCAAACCTACCTTTTAAACTGAGAGAGGAGGAATAATGTGTTTCCTTTCTCCTCAACATGATGAATCCCATTTTAGCCTTTGCCACTGCAACCAGCTATAATAAAACAGAGAAGTGCCTGGGAAGGGAGAGCCAAAGAATCTTCTGGTTAGGAAATAGCCACCCTGAGCAAATAGTGCCAGTACCATTGATCAGAATCACTGGTGACTGATAGGCATACTGTCAGAAGGGGTTCCTATAGCCTTATGTAGGCAGAGGTGTGCTGTGGGCAAAGGACCCGTGCCTATGCTTTTTCACAGGAAGACTTTAGGATTCACAGGAATGCCATAGTTTGCTCCTCTCATCACTATGCATTCTATAGAGTTCTCTGCCCACTAACAGATTCCTTATTTATCGAGCCAGGCACTGTGCTAGGAAGTGGAGAGTCAAAGGTGAATGGATTTGCTCTCTGTCCTCAAGGAAATCCCGTGTAGCTTAGACAACTTGTATATTCACAAATACCTTTACGATAATACTTTTGCAACACCTAGCAGTATGTGAAATTGTGTATGTGTTCTTGGGTTTGCTTATTCACTAGCTGACTTCCACCATTCACGTCATATAAAAATATCCCCTTGTTACATTCATGATGCATCTGCAGCCCCCAATACCTGGAGTCTACAGAGTGTGAGGAATCCAATGAAGCTTTGTAAATAACTTCTATGATGAAGAGAATGCTCAAGTCTGCTGAGGAAGATCAGAGTAGGCTTCCCAGGGAAGAAGACCCTGACATCATTACTATTCAGTCCCACTCTGTGGGACTGGTTGTGTTATTGGCTATGAGTGTTGCATGCTTCCCCAGCTTCATGCCCTTTAGCAGTGAGCTTGGCCATGTGACTTGTTTGACCATGGGAGAGCAGCAAACTTGATGCAAGCAGAAACTCAAAATGTCCACATAAGTTTCTGATTTCTCTCTTGGAATCTTCCTACCACCAGAACAGAAGCCCAGATTAGCCTGCTGGGAGACAAGAGATCATATGGAACAAAGGTAATGACTGTTTTCAACCACTAAATTTTAGGGAGATACGTTACATGCTATTATTGGGACCATAGATTAACTGATATACTCATTGTCTCACTGGATAACGGCCTAGGAAATCATTTCTATTGATATTTCAAATATAAGAAAACTGGGAGCTAGGAAGGTGGCTCAGTGGTAGAGTGCTTGCCTTGCATGCATGAGGCCCTGGGTTCCATTCCTCAGCACCACATAAGCTAAAAAAAATTGGAAATTGGCACTGTGGCTCAAGTGGTAGAGTACTAGCCTTGAACTGAAGAGCTGAGAGACAGAGCCCAGGCCCAGAGTTCAGGCCCCCTGACCGACAAAAAAAAAAAAAAAAGGAAACAACTGCCTGGTTTGATTTCTCATGCCTGTAATCCTAACTACTCAGGAGGCTAAGATCTGAGGTTTGCCATTCAAAGCCAGCCAGGGCAAGAAAGTCAGTGAGACTCTTATCTCCAATAAACCACCAGAAACCCGGAAGTGGCGCTGTGGCTCAAGTGGTAGAGTACTAGCCTTGAGCTGAAGAGCTGAGGGACAGTGCCCAGGCCCAGAGTTCAAGCCCCACAACTGACCAAAAAAATTTAAAAAGAAAGAAAAAAGAAAACTGAGGCTTGGAAACAAATAAATAGGAGAATAGAATTTCACTGAGTCTCCTGGGTCTTTGGATTTCAGATCAAATACTCCTTTGTAGATTATAGCTGCCTTTATGTTTAGAAATGTAACTCTGATATAACATAGGAGCCTATGAATTAATTCTATAAAAAGGAAGGAGTGGGATTGGAGGGAGAGAGAAAAGGAAGAAGGATAAGAAGAAAAAGGAAGAGGAAGGGAGGAAGGTACTGTTTACATGCTGAATTTAGCCCCACAAGTGGTGTTCAGGGAATTCTAAGTCATGTCTATATATACAATAGGCTAACTTAAGAAATGGATGAAAGAACAAATTTTAAGGGAAGAAAAAGGAAAGAGATTTCAGCAAGATAGGACAAGGTTAGTGATATGGATGTTTCCGTGAAGCAGATGAAATTGTCCATCCTGTTTTAGCCAGGGTGGTCAGAGAAGGATTCTCTGAGGACTGGCACTATGAGATTTTAATAACAAAAAATCAAAACAAACAAACAAACAAAATACCCACAGCTCAACAAAAACAGCAATCCAGGAAAGGAGAGGGCTTTGGCTAAGGATATAAAGTGAAAATGAGCTTGACAAGTTCCAGGACTCAAAGGAAGCTAAGGGGACAGGCCTGATAGGGGAAGGAGATTTTATTCTCCAGACATCTGATATGTGTTTCACGATGACTCTGAAGAATGGACTTTGAGTAGAATAGACTGTAGGCAGGCAAAGGTAGAAATAGGGAGACAAGATAGGAGGTCGTTCATGCAAGAAATTATGGTTGCTGGACAGTAGTGATGGCTGTACAGATAGTACTAAGCAGATTTCTCTTAGAAATAGAGTCAGTAACTAGCTTAAGTAGAGTAGTTATAAGGAAAGGTATTAAGAATGACTTCAGTCTTTGGCTTGCCCACATAGGGCAGCTATAGGAAGAGAAATATTTACTGTTTTGGAATGGGTACTAAATAAGAAAAGAATAGGGTGAAAGGGTTAAAAATACAGAGCCTGTACTGGGACAAGGTGACTCCTTTAGTGTATAACTCCAAGCATCAGTGGTGTAGGCTGAGTCTCTGGTCTAATGTTTTACTGTGCATGAATGAGCTAAGGAGGTTTGGTTGTTGTGCTATAAGAATGAACAATTAAAACATTAAAATGGAACTACAGCACTTCTGAGGAACAGCTTGTTAGTAAATAGCAATAGCTAAAAGCAGAGTGTACAAAACTCATTTTCTTCCCCTAACCTAAGCACAGCACACTGCAAGGCTAGCACCATTCAATGGTATCTCCTTGGGTACCACCTTTTCATATACACTCTCTTTGCCACAATGGAAAAGAAACCTTTGTGTATGTCTTCTAATATAGCTCACAGTTTACAGCATTTAAGATCACTGCTGACAATAGGTGAGCAGGAAAGATACTACTATTATCCATTTTTATTTTATTTTATTTTATTTTAGTGTCAGTCCTGGAGCTTGAACTTAGGACCTAGGTATTGTCCCTGAACTGTTCTGTTCAGGACTACTACTCTACCATTTGAGCCCTCCTACCATTTGAGCCCTCCTACCATTTGAGCCCTCCATTTCTGGCTTTTTGGTGGTTAATTGGAGATGAGTCTCACAGACGTTCCTGCCCAGACTGACTTCAAACTATGATCCTCAGACTCAGCCTCCTGAGTAGCTAGGGTTACAGGCATGAGCCACCAGCATCTAGCTAATTACCCATTTTTAAATGAGGCCTGTGAAGTCATGGAAAGGTCACATGGTTAGTAAGCTATGGAGCTTGGAATAGAACCTAGACTTCAATGCCTTAATCTGGGTTCTTTCATGGCTCAAAGCTATGTCTTCCTTCACACCTATGTGGCTTATAGTCAGTCTGTATTTTCCACAACTGTTTTCCTGCCTTTCTGGGACCTTCTGTTGTCAACATTTTCCTCCTTGCTTTTAGCCTCCTCCTACCTTCTCTCTCCCCTCCAACCTCCCCAAGAGACATCCTGTGGTTGTAGTTCATTCTTTCTATCATTCTCTTGCAAATTTAGTTTGTGGTATTAGGTGACTGGTTCTCAGCTTCCACTAGTCCCCATTCTCATTTTATCAAGGTAGCCATGACATTCTCCATTTTATGAAAGTGAGTTTTTGGACTCCATGTGCAATGTTAGGAAACGATTTTACTCAACCATCAACTTCTTTTTTCCTGTGCTCTTCTATCACCTCTGGAGAGCCAGCTTGGCCAGAGGAAATCAACAACTGGTCAGAATAAGTCCACTCAGTCCCTCTGAACCACACATATTTCTTAGAGATTCTGTTCCACCTTCCATTTGTTTTTCTGCACTCTTCTCTCTAAATCTAACATTTCTTCTCACTCTCAGGAGATTATGTAACTTTCTGCTCTGCAGAAATGACAGAAACTGTTATGTGGGAATGACTGCAACCTCTGGCCATGAGATCTTTGTACTTTCTCCTTCCAACTACAGCGAAGGAGTTGGTCCTTCTCTATTCTAGGTCAGTCTGCCCATGCTTTGGATCCCCCATCTTTTGTCCATTAAATTTCCCACTTGGATATTTCCAACTTTTCATTAAGTTCAAGTTTCCTTAAACAAACAAACAAACAAAACAACATTCCTTAGATCCTCATCTCCTGTTATAGCTCATGTGTTGCTAATAGTCATCTCTTCACAGCAGATTTCTAGTCTTTTTCATCTTCTCATTTCTATTACTTCCTGACTTGGTTCCACTTTGCTGACTAATGTCACCAACAATTGCCATGTTACTGTGCTCCAGGGACATTTCCTTGACTGGTTCTATCTCTCAGAGCTCAGCATAGTTTGCCCTTCCAAATTCACCTCCAGGAAGGTCACAGTTGGTTTCCTTCTGACCAACTGCCCGCCTAGACCTTCTTATATACTCTGCAACTTTCTCCTCTTCCTCTACCCAGCTATTAAATTTCCTCTTCTCATTCAACACACTCCTCAGATGATTTCACTCATATCCTGTATACTGGCAACTCCCAAATCTTAAATGCTTCTACTGAGACTCAGACCCCATGTATCCATCTGCTTCCTTGCCAACCTAGGTAAAAGTTATTAAGCCTCAAAGACTATGTGCAAACTTCAACTTGATCTTTCCCCTTAATACTCTACTCTTACTCAAAGGAATGATGTCCTCATCTACTCACTCATGTCCGTAAAAATTGTAGGCATTATCTGTAATAAGTATTTGTCATCTTGCTTGTGTAGGATTCATTCTCCATTGTACTGGTAATAGCCCCTCAAATTTCCTTCTCCATTTTAGAATTAAGTACCCCTGGGCTCCAAGGGTAAACATGTTACCAAAGACTAGCCAATGAAGCTCCATTTAGGACATTTGCTGAAAAGATTGAGAAGTTCCCTTTCCATTGGAATTGCTGTCCTAAAACGAATGCAAATGTGAAACTGCCAGCAGCTATCTTGCCTCCATGATGAAAGAGATTTCCTTACAGGGTAAAGCCAACACAGCAGATAAAGTATAAGAAAGAGAATGAGTCCAAAAGACATTAGCTAACCTGCTGGAGCCAGTCACAGCTGAGGTATCTGATGTATGCCAGGACTTTTCTAGCACTTAAGTCAACACATTCTCATTTAAGCTTAAGCCAGTTTTAATTACGTTGCAATCACTTGCACAGAAACAGGAAACAGTCCTAACAGATATATCATTTTTAGCATCTCTTCCTTCATGCCTTCCTATCTAATTAGTCCACAATTGTTTTCTGTTCTGATTTTAATTAGTGAAGTATCTCTAAAACTACTTTTCTTCAATCCATTCCAACCATCATCAAATCTCAGCAAGGCAAAGGCAGTGGCATTGTCACTTAGTTCCTTATATCTGCTCCTTCAATGTACTCTTTGTACAATGGTCAGCAGTGTTTTAACAGAACATAAATCTGATGGGAATTCTCTTCTACTTAAAGAAAGCTCTTTGCTCTCCCGATCCACCTAACCCCATGCACAGTTAATCAAGTCCAAAGTTGTTCACATGGATCATAGGCTTTGAATGAGCTGGCCTGTGCCTTGCCCTCCGCTTTATCTCATTTCACCCCCTCTCTCTGCCCCTTACTACCCCATTCTTTTTATCCCAGCCTTACTGAAATTCACTCCTAATCACTGCTCCTTGCCCCCCTCTCTCCTTAATAGCTCAAATGCAAACGCGATTGGTCTGAAGAAGGATATTTATTTCCTGTGCCAGACCAGGCCTTCTCCTTCCCTGAGTTTCCTCTCGAGCCTAGACACCTTGTGTTCTGTGGTCTGCCTTCTTGGTGTTTGTCTTTGGCGTCACTTAATTAGTCCTCCATCAGGACAAGCCCAGCGGGTCTTGCTCTCCTCTGCGGGCCTGATCACTGGCCTGACATAAGTTTTGACTGATTTTCCT
The DNA here is from genome assembly GCF_024711535.1 of Dipodomys merriami. NCBI lineage: Eukaryota > Metazoa > Chordata > Mammalia > Rodentia > Heteromyidae > Dipodomys > Dipodomys merriami. The sequence continues at coordinate 26,373,991 of NW_027203382.1, read as the reverse complement.
TTGTTCTGAGCTGGAGTAAGTTAAAAAAAAAAAAAGTAGAAATATTTTCCCAGCTTCTAAGCAGGTTTACAGATTTCATTTTAGACTAAACACTTTACATTTAAGCAATTGACCATCTGTTACACCATTAAGGCAGTATCTCTTATAGGTGACGATAAAGCAGAAAGTTGGGTAGTTTTCTTTTTTTTTTTTTTTTTAATCTGGTTATGTCATGAATAAAATCTTGTGGGGGGGGGAACCCATACAACCTTAACCTTCCTTGTTTTATTCAAAAAAGTTTTATTCAAAAAAGACCCACAACAAATAACCTGCCAGATTAAAGCGCTCTACAGGGCATAATAATTAGATGCAAGGCCTGCATTTGAGTTTGGTTGGCATAAACCAAGTGTAAAGGACATTTGGAGAATAAGCAGAGGAAATTTGAATATAGACTGGCTTTTAGATAAGATGAAAATTTATTGGCAAAGAAAGATAGAGATCATTAACTAAAAAAAGCAGGTTACAAACAGCATGTACTACATGACTTCATTCTGGTAAAATATGTAGATGTATATTTGAATAGAGAAAGCTTTAAAGATATACACACAGGTGTTAACAGTGGTTATCTATGAGAGGGTAGGAATATATCATCATTTCAGACTTTATTTTCCTTAACTGAATGTATTAGAACTTTCTATACAGCACACATGCTGGTCTTGTAATAATGAAAATTAAAACATGAATTAATTTTTGTTTAAACAAACTCAGATTTATACTGAAAGCTATCCAAGACATTTTTATTTTTCTCTGTCTTGCCCCTCACGAATGAATCGCGAGTCTCAGCTTCTGGGTAGGTCCCAGTATGAAGGACTAAACATTTCATTAGTCCTTGAACTGAAAGTCAATCAATCAGATATTGAGCATGCATACATTTTCCACTGGCAATGTCACGAAAGGACCTCCCCATTGGTAGCAGGAAACTCTGCAAAAAAAAAAAAAAAGCAACCCTGACAGTGAGTTGCTCACATAATTGTCAGGCTATGCTGAAGCAACTATTTCCCAGTCTAATGGAAAAATCCACAGGTCATCAACTCTTAAGGATGGGAAGTGCATGAAAACTTAGAAAATGCTGAGTCCCAATGCTTTCTGAGAAAGAGAGGGAAAATATTTTGATGACAACTATGAAAGACTGGGAAGGTCAATATTGGATACTACTGAATATCAAAAGACTTATATTCAAGCCCCAGACAGCTTTACTCAAAGAGTTAGAAAACTTCACCGTCCAGGTGGTCCTTACGTTTTTTTATCTGTAGAATAATATCTGGATGAAATCTATAATTTTAATTACTTACAACCATGGTTCACTAAATGACCATTATTTATTATGTTGGACACTAGTTATGTGAAATACACCAAAAGAATCTTGGGTAACTTCCCCTTTGTGGATTCTCGCACTGGAGAGGAAGTGGCCTGAAGAGGGCAATAGTGAGTTAATCATGTCTAAATCAGTCTGACTCCAGAAGAGCAGGAAGGAACTTCAAGGATTATATAACCAACTCCCCTTTCTTACAGAGGAGGAAATTGAGGCCCAGAGCGATCAGGTGACTTACTCAGAACAACAGTCAGCACCTGACAGAGCTGACACCAGATAAGGAATTTATGTTAGAATGGATGACAAGAATCGAACACAAGCTCTGTCCTGGGTGGGGGTGGGAGGGAAGAAGGGTGAGAGGGTGAAAGAGGATTAAAGAACGTGAATATAGTAAAAATATTTTGTTTACATGTATGAAAATGAAACAATGAAGCTTGTGTGTGAGTGTGAGTGTGTGTGTGTGTGTGTGTGTGTGTGTGTGTGTGTGTATGTGTGTGTGTGTGTGTGTGTGTGCCCCAATACTGGGGCTTGATCTCAGGGCCTGGACATGGTCCCTTAGTGTTTTTGCTCAAGACTGGCACTTTACTGCTTGAGACACAGCTACACTTCAGGCTTTTTTAGTGGTTAATTGGAATTAAGTGTTCCACACTTTCCTGGCCAGGCTGGCTTTGAATAGCTTTGAATAGCTAGGATTACAGTTACAAGCCACTGGCCTGGCACTCATCTCCTGAATTCTGTTGAAATTGTTTTGGGAAGGCAGAAAGAGGGATAAGAGAAAGTGATGGAGGATGAGTCTGATCAAGGTACAGTGCATATAATACAGACATATCAAAATGAAACTCTATTACATAGCTAATTTATGCTGATAAAAGGGAGAGAGTTGTATTTGAAACACACTACAAGTCTAATTGCATTTAGTTGTCCATTTATAAATCACCTACCTTAAAAACAATCACATCCTCACCATAAAGAAAAAAAGATGATCCCAGAAAACCTTACTTGTCTTGATGCTTTTCTAGAAGGTATTCAATTCTGGTGGCACTCCAATCCCAGATTTTTCTAGCAAAACTCCATAGGCCTGTTCCTGTTTTGTTGATAACCATGGCTATCTAAATATTTCCTTACCAAATTTCTATCACTCCCACATTGCCTTGGGTGACAAGGTGTATGGTTGTGGGTAGTTTTTGTACTTATTTTCCCCTCTCCTAGTCCCATTCAATTCAGCATTAACCAATGAATTAGGTCTATCTACATGGTTCATTTGTTAGGATAAGACAAACAAGTGGACTATAAATGTAGTTCCCTGTTCTTACTTGATCACTCCAATTATCTTACAGTTAGATATGATCCATCTTTTTGCATGGTGGTCTATTTCTCACTAACATTTCAAATATCAATTCATTGTTTGGATGCTGCCTATGGACCAGATCCAGTATAATCATGACTAGATATGTTTGATGTATTTTCTCTGGGGTTTTGTTTGTTGTGATTTTGTGCAGTTGATAAGTAGATGATAGTAGAGCACTTAACTCTGGAGCCTCAGAGGTATAGCTTTGATCCAAAATCCTGCCTCTTCCACTCATGGAGAGGCTATGTCTACCTAGCATATTCATTTGATTCTCTGAATATCAGATTTCTTATCACAGTACTTGTATGAGAAAGTAAGAATTGATTGAGAATACTTATGTGAAGTGCTTAGATCTGTGTGGTACATTATAAGTGAAGCTCTTCTTTAAAGACTACAGCTGGGGCTGGGAAGGTGGCTCAGTGGTAGAGCGCTTGCCTTGCATGCCTGAGGCCCGGGGTTTGATTCCTCAGCACCACATAAGCAAAAAGAAAAAAGCTGGAAGTGGCGTTGTGGCTCAAGTGGTAGAGCGCTAGCCTTGAGCTGAAGAGCTGAGGGACAGCACCCAGGTCCAGAGTTCAGGCCCCATGACTGGACCCCAAAAACTAAAAATAAAAAAATAAAGACTACAGCTTCTTTTTAGTGTTAGGAGATGGGAAGCTAAATTAGATTCAAGATCATAGCTATTAGCCAAATGGATTCAAGGTCATAGCTGTGAAGGCAAGGTATTGTCTTCATGCTAGCCCATGGACAATAGATGGGGTGAATGTTAACCAGTATTTTCTTAGACTTTATAGGAAGGAGAAGGGATGTTGACGTTTCCAAAGCAGTGATGGTCCACGTGCAGATGCTCCATTGCCAATGCATGTTTATTCAGTTTCCAGTGTTCATTGTGTGAGAGCACTAGACAGGTGTCTCATTCGAATTCTACCAAACCCGATAAAGTTGATACCACTAACCTCAGCAGGCCACTGGAGACACTGTGGTTGAGGAAGGACATGCTTGACCCAATCATGAAGCTAGTTAACATGATGACTCCTAAGTCTCTTCTTCCTTGCTGCCTCCTCTATCTCTTAAGCACATTACTGAATTTCCAAAGGAAGTGATAATGGGCTAAAAGGCAATAAATAAATAAAGAATCCATTGAGATCTAGAATCATTTATATCTAAATGACCTTTCTATTTCAGTATAACATAATGTTCCAAAAAATACCTGATCAAGAAGATTGTAGTTAAAAATAACTTTGTTCGTCCCATGAACTTCAACAAGGACCCATCAAATCCTCAACAGAAAGCATCCAAGGAAAATTTTACATCGGGTTGGACAAAAATCTTCTTGCCAAGGCCACCAAATGTCATAAACCATTATACGATTACAGTCCTCACCTCACTGCAAACTAGACCCAGGACTCCTGTGTTAAAAGATACACATTGAAAAACCAGCTTTCAAACCAGTCTTGGCAACATGCCCAGGTTTTCCTTCCCTCTTCTAAGACTCCATTGCACCTGGGCAGTGTCCTCCATTACCTCCTAGATATCAGTCCCCATTTAGGGACAATCTCGCCTGAAGAGGGGATATTTGGGCACATCTGGAGACATTTCTGATGATCATGTCTGGGGGCGCTATTGGCACTTGGGATGTAGAAGTCAAAAAGGCTGCTAAACATTGGCAGTACCTTCCCCAGAGTTATCCAGTGTCAGTGGACTATTTTTTATTTTTTATTTTTTGGGTCTGGTCGTGGGGCCTGAACTCTGGGCCTGGGCGCTGTCCCTCAGCTCTTCAGCTCAAGGCTAGCTCTCTCTACCACTTGAGCCACAGCGTCACTTCCGGCTTTTTTCTTTTTGCTTATGTGGTGCTGAGGAATCGAACCCAGGGCCTCAGGCATGCAAGGCAAGTGCTCTACCACTGAGCCACCTTCCCAGCCCCTCAGTGGACTATTTTTGACAGTATTATGGACAGCCTTCATTTGAACCACTAACTAGCCAAGTTTCAATGAGTGGAATGAAGCTGTTTTCCAACCTCTGGACCATCTGGTTATGTTCTCATTCTCTGTTGCTCTTGATTACTAATGTCCTTGCAGGCTAGGGACCTTGATGTCTGTCTTAGTAAATTCAATTCTCTGTTTTTAATGGGGTTTTCTATCTAAGAAAAACTACCACCTGGATTTTCCATACTTGTATTAAAGATGAACTGCTGAAGGAGGGACTTGAGATCACAGTTGCGTTTTGGTCTTGAGGGTTTGTGGTTGTTGTTTTAGGAGATGTTCTTGGCTATTGTAATAATTCCAAAGTTCCTGAATCATGAATATATTCCATCATTTAATATACAGGAAATATATTTTTCCTTGTACTCATAGCACCGATTCCTATTATTCAGAAGGAAATGCAGACAGCGGAATGCCCTCTCTTGAAATTAACCCTTTGAGTTTCATCTTTTCTCTGTACACACCCACTAATACTAAAATGTGCTCAGAAGCCAGTGTTAGGATTTATATGATCATGTTTGGCTTCATAAGATCATGAACCCTCACAATACATATAATCTACTTTTTCCTGGTTGTGATAAGTAAAATGCAAAAAGGTTTTAAAAAAATAAAGGGAGAAAAAGACTTTGAGTATTGTTTAACTCTGGAAATACTGCACAGTTTTTCTGACAATAAGTAACAGGCTTTTGAGTGCAGAGATACAGTAAACTGAACACCAGCCTTCAGTGCAGACCCGTTGTTGGAATGAGCCTTGGGAAGATGTCAGCCTGTGCAAAGACCTTACCCATAACCCTACCATGCATTTATATTAACAGCAACGTCTGTGTCACCGAGAGTGTCACTGAAGCTTTCGAGCATGTCCAGAAATACCACCTTTCTCAAAACCTATCCCAGGAAGGACTCAGGGACTTTTCCTTCATTAACAGTTCTTGTGATGATATATGGCTTTAAGTCTTGTGGGTGTCCACTCAGAACCTCCAGAGAAGTCATAAAGATTACTTTAAACTAAACATTTGAACTCTATTAATTATTTGAACTCTACTTACCTGACAAAACCATCCAGGAAACATCTGCCCTTAACCTCCATCCCAAGAGTTTCCTGGAATTCGGTTGCCAGGGAAGCAGAATGCCCATTGCTACTAAAATTCAAAACAGAAAAAAAAATGTAGCATCTTCAGTACCTTCCCACAGATGCCCATACTTCTTCTCCCCTTTCATGTGTTGAGTGTTTGAACCTTTTGAATCTCAGGTACTGATTAAGGTGTTCGTCACTGAGTATGCTTGCATGTCTGAGCACATAAGTAAATTTGTTCTGTTTCTCTCTGGTTCATCTGTATATTATCAGTTCTTGGGCCCTCAACCACTGGACCCAAGTTAAAACAGAATTTCCTCCCTAGTTTTGGTAACAAGTCAGATTTCTGGGGTTCCCTGCCACTCTGGAAACTTAAGCTAAGAAACCAGATTTTTAGGCAGAGCAAGGAAGATAAATGTCTTATCAAATAGATTTCCGGCTCTGTGCTCAGAGTCTCCCTTGAACCTCTCTTCTCTTGTCCTTCCAAGACTTAGAAGAAACACTGCTAATCTAGTAGTTCTTGGTGTATAGTGATTTGGTTTGAGAAATCCCACAGTTACCCAGGAGGGTGTCCTGTCTGTCTCATTTGGGGACCTGAAATCTTGGCTTAGATCCAGCAAACGAGTTTACTCTCTGCCTTTCTGCATACATCGGGGCGCAGATGGTCAGGTCTCTGGCTCAGAAGCAGCTAATTATCAGGTTACAGGCTCAAGAATTTGTAATCAGCTAGTAGAAATTGAGTATCCCGGCATCTCACGTGAAGCCGACATTCTACCAAGTACTTCCTGCTTGGGTGACAGGAATGCTCATCTAAGTCTAAATAATGTGTTTCAGCCAGGAATACCTTTTCAGTCTCCTCCTGTTTGCCTTACTAGTAATGGGAAGTCCCATCTCAACGTTACCTGCCCCTTGTCAGAGGAACACCATTTTTGTGGCAGCCAGAAGACAGAGGTTTTCACAAGCACCGTTCTTCTTGTGGCAATGACAGTTCTTGTTTTATTTTCCCTCACTCTCTCTAGAAATCACTTTGGATTACAAAGGTTGCAGCGTCTATACCCTTTTGGGAGATCCTGCCTGTTTTTATGGTTAAACCATTGAAAAGGCTTGTTGGTTTTGAGTCATATTTAGGGGACTAAACGTATATAGAGAGCCTAAGTTGCTGAGAGACAAACAGCTCTTTTGATGTGAAAAAGCTTTTCTATTTGAGGGGATTTTGAGACAACTTCCATCATAACTAAATATCTGATTACCAATGTGGGAGGATTGAACTAAAAGATATATATTTTAAAAAGAAGTATCATGGCTAAGCCTAAAAGATTTTCTTCACAAAAGTTAAGGAACAAACATCAGATTTAAAACAAAAATTAAAAATCTACATCCACCATAAACTTTCGTCTTCTGCTGCCTCCAGAGAATGTCCTGGTAGGCTTATTCTCAGGACCTGATAGGAGGGATTGTAAAAGCCTTCATGTTGAAAGTTACTTGAGCCAAAGGGAAAGGGCTCTGAAAGGGAGAGAATACATCCTAAAGCTCTGTCAAATGACTTGTAAAACCATTCCAGCTGGGTGCTGGTGTTAACCATTAAAAAAAGCCAGAAGTGGAGATGTGGCTTAAGTGATAGAGCACCAGCCTTGAATGAAAAATCCAAGTCAGAGAGAGAGGCCCTAGCTCAAGCCTAGTATTGGCACTAAACAACAAAACACAAAATAAAACAACAGTAACAAAAACAAAACCCTTGCAGAGGTACACCACGTCACCCAGAAGCCCCCAAACACAGAAATCTTTCCATTTCCACTTAAATCTTTCTGACATAAAAAAGCAAAATCTCCTGAATGTTAGTACTGAGGCTGCGACTTAGTTCTTTGAAAAACTAACTGCCCTCACCTTACTAATCAAAGATAAATAAACCAGAAACACAATGCTAACTGTAACCCAAAACCCAGCTGCCTTTCTCACCAACCTTAAGGGCTATTCCTATTCCTCCAAGATGCTTGCAGATACTTGAAAAAGCCAGAATCTTGGAGCAGGGCTGCATTCCCAACCTTGGTGTATCAGCTGCATGAATTAATTCTATTACTGTAAGTCCTTTAGAAAGCATATGAAATGCCCAGGAATTCACCACTGCCTCACCATCAACACTCCTGATATAATGTTATCAGGTATAATCTAGTTATTGTTTGAAAATGCTGTATGTCCTAGAAATAATGAAATTTCCTTGTCAGTGGTATCATTTTTTTTATAACAAATTCTGATCAAATCTTGAGCCATGGGCATTTGAAATCTTCTTGTAATTCATTTTGTTGTTGTTCTATTCTGATGCTTTCTAAAAGCTTTTACAATCAGCAAGAAGGCAGAATATATCATCTTCAATAAAAGGGAGATCTCAGAGACCTTTAGGGTGATCTGGATATAGGCTTCTGTATTACATACAGTATTAATACATCCTTTATTACATAGAGTATACAAAATCACATAATAGATAAGTAATTTTGAGGTCATGTTATTTCAGTGAGTGAGGATTTCTAGAATTCTGGTGGAAGAGCTGATGGATTTATAAAACTACATACACTGGACCCAGTAGAACAAGAATCAATTTCTCAAATCTGAATGCACTGGAAAAGAATGATTTTATAATAATTCTAATTTATAGGTTGTTTTTTGTGTTTGTAGCATCGATGATTCTTTAACATTCCATTTTCTGCTTTCCTTTCACTTTTGCTTAAAAAGCAAAACAAAGTAAAAAAATCTTGCCCTTTTCTGGATTCTCTGTAAGCTAAAGCTGAATGATTGGAGGCAACTTCAAAAGATTGTTCATCCCAAAAGTTTTCACTTCACCCCAGAAGATTCATGAACACCCACATCTTCCATTTCAAACCCCTCTAGTTCACCACAAAAATAGTATCTTCATGACTATCTTCACCCAATACCTAGGCTTTGAACCCAATACCTAGAAATCTTTTTTTGTGCGTGATTTCTTTTTATGTTGTTATTTTTAAGTAGTTGCACAAAGAAATTGCCATTCAACAAAGTAGTATATAAATAAAATGAATCTTGATCAATGTCACCCCTTTAGTCTTTCTCTCCCTTTCCCTTTCTCTCCCATCCCTTCCCTTAATTTTCTTAATTTTGTAGGATATGTATTAGATTTCCACCCCCTTCCTTTCATCCTTTGTCTAACCCTCCCTTCCCTTGATCTTAACTCTCCACTTTCGAGTACCTGATTCCTGGTTGGGTTATTTTTTTATATTATTGTGAACTTCTGGGCCCACAGAGCTAGTCAAGTCTGACCAAATGTTAATCTTTCTTTCATTTCTTGTTTCAGATATCTGACCTCAGAACTTCTGACCCATATCTCCCTCCACATCAGTAAAACTAGCTTTTTATGTGGGTACCTGTGTGCTAACCTTCTAAAATAGTTTCAAATGGAAACGAAAAGTTCTATTTATAGTGTACACTTTCTATTTATAGTTTCAAATAGACATGGTTCCAGGAGTTTGGCCCCCAGGCTTGATATTATTTTAAAATAAAAACATTTGAGTCTGAGACAAGCAGAAAGAGTCACATTAGTTGATGTAGGCGAAATGAACGCCAAGGTAAGGATTCAAATGGTTTTTCTTTCTTGCTATTGTTTCTAACACATTTATAAGATGATTTCTTTGTTGCTTTGTATGTCCCTCCCCCACAGTATAACCCGTTTTCACTGTATTTGATATTGGTATAATTTGTGGAGGGGAAGGGAAAAAACAAATTGTTTAAATAAGGATACAGGTGGACCCATTGCAACAATGAGATGTACAAGACATTAGGTTGGAAAACAAACTTTACAAACTTGGGGGGGGGGCGGTGAAGATGGGAAAGGATGGGAAGGGGAAACAAAGGAGGAAGCAACAATGCTTGATAAGAAATGTATTCATTACCTTGCCCATGTAATTGTAACCCCTCCGTACGGTATTTTCACACACACACACACACACACACACACACACACACACACACACACACACACACACACAGAACAGTGAATTTAAATGGCTATCAAAAAAATAAAATAAAATAAAGAAAATAAAAACATTTGACCTAAATAAATTTACAAAGAAGATTCACAAAGAAATAGTATGTGACCTATTTTGGCCTCATAAGAGAGACTGTTCCCTTCAAACAAACAAACAAACAAACATAGCTTCCCCTGGCCTTCCTTGAAGGTTTCTTGCAAGCTCAGCTGCGATGGATGTAAAGTGCTCATCCTCATTTGTATCAGAAGGCCCAGGCATGATAGAACTTTCCAGGCTTTTCTAGTTGCTCCCCTACCCTCTTAATTTTGATGTATGAGCCTCTATCTATCTATCTATCTATCTATCTATCTATCTATCTATCTATCTATCTATCTATCTATCTGTCTGTCGTCTGTCTGTCTGTCTGTCTGTCTCTCTGTCTGTCTCTCTGTCTGTCTGTCTGTCTGTCTGTATGTCTGCCTATTAATTATTTAGGGTACCAGGGTTTAAATTCAGTGCCTTGTGTTTGTTTGGTTTGCTAGCTTGGCTGATGGTCTGCGACTTGAGCTACACTTTCAGCCGGCTTTTTGCTGGTTATTTTGGAGATGTAGTTTCATAGATTTTTCTGGCCAGGTAGCCTTGAATCTCAATTCTTCAGCTATGAGCCTCTTTAAATAGCTAGGATTACAGGCCCAGCACTTGGCTTGTATGAAGCTTTTTGTTTCTGGCTAGTGATCACTGACGATGTATATAAGGAAACCTTGCCTTTATCATCCTTCTCTGTCAACTGTTAATTTGTAGATCCCCCAACTAATGGCTCCAAGTTAGAAGAGGAAGTTTTCTCCCCAAGAGTTCTACCCTCCGTTCTGTCAAAGTAGCACTCAGTGCCATAACTACAAAATTATCTGTTCCTGTATGTGTGTGCACACACCCATGTACGCATTTACAGATAACTGGAAGTTCCGTGTGTCTTAACTGTCCATCTTTAGGATTTTCCTGGGAGAATCAGTTTACTAAAGTAGAACCACTTCCCAGAAGACCAGACGTCTATCTTCAAACAAAACTCATTCCCTAGCTGGTTGCATCATCAGGCTGAGCAGCTTAAAATAAATCATCTATTAAAAGTGAACCAGTTACAAAACTCACCTTTCAACTCTCAGTTTGGGGAAATGGCCTGGAAGCGTTCCTTCACTGGTAACTTGACCATGCTCTCCCTGATGACATCGTCTTGGAATGTTGTTAAACTCCTTCTGGTAGAAGGACGGAAGACAGGGAGAAGACAGGGAGAAGATAGTTGCTTGAATGGCAATGGTTATCAGTTGTGAGTTTTGGTGTCCTGTGGAACTGTGACCCATTCCTAACTCAAAACACTTTTGTTAGTTTGGTGACCTCCAGCAATCCTTTAGCTTTTTTTTGGCTTGCCTCAGTTTCCTCATTTTCATGGTAGGGGAAAAAAACTTAACCTAAATGATTGTGTGGACAAAATGAGATGTGGGGATATGCAACTCTGACTTTTTTCTTTTCCTTCCTTTCCTTCCTTCCTTCCTTCCTTCCTTCCTTCCTTCCTTCCTTCCTTCCTTCCTTCCTTCCTTCCTTTCTCTCTGGTTTCATTAAGATACTTTCACAGTCATTTGGGCCACATCATTAATATTCTGTAAGTAGCAATGATTTAGCTTTTTTTGATATTATAACATATATCCTTCTCCACCTACTTTGTATTCTTTACCTAATGTTTTCCTTCCTTATTCAGAAAGATGGTAATGTCTCATATGGACAGAAGAACACATTCAGTTTTCTCTATGAGGCTCAGACTAAAAAGGAAAGAAAATCAGAAGCTGGGCACTGATGGGTTATGCTACCAGGGAAGCTGAGATTGGGGATCATGTTTGAAGCCAGCCCAGGCAGGAAAATCTGTGAGACTCTTATCAAGCCCCAGTATCAACACAGACACACACACACACACAGACACACACACACAGAGACACACACACACACAGAAAATCAGAATGTAAATTTTATTTTTAGTCAGTTTCTAAATTAAAACAAACAAACATTTCCTGTTTAATTTTATGAGGCCTTTCTACATTTCCCTCTAGCTTGAACATAAACTGATATGGAGTTTGGATCCCCTTCTCTTTCTATACATGTCTTGTATATATGAATCTCATTATCTGTAGTTCCACCCACAATGACCTGAGCCAACCTAAGTGTGGACTAACCACATTGGGCAGTGAGCAGGCCAAGATCTTTCTGGTCAGGGCTTGGCAACTTGAAGTGAGGAAGATGCCAACTTTGTTGCCAAATGGATGGATCATATTTTCCATCTTTGTCTTTGTGTGGCAGTCATGTGTTTCCCATGGTGCCCAGTTGTGCAACAGATGCTGGAGGCCTGGAGCCAGAATAAGGGGCCTGGGATAGGGTTAGGCTTTCCTGATGGGCATGGGCATGAGCCTGGGGTTTGGATTAGCAGATGTGTGTTGAGCCTGAATAATCAATTATGGTGAGCTGGACTATAACATCAAGATATAAAACTCAGGAAGGAAGGCTGGAGGCAGCCCTAGAAATGACAAAATGGAGTGGGTCAGAATGGAGAATCTGGGTTAATGCTGATTGTGGAGGTAGGGTGTGGCCTTTTGGCTGGAGTCAAAATGAGGTCAAGAAGCCAGGTTAAGGCTATAGGCTGCACTGGAAGCTTTAAGGGGCATATGGCATAGACAGAGCACTTTTGTCAAAGTGTAGCTTGGAGTTTCTCATGGCAGCTCCACTACGGGATAGCCTGTCCCTTTCTCTGAGATCCCAGTTCATGGTGGGCCAGCTCAATGGAAGGAAGATTACCAGTTCCACTGGAACAAAAACTGAGACTTCTTTGGGTCAAGACCACTGAGTCTGGGTAAGCGGTGCTGGTTTCTAAGCTGAAATCTGAGGCAAACCTGGACCTCTAACCAGGGCACAGAGAGAGGTCTCTATCATAGAGCAGCTAACTAGTATCTTGATATGAGAAATGGGTGCTTTAAGCTTTCTTCTGTACATCAATCTCCTTGTCTCTTTGTCATCTGTAGTGAGTTTTAAGCAATGATCATTGAATGGGCACTACTATCTAATACATGCACTGAATGCATACTTATTTGTAAGCACTTATATGGATACCTCTGCTAAAATGGAATAAAAATCTCTATCAACAAGTAACAGGTCTCATTGTTATAGGTCTCATTGTTATAGTACATCAGCATCTTTTAGTGTCTATTAAACTCAAAGTTAACTTAAGAGTCCCACACTTGGAGCTTATTTTGACCAGTGGCTGGTCTCCTGTGACTTAGAAACAGAATCCTGGGGATTAGCATGAAGTGGGTTAGGAGGAAGATGGGTGGTGGGTGATGAGGGTGCATTCTCCTAAGATCTTTGAGCCCCTATTGTTTGTGTACACGTCTCTCAATGCCTCCTACATTCTTCCAGATATCCTTCCAGAGCACTCTTGAGTCCTTTAAGTATTCCTGGAAAGAGTCCCCCTGGTACAGGTAGCAGGTGTGGTCCTTAGCTTGCTGTAAAGGTATGAGGTCAAGAAGTCTCTACAGCATCTTTGGTAGTAATGTCCAGGCAAAGTGTAAAATGAGGCTGTGGGTTTTTCAAGGGTCAGTACTTGGGTACTGCGGAAGCATGTTACATCTTTGGGGGGTAGCCTTCTGTTCTGACACTGAAGTGGCCATCACTGGCCTGAAGCTCTGCATCTTAGCCTCATCTCAACCATGTGTCACCAGGCAGCCTTCCTGAATGACCACACAATAGTCCCTAAGTCTGCCAGGCCACCTGTGTTTTTCCTTGATTAACTTTCACAAGGCTCTGGGATACATTACATACAAATGTGTACTGAGTACTGAAATTAGAAGTTTGCATGTGATAATTAATTAATATGCAAATGAGCTGTGTTCCCAGATACAGAAAATAGTTGGCCTACAGTACCACTGAAAACCAAAACGAAGACTAGAGGAAAAATACATATAAATGAAAGCTCAGTTTCTTCAAGTTTCATATATGTCAGAGACCTTGCAGTGTTTAGCAGAAATGTCTTATACACACCAAAGAAGATACAGGTGCTTATATCTTGTAATGGACACTGAAGGCAAGTTTGCATATATAAAGTAGGATGAAGGGAAATGTTCATGAAGCTCTGGCTCATGTGAAAATGAGCTCACCTGTGCATCATCTTCATCCACCTGACATGAATTATCTAGGGGATTGCTCTCTCTCTCTCTCTCTCTCTCTCCCTCTCTCTCTCTCTCTCTCTCTCTCTCTCTCTCTCTCTCTCTCTCTCTCTCTCTCTCTCTCTCTCTCTCTCCTATACTTGTCAAACATAAAAGCACTATGAAACACTATGCCATTTTATTTTTTTAAAAAAAGGAGACTTGAGCTCTTGCAACATTTTACAAATCTATAGTTTTTCTGGAATTAAAATTTTTCCTGTTACATTGTTTTTCTAGAAGATTCTCACAGTGTTGACTTGTGAGGCTGGGCTCCCCCAGGAATAGGCTGACCTCCAGCAAATTCTCATTCTACCCCCAGTAGGAGCCTGAATAATGACTGAGTGACAAAGTGTCCCATTCAGTTATTATTCAACTATATTAAATTGCTAAAGTTGGTAATTGGAGCATATCTTATTACAAAGGCAAAAGTTCAACATTTTCCCCCAGGCACAATGGGCTTGCACATTTGAAAACTTCTGGTCTGGTAAAGAATAAGATGTCAGGGCATGGAGCATGCAACAAATTAAACAGAGAAAGACATATTAACCAAATGCCAGAAAAATTACCAAGCCCTACCTTGAAGTATCTACTAATCTCAACTTCTTGTAATGAGTGTGTGGGAGAGATAAAATGGACGGGAATCTTAGAAATTATGCTAACATTCTCAAGCTCCATTAAGTTTACACAATTGAGAAAACGTCACTTAAAATAGACAAGGGCCTGGTCTTTAAACAATCGATGCTAGTTATTTAGCTTGATTGGTTGATACTTAAGCAACAGCCATTAATAAATATTTGAAAGCTTATCTGATTATGCTAAAAGCCTTAATTACAGGTTTATCAGAAGTATTTATCAGAAGTATTCAAAGTATGACAGAAATATTCAATTTTCTCTAAAATAACACCAACGCTGGAAAAAAATTTTACTGAGACAACAGAAAGTTTAGGTACTCACTTGGATCTGGTCACCCCAAGTTATTGCTTCAAAGGGCAGAGACCACAAACTGGGGTAGTACTCCCCAATATCTTCATCAGAAGCCTCATCTGTGGTACTTGTTTAATAATTTAGATTCCCAGCTTCCTTCCTTGAAGATTATTGCTATAAGCTTAAGGGTGGGTCTGGAATTAGCATTTGATAAACATCTCAATGATTGTTACAGTAAAGCAAATCTGCAGGAATATCATTTAATGAATCATACTTATGCACAATACTATGTTTCATTCATTCTTTCAATTATTTAGCAATCACCAACTATTTTGTAAAGTTAAGCCTTCATCTTCTATATCAAAATCACTTGAAGTATTCAAATCTGTCTCTTGAGCCTCATTTAAAACTTACTGTGTCAGAACTGCAGAGACAGGATCTGGAAATCTGCATTAAGATCACGCATCTCAAGTGATTCTTATGTAATAAAGTTGATAACTTCTTCTGGGTGTCAGTCATATGGTATATCTCTTCAAGTTTTTATTCCTAGCCAGTTGAAGGTATGTGTGTGTGTGTGTGTGTGTGTGTGTGTGTGTGTGTGTGTGTGTGTATACACACACACACACACACACACGCACACACACACACCTCTATCTATCTGTCTGTCTGTCTATCTATCTATCTAATCTATCAATCTATCATTAAGTAGTATACTAAGAGGTTTCTTTTCAACATATCCATTTATGAGTACCATGGCTCTTGATTAATGTTACCCCTTCCCTCATTCTCCCCCATCTCTCCCAGCCCCATCCATCCCTTCATTTACCTAGTTCCAGTTCTATATCTGTACCTCGAATATTATTACTGTTGGCATTTTTCAAACCCTTACCTAAGCAAGGTCAGAGTGGTTGTTTTATGGGAAATGTGAAGGGTGAGCTGACAGGCAGTTCTTCCTGCTTCAGTCACCAGACTTGTGGGAACAAGAAGGAAGGCTGCTCTGTGGATGGAACGAGGGAAATCTGAATGAGACTCAGGCCTTGTCAGCCTCTGGAGTGCATGGAAGGACATGGCAACCATGGGCCTGCTTGGAGATAGGCATGCAAGGGTCCCTGACCTCAAGGTCAAGTGCTAGGGCACTGGTCAGAGCTCTCACTTAGAATTTCCTGCTTGAGCTCGAGTTCCAGGACATTAAATATACTTTACTTCTTCTTCTTTTTCCCCCCCTTCTCATTTCCGTATTTTGTTTGTGGAACAGTAATGAAACTAGCCTAAGCATTGTTTCATTTTGACACCATAACCCAGGGTCTGTTCTGAGTTCTTTTTTTCTCTGTTAGAAGCCTATGGGTGAGTCTTGATTATTTCTGTGAATTTTCGCTGATGTACAATTGTGTTTAAATTAACTTGTCAGAATCACATCAGGAAAACAATAAGTAAATTTATTTTAAACAGATTTTGGCAGAGGATTCCAATTCTGATTTTTCTGATTGCAAATGCCCTTCTGGTGTGGAATGGCAAGAATAATAAAATACTAAAAGTACTGAGTAACCTGTGGTATTGTAGCTCTAGCATGGGATTTTAAGTAAAAAAAAAAATCTATGTGGGCCTCATTTTCCTTATTGGTAAAATGGAATTAATGAACAGATATGCTAGCCCCCTCTCCAAATTGCTGAAATCCAATCATTTTCTAATACTGAAAGTTGGGTGGCGTTAGAGAGATGGGAGAGAAAAAGGGAAGGGATAGCATTAATAAGATGTATTACACTCATAAACATACATGTCAAATTGAAACCCCTTTACAGAACTTAAATGATAAGAAATATAGCTCAAAAGTTGGTATGCTACAAAGCTTTATACAAACATTGATTATTAGTTTTAATACACTTTTTTTGGAAACCTTGTCCCCCTCTAGCTTCAGATGTCATTGAAACATTTTTGACCTTGTGGGTCAACCTAAAATTAAGCACTAAAAAAAAAAAATCAAAAACCAAAACCAAGAATTTGGTTAGAAGGTGCCTTTCATTGCCTCTGTTACTGAGACAATTATTTGGACTAAAACGTTTTATTTGCTATGGTCTGGGAAGGAGGAAGTGTGATCTAAATCGCAAAGGTCTCACTGACAAATGAAAGGCACTTGAAAACTATAGTGCATTGTCCTCTTCTTCTACAAGGCAAAACACTGCCCGGATGAAGACAGAGCCATTCCAAGTAGGTGATGAAATTTACTTTTATTGACATTATCAATAAGGATGTATTTATGGGAAAGAAACACAAAACATAGCTCACACTTACAGATTTGTCAGGTAAGCCAAGCCAAGTGGAATGTTTGATTAAGAGGCCTAACCTTTGGGTCTACTTGGCATTGGTTTTGAGCCAGTTTGTGGGGTGAACTTTTAGGTGATTCTTTTCCTTCAGGAAGTCTCAGTTTCCTCATAAAATGGACATAAAACAATCCATTACATGTCATAAGAGTAGAGAAGTTAGTAAGTTCATTCCAAGTAGACTATCACATAGTTTATGTATAATTACTGTGTCTTGGACATTACTTCTTTCACATGAGTTGAAATCCAAAATATAGATAGTTAATAATGCACAGAGTAAACATTGTCTCTGTTTAATATTTTGGCATGTAGAATACAAATATCTTACTTTTGCTTTCTCTTTTTTCCTCTTTCAACTAAGGGCATATATATTTAATAGGTGTGTGTGTGTGTGTGTGTGTGTGTGTGTGTGTGTGTGTGTGTGTGTGTGTGTGTGTGTGTGTGTACATATATATATAGAGAGAGATAATCAAAACAAGTTCAGCATAGCATCACACATATGTAATCATGAAACTCTAGAGTCTGAGGCAGGAGGATAATGAGTTTGAGACCACTCTAAGCTACATAGTGAGACTGTCAATAATAATAGTAGTAATAATAATAATAACTCATGTCCTTTTTTAGGACTGCATATAATGAAGACCTTTATCATCCAAATCACCCTCTGACATATCTTTCTTACTTCCTAGAATCTTTTTTTTTTTTTTTTGGTCGGTCGTGGGGCTTGAACTCTGGGCCTGGGCGCTGTCCCTCAGCTCTTCAGCTCAAGGCGAGTGCCCTACCACTTGAGCTACAGCGCCACTTCCGGTTTTCTGGTGGTTTATTGGAGATAGGAGTTTCACGGTCTCTCCTGCCCGGGCTGGCTTTGAACCGCGATCCTCAGATCTCAGCCTCCTGAGTAGCTAGGATTACAGGCATGAGCCACCAGCGCCCGGCCTTCCTAGAATCTTGTGGGGAAGACGAAGACTTTGATATACTCAATGCGAGCTCATAAAGTAATTATGGTCATGTCTTAAGTTCAAGGATATTATTACGACTTGATGAATCACTGCTAGTTCTTGTAGCATTTCAAATAGGATAAAAGGTTAATATATTGATGGTTAAAAGTGCCAGGTTGACAAACCTAGAGAATAAAGAACTTTTCTTCTAGGATGAAGTGAGAGTCATAGCATGTTTAAAACCACCAGAATCCTTCAAATCCATGAGTTTATAGATGTGAAAGCATATGCAAAAATGTAACCAGTCGCAGTAATAATAAACATTTCCTGATAATAATAATAATAAATACTATGTACTAGGTATGTGTCCAATGCTTTGCAGACATAATTACTTTTAGGGTCTGTGAGAGCAGATCCTTCTGTAGTCAGAGGAGAAAGAGTGATTCTCAGAAGCTCTAACCATTTCCCTGAGATCTGGAGGATTAGTGTTAACTAGAGAAAGCAGGGGATAGGAGTGTTTCAGACTGGGAGCTTGAAGGGCAAATCCGTGGGCTGGATCGTGAAGCGCTGGGATTGTGGAGGTAGCAGAGACAGATAAGAGACAGCCTCAGCCAATTGTACAAAACCTTGAGCAGTTTGGTCTTTATCTGGAATGATCTTCACAAAAGCTCACAAGTGACCTTCTGATTACCTAAAGTTACAGCCTAATCTCCTCCTAGGCCAATGGCTGGAACAGCGAGTAGCCTTGGGTCCCCTGGTCCTTCAGGCTCAGTTCCTCCAAAGAAGCTCAGGACTCATGCTCTACCTTGTTCCTGTGCTGCTCCCTTCATGTAAAACTAGACTGTGCTCTTTAAAAATGCATGTGTGTGCGTCTTACTCATTTCCGCAAATGCTATTGACTCATATTTGGTAAAAAACAAAAAAACAAAAAACAAAAAACAACTGAAATTCCCAGAAAACATATAGCTTTACCTTCTGGTTTGGTGATATATTACTTAATTAATCTATGCTACTACTATCTCACTTGGGCTTATAGGATGCCCTCCCATCCACCGCCCCCCCCCCCCCACCCTACTGACAGAAGCTTCCCACTCATGGTCTGGGTGCTCAGAGCTTGTCTTTAGAAGAAAGCATTATCCAGTCTTTTTTTTTTTTAGAGCAATCAAGAAACACATAACTTTTTTAATTGTGAAAATACCATACAGAGGGGTTACAATTACATGGGCAAGATAATGAGTACATTTCTTATCAAGCATTGTCGCCTCCTCCTTTGTTTCCCCTTCCAATCCCTTCCCATCCTCCCCCTGCCCCCCCACCCCCTCCTCCTCCCTCCCCCCCCACAAATTATCAATCTTTCACACTATAGTGGAAATGAGTTTCAGATCTTTGCCAGGGGGCAAGTTTCAGTACATAGAACTGGAAAGCCAAGCAAAAGGCCATGAAGCGCCTGGCAGTGGAGAAAGGAGGGCAGGGTAGGGTGGAGGAGGACGGAAGGGAAGAGAAGGTTCTGCCCTGCCAACTCAACTGATTTTAGTCCTGTCACTTTTTTTGCTTTCCTATTCCTAAACATTATTTATTTATATTTTGATAATTATCACAGTGAATAAATTTCTGGCTTAAGGTTTTTTACTGTGGTTTCCTTAGGCTATAATTATTGGACAAGTTTTGATTAAAAATAGCAACTTGAAATACAAACACTTAACCCTGGCTAGGCAACCAACCATCCTCCCCACCCCCCCGACCTGCTTTTTTCCACATTTACTTCCTATTCAAATACAGTACAACATTTTAAAGGAATAATGTGCCCAAAGCCATCATTTAGTTTAATGGGAGATGCTACTTCAGGAGGACAAAAAAAATTAGCTAAATGTGACAGCAGCATGACTCAAGATGATTGACATTTACAAATGGGTTTCCAAGTTCTTTATGAATAGTAGGGGAGTTTGGCTTCAATTGAGCATTTGCTTGTCAGTGTTAGTACTACTGGTTTCTAGAAATTACTGATAGCGTGTGTCTGGTAAGAGAATCAAGGCAAATTTTCTTCTCTAAGGAAGCAATCAGCCCATACTTGACTTATTAGCGATGGAAACATTTGACGATGCATGAAAAGGATCAAACTGGGCCATAAAAAGATGACCTCTTTGTGCTACTTCAGGAACACTGGGATTCTGCTGGTACAGCGGAGCTTATTGCTTGCCTGGAAGAATAGATGGCATAGTGGTTAGAGGGAAATGATCCTGCTATTCTAAACCTGTATCTCCAGAGACTTTGAAGTGGGTTGTGAAGTGATATTTCAGGCTGTGCAGCTTCACACCAGGTGCTAATCCAGGGGTGGCTGCTTTGTGAAGTTTCCTTCAAAGCCAGCTCAATGACTTTGAGTGAGTGGAGCGTCTGATGTTTGGGGATTCCTGCATTGTTATGGATAGAAAAAGATTCATTGCCCTGAGGAACCTCTGGACAAAAAATAAAAATAAAAAAGGTAAAATGGGTCACTATGTCAGAGAGCTTAGGTGGAACAGAAAGAAACTCTGGACAGCATATCTATCCAGAAGCAGGGCAGCTGGAACTCTATGTTGGTCAGAAAGTGTTGCTTGAGCTCTGCTTACCAGGTGCATGGGGCGCTCACTGGAATGTTGGCAGGCATTGTAATGACGATTCTTTCTTTCAGCTCTTGAAATGGAAATGGTAGGTAAAAAGGAGAAAAAAAGTCCATTTTATATGTCAACTGGATAGCTGTTTTGTGTCCTACTAAGTCTAGAAGAACAATAGCTGGTGGGTGCAGTTAGAGGTAGAATTGAGCAGAGGAGGATTGGGTGGTCACTCTTGAAGGGAAGGTTATCTGGTATATTTGGTCAAGATTATATCATCTTAAAATGGCTTTATCCTCTCCCCTACTTACCAACCAGACATTCCTCTGGACACAGTATTTGCCTGAGGCCAGTGGTAACTGGTGGGGGAGTGGCCAGAAGGAATCAGATCCTGTGAATCACCAATAATGTTTACAAATTTGTCAAACATACAGCTCTTTTCTGTCACCAGATAACAAAGGGGCAGTATTCAGCAGGAGAGGATTAGCTGGAGCCTTAGGGTAGGTAGGGCATACATATCTATCTATCTATCTATCTATCTATCTATCTATCTATCTATCTATCTATCTATCTATCCCCATCAGTTGTAGAAAATTGGTACTATTCACCATGTCTTTATACTTGAAGGACCTTCCTATAACTTCCTGGATAGGATGGTTGAAGTTCAACTTGCTATTCTGACTGCTAGGAGAGCACTCCACATCAATGTGTAGAAAGAAAGACAGTCTATATCAGCAAACACATGCATATAGGTTCCAACAACAGGTTTCAAAGTCAGAATTGAACTCACATGGTTTATATAGAAATGCATTAAAAAGAAGACACTTCCATCTCTTTGGGAGACACACAATTATGTACTGACATAAACCCAGAGGTACATGTCAGCATTTTGAGGAATAATGAGGTTCATGGCATTGGAGGCTTGTCTTAGCTCTGGAGAGACCATTTACAATCCAAAGCCCATCCTGCTTTCAAGGAGCCTCTTATTAATAATACCAGTAACACCAGAAACCTCTTAAGTATAGCACCAATTTCAATATGACCTTCTCATAATGAAAGACTGCTTTGAGGCTGCCTGTTACCTACCCAGCATGGCTTTTCTTCACTGAACGTTTCTGGCTAGGAGTGCCAGTGACTGGGAATCAGGCCTCACTGTGTGGTTTTCTCAAGTGGTACCTTTGTCATCTCTTTTATAGATCAACATGCCCAAACTTGGAGGACCAGAGTCCAGCAAGCTGGTAAGAGAAAAGCCATCAGACGTTAAAAGGGATGACATTGATCAAGCTATATTGTATTCGTAAACTGCTTTGTTAAATGACAACTCTTTTGTACAGCTACTTAAAGATAGTCTTTAAAAGATCAATTAATTAATCTTTAAAGAGAAAGTAAAGCAATCAAATTAAAAGAGGTCATGAACACAATGACTGGTAAAGCCCAGCAGAGATTCCCAGGGTAAGAGGTAGAGAAAGATGCTATTCATCCCTGTATCTCATATCAGCTGGATTGAGAGACCTAGAGATTGGGAGGGAGAAGTATGTGAGGCTTTCCTTCAATGCTTGCTTAAGTTTAATGACCAGAATCTGCCCGTGCATCTCATATTGTTTAGTTTGCTGCTGTGACACCTATTTAAAATGCATGATTCTGACTTCTATATTCCAGTGACTTTGGGGTAGAGCTGAGGACTGTGCATTTTTTATCATGTACCTCAAATGATTCTGATGCTACTAGTATCATCTAGAGTGATTGGCCTGCCTTCTGTGGACATCTGTCAGCTCCATGAGTCCATCTGTCCAACCCAGTGGGGTCCTGTTCACATAGTGACCTAGGTCCTTCTAAATTATACACCTTAGAATTACTTCTCACAAGGGTATTGGGGCTCTGAAGACCTGGTCCCAGGGACATTAATAAGTATAGGAGGTTACAACGGGTCCAAAAATGAAATTAGACCATGCCTACCAAGTGCTTTCCCCACCACAGGGCTTCTCCTTTAGCATGAGGAGAAATATATAACATGTACAACAACCCATATGTACATCCCATAACATGTACAACATGGCCATAGTTCACTGCTGAGTTTGGAACAATGTATTGGGAAGGTGTGATTTAGGACCCTTCATAAATGCATCATAGATTTTTTTTTCTGTTTTACATAAATGGCTACTGTAATAGTTGATTTGACTGTATAAAAATGTGACTGGAAAAGTGCGAGGGAAGAGGTGACATTGTCCCAAAAGAAATGTAGTCTCCACCTGACTTATGCAACTGTAACCCCTTTGTATATCACCTTTATACAATAAATTTATGCAATAATTTTTAAAAGCTGAGGGACAACTCCCAGGCCCTGAGTTCAAGCTCCAAGACTGGCATACACACACAAAGTGATATGTATTAATATATATTATGTATAATATATACACACATATATATCACAACAGGCACATACACAATTCCCACAGACACCATATACATATATCACACATACCACATACACACAGGACACAAATACACAGCACACACATACATACAAACACCACATACATAACACACACAAAATACACATACCATATACACAGGCATACACCACATACACACACTCCTCATACACACCATACATGTGTATACTTATTTATGTACTTAATAGATTTCACTATAGATTTATAAAATTAAATTAATTCACTTAGTAAATTTTTAGGATACACTCTAAAAAATAATGTGAGATGTAAATGTGGCAGGGCTACTGAATGATACATTGGTCTAGGTGCTGTAGTAAGTGTCACAGATTCTGTACCATATAGTCTTCACAAGAATCCTGTATGGTGGGCATTCTTCTTCTTATTTGATGATAAACTTGATGAGCTTAACTAGTTTGTCCAGGGTCACAAAGTCACATGATTTATGTACCCCAAAGCCAGGATTCAAATCTAGGGTTCAAAGTCAATTTTTTGATACCCACATTGTTTTCTTTATATACCACCACCTCCCTGGCAACCAATAATAACTAAATTAAGGTGGAATCTCATCTTCTATTGGGTGTGAGGTCTGATGTCAAATGTAATCAAAGGATAAATTAGAAAAACCTTTAAATCAGCCCCAAAGTAGTGGGCCGATCACCCACCTAGAGTAAGTTTTGTATAACTATGTAATGTGTATGTATATGTAAAATGTATCATTACATTATTCTATTTTTAAATACGCAAAAGACAACTTGAAGCATTGAATTCATGCAAGTTAAACAACTATATGATGTCTCTTTATATATACATACATTTAAATATATGCCAGACCAACAGTGGTAGCATCTGATAGAACTGCATGACTTCAGGGACAGATGGAACTTCTGTGATCAGCTTATTTGTATTACATGTGAAGGAACTGAGGCCCAGAGCGGCTTACCTTGTCTAGTTCATTGTCTGCTCCTGTTCTCTCCATTCTGTGTGAGCCTGAGGGTCACAGCAAGGGGAAAGGAGAGGGATCCTGGCCTGCCTGCCTTATTTTGCTGGCTGGAGCCTTGCTGATTCCATAAACTAAGGCATCACATGATCTGATTCGACAGCTCTTTTCTGGGAATGATTGGCTGTAGCTCTACTTCAAAGCTGTCTCCCCTTAAGGAAGAGAATTCCCTTTCTCTGTGCAGTTCTGAGGATTTGTCCAGAGTGGTGGAAGCTGGGAAAAAAACAAACAAGTTCCTAAAGAGACAGGAATATAGCCATAGAGTACAACATGCTTTCTACCTACACCATCTTACACTTCTTTGAGACACTGAATCTAAGTAAAGGAGCAGGTTGGTAGGGAGGACAGGGACAAGCCCACCTCTAATCAGGACTGAGTGAACAAAGCTTGTCTTTGGCCTGTGAATCCATACTCCCCTCACATCTCATTATCTGCATGTGGCCTCCTCGCCTGCCCCAGAGATTCTCCAAGCTCGCTGCCAGGGGTTGTAAGTGCCCCTTATCAAGATGGCAGATGACAGGGGGATGAAGATGTTCCCTCCCAGGAACTCAGAGATCTGAAGGAAAGCCCCGGAATGATGAAGTGACAGGCACATTGGAGAGACATTTCTAGGACACACGGCTTTGTGATAGTTTTCAAGTCAGATCCCAGCTCATGTCTACAACTTTTGTAAAGAGGAGAGAGTCTGAGTTGGAAGAATAAGAGCCTGAACATTCTTCCATGGCTGAACTTGGAAATGCAAACTGCTCTTAAAAAATACAAATCCACAACTACTCTCATTTTCCAAATCTTTATTTTTTAAATATATGAACATCTCCAGTTTTACAGAGACCTTAGCTCCCCCAAAATGTGAGTTAAGACACCCAGACTTACATATTCTTTTTACACTTTTCCTCAGGGTGATTCATGACGTTAGAGATACATCAGACTCATCTGGGGTTGTTGAAATCTAAATGTTCCCAGTTCCTCTTAAAAAGTACTTTTAAAAGAATTGATCAGTCAAGACACTAGGGTTGTTAACTTTGAGCTGGCAAGAGGGCTTTCAGGGTGGGCCTTCTTCGTGTTACACGGCTGGGACAATGCATGATACTTCAAGAATGCGTCTCAAAAATCTTGCTACCAGAATCTCTTGAGGAACCTGTTAGCATGCCAGTTCCCAGGCTGGCAATGTGACTTTGAGGTCATTCGTGCTGCAGAGCTTCTGGAATAAAGGTAGTTGTGTCTCTAAGTGGCAGTGAGTAGCAGGCAACTTCTCACTTACTAGAGTCCCAGACAAATCCCCTGCATAGGGGGAAGGCCTACCATGCCCTGTGCACTGAGGGTAGTAGCAAAGCTGTTTTCATCAAGACGCTTCCTTGCCTTGTGTTGCCTCACCCTGGTTGTAGGTATATCTTGTAACAACAAGGCCCTGGAGGATGGAGTCAGCCTCTTGGGCCAATTCGCCAATATTCTTCCATTCTTTGTCACTCTGGAGGTACATTAGGCTAACTGAGCCACCTTTGAGAATACCAAGTATCCTCAGCTACCTAAGATTTTAAAAATAATCAGCTAGGTCTAAAAAAGAAATCACATAGCCAATATACTAGTTCAACTCTAATACACATAGTGGTAATGTTAGCAGAACACACTACCCCTATATGCTTCTGTTTGCTGTTCTGTAAAAACAAAAAAGAAAAAGAAAGTCCTGAGTGTGATTATGTATGTTTGTAATCTGAATAGGAGGTGGAGGTAGGAGAACTTCATGCCAATCCTGGCTCAGGCAAAAGCTTAAGACCTTATCTGAAAAATAACTATAACAAAAAGCTGGGAGCATGACTTAAGTGTTTGAGTTCTGGTTTAGCAAACATAAAGCCTTGAGTACAGATCCCATAAGAAATGAAAGAGAAAGAAAGAAGGAAAGAAAGAAGGAAAGAAAGAAAGAAAGAAAGAAAGAAAGAAAGAAAGAAAGAAAGAAAGAAAGAAAGAAAGAAAGAAAGGAAGGAAGGAAGAAAGAAAGAAAGAAAGAAGGAAGGAAGGAAGGAAGGAAGGAAGGAAGGGAGGGAGGGGGAGGGAGGGAGGGAAAGGAAGAAAGCAAGAAAGCAAGATAGAAAGAAAGAGAGAGAGAGAAGGAAGAATGAAGGAAGAAAGAAAGAAGGAAGAAAGAAGGAAAGAAAGAGCAGTGATAGAGGAGAGGAGAGAAAGGAGACAAAAGGAAGGAAAGAAGAAAAAGAAAAAGAAAGCAAAATTATCATAGGATTGTTGTGAGAATTAATTACATAATGTACACAAAATTCTTAATACAGAGTCTGAAATATTATGGCCACAGCTAGCAGGCAGGATGTCCCTGTGCTAATTAGTAAAAGGACGTTCACCTGTCAGTAGACACATCAGCCACTCTGGGCTGGGTCAGGCTGGTGCCTGAGCTCCTAGACTGAGGGTGAGTGTCCCCCCTCAGCGGGACACATTGCTTACTGGTTCAGCACACAAAACTAAGGACTGAAGCTCAGTACTAAATGTTTCATTACACCCGAGTGAGAGAAGTAGGTTGGTGGTGGGACTTCTGCCCAAGGAGCTCCTGCTTCCAGTGGACCTGACAGAGCTGCTCCCTCTGACACCCCATGAACGGAGCGACTCCGAGCTATCGTACTGTGTTCAGCCACTGATCATGATGAACTTCAACAAAGGCAGCAGGTATGAGAGCCAGATGATCTTTTCCTGTTCTGAGCTTGCTACCAGCTAATCATACTTTCTGTTTTGCAGAGGGCTTCCCTGACTTAGGCAAGAAGCTGCTTTCCAATTTGGTCATCACTCCCTTGGCTTCCTGTGTGAGTCAGGGAGGCTGACCTTGCGCACGCCTGGCTCTGGTCTCAGATGGAGCCCTCTTTTCTGGTCCTTCCAGGTAATCCCCCTCCAGAGATGGCAGAGTGCGTGTCTCCGCCCACACCCGGGCGCCTCCAGAGACAGACATGCCTGCACTGGGGACATGAGTCACCCTCCACTCTTCTCCATCTACAACTATTATTGGAATGCCTCAACACGCGGCTCAGGCCTGCTTCCCAGATTTCACAAGCCCTGTGCTCTGGGATCTGCCAACCACACTGCTGGCCCTGAGGTGCCACTTGGGTAATGGTTGTGAGATGGTCTTCTGGGAAGAATGAATACTCAGAGAGCAGGTTTACTTAGTTCAGGTATTCTCCATCCTTTAACTGGCATCAACCACGTGTCTTGGGCATGTGTGTCTGCTTTCACACGTAGTACAAACGAAATTGCTGTGGATTGAATGTGGATGGGAAGGCAGTAGCTGAGAAGGTAAGAGGGAGCAGAGCATGCAGAGAGATATAGTTGGAGAGTCCCCCGAGGAGGAAAAAGAGACAGGAGATGGATATAACCATGGGAGAGCTTCACCAGAGGGGAAAACGAAGTGTACTTGTGTCCATAAACCTAAATTAGTAAGCTAATTTTGAATTTATTTTTATTTTAACACAGGTTAAGTTTATCATATAACAACTGTTATTGTAAATTCTTGATTACATTTTACTTCACCCACAACATTTTTTGGTATATTTTTTCTTGTAAAAATGTTGTACAGAGAGGTTACAGTTATGTGAGTAAGGTAATGAGTACATTTCCTACTGAGCCTTGTGGCCTCCTCCTATGTTTTCCCCCTTCCCTCCCACCTCCACAACTGACCCTCCCCCCTTGCTGAGGTTGTAAAGTTCATTTTCAACATAGTGTTTTGTACATCTCATTGTTACAATGGGTCAATCTGTATCCTTATTTAAGCATTTTGTTTTTTCCCTTCTCCTCCCCGAATTAGAGAAGCGTATATACAAGATACAGGGCACCGACATCAAATACAGTGAAAATTGGGGTTATACCATGGGGGAGGATTTGAGAATAATTTTGAATTTTGAAGATACTTTCTCTGCTAAGATGATTAATGGTCTACTTTGCTAGAATGTTTACTGTTGACAGTCAGAAAATCTTCCAGGAACTGGACAAGGTTTATAATTCCTCTGTCCCTTTCATGGATGAGGAAACTGAGCCAGAGAGAAGTCCTCAGCTCACAGCCATAAGTCAGTAGGTAATGAAACACAAACTCAAGGGTCTGCCTAGCAAGCATAAGCCAGTAGGTAGTGAAATGCACACTCAAGGGTCTGCCTCTCAAACATCAAGCTTTGTGGCCTAGGGTAGAAACAATTAATGAGAGAATTACCGTAGAACCCAGCAGTTCTACTTCTTCTGGATGTATGTGCACAAGAACTGAAAACAAGTATTAGAGCAGAAATTTGTAACATCCACAGTCAAAGCTGCCCTATTCATTTTGTTTTGTTTTTGTCTTCAGGTATAAAGGCAAAAGGGTGGGAGACTATTCAGTCCTTTGACCCCTAACCTGTGTAGACTTTACCTCCCACATGCTATCACTTGGTTTATGCTCAGCTGGTTAGGGTCCCAGGAAAGTCGTTGTTACAGGTTGAAAAATCTTGTGGAAATACATGGCTCTAAGTTCAGAAGGCCTGATTCTATGTTCTGATATCAGCAAAGTTTCTGAGAAGGACCAGTAAACTTCTCCCTTTGTTGATCTGACTTGGACCAGAAAAAAAAATAGTTTGGCTCAACCATTTTAGGTGGAACAAAACCAGAAAGGGAGAAGCAGCTCTGGGAGCTGCGTGGAGGCAGATCCAGAGGAGGGTGCTGGGAGTACGTACGTGTGCGAGAGAAGTCTGAGCAGTAGGAGTGTGCAAAGCACAGGGGAGTGAGGAGAAGTCACTCTTCAAGTTGTGAGCATCCATGGAATCCCAGGACATCTGGCAGCCACCTCTGTCACTTCCTTCTCCCATGGTACTGGAAAGAAAAAAAGCTTTTGACTCCCATCATCTGGCAAAGTGATGCTAGACCAGGCATCTCCATAAGTCAAGTCTGACTGATCTCATTCTGTTCTTCTATGCAAATCCTACGTTGGGTCTCTAGGGCCTCCAAAAGTGGCCACCTCAGAAAAGCAAGCAGAGCATGGTTGGCCAGTTCTTCAACAATTGAGGAGAGAATTACCGTGGAAATCCAGCAGCTCTACTTCTGGATGTAGGTGCACAAGAACTGAAAGCAGGGACTTGAGCAGAAATTTGTAACATCCACCGTCAAAGCAGCCCTATTCATAGTCACCAACACAGTAAACAACCGAAGTATCCATTGGCAAATGAGTGGCTAGATATGTACTATACATACACCACAAAGTAGTATCCAGCCCTTAAAAAAGAGGAATTCTGATAAACAACATGGAAGACAACTAGTCACATACCTCTTATGTAAGATGTCAAAAACAGTCAAATTCACAGAGTTTGCAAGGAGAACAGGAACTAGCGGGAGGGGGATGGACAGTTGTTAGTGGGTATAGAGTTTCAGTTTTGCAAGATTCAAAGGCTCTGATGTTTTCCTTGTAACTATTCTTCACACTAATAGACAGTATATGCAAAAGTCATTATAGTGATGTTTTATGTTATGTTCTTTATCAAAAATATTTTATTTTAAAACTGAGGAAAAGCCTGCTTGCTCTTTGCCACTTGAATGCAACTATTTGAATTGATATGAAGGAGGGAGCTGAAGTTTTCCCTCCGTGGGCTGGTCCAGGGAGGGTGGAGGGTGGGAAGGGAGCTCAGAGAGGGGTAGAGGTGGGGACACCTCTCTTTTCCTTCATGTGAAAGAGAAACCACGTTGTACACAGGCATGGCTCACCATAAAGTGGACAACTGGGTTCTCCACATTTCCTCTCAGAGTTGTCCAAGGACCCACATCACCTCCTGTTCCCCTCAGTCAGCAAGGCTCTGGTCCAAAGAGTAGAAGGTGTCTGCACTGCATGCTGGTCCGTTACACAGGAGCTTGCTGGATACTTTACTTATTACTGATCTTTGGTTGCAGTTTTCCCAGCTTCCTTTCTGGGAGGCTCTGTTATGGTATTCCCCCTCGGTTTTTTTCTTTTCTTTTTTTTTAAGTGTTATTGCATTTGCTAGGCAGGCCTTGGACCATAATCTTGTATTGCTGTGATTACAGATATGAACCAATATGCACAGCTTATTTGAGATTGGGGGCTCTACTAACCTTTCTCCCAGGCTGACCCTTAAGTTTCAGTCCTTCCAATCTGTGTTTCCCAAGGAGTTGAGACTTATAGGCATGAAATACCAGGCCTGACCCACAGAGCCCATGTGTGCATGTATGCATGCATGCATGTATGTATGTATGTGCATATTCATGTGTATGTGTGTTCGATGGGAGTGTGTATATGTATGATATGTACAAATGTGTCTATGTGCAATGTGTATATATGTGATGTGTGTGTGTGTATATGTGTGATATGTGTGCGTGTGTCTGTATATGTTCTGTGTGTGTCTATACACATGTAAATGTGTGTATGTAAGATGAAGAAAAGGTAAGAGCTAAAGGGAAGTGTTCATTTTCTAAGTTATTTGGCTCAACTCTTTAGTGGTTGGAATTGCTGTACTGAGAGGGAAAATGCCATCTTAAGACCATTCTAACATAAGCAATGTAAAAGCACATGTTGCTTTATGTACAGTATACCATGGTCAGTGTGCTACCATGGGCCCCTGGTGAAGGAGAGGGACAGAACTTGTGCTCACATAGCTCCTTCTGTGCTTCTGCTATGAGCCCAGCTTAGGGGCTTGTTCCTGCCACCAGAGTTCAAAGTTCACATCAGTTTAGAAGTTACAGAGCATGTAAGAGTATGCTTTGGGCATCTGAAAACATTGTGAAGGAGATGATTCAGGAAACTTAAAAAAAGAAAAGAAGGATCTGGAACTTTTCAATGTAACGCAGACTGACAAACATTCTTTCGGTTCATCTTGTATAAGTAATGACCATCAGAAGCCTATTGTTTAGGGTTTTTTTTTTTGAAAGCTGTGACATTCCTGAGGCTTGTTTTTGTTTTTTTGTATATTTTTTAACAGATTTAGTTCGTATTCTGAATATTCATGGGCTTCAACAAAACAAAACAATAGAAAAACCTTGACATGAACTCTAAATAAAACTGCTCAGCAAGATTTTTAACTGAATTTTGAAACAAGATGGCTCTCCCCATAAAACCACCAGTAATTGTGCAGGACCTCTCCCCGTTGTGAAGTGTCGTATCTGAATAAATGAGAACATCTAAATGTTCTCCAAACTTCGATTGCAGTTAGCCATTAGTTTCTCCTTTCACATTAAACCTGCAGCACGTCCCTTGGTTGGGAGCAAGCTCATCAACATACCTGCATTTACTGAAGGCTTGTGGTCATAACGAGAGAAGCAGCTGATGATGCTCCTCTAGCTGGGGGGCCTGGGAGGGAGGGATAAAGAATGTGTCCCACTGCGCAAGGGACTCTCGATGCTACCATACCATGTTGTCCCTGACAGTGGCATTCTGAGCAGTTGGCAAGTGACAAAAGGAAAGACTGGTTTTGTGATGATCAGTTTCTGGGCAAACTCTGGAAACAGAAGCTGCTTTTGAGTACAGAAGGATGTGAGTCAGAAGGATTTGATTTATTTTCATTCGGAGGTGACCTGCCCATTCTTCTATTCCTCCACTGTCTTAATCCAGGACCTGAGTGGAGGAGGTACTGTCATTTTCTCCAGAAAACTGACCCGAAGTAGAAACAGCTCTGTGCATGGGGCACTGGGAACCAGAAGGCCCATTCTGATTTCAAATAGTCTTGGCAGTTTCTGTCACGAAGATAGTCTTTCCATCTGTAAAATGGGGAGAATTCCTGGCTGACCTCTACTGGGCTGTAAGAGATATTGAGCAAGAGACGGCATAGAGCTCTTGGCTGTCTCTCCTTGGTTATTTTAAAGCCTGGCTGAGCCATCTGTCACCTTGAACTTCCTGCTGAGGTGAACTGCAGAATTTCGATATCTTTCAAACAAACCTTACTCTTCCAGTCAGAGAAAGCGCTAACCACTGAAAAATGAATGAATGAAGATTCAGGGGAAGGGGCAGAAAAAGCAGCCAACGTGGAAGCTGTTGTCATATGCCTTTAGGAAGGGGTGAGCAGAGATACTTGGTGGAGTTTAGAGGACAGCATGGAGACTTGCTGAGTCAATTCTTCTTTGGCTCCTGTACATTGTGATTCAAGAAAAAACAAAACCAGACCTGTTTTTTGGTGGGTTTTTTTTTTTTTTTCCAATTGTGGAGCCTGAACTCAGGGCCTGGGCGCTGTCCCTTAGATCTTCAGCTTAAGGCTAGCACTCTACCACTTGAGCCACCACACCACTTCCTGCTTTTTCTGATTATGTGGTGCTGAGGAATCGAACCCAGGGCCTCATGCATGCAAGGCAAGCACTCTACCACCTTCCCAGCCCCCAGACCTGGGTTTTGGACTTCCAGACCTCTGTTGAACATCACCTCTGGTCATTAGGAATTTCTGAGATCACTGGAAGTGGGAACATGAGGACCCTGTAGCTGCTCGGCCTATTCACTCACTGAGGGGGTGCAGAGGCTTGCAGGACGGCCTGGCTTTGTAATGTTCTGAAAATCTCAAAGCAAGTTCTCCTTGGGCAAAGGCCTGGTAGAGGGGTCTGAAGCTGCCCAGCAGAGTCCTGTCTATTCCCTTCAAGTCTCAGTAAGGGAACTGCTCTGGGCCATGTGGCAGAGACCTACACACTTCTGCCTTAGCAGAGCTTACCTGTCTGCCCTGGCTGGCGAAGAAGCTATAGGGTGAGTTGGAGTTGCTCATCAGGCAGAAAGACATGACCATGTTGTAACCTAAGATTTATTTCTATGAGGGAGGGAGCCCATACGGCTCTAGCTTTTGCCTTTGGGGGAAGAAATTGTCTTGGTAAAATCAATAGGAACAGCAGCCTTAAACGAAAGGAATAAATGGCATCTAGACAGAGCCCAGGTTCCTTCCAGCCCCCGCTCCCCACCCCCGGCACAGATTGCTTGCATCCCACCTGATGGGCCGCCTCTACTGTGTATTTCAGAATCCTGGCAGAGAAAATTCCAGAGGACTATGTCATGCTGACAAACAGTTGAGACTCTTTTGAAGCCAAAGGGAGCCGGACAGACACTGTCAAATTTGACAAGATAGAGAAAGGGAGAGGATCAGCTAGGCCTTTGCTCAGGCCCCTGGAGAGATGGTGTCACATCTGTCACCAAATCTACCCAGAAGGGAAGCCTTGGGCAGCCCACAGGCTTTGTAGGGCCCAGCTCTATTATCAGCATCTCCCTAAGCTATCAGAGCCCACAGGCAGCCTGGGCAGCCAGGCTGAGCATACAGCAAAGCCTATGATTACAAAGGGCAGCTGGGCTCCTGCACCTTCTTTTCTACCTGGGTCTGTGTGGGGCCTATCCTGGAGAGGAGATTAATGGTAGAGCATAACAGACACATAGAATCCTATCCATGTCTCCTGCCTCAAATGCCTTTCCCATTTCCCATACTTTCCTCTGTGTGTGTGTGTGTGTGTGTGTGTGTGTGTGTGTGTGTGTGTGTGTGTGTGTGTGTGTATACACCTGTACTGGGGCTTAAGCTCAGGGCCTTGCACTCTCATTTAGCTTCTTCATTCAGGGCTGGCACTCTACCAACTGGCCCACACCTTCCCTTCCACTTTTTGGTGGTTAATTGGAGATAAGAATTTCAATTGGGTGGGTGGGGGGGGCAGGGGAAGGATGGGAAGGGATGGGAAGAGGAAACAAAGGAGGAGGCTACAATGCTTGATAAGAAATGTACTCATTATCTTGCCCATGTAATTGTAACCCCTCTGTACAGTATTTTCACAATAAAAATTTTTTTAAAAAGAATTTCATGAATTTTCTCTGGGTTGGCTTTGAACTGTGATCTTTAGATTTCAGTCTCCTGAGTAGCTAGGATTACAGGCATGAACCACTGGTGCCCAACTCACACATACATTTTTGAAGACTAGACAGAAATGAATTTATATTCACAATGAAAAGGATATAACACTTTACTCTTTTCTGTTTCACCTTCTAACCACTATTTTCTGTGATGATTTGAGTTTATTTTTGTATTATCAAAACAACAGAATTTCCTAAGTACATCCAAAGCAAATTGTGCATTTCAGCTCAAAACTAAAAACGTAACTAAACATGTAATTGGACAGTGAAGTGTACAGGGACAGTCTTTAGTAAATATTTATGAAATGCTCAAGATTTTCCAGCCTTAGGCATATGCAGGAAGCTGCTGGGCTCTTTCCCCCAGCCAGCCATCCACTGGTATACCTTGGTGAGAGACAGAGCCAACATTATGGGAAGCAGAAACAGCCAAATCCTGCCTGAATGTCTGACTCACAGATTATGAGACATAGTGAATTGTTATGTTTAAACCATAAAATATAGTTTGTTTCCCAGCCATAGATAATATAGCGGTCCTACCTTCCAGTTTAGTAATTACCTATTTATCAAGATTCTTCTTTTTTACACTGCCAGGACAAAAATTCTGGGAGCCAAGCATTAACAAAGCATTGTTTTTAAAGAAAAATTACAGATGTGTATAAAGCATTTAGAGATTTGGGTATTATATAATAACCAGGAACTTCAGCACCTGTGATTATCTCGCCTTTTCCCTTGGCATAAATTTTCTTCCTTCAAACTTTTAGGGTTGTTTCTTTCTTGAGTGATATTTACCAGCTTGTCTGGAATGTTGTTTCTCTTACTGTTGGGGGCTGGAAGCCTGGAAAGTATTTCCCAGTGTCCTTGCCAACAGGTCATTTAGTGACATCCAGATGTACTTATGTGTGATGTAGAAGGACCAGAGAGGCAGAAGCTACATCGCTGCTTCTTTGCAAAAGAGGGCATAAACAGGGTTTCATAAGATAGCAGATTTTGTATTGACATTTTTTTGTGAATCATCCACATCAGGGCAAGCAGATGTGATAACCGCATCCTCCACTCCCCGAAGTTCCTATATCTGAAAGGCGACAGTCAACTTGGAAATTTTGGCTTCCCTGACTCCTCATAGACCTTCTAGGAGTTCTGTATGCATGCAGTTGCTTGTCTTAAATCTCTTTCCTGCCTGAAGTATCTAGGTAATTTATGTTTTCCCTTTAATGTTTATGAACTCTGAGATTTAGTCAAATGATGAAAGTCAAAATACAATAGTTTCTACATACACACACACACACATTTTTACAAATAGCTACGATCTACTCTGTAGATTTGAAACACAAACACACAAAGCAATAGCTTTGGAGGGCAATAGCTGTGCAGGAATCATAGAATGGAAAGAAAAATAAACAAACAAATAAATAAATGGTACAGCTGTGTTTCTAGGGGCAGGAGAAATTAGCATTGTTCTTCCAATTCATCTAAGAAAGTTTTATAGCTAGCATAAACAGAATTAGCAAATAAACAAGAAGACACCTCTATAGACTTGAATTTCTGATAGATAATGCTGTAGGCAGAGTAGTATCCCACAGGAGATGCCCACATCGTGATCCTGAGATTCTGTGAGTGTATTACCTGACTGGAAATGGAGGCTTTTGGGTGTCATTTAGAGTGAGGACCTTGACACAGTTCGAGAAGACTGTAGTGTACAGGTTTACTGGGCCTGGTGTATCAACTGAGTCCTTGAAGGTGGAGAGCTTTTGCCAACAGCAGTCAGAGAGACAGAAAGAGAAAGAGAGAGATACAGAGGAGAAGTGGCTAGGAAGTAGAGCAAGAGAGATATAACATTTTTGGCTTTGAAGAGAGAAGAAGGGGCCATGAGCCAAGGAATGTGGGTACCTCAGAAAAGGTAAGAAAACGGATTCTCCCCCAGAGCCTCCAGAAAGGACTATGTATCTCATTTCAACCCTGTGACATCTGTGCTTCGACTCAGCTTCTAAGCCACAGAACTATAAGTTAATGTCTGTTTTAGGCCGACTGAGTTTGTGTTAATTGGCTAAAGAAGCAATAGATAGCTAATATAAGCAACAGCTGTTTTTTAGTGTAAACTCGGCTCCTATAGTGTTTGGAATGTAAGTATGCCTCTATTTTGAAGTCAGAACATACTGGAGTCTTGCATTTCACCTAGCAGTCCATTTTATAGGAAATTAGAATTCTAAAGCTGCTTCCATCTACCCATGTCTCCATCCATTCCTCTAGGGGATTCACAGAACTTACAGTATGCATGAACATAGGCAATATACCTAGTCTATTTCATTGGACCCCACAACTTTGGGGCATAGGTATAATTATGCCTATTTTATATAGTCTATGCAAAGTTCAACAATCTATTCAAGGTCTGATAGGTAGCAGGGCAGCTGTAGATGATCCATGTTGCTTTTACTCCAAAGGCTGTTCTGCTTTTATCTCAGGCTAGTATAATCGACTGGGCCTTCCTTTCTCAGCTTACCCTAAAGGGTATGATGAAGTTTCCATATCTTCTCAACCTACTCTCTCACCCAGACCAGGAATCTCATAGCTGGCCTTCACCTTTTCAATATCATCAAAACTGCTTTCTCAAAGGTCAGCACAGGCCCTCGAATTTCCATCTTTTTACCTTCTCTATAGGATGAGGACTTGGTGGTTTCCCCATCACCAAACCTACCCCCACACAGAAATTGTATGCTGTCAGCGATGCTCTTTCTATTATTCTTTCTCTTTTCTTACTCTTACTTTTCTCCCCAGTGCCAAGAATCAAACCCTAGGCCCTGTGCATGTTCATCAAGGGCTCTACCACTGAACTCTATCCCTTGCTCTATTTGTCTCCTTACCACTGCAAGGGATAGCTTGGGTTCTCCCCCATTCTCATTTCTTTATTTCAACTCCCTCAGAAATCTCAGCTTCGACTTCATCTCTGCTGAGAATTCCTCAATACAGTCTTCAGCCTAGCTTCCTCCTTCTTCCCCATCTCCCACTCTACCACTCCTGGTGTCTGAAGGAGATGGTGCTCTCCACATACACAGGGTGAGTCTGACTCATTGCCTTTGCTTCCGTCCCTAATGAAGGAGGGGAGTAGTGCTCAGTTCTTCACAATACCTTTTATATTCCTTCCCTCATCTCTGCCATTCTGCTTTCCTGATCAGCCCTAAGTTTCAGATATGAACTTTGGTGTCCTCCTGCCTCAGAAAAAAATCCAGCCAGGCAACATGCCTAAAACATGCTATAAGTCTAGACTTCGCCTCAGAACTGGATCAACCAATCTCTGGGATGGGTCCCAGGCACTAGATGTTCTTAGGTTTTCTGTAAGCTTATTATTAGCTTTCTTTGGTGGCTGTAACAAAGTATCACCAACTTGGTGGTTAGAATAGCATACATTTATTCTCTCACTGTTCTGTCAGCCAGAAGTCTGAAATTTAGGTGTAGCCCCTTCTGGAGGCTGTAGTGATGAATCCACCTCCTCACTTTTCTGATATTTCAGAAGCTGTCCTGTTCCTTTCTTCATTGTTGACAACATCACAACACCTTTTCTCCAGCTGTTTCCCTTGTCACATTGGCTCCACAAGTCCTCACCTTTATAGGGTACGCTTAAAAGTACACAGGTTTAAGCCATGGCTAGTCATGCGGGGGAATGGGGGTTGTGGTTAACCTATGACACAAAGTTATTCTAAGTTGCAGTAATATTTGAGAACCTTCCTTATAACTGAGTGACTTTCTCCAGTCTTCTCTCCAACCCATGCTGGGTAATGTCTTTTTGATACACCGTCTTTGTTATGACCAGTCCATGATGAATTGCCACCTCTACTGTCAGAACACATTTCAAACTCCTTAGTCTGGAGTGGGCTCAGTGCACATAGATGTGGGGACTCTTGATCTAACAAGGTCCATTCTCCTGTCTTCTCCACATGCCCACTGTGCTTCGGGTATGCTAGTTTTTCTCAGAACATGCTCTGTGTTAGCTTTTTCTGTTGGAATTTTTTCTCTGATGTGTAAAGCTTTCCTCATTCTCCGGTGCTCACTCATATCTTGCTTTTGAACAAGCTGCATTCCTCTGTAACACAGTGCCATAGATAGGGAGACTTGAACAACAGTTGATTATTATAGTTCTGTAGACTGGAAGTCTAAGATCAATAAGAATTATTCGTGTGTGTGTGTGTGTGTGTGTGTGTGTGTGTGTGTGTGTGTGTGTGTGTGTGTGTGTACTGGGCTTGAATTCGTTTAGCTTTTTTACTCAAAGCTGACAGCCTACCACTTGAGCCACAACTCACCCTCCAGCTTTTTAATTAGACGTAAGAGTCTCTCAAACTTTCCTATCTAGGCTGACTTCAAACCATGATCATCAGGTCTCAGCTTCTGGAGTAGCTATGATTATAAGCATGAGGCACTAGCACCCAGCTAACAAGGGTTATTCATCTGAGAGCTGTAATGGAAGCATCTGACCCAAGTGTTTTCCTTTTGGCTTGTGGATAGCCATTTTTCCCCCACAGCTCTTCACATTATCTTTCTTCTATGTGTGACTTTCTCCTTTATATGGACACTAGTCAAATAGAAATAGAGGCCATTATAATTAAACTCATTTTAACTCAATTACTTCTGAAAAATACCCTCTCACCAAATAAGGTGATGCTCCAATACATTGAGAGTTAGAATTTCAACATGTGAATTAGAGCAGGAGGGGTGATACAATTCTAGCCTATTACCGTCCTATTTGGTTCCTGAAGTCTCATCTCCTCCTGTCCTCATCTAAACAAGGCAATGATCCCTGTCCATTTATTTGGAAAAATAGTAACAAACTAGACTTGGTTGTATCTCACTTGAAGCTTCTGAACAGTGACATATGTATGTGTATGTGTGCACACTGGTATGGATGCATACGTTTGAGTTTTTCCCAAATAGAATCTGAACTTTGAAGATGATGTCTTGACCTGATGGCACTCATGATTCCTGCAACCTATGTCCCCAGTAAGTAAGTATTTGTAGATTCAACTTGAGAAAACTGGAGACAGTTTTTTGGGGGTGGAGAGTGAGCAGAGATGTTGGAAATGATCTGACATTGTATAGTATTGAATAATGGATACTTTCAATACCTTTATTGGAAAGAAATTAAGAGAATGCTTTCACATGGCCTAGTAACTAAAAACTATAAGGCACCCAAAGAGGATAAGAGAGAAAGAGAGAGGAAAGAGAAGACAGATAGATCAGAACAGCCAGTTTCTACTCAAACTAATGAATCAAGACTGAATGAGTCAAGGCTACTAGCATTTTGCATCAGCATCATCCCTACCTTACTCCTCCTCCTCCTCCTCCTCACCAGCCCCACTCTTCAGTGATAATGTGATGCTTCAGAAAGCTTATCAAGCCAATACAAGTGCTGTGAATCAGGAACTCTGCCAACACCTTGCGTGTTTCTGATTAGTCCTCTGCCTGCCAGGTTCAGCTCTTCTCACTTCCACAGAAGTAGTTCACATGTTAGCAAGTGGAGGCCTCCCAGGGAGGGTTGTCTGTGTAGGAACTCTTATCTTCATAACGTAAGGATCTCCAGAGCTGAAGCAGGAGGGTCTTGATACTGCGAAGAAGCATGAGCCCACATGTGTCATCCCTCCAGAGAGGTGCACTATGACTGAGCCCTTTAAGAAGATGATGGAGCAGAACCTGGAATCAGCGACTATAAATAAATCTCCTCTAGCTTGAACTAGCTCCAAACTTTAAGCAGCTGGTTTATCTAAACCATTACTCAGTCCCTTCTGTATCCTTCTACCCTACCCTGGTCTCCCTTGGGACTCTATAGTTTTTCCACACTTAACCAGCATTTCTGGTTTCCAGTTCTTCTGTTCTTTTCTTTTCTTCGCAGCTGTGTTTCTTGTCATTGTGACCAGGTCACATCAGCTGTCCCTTCATGGTGCTGACGCTGGGAACCTGCTCCAGCTTCACCCAGGCTTGTCTATAGATGGGGATTTCTGGGCTTCTTTTTAGCCCAGTGACCCTGTTATTTTCACATCCTCCCCCATGGAGCCTGGATGCCCAGGAATGGCTACCTCCTCTGCTGCAATTCCTAAGTGCTTACCAAGTATTATCTCGGTCTGCTCCTTTCTTGCCGCAGCTGCCACTCTCAGAGGTGGAAGGGGAATCTTCGGGAGTCAAATGCTTGCTTGAGTGGGTTGCTTTTCCCTCTCAGAACTCCTGAGTGTGGGCTTGGGTTCATCCTCATGGCCTCTAAACTACTGGAGCAGCTGGAGGTTATTTTTGAAGCAGGGGTATTAAAGGAGCAGCCAATGCAGTTGCCTGGAGCTTTCCTTCATGTGCGGGAGGTCAGGGGCTAGGGCAGAGTAAGGCAGCCTAGCTAAGTTGGCTTCCTGGAAAATGAGCTGGGTTGCTTTCAGCCTGGATCACATACTTTCTTTCAAAGTCCTTTCCATCGACTCTTCCCTCTTAACCTCTAAACTCATTCCCAAGAGTCATGGGTCTGGATTACCTCATTTTCAACTACTAAGCTACTCAAGCAACAGTTCCCTTGACCTTCAGGGATATCTTTCCCTGTTTTCTCTCTATAGGATGTATCTAACCTAAATATACATGTATCATAAATTCTGTGCTTTTCCTCAGCATTTGGAGTGGAACCTAGGGCCTTGTGCTTACTAGGCACAGTTGAATTATAATCCTATTCCTTTTGTTTTATTTTGCTTTTGAGATGGGATCTTGCTAACGTTTCCAGGATGGACTGGAAGATTCTCAAGGTTCTTTTCTGCCCTCTTACTAGTGGGGATTACAGGTATGCATCACCAAGTCAGCCATGATTCTTTATCCATGGGTAGACACATTTTAAAAAATATATTCTATATATCTTTATGTGCTCTTTGCTATATAATGGGAATTTAGTGATCTGTATCATACAAAATTGTATTTTAAGTTATGTGCAAGGACAGAAAAATCTAAAATTAAAAGAACGCAAATCAAAGTTTAAGAGGTGGGTTTCTCTCTTGTAAAGCCAGTAGAAGAAAGCTGCTTTAAAACTCTTACTTGCTTCTTACAGGCAGAATTTCATCATCTGATCGCACTAAGCTGCAAAGAAAGCTGGGTAACAATAACATGGCCTTTACTTAGGACTGCCATATGAGCTTGCTAAAAACTATATTACCAGAAAAGGACCGTAGAGAACAATTAACAGCTTCTACCAAAAAAATGTCTATTCCAGAACTTAATTTTGAGGGCTCTTGGTAAAATAAAAAGGTATGGGCCTGAAATTGTAAACCAAAAGTTTGCTCCACTCATGCAAATCATTATCTAGAATTGTGTACAAGCATATAAATTTATAAACACCAATACATTCATAACATATACTTAAAGTAGGCAAAGTGAGGAATATATTGGGAACATTTTTAAGCTGTTTCTGTAAACCGTAATGACTGGTTCTGGAATGTTTTGCTGGAGATTGCAGTAATCCTCTGAGCTATTAAGTTGGTCAGTTACTTTCAGCAGATCAGCCAGAAATTCAGATGGTGAAATCCTTGAAATCTCTTGAGTCCCAGTTGCCAGAATTATTTCAACCTCTGCTAGGACACAATGCCCTGTGGGCTTCCGACTCTGTCCTTTTATGGAGCAGTGGCCTATGTAGACTGACATTACCAATCTACAAACTGTAGGAAAGGTGTGTGTAGGTTACAAGTGCAGATTGGAAATCTGTTCACAAAAAGTAAGTGAAGCACAAGATGAAATATCTTACTAAAGAATTTTATGTGCCTTTAGCAGACATAACCTTTGAAAGATGCTCTCCATCCAATAGAAACCAATATCATCTTTTGGGGTTTTAGGCTACCTTTTAAAAAGAAACAAAAATTTTAATGAATATTTTTTCTTTTTCATATGAAACAATTAAAAAATTGAATTAATTTATTTATTTTGTCCAGAGGTACTGAAATGTTGCCAAGAAGAACCTCCAGCCTGATTGGAAAGTTGTAAACTTAAAAGTAGTGTATGAATATTTTTAATAATAAATTATAATTATATTATACAATTATAACATACTATGTTACAGGTACTTATGTAATTACAATTATACAATGTAATTATTTAAACATATAATTGCATTATATGTTAAATATACATATATATAATTCTAATCATATATATTTAAACATTTCAAACATATTTCGTGTGTGTGTGTGTGTGTGTGTGTGTGTGTGTGTGTGTGTGTGTGTGTGTAAAAAGAGAGAGAGAGT
The DNA here is from genome assembly GCF_024711535.1 of Dipodomys merriami. Lineage (NCBI taxonomy): Eukaryota > Metazoa > Chordata > Mammalia > Rodentia > Heteromyidae > Dipodomys > Dipodomys merriami. The sequence goes on along the minus strand of NW_027203382.1, from coordinate 26,331,736 downwards.
ATATATACACCCATCATCTTGGGGCTTGAATTCAGGGCCTGCGTGTTGTGTCTGAGTTTTTGTACTCAAGACTAGCATTGTACCACTTGAGCCACAGATCCACTTCCAGATTTTGGTATTGTAATTATAGATAAGAGTCTCACAAATTTTTCTGCCAGGGCTAGCTTTGAACTGCAATCCTCAGATCTTAGTCTCCTGAATAGCTAGGATTGCTGGTGTGAATCATAGGCACTCAGCTCAAACATCTGTCTTTAATCAATAGATTTTTTTTAAAAATTAGATTATATTTTCTAAAACATATAATAGTTATCAACTAGGAGCTCTTCTCATTAAAAAAAAATCCCTTTCTCATCAATGATTCCATAATGCCTTTGCCAGTCTCATCTTCCCCAGTACCATGATAACAGTAAGTTCCCTGAATTGCATTTCTAAATACCCAAAGCTATTTTGCTAATAATTCTGTAATAGGCCATTTATTATCAAAGTCATATAGTCCCAGGCAGAATAATAAGTTAGGAATGTTCTGTGGGAAGAATGTTTTCTGTGGCAGCCTAACGATATTAAATACCTTGTAACCCAGTGCCACCATTTAATTTCCTTGCTTGTTTTTGCATTTGTCTTTCTATCCCTTTAGCACAGCATCCTGTATCATAGCATGCTAGATGGAAGAAGCACTTACAATTAAATGGGGGAAAGTAAGGCAGGCACCTCTTAGTTTATACCTCTAATCCTAGTTTCTCGAGGAGGTTGAGAGCCGAGGCTCAATTAGGGTCAAAGCCATCTTGGGCAGAAAAGTTCTGAAGACTGTCTCCAATTAACAACAAAAAGAATTAAACTTGAGGTGTGGTTAAAGTGGTAATGCCAGAGTGAGTGAAAGAGTGAGAAGATCAAGTAAGAGGCCCTGAAAAAGTAGGTGCAAGTAGTGGGGAAATGTAAAGACCTAGCTTGAGAAACAGTCCAGGCAGCAAGGCACCATGGTCCTGGTGCTACCAAACATGTTAGTGGATGGACGTCTGTCTTTGCACTGAGCACCTGAGGCACTTCACAAAAAGGAATTACAAAAACACAACTTTGATGGGGGGTGGGGGAATGGGACTTTTAAAAAAATCAAGTGGACCTGGATTGGAAGGATCAACATCATGAAAATGGCAATACTTCCCAAGGCTATCTACAAATTCAATGCGAAACCTATCAATATTTCAACCTCATTCTTCAAGGAAATAGAAGAGGCAATCCAAAAATTCATATAGAACAATAAAAGACCCCGAATAGCAAAAACAATCCTTAACAGAAAGAACAGTGCTGGAGGAATATCAATAACAAATTTCAAACTCTACTACAAAGCCATAGTAATCAAAACAGCTTGGTACTGGCACAAAAACAGACCTCAGGACCAATGGAATAGAATTGAAAACCCAGAAATGAACCCACAGACCTATAGCCATTTAATCTTCGATAAGGGAGCTAAAAAAATAGAATGGAAGAAAGACAGCCTCTTCAGTAAATGGTGCTGGCAAAATTGGTTAATCACTTGTAGAAAACTAAAGCTAGATCTTTATATATCATCCTGCACCAGAATCAACTCCAAATGGATCAAAGACCTCGGAGTCAAAGCAGACACTGTGAAAACATTACAGGATGGAATAGGAGAAACCCTAGGTCTCCTTGGCACAGGCCGAAATTTTCTTAAAAGAGATCCAGAAACACAACAAATCAAAGAAAGGTTGGACAAATGGGATTGCATGAAATTGCAGAGCTTCTGCATGGCAAAGGATTTAGCTAGCAAGATCAATAGAAAGCCCATGGATTGGGAGAAGAGCTTCACTAGCCATACAACGGACAAGGGTCTCATATCTAAAATATACCTGGAACTCAAAAAATTAAATCCCCCAACAACAAATCCTCAAAGAAACAACTGCCCAATAAATAAGTGGGCTAAAGACTTAAAGAGAAACTTCTCTGAATAGGAAAGAAGGATGGCCAATAGACACATGAAGAAATGCTCAACCTCTCTAACCATAAGAAATGCAAATCAAAACAACATTGAGATACCACCTCACCCCAGTTAGAATGGCTATAATCAAGAACTCTAATAACAACAGATGCTGGAGGGGATGTGGACAGAAGGGAACCTTACTGCATTGTTGGTGGGAGTGTAAACTTGTTTAACCACTTTGGAAAGTAGTGTGGAGGTTCCTCCCCTATGACCCAGCAATCCCACTTTGGGGCATTTACCCAAATGATCACAAACAAGACCATACTAAAGCTATCAGCACAACTATGTTTATTGCAGCATTATTTACCCTAGCTAAGATATAGAACCAACCCAGATGCCCCTCAGTAGATGAATGTATCAAGAAAATGTGGTATATATACACAATGGAATTCTATGCCTCCATCAGAAAGAATGACATTGTCCCATTTGTTAGGAAGTGGAAAGACTTGGAAAAAATGATATTAAGTGAAGTAAGCCAGGCCCCCAGAAACAGGTCCCATGCTTTTCCTTATTTGCAATAAGGTATATGTCTGAGACAAACAAACTGTCAAAGAAGTTGATATTAGGCGAAATGAACCCCAAGATAAGGATTCAAATGTTTTTTTCTTTCTTGCAATTGTTTCCAACATATTTATAAGATGATTTCTTTGTTGCTTTGTATGTTCCTCCCCCAGGGTATAAGCCCTGCTTTCACTGTATTTGATGCTGATATAATTTGTGGAGGGGAAGGGAAAAAAACAAACTGTTTGAATAAGGTTACAAGTGCACCCATTACAACAATGAGATGTACAAGATGTTATGTTGAAAACAAACTTTACAACTTTGTCTGGGTGGGGGGTGAGGGGTTGTGGGTAAGGATGGTAGGGGGGTGTGGGGATGGGGAGTGGAGAGGGGAAGGGATGGGAAGGGGAAACAAAGGAGGAGGCAACAATGCTTGAAAAGAAATGTACTCACTATCTTGCCCATGTAATTGTAACCCCTCTGTATGGTATTTTCACAATAAGAAAAAGAAAAAGAAAAAAAGAACAACAACAAAAAAAAACAAGTGGAATTTAATGGTTTGTTGTTTCAGGGTGACATTTTGGTACATAGTTTTAAATGGCTCATCAATCTAATAAACTGATAGTTAACAATGAATCCTTAAAAAAAAAACAAAAACAAAAAACAACATAACCATGACTGGAAAAATACCATATTAACAGCAAAAAGAATTGAGTCAAGCTGGGCACCAGTGGCTCATGCCTGTAATCCTAGCTACTTGGGAGACTGAGATCTGAGGATCATGGTTCAAAGCCAGCCAGGCAGGAAAAGTCCATGAGACTCCTATCTGCAATAAACTACTCAGATAACTGGAAGTGGCACTGTGGCTCAAGTAAAGAGCACTAGCCTTGAGATGAATAGCTGATGGACAGTGCCCAGGCCAAGAGTTCAAGTCCCATGACTGATCCTACCCAAAAAAAGAATTGAGTAAAAATGAGGTAGAAAACAAGATAAGGCATTTATCTTTCATTAAATCCCACTTAAATCATTTAGTTTTAGGTAAAATAAAGTATTTCTCTTTACCAAATAATTTTTAGTAATGTGAATTTACACATTTTATAACATTTTATAACTTACAGGTTTCTTTGAGGTTTAGATTTGTGCACATATGTTCAGGACCTATAATTAAATAAAATGATTAGAGCATTTTTTAACATGGAAAAATCCTGAGAATGTTGTTCTTTAGAAAAGGACTGTACAAGTTTGCAAAACAGAGAACCAGTGGTTTAAATTTTAGTGTCCCTCTTTACTTACACCTTAGTATCATTTCCCACCTGGATTTTTAGGTACACCCCTTCCCCCTGTCCCAGCTGTTCATGGTTATGTTCAGTTTTTTGTTTTGTTTTTGTTATTTTTTAAGATTCCTTGTTAACTATCAGTTTATTAGATTGATAGCCATTTAAAACTATGTGCCAAAACATCATCCTGAAACAGCAAACCATTAAATTCCACTTGATTTTTTTAAAAAGGTCCCCCCCATCAAAGTTGTGTTTTTGTAACTCCTTTTTGTGAACTGCCTCAGGTGCTTAGTGCCAAGACAGACATCCATCCACTAAAGTGTTTGGTAGTACCAAACCCCTCAGTTGCATCCAACTAATCTGAACCTCATTTTATTTAGTCACCTTTTCTGCTGAGGAGAGAAAGTCCCTCCCCCACCAGTGAGTAGAAGTGAAATGTCAGAAGGTTTGCATAATAACATTCAATAAATTAAAACATTAATTCATATTCAACACCAGAAAGCAAAGGTCAAGATGGTAGTGTCAGTTGGCAGAAGCCAATTCTGTGGGACCAGTAATTAATGAATTGAAGCTGTCATTGCAGGAAGTGAGGTATAAGAAGGAGCCTTTTGAAAATTGTGACAATCAAATTTTATACAAGGCACACAAGTTGAATTTACTACCTATTTCTGTACATATGAGTGTATGTATATATGTATATATATGTGTGTGTGTGTGCATATATTACATAATAGACATTTGATAATAGATATTATATTATATTATATATATTATATGTACTGTATATAATATCTATTATAGATTATATATATATAAATTATATCTATTTGGTATTATATAATATATAATATGTGTTATCATCTAAATTTTTATTTTCCTTGACTTCCATGGTTTGTCTTCCTCTCATTCTTTGGTTATATCCATCCTTGCCTCTACTGTCCCCAAAGCCTATTTTCCCTAAATGTGTCTGTCCTTGTGAAAGGGCTCTTCTTTAATTATTTAGTGCCTTTAACCCTTTCTGTTTTCCTTACGAATATAATCTCCTCCCTCCCCAATATATCAGTACTACTATTGATACTCAGATTTATAAGCAGCAATGAAAGCAGTGTGATAGGGACCCATATCCATCACACAGGAGCTAAGCAGAAGATCTGGGATTCAACCTCAGGTATTCTGGCTTGCGTCTGGGCTCCCAACGAACTTCTATGCTATTTCTGAGGTGACCATGCCAGAAGTAAAAGTGCAACTTATTAATATCTCATTCCACATTTCCTAGAAAACTGTCAGAATCCAAATTCACACTGCTACCATTTCATTTAGAAGCAAAATCCTAAGGAAGCAGTAATGATGGGGGAAAAAGAGAAGATCAGGGAGAGAGAGGGAAAGTAAAGTTTAAGGAAATATATGACCAGCCTGCTCACAGCTTCAAGGAAAGCTACTGCCTAGTCCTGAAAGCTGTCTTCAGAAAAACCATACAAACTTTCTGCAATTCTCAATAGCACATTCACAGGAAAAAGAAAGAAAAATGTATCTGCCAGTTCCTATCCCATTGGTCAAAGTTGGTCTCCCAAGATCATTCATATTCCAGCAGCAATGGGAAAGTGCCAGGACATGAGGCAAAAGCCTTCAAGTGTGGACAGTGGTGCAGTTATGGGTGCCCATTAGCATCTAGGGTCTTAGCACTCTCTAAAGCAGGCTATAGTGGTAGCTGAGGTAGAAGGAACCTGGCTCAGTGAGTACAAGTTCTTGCTTTACTCTAGGTGAAATCCACCCAAATGAGCAGATAGATGGAGATGATACTAAGTAAAAGGCTGTTGGATAGTGTATTATATACTCACATGTAGATGCATGGAATAGGCTGGATTTAGACTTATTTTACACTCTGTCTTCATTCTAGTGGTACTGCAGAGGGGCCAGTGAGGACACTATCCCTTTTGACACTATTAATCACCCAATCACAACATGATTGAACATAACTGATAAACTAGGACTTGGGACCTATGCCTTAACTTTCTAATGGGGGCAGAATCATGGGTTGTAAACATCTTACAGTCTCCCCCAGACTACTTGGCAATCTAATGAGATCATAAATAAAAGGATCTAACTTCCTATGATGCAGAGTACCCATAATTTTATAATACCTAGATTCTATATATTAATTTAGCTTGAAGCTCTAGAACACAAGCCCATTGAAAGTGGATGGCTAATCTTTTTTTTTATTTTAACTCTTATCTCATTTGGTAAGATGAACAACTAATGTTTGTTTGTCAACTTGACTACAATTTTATATCCAAGTCCGGCTATATAATTTGAAGGGCTAAGGACAAAATGAAAATGTAAGATTTATGTTTAAAAAAACAAAACAACAGGAAAATAGTATTGTGAAAGATATTGATGTATAAAGCTTTCTCCTTAAAAATGCTATTACTTAAAACCGTAATAAGAATAATTGCAAAAAATGCCACAGTTTTACACAATTAATACAAACAACAAATGAATGCAACATTGTGGTTGCTCACAAATATTTTTGCCTCATTACCAGGCAAGTTCATCAAGTTATCAAATTTATACTTTCCATAACTATGTCACATGGTTAGATGTCAATGATCTTGACAAACCAATAATTCTGATCATTTTAATTTGGAGAGAAATCTGTTGATGCAACTATTACTGAAGTTAAGAGTATTTTGTAGTTTTCTACAGGATTAATTTTTGATAATTTCAAAGTATAAACATTTTAGCATATCTAAATCTGATGATTTTGTGGGACAAGTATTCAAAAGAAATTTGATGCTCTAAACCAAATTAGTTTTGAATTAAGTCTGTATTTCATTATTTATGCCAGTTTACACAATGGCTTCTAATGTTTCTTTGACATTGCCTATAAACTTGTGCAAGTCACACAGGGAGCCACAGGGGCTTTCTAATTCATATACGAACACATGCATTCTAATGTCATGGCTTCAATTCCAAAGAAATTTTTAATTCAAAGTTGTTTTCTTCATTGATAATTGGTTCATTTAAAACATCATATAAAATAGTAGGTTTGGTGTTTGTTTTCCCATTTCATACTACAACTTTCCATTGCTAGTTCTAAGCCTGTGGGTATTTGTAATATTACAGAACAATTTGAAACTGGATTTCGTGGTAGGTATGGTGGTGCAGGCTTGTGCAGTACTCAGGAAGTGGAGGCCAGAGGATCTCTGAGATCGAGGCCATTTTGTAGACTGAGTTGTCTAATGAGACTCTGTAGGGTTCAACAAGAGCTGAGGGCATAGCTATAGAATAGAGTGCTTGCTAATATACAAAGCCCTTGGCTGGGTCTCTAGCACAAAACAAAACAAAACGGAAGTCCCGGAGATTCTGAATCCTGAAGAATTCCCAAACTTCCGGGTATGCGTTATTCTGAAGTCTCTGTGATCACTTCTACATTGTAATAGTTTACTAGTGGAGTGCCAGCAGTTCCTGTTTCTGCACTTAGGTGGAACAGCTCATGTTTTTGTGGGACTGCAGGGTCAGACTCAGGGGACAGACAGGCCAGCTGACTCCCACTGAGAGTCCTAGCCCCATCCCCAGGTGGAGCTGCCATTTTGTCCTGGGGCTGTGACCCCAGGCATCCACTTCTGCTAGGCCCAGTTTGTTCCCCAGCCAAGCCCTCAGGGCGATGGTCACTGGACCATCTGGAGGCTGCTCATGAGCACTAGCCAGCTACTGGAAGGACAGCTTGCTGTGCTCTGCATTGTGTAGGCTTCATTCCAATCTGTAGATCTTCTCTGCTTGTGTAAAAAACTCAAAGATAGATTTATTCTGAATTTCATCTTGGTGACAACAGGCCATTAAACCATTTACATATAGGTTCTTCCAAACTTGGTGTCTGGGGACGCTGCAGTGATATGCCAACTGCATGCCCTGTTTATCTTATGTGAGGAGGACACCTGTCAGCTGTGGGGAAAATACCAGCTAGATCAATGGCATGCAAACATTTCAATTCTGGCAATGATAGTAAAAGTATGTTGGGCTGGGAGTGATGGTGCTTGCCTATAATCTCAGCTCCTTGGGAGGCAGAGATAAGAGAGGTCTTAGGCCAGCCTGGGTCAAAGTGGGAGACACTAGCTGAGAAACAAACTAAAAGCAAAAGAATGAGGAATGGCTCACTGGGTAGACCACGTAGAGAGGCTCTGCATTCAGTTCCCATTATCACCTCTGTTGAGACAAATAAAAGCACAGTAGTCCTTATAACTACACACACACACACACACACACACACACACACACCTATACATTATCTGAAACAAGTTTCCCAGAAACATAGCTTATAATTAGCACATAATCCCAGTTGCCGGCTGGTAGATCAACTCCATTTTTTTCAAAGGTGGCCTAACAATCCACTCAACTGATTTTACGACCTATTAATCAGTGACGACCCTAAGGTTTGATGCAAGTCGATAGCTCGATGATAATAGTCTCCAATTTGACACTTTCAAGCTTTACGAGAGAACCCATTATGGAACTGACCAATCTTTCTCAAAGGCAGCTGATGGAAAGGACAGTTGTAAACTCAGAAAGAAGTGTTTGTGAAGGCACACTACGCTCAAGGCTCCCCCTGCCTGCTTGAACATTGTTGTCAGTGACATAGGGGAAAACACGTTGTATTCGCATATTAATCGAGCTCAACGTCCATGCAGAGTGGCTGGGGGTGTCTGTAAACTGGTGGCCTGAGACTTGTGAATCAGATGGATGAGATAATGTCTGTGGCAGAGGTCAGCACCCAGGGCTACAGGAGTGCTGCCTCAGGGGTATACAGCAGGTTACCAGGCACTGCCGTGGATCATGTCCCCAAATACAATTTAGAAACAGCCAAAATGGAGTATGCTTCTGCTTATCTCCAACACAAAGGACCACAAAGACCATCAAGGCAATAAGTAGTTTACCTTGACAAATGACTTAAGAGACTCAGAAAAGACTTAATGTTAAAAAAAATCCCTTCTTCTTTGTACCAGTTAACTTTATGTGATAACTTGATTGAGGCACTAATGCCTAGATATTGGCCAACCATCATTCTGATATTGGGGATGAGGCTACTGTTTTAACTTGTAGACTGATTCATGTGGGTGCACCATAGCCAATGAATTGGAGGTTTGAGGAGAACAAAAGGGCTGGCCCGCTTCCAAGTAAGTTGGACCTGTCCTGCTTGACTGACTTCAAACTGAGCTATCAGCTTTTTCTGGGTCACAGGCCTGTGGCCTCTATCCTCTGAGCTCTCTTATGTCTCCAGCTTGCCAAGTCCCCTGGTAGGCTTTGGGACTCTTCAGCTTCCATTCTCACACAGGCCAATTCCTGTCCTATGTCACTGTTTCTAAGAATGTGTAACTATCCTATTCTACTTTTCTGAGAAGCATGACTTGTACACTGTAAAAAAAAACTTATAATTAACATTTTAAAAGCTCATGTCCTTTTTATTACAAAAGCAATGTAAATTTGTAGAGTATGACTGAAAAATAGAGAATAAAAAGAGATAAGGAGGAAGGATGGCAGGAAGCAGGGCAAAGGAAGAAAGAAAGAAAATGACAATATTATAATCCTATCAACTTTGGTCAACCCTATGAGAACCATATCTATTTCTATGTATGTCTATATAGAGATAGATATATATACCTATATATCCTTCTGGATGTAAATAGATTTATAAATGTATTTAATATTGTAGAAGTGAAATTATAGTTTACACTTGAAAATAGCTTTCATTTTTAAATCAATATGTGTTCAAACTGCTCTAACTTCTACATTGTTTATGGCTAATTAACATTGCATCTCTTATTCAATTTTATATTGTTGGTGCTTTGAATTGTTTCAATATTTTGGATATGCAAATAGTATTAACATCTTTACTCTTTACACATAACTATAATCTCCATAGTGGAATTTCTTGGATTTAAGAAAAGCACATTTGAAATGCGTTACACCCCTTTTGGGGAGTCATAGATTGCCTTTCAGAATGACTTGCCTGATTTAAATTCTGTTACTAGAGTATGAGGGTAAATAGAACGTACAGAAACACAGACTGAGAGAGGATGTAAAGCAGAACAAAAAATTCTCCCCAGGTCTTATGTTTTATCTTACATTACTGAGATGAGCATTCACAAAATATGGTCCACAATTTATGATGATTTGACTTATTTTTCAAATTTGTGTTGGTACAAAAGCCATATGGATTCAGTAAAAATCACAGCTTGAACCATGAGTTTGGATCTTTTCATGGGCTAGTGATATTCAGGTGTCATTCACCTGTGATGCTGGGTAGGTCCCAGACAGCAATGACCAGGGAGTTTATAGTATATTGTTGCTAAGCTATGTTGCAAGGTTAGGTATGCTCAAGGGGCTTTTCTTTTTCTTCTTTTCTTTTTCCTTTCCTTTTTCCCTCTCCTCTCCTCTTCTCGCTTCTCCTCCCCTCCGGTCTGGTCCCGTCCCCTCCCCTGTGTTTTTTCTGGGACTTAAACTCTGATCCTTGATTTTGGAGACCTAAGTTTACTATTTGAACTATAGTCTCAGCCCTTTTTGCCTTAGCTGTTTTTCAGACAGGGTCTTGTGCTTTTCTCCAGGGCCAGCCTTGGACCAAGGTTCTCCAGCCTTTGGCTCACAAGTAGCTGGGATCACAGGTATGCATCACCATCCCCAGCTAGGTGATAAGATCTCACTACATTTTGTTGGGGTTATTTTCAAACCATGATCCTCCCATCTCTGACTCCTGAGGAGGTAGGACTACAGTGTTCGTGTGTGTGTGTGTGTGTGTGTGTGTGTGTGTGTGTGTGTGTGTGTGTGTGTGTGTGTATGCTCTAGTGCTGATCCTAGGGCTTGAACTCAGGGCCTGGGCACTGTTCCTGAGGCTATTGTTTTGCTCAAGGAAAGTGCTTTACCACTTGAGCCCCACCTCCACTTCTAGCTTTTTGGTGGTTAATTGGAGAGAAAAGCATCATGGACTTTCCTGCCTGGACAGGCTTCAAACCATGATCCTCAGCTCTCAGCCTCCTGAGTAACTAGGATTACAGGAGTGAGCCACCTGTGACTGGCTCAATTCATTTTTGATTTACGATATTTTCAACTTAAAATGATTTTATTAGAACCCTATCATAAGTCAAACAACATTTACAAGTAAAGGATCTTTCTTTTAAGTTTGTAAAAATAATCTTGGGATATGAAGATTGAAAAATACCTCTACTATTTTGGATATTACTGAAGGGTCCCACACATCCATCACGGGACCACGCAGAGGCAGGCAGGCACAGGAGGAAGATGATTACAAGGTGTATTAGAGGAGTCATATTTCCCCCAAGAGGGAGCACATGGAACCTGTCCCCATCCAGGTAGCAGGAGGGTCTAGGGGATAGGAAGTGAGGTAGATGGGAACCAGGTGGATCTGAGCGGGGGGAGGGGGGGCGGGGGACGGGGGGGGGGGGCGGGAGGCGGGGGGGGGGGGGGGGGGGGTGCAGCTGTATAGCAGGAACTCCAGGGATGGGAGGGGCTCAGGTTTGGGTGGAACTGAGGACCAAAGGTGAGCATAACACTAACATTTACTATATAACAACTTATCTGAAAATTTAGCGGTTTAAAATCACATTTACTTTGCTTATGAATGGACAGTTTGAGCAGGGCTTTGGGGACAGGGCTCATCTCTGCCATTTTGAAATTTATCAGTAGAGCTAGAGGAATACATGAATTGAGAGCCAGCACCTACTTTTGTGTACTTGTTTCAAAGGTTTCCCTACAACTCCACATACTAAGCATGGGCACCTACACACACACACATACACACACACACACACACACACACACTCACACTCACACACACACACACATACACACACAAACCAGGAAGAGAGAAAATGCTAAAGAATGTCATACTAACTTTTTGCATGTTATCTGCCATAGGAAAAAGAGGACATAAAGCATAAATATTATGACAACTTCTTGGGGTGCAGCCAAATTCACTGCCAGGTCATCCAGCCCTTGCCCGGTGGGAATATTCTGAGGGCCTCAGTCACACAGGCTGGTCCAAGGAACACATTTAAACAGCTTCCTGAATTGAGCTGAGTTTAGTCACGGACTTTCAAGGCAGAGGGTTGATGGAGTACTTGATAGTGTCTTGGCTGCTGGACCAAACTCAGATTTAAATGACCTAAGTTAGTCTCATATCTTGTGTTCCAAAGGCTACCTAGGGCTGTGGCAGGCTAGTAACAAGCATATATACCATTAGCTCCACCTATCAGGTAATATGAACCAGTGCCAGGCTCTAAAGCCTGAAATACAGTTAACAGGGAACTTTTTCTTATTAAATTTATGCATGAAACACATTGATTTCTATTTAGTATTCAATTCATATTGACTTCTTCCATATATATATATGTATATATATATATATATACAAATTCAAATGTTTGAACAGCTCTTTATTACCTGGATATCCAGAAGAATTAGGAGAGTATGAACTTGGGAAAATTGGAAAACATTTCTCTGAGTGGGAAAGCAAGTATGGGTTTCTGTTGAGATTTGATAGACTTATGACATAATAATTTTGTCTGTATATTAAGAAACATTGGCTTGTAGAAATACAGTGAGACATCCCTTCTAATCAGAAAAAAAGTGTGTGGCCAAAGGCAGGTGAGTCTTATATAAGGTTATTGTTGGAGAGAGATCTGGGGTAGCTGATGTTCTGGCAACTGGGGTGGCTCCTAAGGTATTGATTAGCAGGTGATTCTTGATATGCATACATATATGTAACGTGCATATTTGCATATACATATACAATATCTATGCATAGGTTAAAATGCCTGGTAAATATATCCATATATAACATATGTGTTGATTTTTCTTAAATACATTCAAATGTATATCAGGGGAAAGTCAAATATATGATTTATAAAACCCCAGTACTGGGTGACATTGTCCAAAAAGAAATGTACTTTTTACCTGACTTGTGAAATTGTAACTACCTCTGAACATCACCTTTATAATAACAATGATAATAAAATAAAATAATAAAAGTTTAAAAGTTAAAAATGAAAAATAAATAAAAATCGAGTACCACTTCACTGAGTTCCACTTTTAATAGTGTATCATGCATAATTCCACATGTGTCTCTAGGTTGTTTTTCCTCTGCAGAGACCATATTTTAGTACATACATTTGTGTGTATATGCATATGATCTTGTATATGTTTCCATATATACTTGTAAAGTAGATCTAACTTTGACATATGAGAGAAAACATGCATCCTTTGGGCTTGATTTCCATCCATTTCTCTGTGAATGACATATTAACATTCTGTCTGATGGATGAATAAAATTCCATATGTACCACATTTTCTTGATCCATATGCTCATTGAAGGGCATCTGGACTGGTTCCAAAACTTGGCTATGGTGAATAGTGAAGCAATGAACATGGTTGTGCAAGTGTCTTTACTGCGTCCTGACTTGTAATCTTTTGGATAAATGCCCAAGACTGGTGACACTGGATCATAGAGTAGTTCTGTGCTTAATTTTTTTGAGGAATCTCCAAACTGTCTTCTACAGCAGTTGCATCAGTTTAATGTACTAGGGTTCCTTTTCACCCCACATCCCTACGAGGATCTATTGTTGTTTGTATTCTTGATGCTGGCCATTCTAATTGGGGTGAGGTGGAATCCTAGTGTTGCTTTGATTTACATTTCCTTTATGGCCAGAGATGTTGATCATATCTTCATGTATCTATTGGACATTTTTACTTCTTCTTCTGAGAAGTCTCTATTTAGTTTCTTTGTCCATATATTAATTAATTCGTGGGAGTCTTTGTATATTCTGGATAGATAGTAGGACATTGTCCAATGTACAGCTGCAAAGATCTTCTCCCATTTTGTAGGCTGTCTTATTAGCTTGTTTACTATATCCTTTTGCAGACACTGAATAGTTCAATGCAATCCTATTTGCCAGTTCTCTCTCCAATCTCCTGAGTCTTTGGAACTCTATGTAGAAAATTCTTGCCTATTCCTCCAAATTCTGATGTTTCTCCTGTTCTTTCCTTACATTCAAAGTTTCAGAGTTTATGTTTAGGTCTCTGATCTATTTTGAATTGATATTAGTACAAGGTGACAAATAAAGATCTAGTTTCAGTTTTCTGCATATGGATATTCAGTTTTCCTAACACCATTTGTTGAAAAGGCTGTCTTATTTTCCACTTGTATTTTTGGTGCTCTTGTTGAATATTAGATTGCTATATATATATGATTTATTCCTAAGTCTTCTATTCTGTTCTATTTGTCTCTGGTCCTATTTTTGTGCCAGTACCAAGATGTTTTTGTTACTGTAACTGTAGTAAAGTTTGTGAAGTCTGAAATTGTGATATCTCCAGCACTATGTTTTTGGGGTTTTGTTTTGCCTAGGATTGCTTTGGAAATTTGGGATGGTTTGTGATTCCGTATGGATTTAAAACTTTTTTCTGTATTTCAGGGAAGAATGACATTGGGATTTTGATGGGTATTGAGTTGAATTTGTAGATTGCTTTTGGCAGTGTTGCCATTTTCATAATATATACTTACAGGAAGCAATACCTCATCTGTAGCATTATGTTAAAACTCCATAATGTCCATGGACTGCATATGAAATTATTTAGGGTTTTTTGTTTTATTTCTTACTAGCACATTTTAGTTGTATATGTTTGAATAATGCGTTAATATCACTGTAGCCACATTTTTAGAGACTAACATAGCACAGATGTCTAAGCTAGACTTTTGAGTTAAGTATACAAGCATAACTCCTGAGTTACACTTGTTTTACATTTTACTGAAGAGTATCTTTCCATAAACATTTTAGCAATGCTCATTCTCATTTGCATTAATTTATCCATTTTTTGTGCTGGTGATTAAAATAAATTTGATGGTGGGAGTCTTGAACTCAGGGCCTTGTGCTCTTGCTTGGCTTCTTTGCTTAAGATTGATACTCTACCACTTGAGCTACATCTCCATTTCCAGTTTTTTTCTGGTTTATTGACAATAAGAGTCTCAAGGACTTTTCCACCCAGCCTGGCTTTGAAGTAGGATCTTCAGATCTCAGCTTCCTGAGTAGCTAAGATTATAAGTATGAGCCACTGGCTCTGAGCCATCAATTAATTTTTGTGATGTTAGGAATGGAATCCAGGTCCTTGTGCATATGAGACAAATACTCTGCCATGAAGCCATGTCATTAGTCTCTCATCTGCATTATTTTTAAGTGCCTGGTTCTCCTTCTTTTATCCTTAATGGCTTTTTAGAGCACTGCTATTCAGTTCAGTAGCCATAGCTACCTGTGGCTACTGAGCACTTAAAATGCAGCCTGTCTGAATAGAGATGTACTATAAATATTAAAAGCAAATTCAGAATGTGAAAAAACTCAAGTAATATTTATATTGATTATACATAGCAATAATATTTTAGATATATGAGGTTGAACAAAATTGATTACTAAGACTAATTTTTACCTATTTGTTTTTCCTTTCTAAAAAATGTGACTATTAAAGAATTTAAATTACACATATCACTCATATTTGTAGCTTGCATTGTATTTCTGTTGAAATGCTGTAATGCACATATTTAATATTTCTCCTTTCAATATTATGTAACATTGAATTGTTGTACTGAATAGGATTTTTGCTTTATTTGATAAATTTTTGGATAGGTAATACATGTACACAGTAGGTAATTTCAAAGAAAGAAAGGGTATAAGAAATATTTCATAATAGTTTCTATGGTTGGTATAAGAAATTATTACCAGCTTAGTCCTGAAAACACCATAGATTTTTCTTGCTTGGTTCTAGAGGTCAGAAAGCCAAATTAGCCTATGTTGGACTAAAATTAAGATATCACCAGGGCAGCATTCCTTCTAGAAGGAAACTGAGCTCCTTCTACAAGTTCTAGAAGGAAATTCATTTTCCTTGTTACTTCCCATGTCCTGGAGGTACCGATTCCCTTGGTTCATGGCCCCAATTCCATTTTTAAGTCTATCACTGGCAGGTCAGCCAATGGTTTATATGAACTATATTCTGCAATTTAAACATCTTATCTCATAGTCCAAAATCCTTTTTATCAAAAAAAAGTCACATTCATGGGTTCTGTTGTAAGAACATTGTAGTATCTTTTTGGAAGCTTCCATTCAACCCAGTAGAGAATTCATTCCATATTAGTTCAATGTAATATAAATTTATTCTTTTTAACAGCTGCATAGCAGTTTATCATATGAATATGCTATGCTACAAAAGAAGGATACTCCTTTGTGTGGAGGAACACAACGGCTCAATGTCTATGTACCTCTAATCATATAAAATAATATTTATTGGAATGAATTCCAGGAAATGGACACAAGAGCTTTTCTCTTTGTTGTTGTTTTCTTTCCTTTTTTGTGTTGTTTGTTCATCTATCTGTCTTTGGGAGTATAAGAGGGGATACAGAAATGGAGGGACAAAGGTGAACAAATGCAGCAGTAGTACTCAATAGATACTATATTGAAAATGAGCTATATAATTTGTGTGTGGGGACGGAAGGGAAAAACTGGAAGAGGGTGAAGGGAAGGGTGACATTGTCCAAAAAGAAATGTACTCATTACCTGACATAAAATAGTGACACTTCTCCTTTATAATAATATCAATAAAAAAGTTGAAAAAATATGTTATACTTAAATAATTATCCTACTAATGCATAAGTAGTTTATTCTATGTATGGCATGTCAAACTATTCTGAGATGGCCCATAATATTTCATAAAGGTATAGACTTTGATAAAAGAGGGACACCCATTTGGTCTGGCATGTGGATGGAGATATAGAAAGGCACCCAAGGGAGGCTTTGCAGTATTCCCATGGAGCTGGAGAAGATCCCTTTCATGAAGGAGTGCTGCATCTGGAAATATTTCAATGGGATTCTTCAGGCTTATGAGGGGTTACGAGGTGATTCTCCAAACAGAGATTAGGATATGCAGTTTGTTGGCTCTTTTCATCGCTTTTAAACCACTTCTGGGAGCACAGGCTTGCTTAAATGAGGAGTAACCTATGCAGACTGCTAAGGATTCTCAGAGAAAGGTATGCAAATAAAGGTATCTGTGGTAAAGGGCAGCCTTGGGAATGTGGCTTAGTGGTAGAGTGCTTGCCTAACATGCTTGAGGCCCTGGGTTCAATTCCTCAGTACCACATAAGCAGAAAAATAAACAATTTTAAAAAAAAATAAAAAATGGGCAGCCTATTCTCTTTGAGACAGACAAACACCATGAAACCCGCCTGCCATCTGTTGACCCTCATGCTGGCTGGAGTGACAAATGTCATGCCTGATCACTATAACTGTGAGGAATGTCATCTCATGAACCTCATGAAAGACAGCATTTGATTGAATCCTAGCCTGTATGACAGTCCCACGGGTTGTATTGTAGAACCATTTCTTTATTCCTTTACAAGTGTTACTGCTGAGAGTTTTAATTCAAGAGAGTTATAATTTGGCTCAATTTACCTTTCATCACACACACACACACACACACACACACACACACACACACACACACACACACACCTTTAAGAGAAATCATATCAAATAAATGAGGGTTATTGTGTTTCTCAGGTGAGGCTTTTTAGATAAAACCTGAGGTGAGACACAGCCTGCTTACAGTGGCTTCTAGCCCAGAGGTAGTTTGGACAGGTTCTGTTACACAAAGGTATAATTCAGGCAGGGCTCCTGAACAAGGGCATATTGTATCCATGCTACCTTGTCAGGAGTCCTGTTAATGGTTTACATGTACCGTGTCCTCCAATTTAAACTTATACATTCCATTCAGGAAGGAACAACCGGAGGATTCTTCCTGACTCTATGCAGAGGGAGCATATTTTAAGATTTTAAAACTTGGAGGCCAGGACCTCCTTTCTCTTCCCCCAGTCACTTTCTAGGCCCTCCCTCTGGATGCACAGGCTGGATTGTCATGTGACTCAAAACAAAGCCTTCAGGGCCTTCCTCTAGGCTCAGTGCTGGCCAAGCATAGAGAGATGGAAGATTGGTCATCCAAAACCAGATAGTGCAGAGTAGCACCCTTTCTCTCTCTAAGAAAGTGGGAGGGGAGGTGTAGGTGTGAGGAGCCCCGAGGTGTGACTTTCTAGCTCTTAGCTAGCTATTATGGTTATTATATTCTCTACAGACTGCCCAATGAGACAAACAGTTCCTAAGTAACACAATGCCCTGGGTGGGACACAGCAGACTGCCTTCCTAAACGTGGAGTGGAAGGTGGGGGGAGTTCTCTTGCTGCTTTGTGGCAGTAGGACACTCAAATAGAGATAAAATTAAGCAAATTCAAGCTCACACGAGTGAACATTCAGTCATGCATCTGGCCCAGGGGCAGGCCCATGATAGAGATGGTTCCAATCAATTGTCACAAGAGCCTGAAGACTTAAGTAAGCACAAAGAGGTCAAGAAGCATGTACTGGCCAGGTGTTGGTAGTTCACACTTATAATCTTAGCTACTCAGGAGACTGAGATCTGGGAAGATTGCAGTTCAAAGCCAGTCCAGGCAGGGATAGCCAGGAGACTCTTATTTTTAGTTAGTCAGCAAAAAGCCAGAAGTGGAGTTGTAGCTCAAGTAGTAGAGTGCCAGCTTTGAACAAAAAAATCCAAACAAGAATGTGAGACCTTGAGGTCAAGATCATGATGCATCCCACCCCCCAAAATGGAAATGATTGCTGATCTTTTGTTCTATTGAAATTAAGGCATTAATTGTGAGGGTAGCCTTTCCTTTGTCATAACCTCTTGAGCTTATATGAAAAAGTAGAATAAATGCACTCCACCAAAGTGGAGCCAAGACCCTGTGCTTTTAGAAACCATAATGGCTCTGTTTGATCAGAAATTGGTGTTAAAATCACCTTCTCTAGTCCTTCATGGAGATGAGATACAGTCCT
This sequence comes from Dipodomys merriami, assembly GCF_024711535.1. Taxonomy (NCBI): domain Eukaryota; kingdom Metazoa; phylum Chordata; class Mammalia; order Rodentia; family Heteromyidae; genus Dipodomys; species Dipodomys merriami. The sequence goes on along the minus strand of NW_027203382.1, from coordinate 26,313,036 downwards.
AATGAAAGATGACCAGGGATTATTTGTGGAGCAGAGTCTCCCAGGGGGCTCTCAAATACCCTTTGCACAATCATTCATCTCCTTGGAAAGATAACAAATTTTTATTTGTGGCAATGATTGGTATGATTAACAGTTAGCAAAGTGTTTATCTTCTTGGGCCAGAAGTAGGCCATTCATATATGTACAGAAGAGTCTGCTGCGTATGAACTAAGAAAAAATGGGAAAGTTCCCTGTCAAGATTAATTAATGTTCCTAGTGTTCACCACTGGTGTCAGATCTTTCATTAGTTCAGACTGAGTTTCATTGGATGAAACAGCAATTTAATGGTTTAATCAAATTATTTATATGTTCCCTTCCTAATTCCTCACCAAACTCCTTTTGTCTGTGGTTGGAAGGTACAGATGCCTCTCTCACGGGCCATGTCTGCATTCCAGGTAAAAGAAGAGAAAGAACAAAAGTTACTGAGCCCTATGCCAGCCAAGTTTGTCTGTTTTAATTAGGGAAGTAATTTTCTTCCTCCACATTCCTACTTCATTTCATATCTACTTTTACTGGAGAGGAAGGTTTGAGAAGGTCAACATTTTTATTTGGGCACATTGCTTCCCTGGACAAAGTTGGGTATACTATTACCCAGCAAAGAGGAGAGATTGGCTCAGAAGCAGGGAAGTAGCAGTATCTGCTACAACATCTCTTTAAGGGGAATATGTTTTGGGAAGTTAGTATGTTATGTCATTAATATTGTAACATAAGCTGCAGGGTGGCGGGCAGGTATTGTTTTTCTCAATAAAAAAAAACATAGAGACACTGGACTCTTTGTAGAGAAAAGGAAATAAGTTAGCAATAGAAGGTTATAACTTTCTCCTCATGAGTTTGCTTAGGGTGTAAACCTTCTAAGATGTGGTTAAGCTTCATCTGGCCTAGGTCTCCAATTCTCACTATTACTGACTTTTAAACAAAATTATCTTAAAGTAGTTGTACAAAGGAGTTGTCATTCAACAAAGCCATTTATGAATACAATGCATCTTGATCAATGTTACCCCTTTAACCTTCTCATCCATCCACCCCAAAATTTTTCCCTCACTTTTCTTAATTTTGTAGGATATACATTGAATTTTTACTGCATCCTCTTCCCTTCTTCTTGACATTCTTCTTTTACTCCTTGGCATTTTTAACTAGATGATTCTGTGATATGGGAGTTGGCTTATTCATAGTAAATTACTTACCCTGTCCTCTGCCAACAAGATACCTGTACGACTGTGTCCCTTCCCATCCCCCACCAAAATTGTAATAACCCAAACCAACACTGTTTTCCAGACTTTATCAAACTGATCCCAGTTAAGAAAATTGCTCTGATTTTTTCTACAACACTAAAGATGGATAACTGGGGGCTGGGAAGGTGGCTCGGTGGTAGAGCGCTTGCCTTGCATGCATGAGGCCCTGGGTTCGATTCCTCAGCACCACTTAAGCAAAAAGAAAAAAGCCAGAAGTGGCGCTGTGGCTCAAGTGATAGAGAGCTAGCCTTGAGCTGAAGAGCTGAGGGACAGCACCCAGGCCCAGACTTCAGGCCCCATGACCGGACCAAAAAACAAAAAAAGATGGATAGTTGAACTCATTTCTTTCCCTGGTTTTCAGATGGAACACATGGAATTCACCTGATGACTAGTAGTGAGAGCTAGCTAATGGGACCATGGCAGCAGTGCTGGCTAGTAAAATTTGTACTCCACATCTTCATAGTGGGGACTGCCCCTTCTAGCCTATCCAGAATGACATCTGCATTGCCATCTTCTCGGCCCCAGAATTCAAAGTCTAGCATCCCATGGGCAGAACTTGCAATAACCAGATCAAGCTAGCACCAAAGTAGAGTTGTCAAATTTAACAAACAAAAGTAATGCGCAGGTGCTAAAGTGTAGATGAATGACAGATAAATTTTTAGAGTAAACCCCCTGAAATACTAAATGTGTTTACACTGTCAATATAGATAATTCTTGGGACCAAATTTTGTTGCCAGATTTTATGGTCGCTTACACAGGCTAACAAGTACTTCCTGTTTCTAGCAGTGTACATGCTGATGACCAAACACTCAGATGGTAATCCATCAGACATGAAGTCTGTATCCTGGCCCTCACCTTAAACCTTCCTTGGTGCTAAATAAAGACACCCGGCACTCAGATGGCAATGCTCATTTCATCTTACCTGAGTAGCTATGGCCTTTCCTTCTCAGGCTGGCTTTGAACTGTGACCCCCAGATCTCAGCCTCCTGAGCAGCTAGGACAATAGGTGTGAGCCACTAGCACCTAGCTGGCTTTGGATTCTTTAAGATATAGTTTTAATTTTTTTATTGTTCTTATAAAGGTGATATGCCAAGGGGTTATTATATTCACAAGTCAAACTAAAGAGTACATTTCTTTTTTGGACAATGTCACCCCTTTCCCTTGCTTTTAAGATTGTATAGCAAGCCCTAACATAGGAGAAGCAGTCTACTAATCTACCTTTTTTTTTTGTCGGTGATGGGGCTTGAACTCTGGGCCTGGGCGCTGTCCCTCAGCTCTTCAGCTCAAGGCAAGTGCTCTACCACTTGAGCTACAGTGCTACTTCCGGTTTTCTAGTGGTTTCTTGGAGATAGGAGTCTCACAGTCTTTCCTGCCCGAGCTGGCTTTGAACTGTGATCCTCAGATCTCAGCCTCCTGAGTAGCTAGAATTACAGGAGTGAGCCACTGGGACCCGGCTTAATCTACCATTTTTGATTGACTTCTATTATTTTTGGTATCTTTATTCTTCCATTTCTCTCTCTCTCCCTCCCACTCTCTCCTTCTCCCTTTACTCTGGCTTGGCTTTTTCACTCAAGTGCTCTAACAGTTGAACCATAGCTCCACTTCTGGCATTTTGCTTGTTAATTGGAAGTAAGATTTTATGGACTTTTCTGCCTAGGCTAGCTGCAAACCATAATTTCAGAGCTCAGCCTCTGAAGGAAGTAGGATTACAGATGAGAGGCATCCATGCTTGGCAGCTCTTCCCTTTCTAATTGCATAAAAGAAAAGCTCTTTTTTTTTTAGTTTTTATTTTTTATTGTGAAAATACTGTACAGAGGGGTTACAATTACATGGGCAAGATAGTGAGTATATTTCTTGTCAAGCATTGTAGCCTCCTCCTTTGTTTCCCCTTCTGATCCCTTCCCATCCTCCCCCCACCCCCCAGTCCTCCCCACCCCCCCTCCCCGCACCAAATAAGTGAAGTAAGCCAGGCACAAAGAAACATAGGTCCCATGGTTTCCCTTATTTGCAATATCTAGTATATGTCTGAGTCAAGCAGAAAAGGTCAGATAAGGTGATGTTAGGGAAATGAACCCTAAGATATGTATTCAAATGTTTTTTTTCTTTCATGTGATTGTTTCTAACACATTTATAAGATGATTTCTTTGTTGCTTTGTATGTCCCTCCCCCACAGTATAACCCCTGCTTTCACTGTATTTGATGTTGTTATAATTTGTGGAGGTGAAGGGGAAAAACAGATCGTCTAAATAGGGATACAGGTGGACCCATTGCAACAATGAGAGGTACAAGTCATTATGTCGAAAAAGGAAAAGTTCTTTTTAAAAACCAATTTTAGACATTTCTTTTCACTACTATAAGCATTTTAGTACTATACATTTTCCTCTAAGTATTGTTTTAGTTGTACCCTATAAATGCTAATATGTCTGTTTTCAGTTTATTGTGGTATATTTTACTCTTGAACAGTTCTCTTTGCACTCAAGGTGATTTAGAGATATAGTGCTTAATTTTCTGACACATGTATTTTTCAAGGTATCTTTCTGTTAATTCTTTCTGCTTTAATTCTGTCATGGTCAGAGAATGTATTTTGTATGAGTTTCTTGTAATAGATTTGATGTGGTTTGTTTTATGATCTAAAATATGGTTTCATCCTGTACACATGAATATAATATGTATTTGGCTGTGATTAAGTAGAGAGTTGTATAAATACCAATTACGTTGAATTATTAGATAGTGTTTTTTTTTTTTTTTGTTGGTTCAAACTCCATTGAATTCAGGGCCTGGGGGCTGTCCCTGAGCCTCTTTATGCTGAAAGCTAGCACAGTACCACTTCAGCCACAGCACCACTTCCAGATTTTGAGTGGTCAATGAGAGATAAGAATCTCTCATGGAGACTTTTAGCTGGCTTCAAACTGAGATCCTCACATCTCAGCCTCTTGAATAGCTAGGATTATAGGCTTGAACTACTGGTGCCGGGCAATAGTGTTTATAAATCTTTATTCTTATACATTTTTGCCTAAGTTAGTATTAAGTACTGAAAAAGGAATGCTAGATTCCCCAGACTTAATGGTCAATATCTCTTTTTACTTATGTTTCTGATTCAAGCATTTTGATGCTCAGTTTTGGGATTATTGGGTCTTGGGAGGGTCAGAATGTGATGATCCTGCTTATCCCAGAGGTAGAAAGGTTTTCTCTGTATCCTACTTGCAATGGGCTCCTCCCCCACATAGTTTAAAGCTTGTGTTCTATAGAAAAAGAATCTGGAAAAAACATGAAGCCTTTCTCCCAGTGGCTACTCTGACCTTTTTCCAGGCACCATCCCCAGAGATGAATTCCTAAGACTGTTACCAGTCTTTTCTGAGAGTGCCTTCTGTATGAATTCTCCTTATGTCTATGAGTTTTAAGATGCTGCACTTATTTTCACTTGCTATGTTTGTGAGCTTTCCATCACCACAACAAAATAACCTGAGATAAACACCCCCAACACATCTCCCCCCCAAAGAAGAGGAAAGGATTATTTTAGTCTGTAGTTTTGAAGATTTCTGTCCATAGTTAGTTAGACCATTACTTTAAGGTTTATATGGAGGCCTCATAGAATGGTAGAAGAATGTGGCAGAAGCAACCCTCGTGTTATGGTTGAAGTAAATGAGAGGAGGAAGAGACAAGGGTCCTGACTCTCCCCTACAAAAGCATGTCCTAGTACCAAGAAGACCTCTTATTAGCTCTCCCCTCTTAAAGATATTGCCACTTCCCAGTAGCTCCAGAGATTGAGAACCTAGACTTTTAACACTTGAATCTTTCTTTGGTGGACACTTATCCAAACTACAGTGCTTGGTCACTAGCATTTAGCATTCTGTTTAGTAGTTTGTGTTTTTGTGTTTGTTTTTTCCTGGATCTTCCTTATGGATGGGTGTCAGCTGTATCATCTCATACTAGCAAAGTGTCTATAGCCCATAATTTCTTGTAGCCACCTATCTTCATTAGATACCCCATTAGTTGATGACTCTAAAATCTCAGCTCTCTAATAAATTTATTTTAAAAGGTATAAATATGTAATCATCTGGGTTTTTGTTGTTCTGAGAGCAAGGTTGAAGAACTTTTCAGCTTTCCATAACCCTTATGTCAACTGAAACAATGAATTATTACTTTATTAAGTATTCCCCTCCTTTCTAAAAAGGAATTTGACATGACGATCCTAAGACTATCTTCCTGGATATGCTATTATTAGATGCTAATATGAGATCTATTTTCTTGCTTTTAATATTGGAGCCAGAATCTTTCTGAATGAGCAGAAGGGAAAAAGGAGGAAATGGCAAGTCATATAATTACCTGCATAGCTTTTACTTTTCTCTTTTGTAGACATTGACTGGGATGGCATCAGTATTTTGCTCAGATTCCAAACACAATAGGTTTGAGGCAGGAAAGCTACATCATATCCAGAGGCCAAGGCCGGAGTGGGGGGGGGGGGCGGGGAATGGAGGAAGCCCCCTGCCACTTCTAAAGGAACTAAAATGAAAATCCTGTCAAAATCTCTTCAATTCAAAATCTTAGGAAAATAATTACTGGTGTATGTTTGGTCTTTCTTCTATGTTCCAAAACCCACCTAGTACTAGTGAAGACTAGATCCACCACCATGGGAGATGGCCTTGAGTCAGGTTATGAATGGGAGATAAGGCATTGTTCCCCCTTTGCCATTTGCTTCTATTAAATGGTGACATCCACCCTTTGGCCCTGTTTGCATCGCAACACACATCATCAGCTCACTTTGACCCTGACACCATTTTATAGGCTTAATAATAATAAATCTATGTTCTGAAATAGTTTTGCAGATTACAGCAATCAATCAAAATTCAGAGAGCCCAAGACCATTAATGTCATCAGCAGTGATGCAGCCCCTCTGGAATCTATCTATATCAGCCTCTAGGATGGAAAGCACACACCTAAAGAGCCTGCAGACAGAGGGAGAAGATAGGAGTATAAATTGCAATTCTGTTTTTATCAGCCAGCAGGGGATGATTTTCTTGGGGAGGCCTTGTCAATTCTTGGTAGGAAATGAAACTGGGGCTTGCTGATTCCTCCTCCAATTTTGTAACTTGTGAAGATTTTGCTGGCCCCAGGAAAGAAAAAGCACTTCAATGCAGCCTGTGAGCTTATGGACTAAGATTTTTCCTTTCAAAACTCCCCAGCGAGCTAAGCCAAGGTGCTTTACTTTGCCTCCTTCATACATGGCCCCAGTCGCTCACATATTGCTTTGTGAAGACAGCCCAGAGAGACATGAAGTCCCTGCCTCCTGTGATAGTGGCGGTGGTACATCTTTAGAACTATGAGGACAGAGAAGAAAGATAAGAATTTCCTCTTTGGACTAGAATTTGAATAATGTTATAACTTCAAAAGGTTTTTTTTTCCTTGAAGATAGTCTAGTGAAAGATAGATAGTGAAAGTAACTAAACTTTCTGAGTCAGGAAAACTGACTGGTCTGGTTTTTTACTAGTTCACTAGCTAGTTTTTTGACCTTGAGCAAGTCTTCTCAGCTTTATGGCAATCTGTATAGTGGTCAACTTGCTCTAACTCAGTCTGCTAAACCAATAACCCATGGGCAAGATGTAGATGCAGTTATTGTACGTATTAAAGAATGACTTAGAAACTTAAAACCACCTTTCATCTTCTGAAAAATCAGAGGCACTGTTTAATACTGGGAGTTATTTTCACATAACAGCAATGTATGTTACTGGGTAATGCCTGTCCTCTATTTTTAAATTAACATACATAAAGGAGCTTTGTTGTGTTATTTCCACAGTTCACTATGAATGAATTCATCCCCTCTACTGTATTATGTGTATCCCTGCCTATGGAACCTTTTACTCTTCTTTAGGACTCCACTATCTTCATACATGGTCCTTCTTGTCTCTACACCTACAACTCAGGCATATTAACTTTGTGGCACAAGTATTGTCAATGCCTGGTTAAATTTAACTTCTATCAAATAAAGGCAAACTTAGGTTAGAAGAATTTTACAGTAGAGTTTATCAAAATAAAATAGAAGGGGGCAGCCCCAAATAACTGTATATTATCTGGATCCCACATTTAAATACCTCCATGCAAGTAACCGCCATGAGTACAAGCAGTCACATATCAGTAATGAACTTCTGGCTTCTCAGTTTACAACAGCAAGGTAAGAAGTATTTTATATTTCTGGCCTCTTCCATGTTAAGCTCCTTCCACACATGCTAAAATGCTACATCATAGGCCTAGGGGGATAAGAAAACTTGGAATTTGGGTCTTTTCACTGTACTTTTACATTCCTGAGTCAACAGAACTGTGGGTCTACTCAGGCCACACACATCTCACTCCTCCTCTGCTGCAGATAGCATTTTCTGTCTAAATAATACTCCTTGGTCCATATCCTTAGCTTAGCTAATGGCTTCCTCTGGTTGTTTCATATGTTCATATTTCTGAGTCTTAACTCCTTGAGTGGGGTCAGATATAATGCTTTTTTAACGTTCAGTGCCAAGAAGAGTCAAGGTCTGTTCTAAGTGGTACTGACCTGCATTTATAGCATTGACCACAGTAAGAATGATTCTTACAGGGAAATAGAGAAATCCAAGACTCTTAGCATAAACCCACTCAAACTCTACAAGAAGGTGTTCTGATTGTGGACAAGCCCTGAGATTCTAGGCCCATATTTAAACAATGAAAGCCAGCACCCTGGAGACTAATGATGAGAAAATTGGTGGATGTCTTTGGACTTGCTGGCTATTTCTTGGCCCTCCATGGCTAAGCTGACTTCAGCAACTAAGTCCCATTGCCTCTATTTCCCCCTTCCCCCCCTCCTCTCAAATCTTCCCTTTCTGATCCCTTCACTGTGGATTAATAATAGCAGACAGCATGGAAACTTTCATCAGATAAAATACATGTAAAGATAAATCATCTGCTTCTTTCCCTCCTTTGCCCCTTTAACTATTGCTCAAGTGGAACTTTCAACTCTCTATGCCTTTTACTGATTATGAGAGATTGCTTCCACGGTAGGGAGTAGTGACCTTGACAATGTCAAATAATTTAATATGCCATTCCGTGCCAGGTCTGTCTATTGGGTTCACTTGCCATCATTGCTGGCTCTGTTTTCTCTGAACAATATGGCTGTTGAGTAGGATCTAGAAGGTGGTCGTCCATGCTGTAAGCTGCTAAAGAAACCTTTCAATTTGATTTTTAATAGGAAAATAAAATCAGTAACTGTATCAGCAAAAGCTTTTCAGAAAAATCAGGTCATTTTATGGTCCGTGGCTCTTTTATTATGGTTGGAATCATGTCAGTAGATACACACATAATAAAATACTGCCTCATAGGGCTAGGGAAATGGGCAAGGAAGTTGGGTTCTCAAAATTCCACTACATGTTACTTTCTTGAGACAACAGACTGTGGGAACTTTGGGATGAGAACAACCTCCATTTGGTCAGGAAGAAAGTTAAAGTTATAGGAGTCTTTTCTATGGAGAAAAAGGAAAGTGAATATGAAACACAGAACCTGTTTCCTCTCTTTGGGAGACCAGGTCTTGATATCTAGTCCATCTCTGTCCCTCTGGCCACCAGCTCTTCACCCGGGCTTGATTTTGCACCTGGGCTCTCTTGCTTACTAGGTGACCTTGAGAAAATTGCTTAAGCCTTCTGGAGTCTCTATAGGAATTAAGTGAGATCATGCTTGTAAAGTGCTTCTCACAGTCTCTGGCACAGAGCCAGTGGTCAATAAATGGAGCTGTGATTGGTATCATTATTATTATTGGGCTTGGTCCTCGGTGCCTTAATTATCTGTAGGTCCCACCCCGTCAGTGTCTTTCTGAACAGTCCTCTCTCTGTGCCCATGTTTCCCTTCTGGGCCCTTGCCAGCTTCTCCCCTCTGAAGCAGTGAGGGTATGGTGGTGTCCTTTTCCTCTCTGGATTGTAGAGTGATAACCTCTAGGCACTTTCACATTCCTCGAAGCAGAGTTGTAATCTAACAACAGGATCCCTGAACTGCCGACACCAGCACAGGGGTCTGGGGGCATATGGCAGGGCCCAAGCTGTCTCAGCGTTTTGGACCAGCAGGGTAGGAAAATCTAGATCGCCAAGCCCTCCCAGGAGTCCCTAGCCACTGCAGGGAAAAATCCTGGCATAATACTTCTTTGTTCCTGCACAGAAATGTCTTCAAGGCACACACAGACTTTCTGTAAGACCTCCAAGCAACCTGTCAGCCATACATGGGACACAGGACTCCAGGCAACCTTACTGGCTAGTGGTGTCTCGGTGGCTATCCACCGAGATGAGATATTTTGTGTACCTACAGGTTCTGTTTTTTAAATTGTCTGCATTTAAAAAAAAAATAAGATTTTCCACACACAAATTTTGTCTTTGGGGACTTCCTTAAACACAAACAAACAAACAAAAAACCCTAGAGGATCTAGCAACAATAGACCAGCATAAGTGATTATAGAGTTCTCTCAGCTAACCATCTGAGATTTAGAAGGACTCTTACGAAGCCTAACCACACCCTCTTACTGATGGTGTTCAATGCAATTCCAAATGGCTCTTAGGAAAACTAGAACCCAGTGAAATTCTGATGCTTTCAGGCTGCTCAGCCTTGACTCTGAGTTGAGCAGCATCACCCGAAGTCCTGTGCGTCTTCTCTCAACACAATCCCTGTGAATTCTGAGGTGGCGGGGGGGGGGGGGATGCGGGGGGGAGAGGGGGATATGTGGCCAGTCTATGAGTGCACTCATTTGTGCTTTAAATGGATAGACCTTGTGTTGCGGCCTGCTTCTCTAGGGCTATAGGGCATCACAATTCATATTTTGTGTGACATTCTTCTTCCAAAGACTGAACATCATCAAAACTGCCTTGAGGATGGTTTGAGAGCCTTGTTACATTGACATCCTCTGTAGAGCATCTAAGGGCTTCAGATTCAAAATAGTTACCAAGGAACTCTGAATCAACTGAATAGTTTGGCTCAAGTATTGCCTTCATAATACGTTGACTGTATTTCCCAGACAGATTTTGTATGTACTGCACTGACAAAAGCTCTTTTCCCAAGGACTCCATCCTCATGCAACCTGCTGTAAAACTCAACATCCCAAGAAATTTCTGCTTTCAAATTGTTATCACAAGTCTAAGTCAATCTAAGAGATCATTACCACTGTCTGTTTTTGTTGTTGTTGGTGGTGGTGGTGGTGGTGATGGTGGTCATGGGGCTTGAACTCTGGGCCTGGGCACTGTCCCTCAGCTATTCAGCTCAAGGTCAGCAGTCTGCCAGTTGAGCCACAGCACCACTTCCAGTTTTCTGAGTGGTTTATTGGAGATAAGAGTCTCACAGACTTTCCTGCCCGTGCTGGCTTTGAACCACAATCCTCAGATCTCAGCCCCCTGAGGAGCTAGGATTGCAGGCATGGGCCACCAGCACCTGGCTAACCACTTTCTGATTTTAGATATATCTAGCCCTCCCTCTTTAGGTTCAAGAGAAAATTTAGTTTTACAGATTTTCTTGTATACCAGTTCTAGCTCTGAATAATCTCCATACCTATCCTCCATGCCCAAGTTCTGGAGAATGGTTTACTGTCATCTCAACAGTAACAATCTTTCAAGTGCTTTTGAAATATGATTATGATCATATCTATGGTCTCTAGATTATGGGAACCATGACAGGGTCTATGATATTTTTAGGGGATAGAATCTATTTTTCCTAGAAGCCTCTCCGAAATAGTGGAACCTATAAAAGCACCATGATTCTTGCCTTCAAGGATCTTTATGATCTGAAGCAGGGGGGAATGAATACATTTCCATCAAGGAGATGAGGGAATTCAAGACATGTTACCATATGGCCTCTTGTGGAATAGGAGAGATTTCTCATAAATGACAGTTCCACCATTTCCTTTGGCTCTTGTTAGATAACTGTAGCAATATTCCAGTGGTTGGTTACATTTATGACATAGCTGTTTAGGCCCTAACTAAACAGCCTTTGGGATATATAGCTTATTTAAATGTTCACCCCTGTGCAAACTTCAGGAGGGAAGAGGTGTTTTTTATCTCTGGTTCACTGAATATTACAATGTCTACACTAATGCCTGGCACAGCATTAGTGAAAACTAGTTATGGAGGAAGAATTGGGAAGGAAAAGGTTTGAGGGTAGACTTTTACTCTGGTTCAATTTCTTTCCTATCTGAACAAAACACAAAAAAGAAATAATTCCCCATGTAATTTTATAAATGTGAAAAGATCAAACCAATCCCACAAATAACCCTATTTTCAGCTAAATATGTTACCTTTTATTAACCCTATTTCCCCATTTCCTATTTGGAAGCATTTCATCTTCACATGAAGTTATGTTACCCCCTATTGTTCCCCTTATCTGGGGAATCGATTGTAATGTGCAACCTTATGAACTACTTTTGGAGATTTTTTTTTCAGTGAATATTATCTTAGGCCTTTTCTTTTTCTTTTTGTTCTTCTAATAGTAATTCGTTTAAAAAGCTAAATAAAAACCAACATAACTGGTTCTGTCAAGCTGGGCCTGCTCTCACAAATCCACACAGACTGCATCTTATCAGACTCTGCTCCTGTAAATCTTTTTGCAATTGCACAGTCCAAGTGGCTGCTGGGGGTTTGTAGCCAATCTGATATGAGCACCCTATTCTCATTCTAACCGTTTGGTAATAAAACATGTTGGGCTCAGTATTCACTCCTTGTTCATTCTTGGCCTTTCCACCCTTCTTTGCTGTTGGCTGGGAGCTCATTACCTGGAACTGAGCCATGGAAGATGAAGCCAGAGGCAATCTTTGTCTCTCTGTGTGTCTCTGTGTGTCTCTGTGTGTCTCTGTGTCTCTCTATGTGTCTCTGTGTATCTCTGTGTCTCTGTGTCTGTGTCTCTGTATCTCTCTGTCTCTCTGTCTCTCTCTCTGTCTCTGTCTGTCAATGTCCCTCTCTCTCTGTCTGTCTCTCTCAGAGTGATGAGCTTTGCCAGTAAGACCAAGTTTTGCTTTCTTCCAAAGGTAAGAATTTGTAACTTCTTCTTGGTCAGCAGTTTGAGTGAGGGTCCTGGTCAACCCATACCATTTAGAATGTATCACAGTGTTTCCTACTTCCTGTCCACTTTTTTTCAGTCATTACTCTCCTGCTTCCCTCCTCCACATTCTTATAATTGACAAAAAATTTTCTTCAAGAAGATCTGGTTTTGACTTCTAACCTTGAGTAGTATACTTCACCTTTATAGGCCTCAGTTTCCTCAAGAAATAATAATACTTTCTTGAACTAGTGGTTATGAGATAATAAACATGAAGGGCTAGATACTAGGAAACACTAAATAAAGAATAGCTATTATAGTATTGACTCTATTCAAGCCCAAGTCCTCCATGAAGAACAACAGTATCAATTTATATACTCTTATTATGTGTGAGCCACAGTTCAAGCTGCTTTATATGTATTAACTCATGGAATCTCAACACAGTTGTCTGTTAGGACTTTCCATAGCTCTTTCCCCTACTCCTCTTGAGGAAGATAGAATGATCTTCCATTATCTTCTTTCCATTATTTTTTTTCCACAAAAAGGCTATTTCTCAGAGTTATGGATATTTTCTCATTAAAAAAAAAAACAGAACAAGAAGCCAGGCGCTGATGGCTCATGCCTGTAATCCTAACTATTCAGGAGATTGAGATCTGCTAATCATGGTTTGAAGCCAGCCTGTGAAGGAAAGGTTGTAAGACTCTTATCTCCAATTAACCACCTCAAAACTAGAAATGGTGCTGTGGCTCAAAGTGGTAGAGCACTAGCCTTGAGCAAAAAAGTTCAGGATAGTGCCCAGGCCCAGCAGTCAAGCCCCATGACTGACCAAAATGAAACAACAACAACAACAACAACAAACCAGAACAAGAAAATAAGCTCTACTCAAGTTAGGACCATTTGCCTTGGGTAGTGATCTCATCTCTGCATTCTAGAATGATGCTTCTCAGTCAGGGCTCTGCTTGACAGTCACCTGGGACGCTTGGCATAATCTCCTCACACAGGCCATAAACCAGACTGGTTAAATCACAGTCTTGGGGAGTGGAATTAGGAACTGTCTCCAAAAGTTTAATATGTATGAGAATAAACCGAAGATCTGGTTATATCATAGATTTTGCTTCCTATAAGCCACCGATGGGGTAGATGGCACAGTTAGAGAGGCTACAGTCAGTAACAAGGTCAGAGTGAACCCTGCCGACCTACTTCTTAGCAGTTTCCTACTAATGCAGCCAAAGTCCCTTTTGATTATATATCTAGCCCTCTATTATTTTGGAATATAGACTGGTTGGGCTTGAACCTCTGTTCTCAGAGTAACAGTATATAGGATCAGTAGAAGTAAAAGATGGTAGCTCACATATGGTGACAATTCAAATGTTTTGCTTTGGAACTCTATCCAGAACCCAGAGTCTGGAGATCAAAGATATACTAGCACTAAATGCCTAGGGACGTCTTAAAATAGGAGCATTTCCCAATCTAGGCCTGTTCCTAATTTGTGGGTCATTCTTCAGAGGGTCCTTAAAAATAGCCAATTCTAATTTTGTAGCTGTCACTTTCATGCAGCAGTTGATGCCAAGGTTGCCCTTCATCTGACCTAGAGACCAAATTCAACAGGGACTCCAGCCCACCTGTTCTGTATCCACTTCTAGTACCCATGGTGTTTAATGGGGTTTCTAAGCAAGGTGTATCCATTTGCAAGATTTCTTGAGTCATTTAAATCCCATGGTTGGAAGCAAAACTAAATCCCTCCTTGGAAAAACCGGAAGAGCATGATACAACCTTCCCTAACTTCCTCATTTATAATAATAATGAGAGGTGACCATAGTCAGCTGTTCTCTGAGGGGTCTTCGACTCAACGAGACTTTGTGTATTTTGAACTGAGATCAGGCCATCCATCATCTTTCCAGGCTTGAATGAGCACAACTCTAAGGGTAATAATAATTTCCCAAATGTACATTGTTTGGTTATTTTCTCTCTTATCTTTAAAGATGACAGAGAAGGATAAAAATGGTTCTGCTGGATCATAGTTATAATAATCCAGGGGATTTTAGTGACCAGGGAGTTAAGGCTGGTGAAAGATGGATTTCAATCCTAATTCTGCCATCTATGAGTCCAAAGAGGAAAAGAAATCAGGTTTGTAATAAATGAAATCATTTTCTCCTTTATTGAGAAGTTGGACGTCTCCAATAAACAACAGATCCAATCAAGTAAAACATAACGATAAGTTGGAGGGAAAAAAAACCCAAAACTTTTTCTACATGTGGATTATAGTATCCATCAGCCCTCAGTGTGAGATAGTTTACACAGGCAGATAATAACTTATTTCTTCTTCTCTTCTGTCCACTGGAAGAGCAGCAGTTGTGAGGAAACATTTGTACGGAATGAATCTATACTGTCCTGAGGAGGTAAGATTTAAGAAAGAACCCTGTTTGATTTCAGCTGTGGGCAAGTTTCATCTTGTGCAAAAGCCAGCTCCTGAAATGAACCTGGGAAAAACAGGAAATGCAGAAAAACTAAACTCATATTTATTTTGGAAGCAAAGGACCACATTCCAACTTTCGTGGCAGTGAGACAAAGCTATAGAATGTTGTAACACTGAAGCTATGGGTACAGAGAGGGATAAAAGAGGCCTTCCTGCCAGCCCAGTTCCTGGATTGAATCCTGGATTGGCCTCTGATTGTTTCATGGCCTCAGTTTTGTGATAATAGCAGCTACATTGGTTTCTTTTCAAAAACACACAATAAGGACTTAATAAATAAGTACTGGCGTTATTTTGAAGCCTTGAATAAGTGCAGCCATTTAAAAAAATAATAAACTCTTTCTGTTAGCTACAATAAGTAGGCATTTTTTCTGAGCACCTTAGCTTTTCTTTTCTTTCTTTTTAGAAGCCTCTCTATTAGCTCAGAACCTACCCCCTCCATCCTCTCTCCTGCCACCATCATCCCTGACATGAACAGTACCAAATCTGCTACTCGCATTTGATCATTTGCCTTGGTAAAGAGGAAATGGTTAATTCCAAGATCGCTTAGATTACTATTACTTATTCTTAGTACAGGCAAAATAATGCAACATAGAAATATTTATGCATGCCAACTTTAAATTTTAAGATATATTTGGGGTTTGGCTGTTACTTTCAGAGGTCAAACTCAGAGTTAGTGATAGGAAAATCTTTGCCTAGAAATTTTAAACCAAATACACACAGGCACACACACATGCACATGTGTATATACACATATGTATGTATGTGTATGTGTGCTTGTGTGTATGTATGTATGTACATGTGTATAAATGGAAGGAAGGAAGGATGGAAGGAAGGAAGGAAGGAAGGAAGGAAGGAAGGAAGGAAGGAAGGAAGGATTTCATTTTTTCATTCTGCTTTTGTGTTGGGACATAGGCAATACTCAAAATTTTTAGGTTTCAGTTTTCATTTTCTTGTTTTTCATAGGCTTTATTTTAGTAATCAATATTTGATTATAAAGTAATAACACCATTAACTTAATATTTGTGTCAAAGTCACCCATATATTTAACTAATGTACTCTTCCAAAGTGAATATATACCTTAAGGAAGCCTCTTGCTTTTCATTTTTCTTTTTTATGCTATCATTTTTTTCTTTTTATTATCCTTAAGTAGTTGTACAAAGGAGTTGCCATTTAACAAAGCAGTTTATGACTGCAGTATATCTTGATCAAAAAAGATAGTAACTCAGTACCATGTGTTAGTCAAATATCATTTTTCCCTTTGATGTTCACGGACATATGTTGTATGTGTGTTTTAACTTTGTTATAGAGTTGATGCCCTTGTTGAAAAGTTTGGATGGGTTACTGAGAGATTCTAATTCATTTATATCTCTTGTGTGAATTGCATTATAACAGTAAAGAAAGAAAAAATCCATATACATTATATACATACATAGATACATACATACATGCATGCATACATACATACATATCTATACATGTCTGGAAAAAGAATTGAAATCAGCCATTCCAATCCTGCTGGTCAGAAACGTCATCATGTTTCACCCCCCACCCATCTTCCCTGCCATTGGCGTCCTATCCCCTGCTGGGTTTTCTGGGGGAGGTGGAGGTGGGGTGTGTGCTGTGTCTTCCCCTGGCTTATAATTAAGCCTTTTTCACAAAAGCCTTTCTCTTTTCTCTACAGTTGTGAGCTATTCTCCTATTCCTTCCAGGTATGGCTCAGTTTCAAAATCTTTTCTCACCTTTGCTATCTTCTTTCCTGGCTCATCCATCCAGCTCTGCCCGGCCTGCTCTGTGGGTCCCAGACATGGAATCCAGTAAGTAAAGAGAGTTTCAGTTGGCTGAGAAGAGTGATGAGCATCCCTGGGGACTTTTACAGGCTACTGGGGGGGTGGAGGGAAGCAGACTCTATCAGTCTTAAGAGAGGAAGCACCTCAATGTGGCTTCTCTCTCACCGAAAAATATCCAAGTAAAATGTAAAAATTACACCATTCTTTCAAATGCCTGTCTTGCATGAACACCTACATATGTACCAATAGCATGAAAGGAATGAAGACATTTGGCCATTCCCCTCACTATCCAAAAAAAGGAAAAATAATTCCTATTTATAGAACAACCTACAGCTTTCCTTTTGTTACTCCAACCCTGTCACTATGCAGGCATTTTTCTTTAAACTTCTTTGGCTTTTTGAGACTTTGTAACTTGCTGTATATATCCAAAACTGTCTGTCCTCCAACATGCAATGTAGCCTGGCTGGCCTCAAACTCATGATACTCCTTCATCCACCCTCTGTCTGCTGCGATTACAAGCATGTACTACCATGCCCAGCTCAAAACAGACTTCTTAATTTGCTCTGCCACCCTACCCCAGTTTAGGAATGCTGCATCTATTTGATTGTGCAATCAACAATAGTGCTCTTTCTTTTGGTATTAGCTATGCCAAAGACCACAAATGCAAATGATGAGGTGTAATTGGGATTTCAGGAGCCCAAATAAGGGCACCAAGGTTAACTGGCTATATGATCATCCCCCAAAAATTAGAGAACCAAGTAGCATCCAGCAGCTTTGCAGGCCATAAATAAAGCATTTCTGACTTTTATGCATGGAAAGTCTCAACTATAAATGTTACATTAACATCTTTGCTGCATAACTCATGAAAGACAAGTTACTCTTCTAAGAACTTTGTCCTTTTGCGGCTTATACATAAGGCACATGCAACCATACTTTGACTTAAAGTTTGGAAAGGCCTTAGAATTGAGCAATTTCTTGGAATATTGGGGTAACTGCAAAAAAAGAAGGGGGTGGGTGGAGGGACTGGTGGTTTAGGCAAAGGGCCAAAAGAGAAGTTTCCCGGAGACTGTTGGATCTAGTCTCCATTCTGCTGGAAATACCATCTCTTCGTCGAACTTGCCCATGATATGAGCTATTATTCTTCATAAATTTAAAAAGATTATGGACCAGGCATGGCTTGAAAGCTGAGGTACACAGACAGCTTGTTCGTATGCTGCACAGATTTCAACAAGAATGAGGACATAGGGAAAGTAAACGTGGTTCTTTGGCTAGAAGCTTGTCCCTGTAGTCATAAGAACACAGACAGGTAGATCTATCACTTTAATTTTGAGATGAAAAACCCTTTAGAATATTGGCAGACATTCAGCCCTGGCCAAATGAATTTGAAAGGACTGTGAGCTCTCCTGCTGTCAGCTGGCTCTGGATGAGGAACTGGATTTACAGGAGAATCACCAATGGACCATCATTCTTGACTTCGATGGAAGAAGGTAGTGAAGTTGAAGAGGCTTACAAATAATCACATCTGTATGTGGAGTATCTTATAAGTATCAACTCATGTGTGTTACTTGCATTGTATCAGTCATCCTTGTAAGATAAACAATATTAGGAGAAGAATTTGATAGTGTGTTCATTTTCAATTGCTGCTATAACAAATTACTATAAGCAGAGTGACTTAACTGAAGTCGATTATCTTGTTCTGCAGAAGTGTGGGCTAAAATGAAGACATCAGGGGAATCTTGCCTTTTCTAGCTTCTAGAGGCTATGCAAAATCCTTAGCTTGAGGGTCCCCACCTCTGTCTTTAAAGCCCACAAAGATTCATCCAGGTATTTTTTTCACTTCATATTACTCTAATCTCTCCTGCCTCCCTTGTTCATGTTCAAGGACCTTGATAATTATACTGGGTCCACAAATCTATTATGGGTAGGCTACGGTAATACATCTCCAGACCATCTGATTTATGACCTTCAACATCTGCAAATCCTATCTATATTGCCTCCCAGCTTTCAAGAGTTAGGATATAGACATTATCAGAAAGGGGACATAATTCTCCCTCCACAGATAGAAACACAGAGGAGCCAAGCGGTTAAGGAAACTGGCCTAGAATGACACAGTTGATTACCAGCAGTTTTGGTTCACCAAACCTGATCTAAAAATAAGAATGGACAGTTGTTTCTTTGAAGATTTGTTTTTGGGGGATTAATTTTTTAAGTTCCAGGTATATTTTAGATATGAGACCCTTGTCCATTGTGTGGCTAGTGAAGATCTTCTCCCAATCCATGGGCTTTCTATTGATCTTGCTAGCTATGTCCTTTGCCATGCTCTGTAATTTCATGCAATCCTATTTGTCCAACCTTTTTTTGATTTGTTGTGTTTCCGGGTCTCTATTAAAAAAATTTTGGCCTGTGCCAAGGAGGCCTAGGGTTTCTCCTATTCCATCCTGTAATGTTTTCAGAGTGTCTGCTTTGACTCCGAGGTCTTTGATCCATTTGGAGTTGATTCTGGTGCAGGGTGATATATAAGGAACTAGCTTTAGTTTTCTACAAGTAGTTAACCAATTTTGCCAGCACCATTTACTGAAGGTGTTGTCTTTCTTCCATTCTATTTTTTTTTTAGCTCCCTTATCAAAGATTAGATGGCTATAGGTCTGTAGGTTCATTTCTGGGTTTTCAACTTCTATTCCATTGGACCTGAGGTCTGTTCTTGTGCCAATACCAAGCTGTTTTGATTATTATGGCTTTGTAGTAAAGTTTGAAATTAAACAAATCTTCAAAGAAACAACTGCCCAATAAATAAGTGGGCTAAAGACTTAAAGAGAAGTTTCTCTGAAGAGGAAAGAAGGATGGCCAACAGACACATGAAGGAATGCTCAACTTCTCTAGCCATAAAAGAAATGCAAATCAAAACAACACTGAGATACCACCTCACCCCAGTTAGGATGGCTATAATCAAGAACTCTAATAACAACAGATGCTGGAGGGGATGTGGACAGAAGGGAACCCTACTGCATTGTTGGTGGGAGTGTAAACTTGTTCAACCACTTTGGAAAGCAGTGGGGAGGTTCCTCAAAAGACTCTACATAGAGCTCCCCTATGACCCAGCAATCCCACTTTTGGGCATTTACCCAAATGATCACAAACAAGACCACACAAAAGCTACCAGCACAACTATGTTTATTGCAGCATTATTTACCATAGGTAAGATATGGAACCAACCCAGATGCCCCTCAGTAGATGAATGGATCAAGAAAATGTGATATATATACACAATGGAATTCTATGCCTCCATCAGAAAGAATGACATTGCCCCATTTGTTAGGAAGTGGAAAGACTTGGAAAAAATGATATTAAGTGAAGTAAGCCAGGCCCCAAGAAACATAGGTCCCATGGTTTCCCTTATTGGCAATAACTAGTATATGTCAGAGTCAAGCAGAAAAGGTCAGATAAGTTGATGTTAGGGGAATGAACCCTAAGATATGTATTCAAATGTTTTTTTTTCTTTCATGCGATTGTTTCTAACACATTTATAAGATTATTTCTTTGTTGCTTTGTATGTCCCTCCCCCACAGTATAACCCCTGCTTTTACTGTATTTGATGTTGGTATAATTTGTGGAGGGGAAAGGAAAAAACAAATCATTTAACTAGGGATACAGGTGGACCCATTGCAGCAATGAGATGTACAAGTGATTATGTTGAAAAATGAACTTTACAACTTTGGTGGGGGGGGGGTGGGGGAGGATCGGGTGGGGGGAGGGGGGAAGTATGGGAAGGGATGGGTAAGGGAAACAAAGAGGAGGCAACAATGCTTGATAAGAAATATACTCATTATCTTGCCTATGTAATTGTAACTCCTCTGTACAGTATTCTCACAAAAAAAAAAAAAGAATGGATACACATGGAAAGAGAGAAGAGAGGGGTGGGTGGGAATTTTTCTATTATGAAGAAATTGATGATAGATAACAAATGTCCTGTTGGCTGTAAGTTGACTAGAAAAGGAAGAATACATGAGTTGACAACTTGATGTGGCTATTTCCTTGATCCCTGAATTTAATCTGTAAATAGTTTGAATAAATCACAATGCACCAATTTACATTGGCCACACTCATCATCCTGGTCCTTCTCGTGTCATAAAACCCTAGGACATTGAGAATGACCTCTTAACAGACCACACACAGATATAGGAACTCAGTAGAAAGGTGTTCATGTACCTACAAATCCCTGCACCACACAGAACACAACCGATGCAAACTAAACAAGTAAGGCTGCTTTATATAATCCTAGTGCAGAGGGTTTGGATTAATAGATGAAAGGGATAGGGAGGGAGTAAATCAAGATTAATATCAGTAGACCTTTCTAACAGGAAAAGCTTGAACTATCTCCACCACGAGACTCTGCCTCCGGAACTATCAAACAGATGCTGGAGGACCCCTGACCCCACCATTTAAAGCTATGTCATGTGCTTTTTCCCTTGGGACTCACATCTCTTGCAAGGCAAGGAGGGAATGAAAGATATAAAGGGCAGAACCTCTTTAGTATTTCCTCTGTGACACGAGAATAGGTATCTCCTCTCACTCCTTCTCTTCTCCTACTCAAGTGGAAGCAAAGGTCCAAATCTTCCCATACAGAGACTAGAAAACTGAGCTTCAGGGTGGACTAGGCCACCCAACCAGTTATGTGATTGATTCAGCAGAACTCCATCTGCCATTGAGAATGGGCTTTAAAGCCCAATCAACAGGCTAAGCCACAAGAAACTGAGGTTAACATCACCTTAGAAGTGCTAAATACTTTGTTGAAAAATCTAGCACAGACAGCGTTTCCTCTTCTGTTGGGAGAGATGACTCTTTTGTGGAAAGTCTTTAAACAAGAAAATTGCCTTTGGAGCTCAGAAAGATGCTGTCTCAGTCAGAGGCATTTAGGAACTGAAATGGCAGCAAGACAGGTGGATACACTTTCCCTGCTGGCCCTCACATTACACTTGAACCATCCAGGAGAAGGAAACCTCGCTCTGTGAGATATCCAGTCATCCTAAGGTACAGTAGATAGAGCCCTTGGGACCATAGGAGACAGAACACTGTCTCTTTCAAACTGACTGCTATGGTTCTAAAAGTTTGTGCAAGCAGGATCCCTTTCTTACCTGGCCTTAGTCTGCCTTGTGAACAAGACTGGGAAGTACAAGGTCTTTAAATGGAAGAACATAATTCTCTGGTGATTTAGCAGAATATCAAAGTCTGCTCTTCTTCTTGCTTTTATCAGATTGTGTGGACAACTGTGTGGTTTTCAAAAGGTACCAACCTTTGAATCGCGCATGAAAGCCTATGGCATGCAAATGAAGTTGTCAGGTTAAACATTCAACTCTCTGTCCTGTACCTCTTCAAAAAGTGCGATTGTGACAGTCTCAGCATTTTGACATTTGCTGTGTAAGGATTTATATATTATGTTTCACTCACTTTTGATCCGCTCACCTGCAGATGGAAGTGCAGAGGGTCTAATTCATCTGATGGCAGAGCTAAGCTCAGTCCTAGGGAAAGACAGGAGCTTCTGCATGTAAACATCTAAGTCTAAGATGAACTTCTTCCCTTGAAGAACTAAGCAAATGGGAATTTAACAAATCCCCCCAAAAGACTCTAATGGTATCCTATTGGAAATCCAGGGTCTTACTTAAGTGTCTGAAGATATCAGATCAGCTAATGCAGGTGTCAGATGAAACAGGGCCCCAAACACAAGGAGGGACTCTTTCTTCTCCAGCAGAAGTGGAGGTCAGGGCAGCAAGTAAGATGGGTGAGTTCATTCCCTGCCTGGGTCTCACATCATCACTCATGGGCTCTGCTGCTTGTTACCCAGCCTGCGAATAGCTTTTTCCACAAAGAGCTGGTGAAAGGAGGAATCTTCACCTGGTCAGAGGTGAGGGGGTTAGGAAGTTTGGGAAGTATACCCAGGTTTACCCAACATCAGAGGTTATGGGTTCTTCCCCTAAAATGATGGGAAACTGAAATGGAAAGTGGGAAACAGTATGACGGTTTCCACAGGAACTTACAAAGGAACTTGAAGGAAGATCTCAAAAACCTGTATGTACTTCATGACAATTGCAGCATTACTCACTATAGTCAAGAAGGGGAAGTAACTTACTTTTTAGATAACAGAAGAGTAGATAAAGTGTGTAATATACATACAATAGAAACTATTCAGCTTTCAAAAGGAAGGAAATTATGTCTTATGCTATCATAAACCTTGCAAATATGGTAAGTAGCTAGGCACCAGTGGTTCATGCTTGTAAACCTAGCTATTCAGGAGACTGGGATTGAGGATCATGGTTTGAAGCCATGAAGTATAGGAAAGTCCATGAGACTCTTATCTTCAATTAGCTACCAAAATCTGGAAGTGGAACTGTGGCTCAAGTAATAAAACACTACCCTTGAGCAAAAATGCTCAAGGACAGCACCCAGGCCTTGAGTTTGAGCCCCAGGTCAGGCACACACATAAATATGTAAAATAAACTGCATAATATGAATAATACCCATTTTACCTTGCATACGATGACTTATGCCAGTAACAAAAAGAAAAATACTGTGTAATTCCACTTACCTAAGGTACCCAGGGGTGTCAAACTCTTAAAGAAAAAAAGTAGAATATTGGATTCCATGAGGAATTGGTGTTAAGTAGATACAGAATTTTAATTCTGGAGATTAGTTGTACAAAAAATGTGAAGGTATTTAATACTATTGAATCATACACTTAACAGTTAAGCCAGGCATGGTGATTCATGCCTGTAATCCCAGCTACTTGGGAGATGAAGATCAAGAAGATTGTGGCTTGAGACCAGCCCAGGCAAAAAAGTTAATGCAATTACCATCTCAACAACAACAATAACAAAAGGCCTGATATTATATAACCCTAGCTAGGTGATAGTCTTAGGTGACCTGAGCAAAAATCACAAGACACTATCTGAAAAATAAAGTGTAAAACAGCTGAGGATATGCCTCAAGAATGAGGCCCTGAGTTCAAACCTCAGGACCACCCAAAAAGTGGTTAAGATGATAAGTTTTATGTTTTATGGTAGCTTTCAGTTAAAAAAAATAAAAGGCCTGGTCTTTCCAACTTTATGAGCTCAATGGCTCTTTCTTTTTCCTTATAGAAAAGACTTTAGGAAATATTAGTATATGAGGAGACTTTGGAGAGCTTGCTCTGATATTCTGGAAGCCAGCCAGCATATAAAAGCTACAAATGCAGTTACACTTCCCTCAAAAAAATGAATGAATGATTAACTAAATAAAATGTGATTCAACCGCTTTGGCCTCTTCCTAGGATCAAGGGTCTTCACTAACATACCTACCTGATGTCATACTATATACTTAACACAATTCTTTCTTCCTCCATGTGCTGTCTAAGAAGCCTGAGAAACATCTCACGAAATGAAAAATTATGACTACATCAATCAAACTTTCTGCTTGTCTTTGAAAGTATAGTCCCAGCTTTATCCTCTCTCGGGCACCTGCCCTATCCCTTTCAGGAAGAATTCGACTCTTCTATGTGTGCCTATGTCCATACATTCTGCACATGTTCAGATCTTATCATTTCTCATGCTTCACTGTAATTACTTAATGTCTCTGATATGCCAGTCTGTGAGTTCCTTGAAAGGAGTATTTGATTGCTTACACAAAGCTTAATACTTAAATAGCAGACAATGGTGACATCAGTGACTGATTTTGCATTCTCAGGAAAAGCATGGCTTGTTTTTGAACAACTGTCCATGTATACATGTACACACACACACACACACACACACACACACACACACACACATATACAACAACAACAACAACAACATAAAATTATCAGTCATCCTTTCCCCAAGTTGTTTCTGCTGTCTTTGTTTTGTTTGTACCTGTCTTGCTCATCAGGTATGGTATGGCTATCTAGGCCTCCACTACCTTAGGAACATCTCAAGGACCAGCACTGTCCTTCCAGTCTTCCTCAAGACTCACTCACTGAGACTCCAGGCTGACAAGCTGCTACTGTCTGAGGAATGCTGACATGCTGATGGTCATTTCTCCTGTGTGATCTGACAGGATCAAATGGCCACTCCTCATCTTTCCTCCACCCATCAGCTTACTGTTCTCAATTCTTGGAGCAAAATAGAAATGTTCTACTTCTTAAGACTTAAAGCCAACTGTGAACTGTAAGCCTGACTTTCTTTGTGCTTTTCTTACTTTGATCCAACCAAACATATAGCTCTAATATTATAATAGATTGCAAGTTATTTCCTCCCTGTTGATTCTCATTGTCATTTCCTTATGCCCTATTCCCTATGCATTATACTGGCTGTTCAGATAGAGCAGTATTTGAAAACATACTAACTCTTGTCTGGAATCAGCATGAGAAAATGTTTGTTGTTGTTGGTGGTGGTGGTCATGGTGTTTGAACTCTGGTCCTGGGCACTGTCCCTGAGCTCTTCAGCTCAAGACTCTACCACTTGAGTCATAGTGCCATTTCTGATTTTCTGGTGATTAATTGGAGATGAGTCCCACAGACTTTCCTGCCCAGGCTGGCTCTGAACCATGATCGATCCTCCTATCTCAGCCTCCTGATTAGCTAGAATTACAGGAGTGAGCCATCGGTTCCTAACCTGAGAAAATGTTCAAACCAATTAGAGATATCCACAATGGGAATCAGAGAGGGGCTGCGGTCCAAATGCTGGGATTCTACCATCTCTGCTCCAGATGTGTTTTCCTGTATTCCTCCAGCAATATACCATACATCTGATCCAAAGTTGACAATACAACATTATGACTTCTTGGCACCTAGAAAAATAGATGACACTCCATTGCCTGTACCAACATCTCTCCAACTTTCCCTTTCTCACCACTCAGAGTGGAAGGAGTCTCTAGTGCCTGTCACCTTCAGGCTCATCCCTGTGTAGGTTCTGAGTGAGGCCAGATTAGGACAGGAAGTCTATCAGCCGCCTCAGGCTCAACCCCTCCAGAGGTGGGGTTTATCTTAGCGGCCCACAGACCCAGCATCTGCTTTGACTCCCATGAGCTTTGGGTGTCAACGGAGCTCCCAGGTCACACCTCCTGTTATCTTTTGTCTACTTCTTCCCTAATTGCTCAGACACATTGGCTCATGGGTAAGTCTGAGCTTCTGCCTCGGGTAACCTGTCTGCACTTATAGTTGTGTTTTTTACAGAACCTGCTTTTTTATGCTTCCAAGGATTTAAGACTCACTAAGTTCTTTACTCTCATCCCAGGCTGGTCATATATGAGCCGTTTTCCCAGAAGGACATTGAAGAATGTGGAAATTCTCAATTTCACCTTTTTTTGTTTCTTTTTGCTAGCTAATAATAAGATGAGTCTCACAGACCTTCTTGCCCAGGCTGGCTTTGAACCAGGATCCTCAGATCTCAGCCTCCTTAGAAACTAGGATCACAGACATGAGCCACCAATGTCCAGTTGTGATCCCTTCCTTCTATTAACATATCCTGATGTTTGCACAGGACCATAGGATTCTGAACACAGAACCAGTTCACCTCAGCCTAGAAGCTAGTGACTTCCCTTCAACTCTTTCTCAAGCAGACCCAGTGTGTACTGTGCTTGAAACAAGACATCACAAAGGTATCACTTACTCAACACTTGCTGGGTGCCACAATATTAAATAAGAGCATTGGACACATCATCTTACTTTACTCTCATTTTCAAGGACTCTAGGAACCAGATACCATTATTATTGCCAGTTTACACAGAAGGAAATAAAGTCTTGGCAAAGAAAACCAATTCATTGTGAGGTCACCTACATAGTACAAAGAGCTGGAATTTGAAATTAACCTTGCTGAATCTAGAGCTTCTGTTTTTAATCACTATTCTAGAGATTGAAAACTAATAACCCATGGTAAAATGTTGGCCACTGTTACATTTAACCACTAGAGCTTGCTTTTTGTTTTTTGTTTTTGTCTTCTTTTTAAACTGATGACTATAATCTGACTTGTAGAATCAAAACCCTTTTGTAAAACTAACTAATTAACTAAATAGGTAAAATTAAACTGGGTCAGAAGCTTCACATAACAGTCAGAAGCTTCACATAAAAATTCTGTTTTATGGCTTTACAAAATGGGAGGCAAAAATCAAATGACCTGAGAAATGCTTGCTTTTTCCATGGGAGCGAGCACTCCAATTTGCCTGACTTCACTGCGTCTCCATGCAGTAGGTCTTAGATATGACTATCGATCAGAACCATCTGGAGGATTGCTGGGCCCTAGCCCAGAGTTTCTGATTCAGTAGGTCTGGGTAGGGCCTGAGAATTTGCCTTATTACAGTCCAAGTGTCGGTTGCCATGTCTTATCATACTGATGCTGTCACTTCTTCGATTCTGTTCACCCACTCAGTCCTCTCCCCTTCATTCTGCCTGTAGGCCCTTGTGTCTGCACCTCAGACACTATATTATGTCAAGGAATTCAGGGTTCTTCCATCTTTTCTTAAATTCCTACTTCTGATAGCAATCTCAAAGCTAATCTGAATTTGAGTAAGACTTTTATTTATGTATGTATGTATGTATGTATGTATGTATGTATTTATTTATTTATTTATTTATTTATTTATTTATTTATTTTTTGTTGGTACTGGGGTTTGAACTCAGGTCCTCAGCCCTAGTGCCTTTGAGGCAGGTTTTTCTTCCGCTGAGCTGTGCCTCCAGCTGGATTTCTTACTGTTCTGACTTCTTTTGATTCTTTTATTAACATAACGTAACTTTTTAATTCAATTTCACAAAGGCAGCCGAAGACTTCATAATTAAAAGGGGGAAAAAAGTACTCTAGCTGGCACGTCACAGCATTTTCCCTCTGAGCTGGAAGGAAGCAGCAGAAAGGACTTCTTCCATATACATAGAAAATAAGAGCTTCTGCTAGCAAAACCCTCCATGGCTTTAGAAGCCACCGAATTCATTTTCAACCACTTCACCATTCTGTTCTTTCCGTAGGACCTGCTGCTCAGTCTCAAGCAGCTGTCCTCTCTCGTTTTAGAAAAATCTCTATTTCAAGAGAAACCCACTTGGACAGTTATCTGGAAAACAGTGCATCAATTCAGAAAATCTTCACTAGGCTTGTCCCTTTTGCAACCTCTCAGGCCTATCCAGCCACTTATTCAAAATGCCCTTCGTGATTCCTAGACAGAAAGAATCCTTTCTTTTTTCAGCATTTACATGATGGCACATGACAGCTCTCCAGTACATCCTTTCACTGTACAGTCATTATGTTGTCCTGGTATCTTCCCAAAGACATTATAGCACCTCTCAGGATATAAGACCACAAATTTAGGACCTATATGATTCCCAGAACAGTGCTTGGCTTTCAGGCAACATGTAGCTTATACTCAGATAAATAGCAGGACTGGAGGACAGTGTCATGGAGATTTGAGACTACCTCAGTTTCCAGTAATTTACTGGGGGCCTGCTATGTGTCCAGTATGAACTCAGGAGCCAGTGAAAGAGTAGAAAGCCATGGAATGCTTGTAAGAACAACACAAATGACAAAGACGGAGAGTTAGATAAAATGTGAGTGCTGAACTACCTGGCAGTAATGGTGAGAAAAGTAAATGCAAGTTAAGAAGAGGCAAAATCAGAGGGGTGGCTGGGAAAACCAGGCAAGACTGTAGAGGGATAAGCAGGAGGATAGTCCAGATTTCTGCTCCCAAAGTCATGATGTTTTCCTCCCTTGTTACTTTCCACTTTGCTTTTCTCTCAAAGCTTAGAAAGGTGTTCATATTTCCACTATGAACAAGAATCTATTCAAGTTTAATAAACATTTTATACTCACTTAACTAGTAATTGTTAGTAGAAGGGATCTTTCCTTCAATTAGGTTAAATGTATTGACTTTTTGTTAAAATTGACTATATCTTTACTGATATTTTAAACGTTGTGTTCTATGTATCCCTCATAAAAGTTGAAGCTATGCCTATAGCTTCTGGGATATAATACTCACATGTCATCAGATGCATACAAATATCCTTTTTGAAGTCTACTTTATATATTGGTAGCTACCACTTTATTTGGTTTGTATTAAATGGTTTGTATTTTTCCTCTTCATATCCTTTCAACCTGTTTCTATTCTTATAAATGGCATCTTATCTAAGCAAAATGTAATTGTATTTTTTTTTGCCAGTCCTGGAGCTGGGCACTGGGCACTGTCCCTGAGTCTCTCTATGCTCAAGGCAAGCACTCTACCACTTCAGCCACAGCGCCACTTCTGGCTTTTTCTGTTTACATGGTACTGAGGAATCAAACCCAGCGCTTCATGCATGCTAGGCAAGCACTCTACCACTAAGCCACATTCCCAGCCCTAAGTGTATTTTTATTAGCATTGATTAGTTGTACAAGGGGAGACTTATTTTAACATGTCTATTTACGTAAACAGAAGCATTAACACTCACTCTCACTATCATAGTTGTGTTTCTTATCCATGATCATTGTCAATTGTTTTGCCATTTAACTCAGTGTATTTAATAGGATTTTGACTATCTTCTATTTTTACTATTTGTGTTATCACATGCTGTCTCCTTAATATGTGTTGTTATTCCTGTTTAATTATTTTTATTTTTCTACTTTGATCCCTGTTATCTTGTAGTTAGACATTCTTTTAATCTTTTTCTCTTCTCTTCACTTTTTTCTTATCTTTTCTTTTTCTGCCGTTACTATAGAAATAACAGCAAGATTTCCTAAATCATGTTAGACTATTGTAAATCAGTAGTTTCACTACTTCCTGAGCAATCTTTCTAACGTACTGGTCTAATTTCTTCCCTTTATGTCTTTTGTGCCTTTTTTTTACCATGTATTTTAAATCTACATAATTTAACTCACACAAGACACTATTGATGCTGAATATTCATTCAGACTTTTCTGTGCTTTTTTTTACCTTTTAAATGCTTTCTGTTTCTTCTTACATTACTATGCTTCCATCTGAAATTATTTTCTTTTCTCTAGAAGGCTTCCTTTTGAATCTTTTTTGATGAATTCTCTCAGTTGGTTCTAAAAATCTTTATATTATATTCACTTCTGAGGAACATTTTTGCTAGGTATAAAATTTAAATTAGCAGCTGTTCCAATTTTTGTTTAAATATCAGATTATTATACGCTAGTCTATGTTGTTCCTGTATAACAAACACTTGTTCTTTTTATGATTAATGCAAATTCATCTTTTAACCCCTTGCTGTCTGTCTGTCCTGTATTTCAACCTTTATCATAGTTTTATTCCAACATGCATGCAATGGTTTTACTTGTAAATTCTTTGATTTGGGATCATAGAACTAAAATGTTTCTATGTCTAACACAATTTTTGGAAATTTTTTGGTAAATATCTATTCAAATATTCTTTTAGCCTTATTCTTTCACATTTCAATCTCTCAATTACACCTATGTTATTTATTGCTTTTTCACTCAACACTGGTACTCTACCACTTGATATACAATTTTACTTGCATTATAAGCTTTGTATTTTCACTTATACATGTGTATACATATATATATATATATATATATATATATAATTTTTTTTTACAGTACTGGGGTTTGAATTCAGAACCTAGCACTTGCTAACCAGGTACTCAACCTCTTGAACCACATCTCTATCCCTACCTTGTAACTTTTCACTATGCCTCTTTTTCTAAGCCCAATTAGTTTGTTCCTCTGTGTATGAACTGATATGCTTTCTGTTGAATTTTCTTCCATACCAATATTCTATTCTGCTATATCTGCTTCCCATTAATACCTATTATCTATTGTTATTCACAGTTATTGTCTCACCTTAATGCACATGCGAATTTTCTGATAACAAAACCCTTTCAGTATCTTTGTTTTAAAAAGGTTTTGGACCATTTTATACAATTCTGTCTATCTACCATGTCAAGTCACAGCTGCCTTGAGATTGATGAATATCCACAGGTATCAACAGCAAGGAATGAATGTGAAATTTCTTTTTTACAGAAACCTAATTAAAGTTGAGTTTTAATTTTTCTTTATTTCCTGAACAGTTGATACTATTTAAGGCCATTAATTATTTGTGTGTTTTATGATCATCTTTAATAATTTGTGATTATGTATTTATTTTTAGTTAGTCCCTGAGAAAATAAAAACCCTACTACATTCCAAAGTGACTCAACAAAATAGGAAGCATGTACACAGCATTGTATACAGTTGCAAAGCTTTCTGCAAAACACTAAAAGTATATTTAAAAATCTAGGTCAAGCATTGTGGTACACACCTATAATCCCAGCACTTGGGTGCCTGAGGCAGGAAGATTGTAAATACAAGACTAACTTAAGTTACATTATGAAACCTACTCAAGAAAAAGCTGCAGAATTTTTCCTTTATATTTGTAATCTTACATAATCACTCTATAGCTGTCTACTTACATATATGGAAATAATCACACATTCATGAAAATGTAGGCACAGAAACATATTTTAAGCCTTGTTTGTAATATAAAGAATATAATATATACTTAAAACATTAAACAATAGGGCATTGTGTTATTAAAGCGTCGCATACAAAGAATTGAATTATATGCCATTTGCAAACATTATTTTCAAATATTTAGTAACATGGCAATTTGTAGAGTAGAATATCATCTTTAAAAACCACCCAGTATTTGTCCTGTTAGGTCAAGACAAAAATAGATTCTTCACTTTGGGTTTTAAACAACACCTTGAAGGCTTTCTTTCCCTTTGAAGTTCATGGCCTTCCTTCTAAGCATAGCATAAATAGAAAACATTTAGACCAGAAAGAGTCCTATCCCACTGCTTTAAAAAGCAATGGAATTTGGGAGTGGGCCTTGGCAGCTCCCTAACAGAAGTTAGGAGGGGGTTTAGATAAACAAGAGGGGGTTTAGGTGGGTGGGGAAGCAGGCTACAGGGACCAGGTGGGGCCTAGGGAAAAAGTGGGCCAGTGTGAATTTTCCTCTGGTAAGAGTGGCCAAGGCACTTTAGGACACAAATGTCTAATATTAAATTTTTTGTTGTTTTCTATGCTGGAATAAGAACCACATGCAGCTCGTTCAATTGTTAGCCTAAGTATCACCAACAGACTACAAATAAAATAATGTAGTTCTGATGTTAACTCTTACTCTCTCCCCAGCAATTGAATCGGTGAATACCCCAGGCAAGCCCTGGCTTCACAAGCTGTCTCAGTCCTGGTCTGGCCTGCTTCCTGTTCTTTCATCCTTCTCATTGTCTAACCCTTTTCTTTCCCATCCCATTTGTGTTCTTTATGGCCTCATGGAATTTCCCTATTCTAAGATCCTAACCCCAATGACAGAGAGCTCTGCCTTCCCTCTGCTGCAAGACAGAAAGTATTTTGCTGTGTATGTTCTCTGTTTGCTTCTTTATTTTCTCCTAAATGTGCTCATGCTTCGGCTAAGAGAGGAAGTCTGGCCTGTGCTTTGGCTTTTGCCTGAAGGAAACAGCCTCGGATTTAGATCCATCTTCATAAAGTCTTTTTAAGGAGTCAACAACTCTGCTTCCTGTGTAACTTGCCTGCAATCCTTAGTGCTACTCTTCGGCACATTTTAACCCAAAGTAATTTTTGAATTAGCTATTGCAATGTAGACTCTCATTTCCTTTCCTAGCTGGCCTTCTCTATTCTTGGTTGTGTTTGTGGGGTAGTTGACTACAGAAATGGTCCGTGGTAAGCCCTAGAACTGTCTTTCCTTTGAAGGCTTTCAGCTGCTGTCAGGATCCTGGAACATGTCCATGATGGAAGTCTGTGGCTAGAAAGTAGGAAAAAGCACTCAGAAGAAATACTATCTCTTTTAGTCTTGTTGTAAAATATTACAATCACCTCCCACCATCCTTGTTTCCCCACAATTTTTTTATTTAACATATACTGGTGGTTTCATTGATAGCTAACTGGATTATTTTGAGTGGAAGATAAAGACCCATGCAGTATGTCATCACAATATTCAATACAAGCAGGCTCTCTCTTTTGGGACCCTTCTCAGGGCTTATCATCATCATCATCATCATCATCATTATCATCATCATGTTTTTAGCCATATCCTTTGTTTTTACAGTTTTATCACCAAGTTCCTGTTTATAATTCTGCATGCTACTCTGCTTCTTAGTTTGCTAGGTCCCCAAACTACAAATCAGAGCAACTACCCTTTAACTAGTAATGCACTTCACAAAAATCAATTATTACATACAGGCAGTTTCCCAAGAGAACTTCATTTGAATGAGATATGAATATTCATTTCTCAGGATGTAATAGCATCACCTCTGTATCTTTAGCACATTGCCTTTGCAGCAGTCTGTACACAACACTTTGACCTGTTTTTTCTGTGAGATTTTTGCAGTAGTGGAGCTGTCACTATCAGGCAAAAGAAAGGGTTGTAATTTGTTCCGATTTGAGGAGAGGACACAACCAGTAGCAGTCAGCATTTAATGTATTACATTAACTCTCAGGCCATTTTAATGCTTAACATTACCTTTGTGCAGGTCATCTAATATAGGAAGGTTTAAAATGCTTTGAATAGCTGGGTGCTGGTGATTCATGCCTGTAATCCTAGCTATTAAGGAGGCTAAGATCTGAGGATCCCAGGTGAAAGCAGCCCGAGCAAACAAATTCAAGAGACTCATATCCAGTTAACTAGCAAAATGACAGAAGTGGAGGCATATCTCAAGTGGTAGTGCACCAGCCTGAAGTGGAAAACACTAAGCAAAAGAATGAGGCCCTGAATTTAAACCCCACGGCCAGCACACACACACACACACACACACACACACACACACACACACACTCATGCACACATACATACACAGAGATACTAGAGAGTTAAGGAGTACATTACCCCTCACCAAGGATATTCCTCCAATAATAAAAGACCATCTACCATATGATAGACACTAGTTTGAATACTGGGTACCAGCTCCATAATCTTTCTGGACCCAGTGAAAATGAATATGCAAGACTTCTTGTTCAGAAAAAAATAATGAGTCTGGCATAGTGGCTCACGCCTGTAATCCTAGCTACTC
Source organism: Dipodomys merriami (assembly GCF_024711535.1). Taxonomy (NCBI): domain Eukaryota; kingdom Metazoa; phylum Chordata; class Mammalia; order Rodentia; family Heteromyidae; genus Dipodomys; species Dipodomys merriami. Next base: position 26,279,478 of record NW_027203382.1, on the reverse strand, counting down.
AGGAATCTGAGATCTGAGGATCGCAGTTCAAAGCTAGCCCAGCTAAGAAACTCCATGAGCCTCTTATCTCCAATAAACCACCAGAAAACTGGAAGTGGTGCCGTGGCTCAAGTGGTAGAGCACTAGCCTTGAGCTGAAGAGCTGAGGGACAGTGCCCAGGCCCAGAGTTCAAGCCCCACAACTGACAAAAAAAATAATGAATATCAGGAAACAGGTGGAGGAAGGGCTAAGGGAAGGAAATAGAAGAATGAAGAGAGGAAGAAAGGGAGAGTACAGTCAATCATAAAATTTAGTGTATATCCTACAAAATTAAGAAAACTGATGGGAAGAACAGGGTTAGGAAGGAAGAGGAAAAATGATGAAAGAGGTAACATAGATCAAGACACATTGTATTCATAAATTGAGGTGTCGAATGATAAATCCTTTGTACACTACTTAAAGATAATATTATAAATTAAAAAAACCAATTTCTTAGGAAAAAATTAATCAAAAGTTCAAGCCAAGCACAGTAGAACTTGAAACGAAGTCCAGAACCACTGTAAGTACTGGACCCCAGAATGCAGGTCTAGATGGGTTTTGGTCATAAAGTTCCTGGCCTCAAGAGATCAAGAAGTAAGAACCAGACTGGACCATAGCATGCATATGTCCTTGACCCATTTATGCAGATTCCTTAGACAGCTGTATTACTGTCAAGCATATACCATACAATTAAATAAAACTAAATATGGATGCATTTTATCCAAGTTTTGAAATCTTTCTCTCCTTTTTAAAATTGTTAAAAGCAACAGATGGAAAACTGCCAGAGATACTCTCCGAGTCTCCCCAGCTGGTTGTATAGCCATTCTCAATTTCAGACAATTTCTCATAAAGGATTCTGTTTGAAAATCTTGCTTGAAATCCTTAAGGACATCATTATCTCCTTTCCTCAACTCCCTGGCCTTACACAGTTAGGTGGTCTTTGGAAGCCAGGAAGGGCTGGGCTCTGTTCCTTCCTAGAGACCAAGTATGTCTTCTAATTGAGCTCCAACTTTGTGCAGCATTTAATCCGGGGCAAGACCCTGCTCTCCGTATGGGCCAACATCATCCTGTCTATTGGGAGCCCAGATGAAAATTGAAAATGTGGAAGTAAGATCTCTTCCTATCTCTCCCTGTGCCTTTGTCTCCAGACAGGGGGCTGTACCATCAGCTTCCTGGTCCTGAAGCTTCCAGGCTGAGCTCCATAACAGACTTTTTTGGCTCTGCAGCTTCCTGTCAAAGGGCCTTCTTGGGCTCCATGATCACAGAAGCCCATCTTCCTAGTGAATACCCCCTCAGAAGCCTGCCTGTCCCATCCTTTGGAGAACCCTGGCGGATATACTCTGCGACAGATTATACAGAGGGTGGGTGAAGGATGTGCAGGGCATCCTCTGTGTCAGGCGCTGCCAAGTGTTGCCTCTGCTTCTGTGGGGGATTTTCCATGAGTTGAACTGGGAATCCCAAAGCAAGTGCAAGGCACAAGCTACCTCTGAAAGCCACAGGACCAGCCTTGTTATAAACCAAAGCCCCCGCTTACCAAATGGTTGCTCTGACCTACATGGGCCCACCTCTGCCATTACTTTTTACAAACACTCTCCTCACACCATTTCATGTGGGAAACTGAAGCTCTTACCATGACATAGCCAGGATATAAATGCAGGTGCTTGGACCACTCTCTCGCGGGCTCTTCACCTGACTTCGCTGCAGAGGTATAGACAGGTGGGAGTTAAAATCCTCATTCTGGGCTGAGGTCCCAGCTCAGTCCCCAGCAGAACCCATTTTGTTGTTCTGTTCCCCAACACAGAACAGGTGTTGCCTCTTCCACAGCTATCGAGGAGTTACTTCAAGGAGCTGAGCTTCATCTACAAAGTAGACAGAAGCCAGAACTTCTGAGGTGGGAGGAGGTAAGAGGACTCTCCTAGCTGTGCCAGCACAGAACCGTCTCTGGAGAGCTAGGACAGTGGTGTGGGTGGTGAATGTAGCAGAGGGTAGCATCTTTGAATGCTCATCAGACAGCCTAGGGTGTTGCACGAACCCTGAATGGATCTGGGGATATGGGTTGGATCTGGCTTGGGAGAACTTAACTAACTTCTGGAAATCAAAAATGAATGAATTTCAGTTTCAGCATAGTTGGGTTTTAGGTTTATATTTTTGTTTTTATTGTTGTTGGTTTTCTTGAGACACAGTCTTGCTGTGTAGACCAGATTGGCCTTGAACTTGAGATCTTCCTGTCTGAGCACCAGGATTGCAGGCATAAACCCAGCCACATTTTATGGTTTTTGTATAAAGCTTATTGAGAATGATGTGCTACAAAGGATATCAGAATCTTCTGTACTTGAGACCTGACCATCTTAATCTGGCTGGAGCACCCAATGTTCTTCTTACCTTGTCACATTCTACCTCTATAAATCCCTATATGGACAGGCTCTATGCTTAATATCCCACAACAGAAGTCCCTTTTGGGAAGGGTAAGGCTAAGAACTTGTGCTAACACCTGTAAGATGATGCTAGTCACTCGTACTTAAGCCAGTTGAGAGGCTAATAATGGACATCAAAATTTCCAAGATGAACGATAAGAGCCTGAGGCCAACAGGTGCCCAGAGTGGCAGAGAAAGGTCTCAAAATAGGGCAGGAAGTGGCATGCAACTTCTGCTGTCTACCATTGGTTCTGTGTTTGTTTTTCAGTCTGTTCCACTGTCTGGCTTAAATATTGTTAAGTCAACGAACCTCACCTGGGAGTTCTCACGTGCCTTTCAGGTGGAGCCTAGGCCCCTACTGACTGCAGGAACTGCATTCTCTCGTTCTCCATGCCACACGCCTGTCAAGTGAACCTTTGCCCATTCTGAACGTTACTTTGTGGAGAACACAGAAAACCTTTCCCTGGCAACCAGCTTATGTAAAAGCAATAACCACATTGCCTTCTATACTAATTTCTTTACAAAGAGATGACACTCATATCCCCCACTTACATCTGAGAAAGAGAAGGGTTAAAAAAAATTCTGCCCAGAGCCACACATTGAATAAGACTACTATATTCTACCCTGAGCTCCACCTCTGTACCCCCTTCACACACTAGCTTTAAAACAGGTTTTCAGATTCATTTTCTTCTCAACACTTTATATAACCCCACTGGGATGAATTATTAACCCCGTTCTACAGATAAGGACACTGTACCTCAGAGGGTCAAGCTTAGACTTCTTTGTAAGGTACCTTTTGCTTGGGAGTTTCACTCTGGAACATTTTGATGAGAAACAAGAGGAGGTTGGCTCATGAATATGGAGGAAGACAGACAATGTGGGATGCTGAGAAACCAGTTAGAGGAATAATTTCTTACCTCCTCACCTCCACCCCCAGCAGAAAGAGAGAATAAAACTTAATCATCTGTTGTAAAGAGCTGGTTTCAACTGGAGTGAGAAAAGCTAGCTACCCCTCACCCCCACCCCACCCTGCTTTCCCAGGAGTAGAGAACTCTGGTAGACCTTATAGAATTAATGAAAGGCATTTTAATGAGATGGTAAGGTAGATATGAACTTCATCCATTGGACCTTCTACACTGTATCTTGCCTCACAGACACAAACACAGACACAGACAGGTGCACAGACAGACAGACAGACAGACAGACAGACACACACACACACACACACACACACTTTTTTAAAAAATTGACAAATTCAGTTTGGGGAGGTTTATGCTTTTTCAGTTAAACCAAGTCATGCCAATTCACAAGTAAAAAAAAAAAAACACAGCCTACTTTCTAAGACATTTCAGCTTTTGTAAGACTTAAAGTCCTTCCGACTCCTATAATTAAGCTCACATTATTGCTACATACCAATTTAGTGTCCAGATTGAAAAAGTGGAATAAATGTTTACCAGAAACCCATTTACTTGTCAACTTCAGCAATGACTCTGGGATGTGAAACAATATTTTCTAAACTGAGGGCTGTAATTTTACCACCCAGTGCTGTTGTCAATGTCTCATTAATTGCAAATCAATAAACTTCAACCAGTTCTTGAGGTCCTATTGCCTGAACTTTTGGGGAGGTAAAAGCCCCTTTGTGCTCCTGGCAGCAGCAGTTCTGGTATGGTTTTGCCTTTTCCATATAATCAGCAAAGTGCAAACTGCTTCCTGATGGAAGAAAATTGCTCAGCAGCCCTTGGTAAATGATTGGAAATTGTTTTCCGGTTTCCAACAATGACCATGGGAAGTGAACACAATTGGAGAAGGCCACACTCTCAGGATCTCTGCAGGCGCTTACTAGTTTTTTTCTTCTTGCTGTTTGATTATTTTTATTTCCCCTGTGTTTATTGTGGGGACTCAAAGTTATGTGGACCATCATCTCTGCCCACCAAAAGACAAGGTACTCCTCAATGGGAGCCTACTCCAGCAAAGACCTTGCCTTGCAAGCATGAGAGAGTCTACTGCTCCCAGCTCTGATGCTTAGGAGAGTAGCTCAAAATCATGCTCAGCATTGCTCAAGTTCAGGGGGCAAAGGGAAAGGAGGTAGGGCTGGCCTTCTCCTTGCTCTAGTTAACTTTTGAGACAGTTTCCTTTTTTTTTTTGACTGCCCTCGTACCACTGATCAAAATGGGTTGGTATCTTGGGTGAATACGAAACCCAAGATATAAGAGAGTAAAGATAGAGTTATCCCTTGCAGCAAGAAGGTAAGGAGAGCATGGGAGTTGTTTCTAAGACAATGCCTTCCCATCAAGGGAAGCATGGGGATTTTATTCATGGATTTTATTTTATTTATGATTATTTGTTTTATTCATGATTGTATAGGAAAACACTTTGAGGAGGGAGGAGCATATTCTTGAGCATGCTCAAATTAAGAAGTACTTTCCTAAGGTAATGGACACATTTCTGGACATGTTCAGCTTTTCTCAATAACTCTCAGCTGAAACAAAAGGAAAGGATGTGTTGAAAGTTTCCCCTTAAAAGTGCTTGCCTTAGGGCTGGGAAGGTGGCTCAGTGGTAGAGCGCTTGCCTTGCATGCCTGAGGCCCTGGGTTCGATTCCTCAGCACCACATAAGCAAAAAGAAAAAAGCCGGAAGTGGCGCTGTGGCTCAAGTGGTAGAGCTCTAGCCTTGAGCTGAAGAGCTGAGGGACAGTGCCCAGGCCCAGAGTTCAGGACCCACGACCGGACCCAAAAAAAAAAAAGTGCTTGCCTTGCATAATGGCTAACAGGTTGTATACTATTTTACCAAGTTTTCTCCTGCTAAGAGCATTCATCTCCATTTTTCAGAATCATTTTAAATATATTTTAAAATATGTTTCTGGCCATTTTCATAGGAACTTGGGAAGAAAGAGAACAATTAATGTGCAAGCTCAAATAGCCATCTTAGAACGGAAGTCTTAATGTCCCTTTCAAAAACAATTACTAATACAATTTATAGTCCTGTTTATGGCATCAGAGTAGAAAGCCCATGAACAGTAAAAAAAAAAAAAAAAAAAAAAAAAGCCCAGTAAAGTGGGGAATGAATGGCTTATTAAACTGTTGACTGTGCTCTAATTCTGGCTTCAGAATGATTAACTAACAAATCCATCATCTAGGGGAAAGCTGGCTTGGCAAAGATTAATTCTGAAACTATTCTTATTTGGGAGCATTGTTTGGTTTTTATTTGGGAGAACTTCCGAAACTGTTAAGGAGGTGTGTGTGTGTGTGTGTGTGTGTGTGTGTGTGTGTGTGTGTGTGTGTGTGTGTGTGTGTGTGGTTTGATGTGTTTAAAGTTAGGATAGAAGTAAACTGTGTTTTATACATGGTTCTACATATGCTCCATACACTTTAACTGATTTTGTTTCCAGAGTAAAAAGCATCAGAATTACAGAAAGAGTCTCTAAAGAGATTTTTCATCAGGATACAAAGGAAAAGCAGGTGTATCAGTTAGGATCTGATTGATAGGAGTTATCAGAAGCTCATATTTTAAAATAATTGTATTTTATTGCAGTTTCATAAGTAAGGTAAAGAGTATATTTCTTGTCGAAGATTGTTACCCCCTCCCTCATTTTTCTTCCACTTTCCACCCCCATAACTCCCCCCCTAAGTTGTAAAGTTCATTTCCAACGTAGTGTCTTGTGAGTATCACTGTTGCATTGGTTCACCATTTGTGCATTTTCTCACTATTTTGTTATTCCCTTTCCTTTCCCCAAATCAGATAAACAGGGTGCCAAAATCAAAAACAGGGACAACAAGGGATGGGGATAAACCAAAGGAAAACAAAAGAAAAAAGAAATAACTTCACACAGTACATTACAAACAAAGATAAAAACAAAAGACACTTTTGTTTCCATATCTTGGAGTTCATTTCCATTAGCATCATTTTATATGGTCATATGTACATAGCTATTGAGCTATTGTGATCCTCTACTAGTACTATCCTAGACATGTACTAATTATTACAAATGAAGGAAACCATGGAGCCTATGTTTCTTTGGATCTGGCTTACTTCACTTAATATGATTTTTTCCAAGTTTTTCCATTTCCTAACAAATGGGGTGATGTCATTCTTTCTGATAGAAGCATAGAATTCCATTGTGGATATATACCACATTTTCTTGATCCATTCCTCTACTGAGGGGCATCTGGGTTAGTTCCATATCTTAGCTATGGTAATAATACTGCAATGAACATAGTTGTGCTGGTAGCTTTAGTGTGGCCTTGTTTGTGGTCATTTGGGTAAATGCCCAGGAGTTAGATTACTGGGTCATAGGGGAGCTCTATGTGTAGTCTTTTGAGGAACCTCCATACTGCTTTCCAGAGTGACTGAACCAGTTTACATTCCCACCAATAATGGCCATTTTAAGTAGAGTGAGATAGAATTTCAATGTGGTTTTTATTTGCATTTCTTATATTATGGCAAGAGATGTTAAACATTTCTTCATGTGTCTATTGGCTATTCTTACTTCCTCTCTAGAGAAGTCTCTTTAATTCTTTAGCCACTTATTGATGGGGTGGTTGTTTCGTTGAGGATTTGTTATTGGGGTTTAATTTTTTTAACTCTATGTATATTTTTGATAGGGGGCCCTTGTCTGTTGTATAGCTAGGCTTTCTATTTATCTTGCTAGCTATATCTTTAGCTATGCTCTGCAGTTTAATGCAGTCCCATTTATTCAGCCTTCCTTTGATTTGTTGTGCTTCTGGATCTTTATTTAGGAAGTTTGACTTGTGCCTAGGAGCCTTAACCTATCCCCTATCCCTTCTTGTAAAATTTTCTTGTAATATTTTCAGGGTATCTGCTCTTATTTATCCATTTGTACTTGATTCTGGTGCCTAATGATATATAAGGATCTAACTTCAGTTTTCTACATGGGTAGAGCCAATTCTGCCAGCACCATTTGTTGAAGAGGCCACCTTTTTTCCATCTGATGATTCTGGCTCCCTTATCAAAGATTAGATGGCCATAGGTCTGTGGGATCATTTCTGGGTCTTCAATTCTATTCCATTTGTCCTCATATGTTCATATGCCAGTACCAAGCTGTTTTTATACGTATAGCTTTATAATAAAGTTTGAAATTTGGTATTGATATTCCTCTAACACTGTTTTTCCTGCTAAGGATTGTTTTAGTTATTTGGGGTCTTCTATTATTCCATCTGAGTGTTTGGGTTGAGAAGCCCATGTTAACTTAAGATGAAGGATATGATGGAAGTTGGGAAGTTTCCCAAAATCTGCAAGCAGAGGTGAGACTAGAGAAGATCACTTGCAATGGGTTCAGCTGCCCATTATAGAAAGCTAAGTAGAATGTGCTTCTCTTCAGCTCAAGTAGATGGAAGTTTGAAGGTAGGGAAGACTCCCAAGCAGGTCAGTGACGTTAGCAAGTGTTCTTGTTGACATTTCATTTTCTGACAAGGGCTAAGAATGTCTTATAATGCAAGTCTGTATTCTTGATCCTCCTGTGGGGTAGATATTTAGATGAAACTAGGAAATCTTAACACACTGGAACAATAGTAAAAGCTTCTTCACAGTGTTTAAGAAAACAGAATGGTATCAGTAGGCAGACCTGTGCTTCCCCCCATGCACACGCACACACAGTGCAGGCTGAGCTGCTACGCATGGGTGAGAAAGCATCTCATGAGCTGCATAATAATTAGAAAAACTATTGAGAAAATGAGACCAACGTCCTGCAAATTAAAGGCAGTTGAAATGGAAAAGGAAATTAAATCTTCACTTAAAAAAGAGAGAGAATCTTGCTTAACAACATTTCCATTCTTTTCTCTCTCTTTGTTTTCACCCAGTACACACATTCTCTTGATCTCTCTTAATTCTTTTTTGCAGGGGGTGGGGGTGGGGCTCCTATTCAGGTCTTCTGAATAGCAGTGAGTGGCGTCTGTCCTGAAAATAAGGATATGGTTTCTTGGCATCTGTGACGACTTGGTAAGTTCAAACTCTGTCCACTGTGTTATTGCAATGGATCAGCTCCTCATTGCATAGAGCCTTCTGGATGCCCAGGGTGTCTGGTAGAGCTCTGGACAGTCATTTTATCCAATCAGACATGCAAAGGAGGGTCAGCCAAGTGTTATTATTTGTGTGAGAGCCCTAATGAATTTGGGAGTGTTGGTTGCCTTTACTCTGCCTTGTATAGCATTTGGGGAAGCATTATCACTTTATACAGCATAACTCCAACTCCTGAGATCTGGGATGCACCCTTTGGGGCTCTTTGGTTAGGCTTACCCAAAGCTGTATAGAAGGTCTTAGCCTGGTACTTCCTAAGTTTTAGCCATATGGGTATATTGCTCTGAATCTTGTTTTAAAAGGGTGGGGCTTACAATCCTGCATTTCTTTTTCCTGTGTGTGTGTGTGTGTGTGTGTGTGTGTGTGTGTGTGTGTGTGTGTGTCTACCAGGGCTTGAAGTCAGGGCCCGGATGCTGTTCTTTTTGTTGGTGGTGGTAGTGGTTGTGGTCATCTTGGGGCTTGAACTCTTGAGCTCTTTAGCTCAAGGCTAGTGCTCTACCACTAGAGCCACAGCACCACTTCCCGGATGCTGTTCTTTAGCTCTTTTTTGCTCAAGGCTAGTAGTGCTCTACCACTTGAGTCACAACTCTACGTGTGCCTTTGGGGTGGTTCATTGGAGATCAGAGTCCCACAAACTTTTCTGATGGGGTTAACTTTGAACTGCATCAGAGCTAAACCTCTAGAGTAAGTAGCTAGGATTACTAGTATAAGTCCCCAGAGCCTGGCACAATCTTGCATTTATAAGAGATAGTTCTTGTTCCACACCATACCAGATTTCCATGGGAGAACAGAACTGAATGTGCCTCTGGATTTCACCAACCCTTTGATCTCCATCACGGAGAAGGTAATAGAACCACCATGAATAGAAGCTCTACAATACCCAGGCATGAAGCCTAGCTTGCTAGCATTTAGTCTGCTTATCTGTTGATGAGCATCTGAGCAACCCGAGTAAGAAAGTGGTTAGGTAGAACCTGGCACGTGAGTCCTCCCTCCCTTTGTAACATTGTGAGTAGTTAGTGTTACCAAGGCAACTAGACAGGCCCAAGATGCCACCTCTAACAGAAGTAGACAGATGTTAAGAGAGACCAAAAACCTAAAGCACATGACAGGAAACCCCAATTCCAAGAAAAAGGTGCCCAAAATAGAGGCGTGCTGATGCAAATCAGCAACCACTGCTGTTCTCAGGGTAGAAGAATAGACTGGAAACGCTCTGGTGACTCATCAACCTTCACCATTGCCAGCAATTATCTTGAGCTCTAATCAGGCAGCCAGTCACTGCCTGGCAGAGGGAACCATCCCTACAAGCTTTTTCTCAAGAGAGATTCTGGATTGAGGAAGGAACAGGGCCAGAAGGCATAATGGAGGATGCTGTACCCTGGGGAGACCTTTCTGGCAGGAGAACCAGACTGGTTATCACAGGCCTTTCTTAGTTCCAGTCCAAATCCTATGCATTGAAAGACTGTGAGTTGTAGGGATGTGGTTACCCCCAAACCAGAGAGAGATCCATTTTTCTGGAATGCTTCACTGTCTGAGTCTGGAATTTACACGTGATAAACACCACAGGGCTGGTCCCTATGTGCCAGAACCGCAGGTTCCAGTTTCCACTGGATGCAAAAGTCTTGAAAGTTTTCTCAGCAGACAACACCGACTAGATACACTATGTATACCTGTACTCTCTTGTCCTTCCAGCACTTCTATAATTCACACTGCTTGCCTTCGAAGGGAATCATCCTGCTGACTACAGAGGCCAAGAGTAGGTGAATAAAAATGGTTTGTCATGATGTCAGGACTTCTGAAATAATTCACTTCTTGGGCAAGTATTTTCAAACATCAAGATCCTGGCCTAGAACTTCTAACAGGGAAGAAAGGCTTCTTTGGAGTTTTGAAAGGTATTGTATATGTGAATATATATATATATTGTATATATCCGTGTTGAGGCTCTTCTGTAGGTGCCACACCATGTTAAGAGAAATAACAACAACTTTATTATCTGATATGGAGTGGGAGTTTTGTATTCTGGATGGTTAAATAATACAAGTGCCCATAATAGGAACTGTAGGAAAGGGAAGATTTTTTTCCCCCTTTTCCCTTGGAGAGGTCTCTGCCTGACTCTATATTGACAGCAGATAGATTGACAAAAGAGAACACCAAAACCGTTTGTGTACAAAGGTGTACCACAGGGAAGAAACGCATTACTACTCCAAAGCCAGCTTGTGTGTCCTCTTCATTAAGGAAAGGGGAGGAGTCATAGAGGCAAGTTAGAGAATAAGTGATTGGGGGTGGAGGGATGAATGGTTCATCAGAAGAGCAATGGCAGTTAGTCTGGATCTATTGTTGACTTCCAACCTCCTCTCTGGAGGTACTGGTTGACCTCTGGTTGGGAAGGCATCCTTCCTAGTGAGCTCCCTTTGGAGCTTGTCTTTAGGAAAATAAGGGGACTTCAGAAGATGCTCCTCCCTCTATTGGCTGTTCTCCAAAGGTCCTCAGTTCTTTGTTTTGTTCTGTTGGCAGCACTGGAGTTTGAACTCAGGGCCTCTTGCTTGTGAGGCATGTCTTCTCCACTCGAGCTGCGTTGCCATTCCATTTTTACTTTAGCTTTTTTCCTTTTCTTTCTTTTTTTGTTTTACATAGGCTCTTGTTTTACAGCCCAGGATTGACCTCACAGGTCACCAAAGTGGCATATTTTGGGGTGGCCCTTCTTGAGCACCTTTAAAAGAAACGAGTGTGGCACATTCTAATTCATAAAGAACTTTCCTATGAATGCTGTTACTTGATTACTCTCAACTAACTTGGAGATTAAACAACCACAACAAAACCCCTGTACTTTGGAGATGAGTAAAATGAACCTCAGAGAGGTTTAGGTCATATTTCAAAAGTAAATAGATGTCTAGAAATGAATTTGAGATTCAACTTAGATATTGGTGTTTTTTCTCCTTATCATAGTGCTGGAGGGCATTTTAGCTCCTCTGGAGTTAGAGAAGAGTGTCTTTCTTCTCAGGCCCTCACCCCTTATACTGGGAGAATCCTGGACACATACATCTGGCACTGATTCATCTTACATCAGTAACCCCTCATTCTCCACAAGATAGAATCCTCTAGTGAGCAAGACTTGTGACTCTTCATACACACACAAAATACCTTTTCTCTCTAAAAGCTTCTTCTTAGTTTAGTTGTTCTCATTTCCATGTTTAAAGGTAAAGAATGGACTTTTGGTGTGGGGGGGGGCAGAGGGGAAGGGTCCCCATAAGAAAAGAACCTATTCTATGTTGCATTGGAGCCACATTTTATCAGTTACAGTTTTATCAATATCTATATTCTCCTCAGTCAGTTTTATAAAGACTACCTTGTTTCACAAACTGATTATCTGTCTATAAATATCTCAGACGTGGGACTGTGTTTTATTACTTGTGGTCGCAGCTCCTAGAAGATATTAAGGTATTAGGGGCAGTGTTTGACTATACTTACCAGAATAGCCCAAGAGTCCTAAGGCAAAATCTGGAACACTACCCTCTTTGTCAGAAAGCATCTTCCAGGGCTCTGTCTATGGAGAAATGAACTCAGACTTCAGGATGTCAGTGGCAGGGCTTTGCCCCTGGGTGGCACAGAAGGCTCTCCAAGGAATGCTCAGTCATCCCATTTTCCTGGAGTCCCATGCCTGTTTCCCTCCCTCCCCCTGTGCCCACCCCCAGCCTGGTAATTCCCATCCAGCTCTGAACCACCAGGAGACCAAGGATACAACATCCAAGAGGTGCTGTGTATGAACATGAACCCTGCCAATTGAGGACATACACTCATGCAGGCTCATTTCAATCACCCATCCTCTTTTCACATCTGCGTTCTCCCTCATGGAAATCCCACAGGTCTGGGACTGGGGAGCAGCACCCCTCAACAAGTCTTTGCATTTTTTTGTACCTGAAGACATTCTGCCTTTTACCAATACTACATTTCTATATTGTGATCTGGCTGGAATCTTTTCTTTCTTGGGCATTTTAAAAAATGTTTTTTATTGTAAAAATACTGTACAGAGGGGTTACAGTTATATGAGCAAGGTCATGAGTACATTTCCTATCAAGCAGTGTTACCTCCTCCTTTGTTTTCCCCTACCCTCCCTTCCCTCCCACCTCTACAACTACACTCCCCCCTCCCCCTACCCCCTTTCCCCACACCCCCTTCTCCCCATCTTAATTGTAAAGTTCATGTTCTACATAGTGTCTTGTACATTTCATTGTTACAATGGGTCAACCTGTATCCCTATTTAAGCATTTTGTTTTTTCCCTTCCCCTCCCCAAGCTAGAGAAGTATATATACAAGATGCAGGGCACTGACATCAAATACAGTGAAAATGGGTGGGGGAGGAAAACTGTGGGGGAGGAACATACAAAGCAACAAAAAAATCACATGGTACATTATAAATATGTTAGGAACAATAGCAAGAAAAAAACCATTTGTGTCCCTATCTTGGGGTTCATTTCACTTAACATCATCTAATCTGGTCATATGTACATAGCTTTTGACCTTTTCTGTTTGTCCCAGATATATACTAGTTATTGCAAATAAGGGAAACCATAGGACCTATGTTTCTGTGGGCCTAGCTTACTTCACTGAATGTGTTTTTTTGTTGTTGTTGGTTTTTTTGCTTGTTTGTTTGTTTGTTTGGTTAGGAAATGGAAAGACTTGGAAAATTCTTGGGCATTTGTTCAAAAGACTGAAACAAAGGCTAAGGAGGATGGGTGGTGGGAGGAGGGAGGCAGAGTATTAGTTGGCAGAGTTAACTATGCCTCCCTGACTGCCACGAAACTTGCTCTTTGCCCTGTACCCCAATTTAACCTTGGTGGAGCACAGATAACTCCTCACCAGGGTCAACCAGGGCAAGGGTCAGTGGAAACACAAGCTCAGACCACCTGGTGGATGTGTTAGTTTTAGCAAGATCTGAACTGTGTTATCCTGTATGAAACATTCATTTTTGTATCCAGGGGAGAGCAGACATTTTTTAAAAAATCAATAATACGCAGATAAGTAATTAGGAACTGGCACAAATACTTTGACACAGACCCCATAGGCTAGCTATTTTTCTATATGAATTAGCAAATTTACCAACAGATCAAAGTAATTAGTAACATCATAGGGTTTTTTTTTTTGCCCCTACCAAATTCAATACCTAAAACAAAGAGTTTGTCTTAGCTCTTCCTGAATTCTCATCTTCCTTCTGTCACTTACTTAAGCAAGTTACTTAACCTCTTGGCTTCAATATCTCAAGATTTAATTGTGGGCAATAATATCTGCTTGAAAGAGCGAGATGTGAGGATTAGAAATAATGTATGCAGAGGAGGCTCTCGATAATAGCTAATATTGTAATGACTCTAGAACTCATTTCCAAGGTTAATGGAATGTCTGAAGATGAATCTAACTGCATGAAAGGCATAGAACTCTGATCTGTATGATTATCAAAAATAAGGATGCAAAGTAGTGATTGGTATATTACTGCTTCTGTGAGCTCACACCACAATGGGTAAATAACAATATTACATCTGTCACTTTATTTGATCCTCATAATGATCCTGAGGCATAAAATAGGCTTTCTTTTCTCTTTTTTCCTTTTGGTACTGGTTCCTAGGGTTGAACTCTGTGCCTGGGTGCTGTCTCTAAGCTCCTTTGGCTCAAGACTAGCATTCTACCACTTAAGCCACAGCACCACTTCTAGCTTTTTCTGTGATTAATTGGTGGTAATAGTCTCACAGACTTTCCTGCCTGGGCTGGATTCAAACTGTGATCCTCAGATCTCAGCCTCTTGAATAGCTAGGATTATGGGCATGAGCCACTGGCACCCAGCTTCTTGACTCCATTTGAAATCATATGATATTAAAGATTAGAAAGTTTGAACAGTTTATTCCCACAATTTATAAAAATTGACACATGTCAATTTCAGAAGTTAAATTCAAAGCTTTTTCTACCTGATCATATTAGAACTTGCCATTTTGTTTTGAAATTACTCAGAGACAACATATACCTAGTTATTAAGGGTGAGCCTAACCTTTTCTCATATTCAGCTATGAGAAAGTTATATTCCACAGATGGAAAGAGAATTCACTGAGATCACACAGAAAGCAAGAGGACTGGAATTGTTTTAAAGAGCCTTTAGTTTGCCACAGATTAAGACACCCAACAACATCAGAAAAAGCCCAGACTGTGCTACTTACTAGCTGTGAGATGAAACTAATTAAGTTTATCAGGGTAAAATTGCTTAATTCCCCAAGTTCTCAATTGGGAATGAAAGTATCGACTTCATGGTGTCATTATGGTACTAAACTAAATAACAGATGAACACCTGGCAAGTAAATGCTCAATAGACATGGGCTGCCTTTACCTCATGCATTAGCATGACAAATGAGTCCCTGGCAAAGGCTGCTAACGTAAGCCCCAGCATCATGAAACCTCCTCATATCCACAAACTAGGAACAGTGGGTACTTGGCAGGGGTGGCCTAGCATCTCCGCAGTTCCCTATCTTGGAGATCCTAAAGCAGAGCTATTCCTAGAAGGGGCACTGAGAATGTTTTGGCCACAGTGAGCAGTTGCCAGCAAGGGTGCTAATGCCATCCAAATGTTGGAGTGCTTTGTCTGCTCTAGATGACTTAGATGCTGATAACTAATAGATGTGTGAGGACTGAAATCCAAGCTTAATGTGAACACATGCTTGCCTAAGAATAAGACTGGGGCCATTAGCTCCCAGAAGAGACTGTGTGAAATGATCACACAACACTGGCTTGATTTGCTGCCCAGAGCAGTGATAGGTTTGGAAGCCCATTACCAATGGTTGAAGCCTCCTTCCTCAGGCCCAATTTGTATTCCACCTGCAGATGGGGGTGATTCCCTGAGGAAGGAAGGAAGATTCTTTTCATTCCAAGGAGACAAACCTTTCCCCAAAGCATTTCTTTCTCCTTTCTCTCTCTTTTAGTCAGGAGACTGAAAAAAGGTGTGCAAGCTCTAAAGTTAAATGTAAAGGAATACTGTTTCAAATCTCCTTCTCTATGACTATGCTATAGTGCACACCCAAGGTCAACTCATTAGCAAAATTACATTTCTCAAACCCAGGTTAGATCTGTGCCTCTCAACTCAACCTCATTAACTAGGTCTGTGGGTTTGGCCCTGACTTCTTGGCTTGCAGAGTCAAAGTTCTTGCAATGCCCCACCCAACTCATCCTGCTGAGAAAATACCAGTTGTTTGTTTGTGCTTTGCTTTGGTTTCAGTATGTTCTAACTCAGTATCTATACTTGATGTGAAAATGGCAGTCAAATGTTGGTCAAACTTTGAAGTGCCTTGACCCCAGGAAGGACCAAGAAGGGCAAAATGTTCACAGCTCTCTAGTACCTTCTTTGTGCTTGGCTTACTTCTCCATTACGGGAACTGTGGCTTCTACCCTTCTTGTCTGTCCAATGCCCTTTCATCTCCAGAAGTCAGCCTAGGAAATCTCTACAACTCATTCCTCTCCCTCGAGTACTTAGTCCCATCTAAATTCTATCCTGTATTTTCTTGGGGAGAGGGGGAAATGGCAATATGTTGTTTTTTTCTTGTTGCTATGGACAAATTCAAATAAATTTAGCATCTTATAACACAGCAAATACACTATTTTATAGTTCTAGAAATTAGAAGCCTCACAGAAGTTTCACTAGACCCAAATCAGGTACTAGGAGAGTTGTAGGTCTTCTATAAGCTCTAGAAGCATCTTTCTATTCAAGGCTACCCACAGTCCATGACTCATGGCCCCATCTTCTATCTTCACATGCAGCAAGGCCAGGCTTAGTTCTCATGTTGCCTTCTCTCTTGTTCTCTCTCTCTTCTACCATCTTTCCCACTTACAAAGACCTTTGTGGTCTCTCTTATTAGAGAGACCCAATAATATTGTCACTTCAAAGTCAGCAAATTAGCTACCTTAATTCCATGTGCAACCTCAACTGCCCTTTACCATGTTACCGAATATATGTATAGGTTCTGAAGATTAGGTGTCAGTCCTTTTGGGAGCAGGACATTACCTATTACACACAGTCACCATTTTTCCCAGGAAGCAGAGGTTGTACATGTACTGCTAAAGCAGGCCTGGTCATGTGCTGGACTTAGAGCAGCCTCACCCATTGACCTGTCTCCTTCTGGTCACTGATAAATGTCCACAATCAGTCTCCCTTGGCAGCCTTCCCAGGCATTTCATCTGAATTGGCTTTCAGGGCTCCTACTGTCCTTTACCACTTCAGCTGACATATGTTCTATGTCCTCAGGGTGATCTCTGTGACCTATCTAGTACATTCCACCTTGAGTATAAATTTCCATTTGGGAAAAAACATTTCTGAACAACTTTTGCTGAGGCATCAAACATCTGATTTGCTCCTGAAAGAGTGTCAACCCTAGGCCTGATCTTGGGGCTATGTATCTCAGAAGTAATTGAGTTAGACTCATTACACCAGCCCCTAGGGATAGGATAGGGCCTAGGACCAGTAATCAAAGCATTTATTTCTCTGACCACATTTTTTTTGTCAGTTGTGGGGCCTGAACTCTGGGCCTGGGCACTGTTCCTCAGCTCTTCAGCTCACAGCTAGTGCTCTACCACTTGAGCCATGGCACCACTTCCAGCTTTTTCTGCTTATGTGGTACTGAGGAATCAAACCCAGGATCTTGTGCATGCAAGGCAAACACTCTACCACTAAGCTACCTTCCCAGCCTCTGGCCATACTTTTGACCTAAAAATGGACATATGACCCGTCAGGTGTGACAGGCTTAGTCATCCTGCAATTTGGAGCTTGTCATAGTAAACATAGTATATGTACTGCCATGTAGCAAATTTTAGTAAATATAGTATAAGGAGAGGTGCTGTTGATCATTTCTGAACTAAGATGATGAAGACTCTATGTTTAATTCTAGAGTCTTTTCCTTCCTTTGCTGTACTAGATGACACAACTATAAATGGTGGCATGTCCTCCATCCCAGTTTCCTGATAAACAATGATGCACATTGGTCAAGTAATAGTACCAAGAAGTTTCCCAGGTGCTTGTAGCTCACATCTATAATCCTAGCTACTCAGGAGGCTGAGATCTGAGGATCATGGTTCAAAACCAGCTGGGGCAGGAAAAGTCTGTGGCCCCAATTAACCAAAAAAAAACTGTTAGTGGAGCTGTACTAGCTTTGGGCACAAAAGCTCAGGGACAGAACCAACACTCAGAATTCAAGTTGAGGGACTGACACAGAAAGAAAGAAAGAAGGAAAGAAAGAAAGAAAGAAAGAAAGAAAGAAAGAAAGAAAGAAAGAAAGGAAGGAAGGAAGGAAGGAAGGAAGGAAGGAAGGAAGGAAAGAAAGAAAGAAAGAAAGAAAGAAAGGAAGGAAGGAAGGAAGGAAGAAAGAAAGGAAGAAAGGAAGGGAAGGAAGGAAGAAAGGAAGGGAAGGAAGGAAGGAAGGAAGAGAGAGAAAAAGAGGAAGAAAGTGAATAAGAGAGAAAGAGAAGAAAGAGAGAAAGAAAGGGAAGGAAGGAAGAGATAGAAAGAAAAAAGAAAGAAAGAATAAGAGAGAAAGAGGAGAAAGAGAGAGGGAGGGAGAGGGGGAGGGAGAGAAAGAGGGAGAAGAAAAGAAAGAAATGAAAGAAAAGAAATGAGCTTAGTGTTAAACCTTGGATTTGAGATTGTTACCACAGCAAAATTTCTCAATCCTAATTAACATATCAACTCAATAAAAAGACTTCTTTGTGCTTCCCAGAGCTTTCTGGAAAGAACCTCTCCCTCCCCTCCCCCTCACCTTATACTTCAGTAAAGGCATTTCAACTTGGAACCTCCAATAGCCACCTTGAGATCAGATACAATCTGAAAATGAAGCTTTTCAGAAACAAGTATTGCCAAGAGATAAAGACAAAGACATTTTGGGTATATTAGATACATAGGCTGCAGGTTAAAAAGACATTTTCACTTTTGTTTAAGCCAATATAAAATGGGTTCTTCCTCTGCCATAGCGAGAGTCATTATGGTCATGGTTCCTCTCTTCTGACTGACTTGTGACAATCTAGAAATATCTGTTTGCTTCCTTCCTATAGAAGACAAGACTCCTACGTATCAGAGTGTGGTCTTCAACACAACCTATTGCCTCTAGAGGTGGTTATTTTTTCATTCCATATGCAGAAACCCTATAGAACTATATTACATTCTTTCCCATTTCATGGGAAGGAAATGACATACTAACAAACATTCAAATGGAAGTACTCTAAAATGTTCCTCGTTGGCCACCAAATCATGAAAAGAAAAAACTCACCAGTGATCAAAGACACAGAGCAAGGGAATTTTTTGGAGGGGGAGGTCAGTTGTGGGGCTTGAACTCTGGGCCTGGCCCCTGTACCTCAGCTCTTCAGCTCAAGGCTAGTGCTCTACCACTTGTGCCACAGCACCACTTTTGGTTTTCTGGTGGTTCATTGGAGATAAGAGGTTCATGCACTTTCCTGACCAGGCTGGTTTTGAACCGCAATCCTCAGATCTTATCCTCTTGAGTAGCTAGGATTACAGGCGTGAGCCACTGGTGTACAGTGAAAGGTAATATTGATGCCTTGGTTTGCAGAGATTCATGACATGGGGAAAGCAGAGCTACCTCTATTTCACTGTATAATACTCTTTCTAGGCATTGATTGGCCTTCTTGTATTCCCAAACATTAGGGGAGATTTAGGGAGGGGAAAACCAAAGTTTTTCTGGCTTCTCCACTGTGCCGAGGATGAACGTGCATTGACTCATCCACAATCTCTTTGGTTCCCTGAATGAGTCAAGGAGGCCCCTCAGAGACATGCTTGGAAAGGATTAGTGTGCCAGTATAAAAGGTCCACTAAGGGTCAAACCACCAACACGGACCTTTGGCTTCATGCTTTAACCAACAGTGCTGAATTCACACTAGCTCCCCAACCACATTTTGATAGGACCCAGCTGATTCTTGCTTTCCATCAATCACTTTAGAGCTCCCTGAACAGATCAAATGGAGCCTCCACTCTTGGAAATGATCTGTAGTCGAGAGGTTGAAGTCTCAAAAAAGAAATTTTTTTTTTACTTTGACCACAACTGTGTCAGGAGCAGATAAGATAGTCTTTACCAAGTGTTCTTTTGGTACTAGCTCAGGAATTCAGCCAGCTCTGAAAGACAGATGGTACTTTATTGAGTGTAGAAAGGCAAGTCCAGATTTTAAAGTTTTTGTTTATTTTTGTGCCTTTGATTTGTTTCATCTTGAAAATGGAAAATGTTATTACCTATATTCTAGGATTATTAAGCAATTATTATTTAAGTGCTTTTCCCTATGGTTAGATAGAACCTGCCATCTTATAAATTTTACTCTTAGAACAAAAATGACCAAGAACTTCAGGTCACAATTCAAAGGTTACAGTTGTAGCTGAGAGCTGGTGGCTTGTGCCTATAATGCTAGCTACTCAGGGGCCTGAGAAAAGAGGATTATAGTTCATAGCCACCTTGGGCATCAGACTTTTAATCTCCAATTTACCAGCTAAAAGCTGTCGGAAGAAGAGTGTCTCAAGGGGTAAAGCACCAGCCTTGAGCAAAAAAGCCAAGTGAGTGCATTAGGCCTTGAGTTCAAACCACAGTATCAACAGAGAGAGAGAGAGAGAGAGAGAGAGAGAGAGAGAGAGAGAGAGAGAGAGAGAGAGAGAGAGAGAGAGAGAGAGAGAGAGAGAGAGAGAGAGAGAGAGAATCACAGTTGCTAGGTGCCAGTGGCCCTTGCCTATAATCTTAGCTAGTCAGGAGGCTGAGATCTGAGGATCTTGACCAGCTGGGTCAAGAAAAGTCCATGAGACTCTTATCCCCAAATAACCACCAAAAAAGGTAGAAGTAGATCTGTGGCTCAAGTGGTAGAGTGCTAGTCTTGAGCAAAAAGTAAACCACCAACCAAAGATAGTGCGCAGGCCCTTACTTCAAGCTCAGGACTTTCACACATACACACTCACATATGTACACACACACACACACACACAATCACAGTTGCTTAAAGCTGTGAAGGGTGAGAAGAAGTTATGTTTATTGATGATTTCTAAACCACTTGCTAACTCATGTTCTGGGCTTTGCTTTGTCTTAGGTATAAAGAACATCAGAATAAAAAAAAATTCTTTGCCTCTTAGAGCTGTAGTACAAAGAACAGTATGAGACAGATTATTTCAATAATACCTATAAGTGAAAGACAGTTCATTGTTTCCAAAATACTCATAAAACGGTTGTTTAATGCAATCTGTTTTACCTTTCCCATTCTTTTCCACTTGGAAGTAGGCTCATAAATATCATTAGAAGACAATATCTAGCCTCCCGACAACCTGAGTTTATTACTACAAATGTTCTACCTGCCTGGTTTTGCTATCCAGCCTAACACTATATTTCAATTTAATTTGCAAGTATAGAAACTAAGGTTCAGGGAGGTGATAAAAATCAGTTAGAGGGCACAATGGGTATTTGCTGAGCTCCATGGATAGCAGAATGTGTGTGTGACAAGGAATACTATAATTTCAAGCTCTCTCTCACTGCTATCCAACACTTCCTTTGGCAAGTGTCTATACAAAGCACCGTGTACCAGGAGTTCCAGCAATACCAGGCAGCTCAGTAGAGATGTCAGGCCCCAACCCAGACTAGACCTGCATTTTAATAAAATCTCCAACGCTACTAACATGTGTGGCAGCTTGTAGAGCTATGTCTAAGGAAGGAAGGCTACTTGCTATTTTGCCTAGCTACTTGGTCCCAAGTCACTGTGACTGGGATAGTGCCTGGTAGTGCCCACATTTCTATCCCTGAATCACTGAAGACAGAATGCAAGAGAATCTCAGGCTGTTTTTTTCCATGTGGCCAGTTAAAGAAAGGAAGAGGAATGGTATAGTCAGGGGCCAAGAGGACAGGAGGAAGGGAGCACAGGGATAAGCAGCTACCTGGAATTTTCTAGTGAGAGAGAGATGTGTGAGTATAGTTGCAATCTGTGTGTTACTACCTTTTTTGCAGCTGCTAGAAGAAGCCTTTCATCAAATCTCCATTTTTTAAATTTCAAACAAATAAAAAATAAGGAAGCTGCAAATAATAGCCTTATCTACCTACTTACTGCTTACACTTGGCAAGTTTTAATAACCTTTCCATGTTTTCCCTAGATGTTTAAACAATAAGGCATGACTGATAAGGCTAAAGCCCCCTTTGTTCTCCTTCTTGCTTTCATTCCTCTTTCTAGATGCAACCAGTGTCATGATTTGATGTCAATCCCCTCTGTGTATACACAATTACTACATGTATATTTCCATGTCATATAAAAATGTTCTTTGTTTTTAGATGTACATGGTTGTTATAAACTCTCAGCAGTATTCTATGACTTATAATTTTGAAATGGATCCATATCCAGAAAGGAATCAAAGACAAGGCACAGTAGCTCATGCCTATAATCCTAGATACATGGGAGGTATAAGAAGGAGTATTACAATCTGAGGCTACTCCTGAGAATAGGAGACACAAAATCCTACCTGAAAAATAAAGAAAGAATAGGATTTTGGGCTCAAGTTGTAGGGGACCTGCCTAGCAAGTAGGGGACCCTGAGAGCAAACTCTAGTATTGTCAAGAGAAAACAAGGACAACAAAAAAATCATTTTTGTTGGGATGAAAGATCCATTTTAATCATGTTTAGTGTATAATTTGGTGGCATGAGGTGTACTCAAAATTTTATAATGATCATCACTCCCAATTTCCACAACATTTACATCTCCCAAACTGAAAATCTCTCTCACCCCATGTCCTAGCCCCTGATAACTCTTTTTTTCCTTAGTTCATTTTTAATTGCTATATTTCATTTGTTCAGTAACTGTTATATACATTATCTGTTCCTCTGCTATGCTAAGATATTGTATTTGTTTTCTGTTACTGAAAAAAAAGCAAAGGGCCACACCCCTGGGTGGCTTAACCAACCTAAATTTATTATCTTAGAGTCTGTAGTTCCAGAGCCTGACATGGGCTTCACTAGGTGAAAAATCAAGCTATTGATGGGACCCCATTTCTTTCTGGGCTCTGGAATTCCCTTTCTGGTTTTCTGCAACCTCTGAAGATTGTTCTTCTCTTGGTCTCTTGCCTCCATCTTCAATGCCAAGGACATACCAGCACTCTGACGTCGCTTCCCTAGCTGCTCTATTCTCTGACTCTCCCATTTTGCTCCCTGGTTCACCTTTAAGGTCCCCTGAGGTTACATTATGCCAACCCAGATTATCTTTCTTTTGCAAGGTCAGCTGATAACTTTCATTCCACCTTCAGGAAACTTTCCCCTTTGCCCTGTGAGATAATACCTTCACAGTTCTAGAGAATGAAGATGTGGATATCTTTGGGGAGCCATTATTTTGCTTATGAGAATGATGCTGCATTGACATTCAATTCATTCCTTTCTGCACATATAAGTCAGAGCTCTCTGGGTAAGATAGATGCAGTGGAATTTTTTCCTTCCTCCTTGGCTTTTCCAGGTCTTTTTTGAGTCAGGTTTGTTTGTTTGGTCATTGTTTTGTTTTGTTTTGTTTTATATTGGGAACAATTCTTGTGAGACAGAGCTCAGAGAGTTTAGCTTTATTTCTGCTGCATAGGAATGCAGAACTTGACTCTGCTTTGTGTTTATGGGCCCTTGAGTTTTCTTTCTCACAGCTTTATACCGTGGAAGCCTAGTTCTAGTAAGAGCTAAGAGGGAGGCCAGAACATTCCACAGAAGTCTGGGGTGGAGTTTGAAGTAGAGCTATCAGTATTGCTGAAGTTCTACCCCTGGGATAAGGGAAACTGGAATATCACTTCAGGGAGAAAGGCTGGCTGGGCACAAGGGAGCAATCCTGACTATTGGATCTGCGTAACATGGAGGTACGTGTGCATATGTGACATGATATGTAACAGACACGTGCCCCAGGGCAATCCACTTTGGAGGAGATATATTTACAAGGATGCTAATGCCCTTGTGCAAATTACTTTTAGAATTTCATTTGAAACCCCAAATTACATTCTTTGGTTGGCTATGATCAGAGAAGGCATCATGTCTCTCTATCCAATAAGAAAAGGTTTACTTTGAAAAAACAAAAGATAAGCCCAAGTCTTACATTTTAAAAAAAGAAATTATCAGCTGACTAAGAATATTTGGGAGGTGGGGGTCAAAAATTGACTAAAACTGATTTTCTTCTGTGGCTCTTGGGCAAAGTAAACCACTCATTTTAGCTGCCCAAGACTGGGTATATGGTTATACCAATTTCATTGTTGATAGGACCCGTGTCTTTCTCAAAGTTCCTCAATTTGTAAGCTAAAATTACGATGGCCTGTGCTGAAAACAATTCTAAGTAAGAGGTAAAAACATAGGTAAACTATGGCTGGTTTGGGGATGAAGCAGCCAGTTTTCTCATGTGACTACTTTTAAAATATAAAAGAATTAATTCAAATGTGTTTGCCTTTAAAAAAATAAACACACTCAATCCAATAAACCCTCCTCTGTACTTTCGTTGGCTTTCTTGTAAAAGCCAAGGCAATGGGGCTGGGGGCGAGGGGTCATTTCCTTTCACACACTGTCAAGGTGAGCCATAAGGACTTTCCTTGCATTCCGCCCTTGCCATTGCTTACCAGAACTAGGACTTAGCCTCAATAATAATGCAGGAGGCTCTGATCATGTAAAAGCATATTTATGAAAGTGAACTCCAGGAAATGGAAACAAGAGGGTTTCTTTTCTTTGTTGTTTTGTTTTCTTTTTTCTTGTTTGTTTGTTTATATGTCTTTGGTAGACTAAGCGAGAGGGAATACAGAAATGGAGGGACAAAGAGCGAACAAATGCAGCAGTGGTACTCACTAGACACTATGTTGAAAATGAACTATACAACTTGTGGGTGGGGATGGGAGAGAAAAAACAGAGAGAGCAAGGGAAGGGGTTGTAAGGTCAGCTCCTGGATGGTGAGCAGACTCCACCCTGCTCGAGGCAAAGTCTCCACCCAGTACCTGCGTTACCTAGGCAACTGGGACACCTGGAAGAGGTCACATCTGCATCCGCTGAAGTCACATCTGAATTTGATATGGCCACACCTTTCTCCGCCCTAGCCCAGGCCCAGACTCTCTCTCTTTGCTCTCTCTCTCTGCTCTCTCCCTCTGTTCTCTCTCTCTGCTCTTTTCTAGCTCTTTCTCAGCTCTTTCCTTCTCTTCTCTATCTCTTTCTCAGTTCTTTCCTTCTTTTCTCTTTCCCAGCTCTCCTAGCTCTCTTTCCTAGGCCTTTCCCCACCACGTCGAGGACCAAGATGGCCTGGTGCCAGCTGGAACGATGAATAAACCTACCCCTTACCTGAATACCACATGTGTGATGCTGTTTTTAAAAACCTAACAGGGGTGACATTGACCATAAAGAAATGCTCTCTTTGACTTATATAACTGTAACCTCTCTGTATATCACCTTTATATTAACAATAAAAATATTTAGAAAACAATAATAATGGAGGAAAATAAAGGAGCCTATGTAGTATAAGGTGTCCTGGGTCCTGCAGGCCCATGGGGATGGCCTTGAGCAAAAGCATGACGTTCTTTTGGGGGTCAGGATAAAACCAGAAGGGGTCAGCCCAACCATGAGACTGTAAGGAGGGAATTTTGAAGAAAGAGTATGAGAATGATGGCTCTAAAAGGGGCACAGAATCCCGCTGAGTTGTCAATAACTTAATTCCACAGACACTCTATCTTCTCACATTGTGGCAAGATAGCAGCCTATTTATGACCTTAATCATTATCATAATACATTTTCCTGAAAGCTAGAGAGGGCAAAAAATAACTCACAGAGACTTGTGATTATTGATATAACATCATAAAAGTCTATTAAGAACGTGAAGACATAATACTGACAACTTCAGACTATTTTGGGCTAAAGAATGTAAATAACCAAATGTTTCAAATAGCAACATCCCAAGCTGCTGGTATCAAGAATAATAACTGTGCAACAGGCCACATATCTGTGGGTTCTGATGACAAAGGGCTTTAGAGTGGCATCACAAACCATAGTGATGAAATACAGACTCAAAATAACACAGTTCCAACTATTTTTAGAAGTCTTTTCTCCTAAGATTGTCAACATAATGAAGACCTTTGATCATTTGCCCTAGCCTAGCTCTCCTTGAGAAGGTAATATAGGCAGGACCAGGTTAGAGAAGGGTAGGGAGACCAATTGTTACTGAAACAAATATTTCTTGCATGGCTGTTGAGTTCAGGACATAGTATAGTAGATATGCATAGAGACTCATCTTCTATGAAGGGCAAAAATCCCCTCAGTGACT
Source organism: Dipodomys merriami (assembly GCF_024711535.1). Taxonomy (NCBI): domain Eukaryota; kingdom Metazoa; phylum Chordata; class Mammalia; order Rodentia; family Heteromyidae; genus Dipodomys; species Dipodomys merriami. Next base: position 26,253,724 of record NW_027203382.1, on the reverse strand, counting down.
TACCTTTCTCTGTGTGTGTTCCCTAATATAACATCAGACTGATCAGAAGAACTGATTCAGAGATGGGTGATGAGAATGAATCTATTTAAAGCACTGCCCAGTACAGTGTTCCTTTCATATGCCCTGGGGATTGGTTCTGGGATCCATCAGATGACAAAATTCATAGATGGGCATAAGAGTTGCCTATATCGTCCCACATCTTGTAAAGATCTTCTTAAATCTCTAGATGACTTAGTAATCTAATACAGTAGAATACCATGCCTATACTTTTTGGTTGAATTATTTAAAGGACAAAACCAAATATTTATTCGTGTCCAGTATGGTTGTACTTTTTTTCAAATATTTTCAGTCTACAAATGGGTGAATGCACAGGTCTGGAGCCTACAGATAGAAATGGCACAAAACAAACTCTTACAAGCTACAGTTAGGGGGCAAACATATCTTCAGGTAAAAATATAACTATCAAGGTAGGGGAGCATGTCATGACAAATGAAGACAAGACAATCATGAAGGTGGAGGACTTCTCCATGGAGGGAACAAGGTCTGACCAGAATCTACAAATCCAGGAGAAAGCAAGCCATATGAATATGAGAAGGGAAGGCAATAAGCTAGTCCTTCTGTCTGGAGCAGAAGATACATGCAGGAGGGACAAGTGAGAGGAAGTTTTGGGTTAGTTTGCAATATTAGATGTTAGCTGATGAAGGGTTTTTTGGTTGTTGTTGTTGTTGTTGACAGGCTCAAGCATTTATGCTGTAGGAAGTATTGGGCAGGGGCTAGTCAACTTGGAGAAGAGAGGATTTGGGTTAGAAAGATCAACTGTACTATGGTGTTTTGCACTTTGGCAAGGGATGGGTGTGAGGGTCTGGACTACGGGAAGGTAGGTGAAAATGAACTCTTTTATGGAATCAGACAGATGTGAGAGGCTCTGTTTAATTTGTGCTAACTGATCTCTAGGAAACTTTGGGTGCTCAGGACAAGTCCAAGACTAAGGTTCAGCCTAGATTACTAGAAAAGAGAAATAATAAATTAAGTAGTACCTGCATTTCTTTTTTTGTATGTGTTAAAAAAGAATATCCTCAAAGGGACAATTCTTATTCATCACAGAACAATTATTTGGTATCTGCCTATGTATCAGATACAATCAGAAGAAATATATTAATCAGTTCTTTAAGACTTTTCTTCATATTTTTGGTTTTATGCAAAATTCCATCTTGATCATAGATATAATGAGCAAAGACAATTAATAATGATAAACATTTCTCAGATGCTTTAAGTCGAGTACTATGCTATATCATATCAGTTTATTTAATTCTTAATTAAACAGATACAAAATTATTATCTTTATTTCATGAATAGAGATGTGTATAGAGTCTTATTTTATTTCCCCAAAAGATTGGATTTCCTGTCAGCATTATTATTACCCTATGACTACACTCAGACCTGTTATTTCTTTGTGGTCACCATTTCCAACACTCTTTTAGAGACTAATAGTCATATGATTTGGTAGCTTCAGGCATTGAAAACTTCCAGTTGAGACTGACCTTGGAAATGCCAGTATTGGGGCATGCCATGTAGTAATCACTGCCTCAGGTTCAAGTCTACAAATGTTGCTCAAGCTCTGCAAAGAGCCACTGCTGCAGCATTGCCTGCATTGCCTCCACTCTGGCCACTGCCCTGATCACTTGTGTGCTGATCTGAAAGCCTAGGGGTAGAAGTTGGTGAAGAATGTGCATTTGCTCAGGTCTATGCTTTTTCAGATCCTTGGTCACTGTCAAAAGGGCTGGCAGTCCTCCACAGTTCCATATCTTCCAGCTCTTATGAAAGGCTGTGTGGTCTACATAAGCTGTTTAACTCTGTAACAATTGCTTTCCCCTTCCATAACCCAAGTACCTACACACTAGGGTTGTGAAACTAAATGAGTCAGTGCAAAGCACTTAAGTTACTAAGAACCCATAATAAGTATGCAATCAATGTTTATCCTTGTTTCTGGAAGGTCTCTAGTGTTTATGAGGTGATTGGTGACTAGAGTCAAATCACACTTAGAAATGATAAATAACATGTATTGTGGTTATAGAACAAGACTGGCAAGTAGTTATTTTATCAGGGAAGTATTACAGTATCATTGAATTATAACTTGGGCTTCTTTATCAATTAGGAAGTGCAGCAAATGGGAAGGCTAACAGGTTGCATGTTGGTCTAGTCAAGTGCCCTTGATTTCCAATACTGGTTACAGTGAAGGCTGAGGACCACTTACGCCTGGGTACCTTAGGAGGTGGTAACTTGGATCCTACTGATTCAAAAGCCCTAGGAACCTATTACCTTTTCTCATTTCTTTCTGCATGAAACTTTGACTGACTGCATGAAATTTTGGTGGCTATCTATCCAAGGTTTCAGAAACAGCATACCACTGGGGAAAAGAAAGTGGACTTGCAGCTAGATTAAAGCTAGCCTAAGCATTAAGGTTTCATAAAACGATACCAATTCTATACCTGTGGAACTCTAGCTAACCAGAAAAATAGTAATTAAACCGGCTTTGTGGGACACTTAAATTGAACAAAAAACATTTATCATCTTGAGATACAACCTAGCCTGATATGAACCCTACAGAACACTCAGTGACTATGGATATGGGGCCCAACAGGAGCCGAGTAACAAATAGCCTAACAATGGTTGCCTAACTTCCCCTAGAAATTCACTCCCTTAATAACAATAAGCCTGAAAGGCAGTACTGCTGCCTTTTATGGTACTAGAAGCCAATGGAAGTTTGAAGCACGAGACATGGCCACAAAGGCACTTGGAGGATTGCTAAATGACTTAACAGCATAAAACAAAGCCAACTGGGCACTGGTAGCTCACATCTGTAATCCTATCTACCCAGGAGGCTGAGATAGGAGGATCTCAGTTCAAAGTCAGCCCAGGCAATAAAGTTCATGAGACTCCAATTAATGACCAGAAAACCAAAAGTAGCACTGTGGCTCAAAGTGATAGAGTACTAGCCTTGAGCAAAAGTGCCAGGACAGCTCCCAGGCCCTAAGTTCAAGCCTCAGGACCAACAAAGAAACACATTGAAAAAGACAAAGATCTATAGAATTGCTGAATTAAGCCAGTTCTCCTCTAAGATATTAGAAGGGCATCAAAATTGGTGACATCATGTATTAGAAAATGTGAGGACTAAGGAGGCTGAAATGGTAAGAAAAAAGATGATTAACAGCTATATAAAAATTACCAGAGTCCCACTGGGTCCTGCCCCATACAGAATAACACTGAAGAAATAAGTTACCTTCCTGTCTTCTTTTTCTGGAAATTATTGGAGGATGTACTGAGCAAAATGGACAAACTAGAAAAGAGCAAGTTATGGATTTTAGTAAACAGGAGATCACACAGGAAGAATGTGAAGGGAAATCACAGGATGATGGCAAAGGGAAGTCCCCAAACAGCTGTGTAACAAGTGTAAAGAGGACCCAGCCCAATGGGGGAGGTAGAATACCTTTTGCTGGGAAAGGATTGCTTCCATAAAAAGATAGTGATTGAAACTTCACGATTACTGATGAATTTGAATATGCAAAATGTTGTATTGAAAGCCATTATACATAGCTATAGGCTTTTTTGGATATTTCAAAATACAACTAAATAAAAAATTAGGTAATAATTAACCCCAAGGAAAAAACAAAAGGTTCTATAAAAGGGATGTATAAACAGTATTCATCACTGAACTGTACTGAAGAAAAATAAAAACACTGACTATAGATTTAACTAAAAAATTATAAGGACACTGAAGCAATAGGAAAGCTAAAGTGTTCATCTACCATAATTAAAAAGTAGATAATGCCAAAATTACCAACCAAGGAGTATAGGAATGTTCTTTAGAACTATAATGTGCTTTAGAACAAAGACAGAACTCAACGTGTCAAAGAAAGCTATCTCTTGAGAATCAGGATAGTACAAGGGATACATGCTACCTTGTTGTTTTTTTCCAGATTCTAAACTCCAAGGTCTTATTACAAACTTTCTTGAAGCAGAATGCCATAATGTTAAGTGTGTCAGTGTCAGAGTTAAAATTCTAATGTGACTATTGACTAGCTCTGTGACCTTAGGGGAAAGTTCTGAGGCTGTGTGTAACCTCAGCACAATGCAGACAAGTGGAGAATTCACTTTGTGAATGTGCTAAGAGTAAGAAACTCCTAGTTTGGGGTCTGACATGCAGGAAGTACTCAATAAATCTTATCTATTGTTATTTTAGTTTTAAAATATGTTTGTATATTAAGAAGAACAACATTTTTAAAGTAGAACAAAATAAATTCTTGCCAACAGAGCATTTCTGCCCAGGCCAGCCCTATAACTGCATCCTGATTCCTTGTAGCCAGGAAAGGAGACTGAACGAGTTGTGGTTCCTGTGGAAAGAAAGAAAAGAGAAAAAAGAAAGAAGGAAGGAAAAAACAAAGAGGGAAAGGAGGAAGGGAGGGAAGAAAGGAGGAAAGGAAGACAAAAAGAAAGAAATAAAAAAGAAAGGAAGGAAGGAAAAGAGAAAGAAAGAAAAAAGGAAGAAGGGAAGGAAAGAGGGAAGAAAGGAAGGGAAAGAGCTCAGTGTGTATGTGTGTGTATGTGTGTGTGTGTGTATATTTATTTGAGATAGAGGGAGAGAATGAATATTCCTGATAAACATCACTATTTGAAAAGTTAAGCAAGGGCTCAAGGCCCTGAATTCAAGACATAATACCAGCACACACACACACACACACACACACACACACACACACACACACACACACACACACACACACACACACACACACACACACCATGAAAATTTTAAAAGCTGTGTTTTTTGTTACTAGCTCTCCTCTCCTAAATCTCTGATGTGACTAGTTCTCCTCTAGCCTTGTTATCTTTGAGGATCAAAAGGACAGCCAGTGACCCTGCAGGTGGATTTTTTTCCTGGTCAGTCAGGCTGTGGCCTGTGCCTGCGCCTCTACCTGTTTTGGGGAGGGGGAGGGGGAGGAGGTTAACTTACAGGCTCCTGAGGATGGTGAAGCCTTCACAATCCCTGTACCTCATGAACAACAGATGAAGAAAATGGCAAGTTCGGATTGGAGACAGGTTGGACTCAGGCTGTTCTCTTGACTGCTGCTAAATCAAAACAGCTAATTGGTACCTTTTGCAGCTCACTCTAGGTACAATTGGCTGAAAACCAACTGCAATAGCGGATACAGCGGGAGTTTGATTTTGTTTCTCCTGGAGAGGGCTGCCTGCAGGGCTCCTGTTAGGAACAAATAGCATTTACCAACTCACCATGCTCTGAAGAGGTCCAGACTAGAACCCCATTAAAGCCCACTGCCTTCCTAGGGCCCAGTGAAGGCATCTGGAATCTACCTTTTCTTACTACCCCTGTGGGAAGAGCTCACTGAGGTTTCTGAAGTGCCACCACCTTCACAAAACTGCACCCAGCCCTGGACAATGGCATGTAGATGTTCTTTACTTCCTCCTGTCTAGACTTGTAACCTCCTGATCTTCCTCCCTCACTTCCCATCTTAGCGGTTTACTTGTCCTGACTCCCCATTCTCTGGGTACTTACCTGTGACCCAACTAGGCAAATCCTTTCTTGGTTACTCACCATCCCATGTTTATTTTAGGCTCAGTAATCTATCTTGTCCAAGTCTTAAATTGGGAACACCCGAGGTCAAAGATGGCATTTTTTTTTTTTGCAATGCTCTTATTGCAATGAGACTGATAACAGCCATGGTATGGCCAGAATGCTTTGTGTTTCTCCAAATCTCATGTTGTAATTGGATCCTCCTGGTGGTGGTGGCATCCAAAGGTGAGGCCTTTAAAAGATGATCAGGTCATGAGGGTCTACACCTATGAATGGGAACAGCCTTATAAAGGAAGGCTTGGGGAAGGAACCTACTCTCCGATTCACCTGGTGAGAGAAACCATATGGGGAATGAGTGCTTACCAAACCCTGAATCTGCTGGTACCTCGAGCTTGGACTTTATAGCCTCCGGAAAGGCTAGTAATATGTTTACGCTATTGATCATGAACTCTTAGTCTTTGGACATTTTGTCATAGCAACCACAGGTGGCAGTTCTAGCTGCTTGCTTATGGGAGGACAAAGCATTAAATTTTAAAGTGCAAAGAGGTTTGGAAAAGTAAGAGAAAAGCATGAAGTTGAACAAGGACACAGGGGATGCAGCAGCATCTCACAAAGTGATGGTGTGGAGAGGATCTCATCAACAAAGGATGCGGCAGTTCACGAGGAGGAGTGAGCCTTGGATACCAGGTCCTCATTAGTCCCTTGTGTTGTAGACTTCTAGCTTCCATATTTCAGGCTGCTAATGAATTATGGAAGGGGGAGAAATAGCTGTGGAATGCCTCAGAGTGGCTCCACGAAATGAGGGCCTACACCAAACCTTTGGTGCTTTGAGTCTTTGGTGTGAGCAAAGTACAAAGAGGTGATTGACCCCAAGCTCGTTAGAAGTGGGGTGACATTTGTTGGTAAGAGGGTAGAAATTGGGCCAAGGCTGTCCCTTTCAGCCAGAGAGCCCAGCGGTAAGAGCGGGATTTAGGCCTCCCAATTGAGGGTTAAAGGAAGCATAGTTCTGGCTAGCTCTCTATTACTGTCTTATTTCTGTTGCAACCCATTAAAACCCATGCATATGTCCTCTGGCAATGTGGATGTCAGGACAAAATAGGTCTCACAAGCTAAAGCCTACTGAGTTGATGGTAGAGCTGCATTCACTTCTACAGGAAGCCATGAGCTGCGGAAGGGAGGGCTTCTCTCTTTCCTTACATTCTCCAGCTTCAGGTTTGGGGGGGGGGGCATGCATTCTAGCCTTGGGACTCACCTTCAATTTTGTCATTGTATGTCCTCTCTTCACTGTCACACCCAGCTCCTCATAAGGACTCTGCGATTGCAATGCCCTTTCCTAAATAATCCAGGATAAAATCCTTAATTCAGATCCTTAGTTACCACATCTGCAAGTCAGAAATAGAAAATCTGTGGGGTTTTTAAAATAATTTTTTATTGTCAAGGTAATGTACAGAGGGGTTTCAGTTGCATAAGTTAAGGTAATGGGTACATTCCTTGTCAACCTTGTTACCCCTTCCCTCAAAGGGAACATGTCCAAAAGTTCTAAGGAGTATGATGTGGACATCTTTGGGAGCCTATTCTGAAATCTTTAAGACTGTTTTGTTGTTTTTAGTGGTTGAATCCATGACCACTTATACACATCAAGTAAAATAAGCATGTCAAAGATTTAACTCATGGGAAAGAAACCAGCAGGAGAGGTGAGGGAGGTGAATGAGGAAAGTGGATTACATTATATATACATATATATATATATATATATATACACATATATATACACATATATACATACACACATATATACACATACATATACATATATATACACATATATATGCTTATGAAAATCATGAAACACATTATTTTGTATAATTAATATGAGATTATTAAAAAACTAAAGAGTTAACTCATGAAGGAGTTGGTAAAAATGGTTCATGAGTCTCAAAGGATTAAAGAAATGGCCCAGCAGTGGAAGGCATAGATGCCTATGTATAGGGCAATAATTGAGTGCCTTTCCCCACAACTCATGGATCTATGAACAAAGTAGTTTGCTTTACTGAACTCAGGGGTCCACAATTTGAAACAAAGTTGTGTTTCATGAAAGGACAAATAACCCAGATGTGTAGGCATTGTTTTTGCTCATTTCAGTCTTCTATAATATTTCCTGATACTTCCTAAAGCTGGATCCCTGGATCCCTATAGAAACAGCATTCCTGTCTTCTAGCTCTTTAACCCCAGGGACAGTCTCCCCCTCCTTCTCAAGTGGCTCCAGTTTTCCTCACACATAACACCAGGCCAGCAAACTTCACTGATGCATGTTTACAAGGCTCAGGAAACAACTTAGGCACATATACTCCGAGCTGGGTACAAATCACACAGGGATCAAGCATTGTGAACTGAATGTGCCATGAAGCTGAACTGTAGGCAGCTGTGCTCACCCTGGTTAGAACCACGTGGGAATGGATTTTTAACTGCCAGTGCTGAGCTGCAACCCTCTACCAAGTGCAAAGAACTCCCCAGGTGAGTCTCACAGGAAGGTGCTGAGTAGTCCCTAAGGTGGATCCTTGCTGCTCGAGTGCACACTCTTTGCCGGAGAGAGAGAGATTGAGCAAGCCTGACAGATAGGTCCACCTGGAATTCCAATTAAACTCTGCAGTTTATTAAGAACTTGAATGCTTTGTGTACTTGTTGAAGTTTGAAGATCGTTGGCCTTTTCAGGGACAATCACTGGACCTCATACTAGCTAGGCACCAGAATCATCCAGATGATTCTTTGGAACATAGAGCATACCCTAGAGATGCTGGTTTGGTAGGTCACAGGAGAGTCCAGGAATGTGGCTTCCTGAGATTCCCAGGGAACCATGGGACCTGGTTTTCTTCACTTCGGTTTATGGGTGTGTCATCCAGGCTAATTATCCTGCCGTAAGTTACTTGCAGGTTGTAAGTTACTTTCAAGTTAATGCTAAAAATGCTCACTACCCACATGTGCCTCTGGAGCGTTTCAACAAGCAATCATCCAGGTTTACTTTCTTTAGGTTTACTTTCTTCACCTGCTCTGTGGAATCAGCATCCTACCTTCAGCCCAGGGCCCCTGGCTGCTACTGGAGTGGACCAGCAGCCTTGTGCAAGAGGGTATGGTTAAGACTAATTTCCAGAGATGAGAGTTGGAAAACTCCAGAGCCCAGGGCAGGGGGGGAGTAGGGAGGGACTAAGGACTGAGGCATAACCCCAGCCCCATGCTTGCTGTAAAAGGAATTCTGGTACAGGTAGGGAAGCCACAGAACTCTTTGGTCATGCATCATGTATTTGTTTCATGCCCTGTTCTTTGAATAGCTGACCTAGGGTTGCTTTCTCTAGCTGGGAAAATAAAGGTTTGTAGAAAAATTAAATGTAGCATGTTTTTCTTTTCTTTTCCCGCTCTTGCTAGATGCTTGCTTTTTTGTACCTCCTCTGAAAATAGCCTTTATTTTTCTCCTATTGGTCTCATCAAGCCACCTCCAATATCATATAGCTAGAACAACTTTTGATAATGCTTCATTGCTGTGTGATGAAAGCCTGTATGACTCTTCCTTCATGAGGAAGACCTGATTATTGTGCAGATGTGTTTCTGTGATTACCTTTGATCCATAGCTAAATGGGAGTTTGCAGTGTGTCAGACACTGTACTAAGCTCTTCATAGCTCTTTCCTCTCATTTTATCCTTCTGATACATTACGGAGTATGTAACATTGTGATCACTATTTGATAGGTGAAAAATCACAGAAAGGAGAAGATTGCCTGTAAAATTTACTGCCTTCCAGCTATGCAGGAACCTGAGATCTGAACATCATGGTTCAAAGCCAGCCAGGGTAAGAAAGCCAAGGAGACACTTATGTCTGATTAGCCAGCAAAAAGCTTGAAATAGAGCTTTGGTTCAAATGACAAACTCTAGCCTTGAGGGAAAAAAAGAAGCTCAAGGACAGTTCCCAAGCCCTGAGTTCAAGCTCCAGCACAAGCAAAAATAAGTGCTATACTCCAGAATCCTGTAGCTGATTTCCTTTAAGGAGGTCCCAAGTGAAGTTACTCCTATGATAGTCAATTTCCAAAGCAAGATTTAGGCAGAGGGATGGCAAAAGAGAAAACATCCTGAGTTCTTTGTTAGTAAATTGGTGGCTACAGATGTGACCATGGACTGTGTAGCGAAGGGGCACAGGCACAGAACGGTCCAGGCTCTGTGAGAGTCTCTCCATCCCTTTGTCCTTAGTTTCCTCATCTGTACAGTGCAATGGTTATGCTTTTGCTTCTAAGAACTTTGCCAACTGTCATAGGTCTATAGTTTTCCAAAGACCACATGTTTTAAAACAGTCAAAACCCAGTTTGACTTGAGATACCTGCTCTGCTCCTGTGTTTATGAACATGGAACTAGGTCTGCCTGTTGGACAAATGGACCAATGGGATATTTGACCTAAAATAGCCCAGTGGGCTTTACTGGAACTTGCCTACCACAATGACAGATCTCAGCTATGAAATGGTGGCTGGGATGGTCTGCTATTAGCCCTATGTCCAACTGAATTGCCATCTTAATGTCCTGCCAATGAGGTTGTATAAAGCTCTCCTAGGCTCTGTCCCTCTTGGATGTTATCCATGCAGAGTATGTATGTCCCACAGTGAAAGCCCCTAGCCATGGATTTATGAAATCACATAGGGCTAACTAGAGGTCATATGAGAAAGAAGCTGTGGTAGGAAGCCAAGAAAAGAGTAGTCATGAGAGTTTCTTACAGACTCAGAATTTCAAATAGCTGCAAGTTCTTGAATCACATAAAAGTGACATAATAACGACATAACAGGAGCTAAGACCAGGGATCTATCTATCATATTCCCTTACTACTTCAAAATATTTTGTTTCTTATTTGAGATAAGCAAAATAATAATCTGAGGATGAATGATAGTTAAAGAGGGAGAAGGGTAAATCTTTAATTTGGAGAAAGTATGCATATTTCTCTCACCCAAATCAGGGAGCATGGCAGCTGAGTTTAAGGTGTTCCTGGCAATAATGTCTTGGATCCCAGGGAGGGGCTAGAGTTTTCTAAGCTTCTATCAGCTTGAACACAATTCAGTGTGGTAGTTAAGCCAGTAGTCCATTACTCCTGGCAGAGAGTGAAATGAGGATGAGGTGGTCACTTACTTTATGCTCCGTTGCTGTCGCAGAGGGTATAAAGTCTCCCAAATGAGAAATCAAATGAGCCAGTCCTCTGTTTATTAACAATGCATTCTTAGCAATGTGGTGATGTCTCTGAGCTTCTGTGCTCTTAATTCATCTATGGATTGTTTACTTGTTCATTGTATTTCACATACAGGGGTTGTAAATATTGAGATAGTGAGCATACAGCAGGCTTTAACATAGTGACTTAGCCCACATGCCTGCACTCCTAGCTACTCAGGAGGCTAGAATCTGAGTTCAAGCCTAAATACCAGCACTAACTAAGTAACTAAGTAACTAACTAACTAAATAAATAAATAAATAAAATAAGGTATGGCTTAAAATAACCACAAAGATTATAATCACATAGTTTTTTCCAGAAGGTCCTGAATTAAAGGGAAACTTCGGCTGAGTGGTTTAAGTTTAAGAGGGTGCTCATGAGGCTTAACGGGCTGGAGAATCGTCTTCTAGGATGGCACACCCATGGTGAGCAAGCTGATGCTGGCTTTTTGGCAAGAAGCCTCCCAAACAACAGATTCCAAAGGTATTAATATGGATAAAATGCATGGCAAAGAATTTAAAAGGTTGATTAGTAAACAGCTTAAGGAGATCTCAGAGACTGGAGATAAAGAGTGAAATGAAATGAGGGGGCCATGCATGGTAGGGTTTCACTTTTCTTGCCTGGAATGGTATAGACAACAATCCTCTTTCTTTAGGCCTTTGACACAGCTTGAATGACAGGTGTGTGCCACCATGCCGAGCTTTTTCATTGAGATGCTGCTGTCTTGATAGCTTCTTTTTTCTTAAGGCCTGGCTGGCCTTGAACTGTGATCCTCCATATCTCTGCCTTCTGAGTAGCTAGGGTAAGTTACATGCATGAGCTACCATACCTGATATCTCTAATTTCATTTAACTGTTTACCTACCAGTCTCTCAGACTTCATTAGACTGTTTAATCTGTGATTTGGAGATATTCTGTTCTTTTGGCAAGGTAACATGAAGTGAGTTTTTTTTCATATTTCTTGTATTCTCATATTGAGACCTGTGCATCCAGTGGGTCGAGTTTTTCCACCACATGTATGAGGTGTCCTTAGTGTTGTGGACTGTTCCTTGTAAGCAACTTCTTTTTCTGAAGACCTGTCTTGGAATTACTATTTTCATCATTTCTAGCCAGGCATGGCTACAATGAATGACTCTGGGCACGGAGTTAAGGGGTCCACCATCTCAGCAGACAATTCAAGGGGAGGGAGACACTAGCAGTTCATCTGGGTCATGGCCTAGACAGTAGAAGGTATGCGGGTGCTCACTATTGTACCCGTACAGTGGGAAGGAAGGGTGCCACAGCCCATGATGGGGAGTTCCTCTGTCCATGTTCGTTTGGCTCTGAGACAGGGCTTCTGCCACTGGCAGAGTTGAAGGGCCTCACATGAGCCCTCTAAGCAATCAGTGGTGTGGGCACAGAGGCTCCCTTGCAAGAAGCAGGTCAAGAAGAACCACAGCATCCCGCCTCTCATCTTCACATCTCCACAGCCATGTGTGTGATCAGATGCGATGGAGATGTGGCAGGAAATGGTGTTTGTCTCCTGTGGCAGTGGTCATGGCTGCCGAGGAGGGAAGCCTTGGTAAGCACTTGGCAATATTGCACTTGTTCCCTCAAAACTGTGTTTCCTGAGGTGATGGGTGACAAACAGAGCCAGGGAATTGCTGGAGGATTCCTCATGCCAGGACAGCACTGGGGGCTACGCTATTCCCTCCTTGCTCTGTTAGGAACAAGCATCTGAGCAGGGCACAGGAGCAGAGAAGGTGGCAACTCTGTGCACATCTGCCTTCAGCTCTGGCATCATGTGCAGGTGGTAGACCATGCCTTTGGTCTCTGAGATAAGTGCCCTGATCTGCCTCTCAAGGGTAGGGCCCTCCATTCCCTTTGGGGTTGTAACATTCAGCCTGTATAGTTCAGAGTGCCCGCTGGGCCTAGTCACAGGCATTCCACTGGGCTCAGCTGGAGTTCAAAGGCAGCTATGGTCCAAGCCATTAGACTGGAATACTGGTGGAGTTCAAATGACAAAACTTTAAAGGTGCTTCTTCCTCTTGGAACTGTCCAAACTCAATAGCTCATTTCTCAAGATGAGCCCTGTCTATATCCTGTTTATATTTGCTGGGAGATAATTTGAGATACCATCTCTAAAGCCATACTGTTGTGCAGTTTTCAGGTTCTTTTCTAAATGTACCATGAGTCTATGAATGTTGGGAAACTTTTCAGTAGCCGAGAGTGCCGTGATCACATGGCTTTGACTTTTTTTGCAGTTTTCAGGTTCTTTTCTAAATGTACCATGAGTCTATGAATGTTGGGAAACTTTTCAGTAGCCGAGAGTGCCGTGATCACATGGCTTTGACTTTTTTTCTCCATCGCCCCTGCAAAGGGAAGATTCTTCTCTCCATGGCTTGGGAGCTGGAATGGCGGTTGATAGGGTATTTTATTTCTCTTACCACACAATTGCCTCTGTTCTCTTAATCTTCTAAGATTCCAGGCTCTCTTTACTTCCAATGTTCTCTCATGGCTCAACTTTTTGGACTCTGGTTCTTCTTTGTGGAGGAGGACATGAATGGTGGAGGATCTGTTCAGCTACCTTGCATCTCCTCTCTCCCTCTACTCTGAGAAGGCACTGGCCTACTAGTTTCAGTTTCTGTGGCATCCAATTTGTAGCAGTCTACTTAACATTTTGCCAGTCGTATATTTCATCTGAAGATAACAAACCTGGGCCCAGATAACTTCCTAGTCATGAGTGCAAGGTTCTCTCACATTGTCAAAGTTTATACAGAGATTCGTTCTGTTTTCCAGAATCAATTGTGTGTAGGTATGTGTTTGTTTTGTTTTTGTTAATAAATTTCTGGTCCGACCCTGTCAAAATGTCCACCTCATCCTTTATTGCTGAAACTCTTCACATGTTTGGTGATTGGTGGCAAACTTTCTATAGCAGGAAGTCTAGCTGGCTTGGGTTCTGACTGAGCTTGAGTATGCCTCTGTTTGAACTTCTAATTGCAGAAATAAGAGCGAGGAAATGAGAGTGAGGTGTTAAGTATAGGGTTTTCATAAGTTCGTATTTGTAGTTCTTAAAATTATTAGCATTTTGGCTGGGAAGGTGGCTCAGTGGTAGAGTGCTTGCCTTGCATGCATGAGGCCCTGGATTCGATTCCTCAGTACCACATAAGCAAAAAGAAAGTGGTGCTGTGGCTCAAGTGGTAGAGCGCTAGCCTTGAGCTGAAGAGCTGAGGGACAGTGCCCAGGCCCAGATTTCAGGCCCCACGACCGGACCCCCCCAAAAAAATTATTAACATTTTAAAAATCTAACGTTTAATTTTAGAGTAGGCCTTTTTTACAGTGGGATAGGAAACTTCCTACTTCCTTCCTTCCTTCACTCCCTTCTTTCCTTTCTCCCCCCTCTCTCCTTTTTTCTTTCTTTCTTTTTCTCACTTTCTTACACTTTCTCATTTTGTCTCTCTCTCCTTTCTTTTTGTGGAACTGGTCTCAACATGCTAGACTGTACCACTGAAGCCACACTCCTAGCCACTTGTAAGCATGTAGCACCACACTCAACTAAGTCAACACTTCTGGAAAATAGTCATCGCTGTAAATGATGCAAATTTAAAATCACATAAGTGCAAATATCATTAAAAACTTAATCATATAATTTTATAATCAAATACTCAAAACTCATTATTTCCTAGTAGTTTTACTACATTACATTTTCTGGGTTTGAGTTTAGGTTTCATCCATTCACCTTTATGGTGGCAGTAGTGTTTATTAGTGTGTGCCTCTGTATATCTCTTTCCAACTCTGCATTTCATGGTTTGCAGAATAGCTATTGGTGGAAAATGCTTTGGCCCACTCTTAACCTCAACTCTTAATTTCTTTAAGCTGGTGAAAGAGAAACAGAAGAGGTATGCTATGGGTTCTGGTAAGGATTATAAGCACTTAGTTCCCAGAGACTTTTCTTGCTCTTAGTCCTATGACTAAGAGCCAAAAGTTTCTGTGTCCTACCTTATGTTTACACATTATTACAGGCATTGACTCAAGTGCCTATGTACTGAGAAGTTTTTCCCTTAGGAAAACCTGGACTTTCAAAGTTTTGTGGATGATACTTAAATGTTTCATTGAAAGCTCTTTGGCAGATGTTATTAAAGGAAAATGGTAGAGAGAACTAGGGATATAGTTTGGTGATGGAACACTTACCTAACACAGCTAAGACCTTGGATTTTCTTTCTAGCAATGCCGAAAACAATGGTAGTAAGAAGAACTAAAGTGGAATAAGTATATTCCAGGAGAGAGTGAGGAACAAAATGTAGCAGTCCATGAAGTTGGGCACTAGACCAAGCTGATGTCTGGATGACAGAGTGTGGAGACCAGTCCCCATGGCTTTGAGACTTGGCACTGCCTAGCCTGTCAAAAGGACTTCTTGAAACATCGCATTAACTTTTATTGGCCACGTGCCAAAACTAACATCAAACGGCATGAGATTCACCACCGAGTCTCTGGCATGTGACAGTCTAGTATGTAAGCAGTGGCCCTTGACTTTGCTAGCCTTCTGCAGAACTTGCAAAACAGCTTTTGCAGGTGGGTTGGAATGAGTGCCACCGAACGGGTGCTCACAAATGGGCAAGGTGTGCCCCAAGCAGGATTTCGAGCTCAGCCACCAAACCTCCTTTCTATTTGTATTTGGTTTTTGCCACACAATGAATAAGAGGACCATTGTAAGGAGAATATATCCGAATGTTTTTGAAATCAAAACTGTTATGTAGGATGCATCATTATTTACAAAGACCCCTTTGGCAGATTTCTCTAGGATAGCAAGGGGAGGGATACCCTAACACATCGGACCACTCAGGACTATGAAGTCATTGCCTGGACCTCTTTTTGCATGATTGATAGAAGTTTCATTTTCAGCATTCTGGGTTATGAGTGATTTAATCTAAGAAGAGTAAAATAATTAAATATTTTGTAGAAGTAAGCAAAGGTATGAGTAATTATATATAAATATTTTATATAAGATACATATATGTAATTTAAAAGTTAAGTAAAACACACTCTAGTTGGTCTTCTGTATATCCAGCCCTATGCTAAGAAATGCAGTAAGTCAAAAGTAGCAAATATAGCCCTTGGGAATCTAGTTTTATTCGATAGACATGTTTCATCAGCCACTGTAGTTTTGCATCCATTTGTTAGATACCATGATGTTCAGGGGGCTATATAGTATCTCATTTAATTGTCACCTCCCAGAGACTCTTCATAAGTTAGGTTTCCTACTAAATTGATAATTTGGTGATTGTAACCTGCAGACAGAGTTGAGAAATTTTCATTTAGAATGAAAAGAGAGAGACAACCTTATATAGATCACTTCCAGTGTGCTAAGTAAGGCAAAGAGGCAAGTGGGGCCCTGGTATCCGTCCCTGGATGGACAGAAGGACAATAGCTTTCCTAGAGCTTGCCTCCTATGTCTGAATTACCTGCAGTGTGGGGTCATGCAATATGTGGACACTGACTTCTGAGAGAGATCTCCTAATGGTAGTAGTGTCTTTAACAGTACGTGAAAACCAGACACTTCTCCTGAAAGTGATGGCATTCATTAAGAGGTTGGGCCTCAACATTCGCATCTGGAGCAACTGACAAGAGTGTATGTACCTGTTTTTCAACCTTGGCTGACATTTGGTATGTCTTTGAAGGCAATTCTTTGCCTTCATCATCAGATCTCCAGAGGGAAGTAGCAGAGTGCTTAGCACCTAGTCTGTACTCAATGAAGTTTTGTTGAATGAATCAATAAGCCATCATCAAAGTCTTAAGCTTCCAGGTCCAAAGAAACAATTCACAGCTGCTAGTAACCACTGAAAGCCCAAACCCTGTGGCACCGGGCTTGTCCTTATGCCATAGTAAATACAAAATCAAGTGACCAGCACATTTTTCCCACTATGATAAAGTTATCCATATTTCTTAGTTTGTGAGAGCTTGGAGTATAAATCATTGAGCTTTGAAATGAAAGTTCCATAAATAAATTGGTTCCAGTGGGCTAGTCATACAACGGATGGTATATTTCCCAGTCAAGACCATAATTCTAATAAGCCATCCCAGTGATGAATGGAGCTATCGCGGAACTTTGTCCTTTGTGTGCTGAGTGGTGGCACTGGAGCTGCGTGTCCTGTTCAGATGCCACGGGGCAAACCTTTACATGTGGCCAGCCAGGTACAGCTTTAGGGTATTTTATTTAACAGCTAGCTAAGCCTGAGGTCATGCTTCAGTCTGTTGTGATTGAGTGCTACAGAAATAAAGGAATTTCCTTCTGGAAAGCAAGTACAGATAAGCACATTGGTGGCTAACTCATTCATCCTTTTTCACTTTTATTTATTTTTTATTCTTCCAAAAGCATCTCAGCAGTTTTCTGTGGAGCTGATTTATGGCAACAATACCAGGCCAGAGGATGCAAAGTGGTATTTTTTTGAGAAGATAATCTGGAACTGGGATAGTAAACAATCAATTTAGATCTAGTCACACTTAAAGATACCACAACAGGGATCTCATTTCTACATAGGTTTTTTTTCTTTTAAAGAAACAATTCCAGGAAAATGATTTTAAATGGATATACTGTATCAGATCTTCACAGACTATTCATATTCACTACTGCCCACACCTCTCAGGATTTGGTAGGCCACACTCTATGTGCCTCCTACTGGTAGACAGATGGCCCAAGATCATTTCCAAGTATACTATCCTTAAACTGTTGAAAACCCAGGGACCAATTTTTATTCTCCTGAAGTGTATCTTTTAAGGTGCCAGCAAGACAACTGGATTCAGTTGTACTAACATCTTCCTTCAGACAACTGACAATACAAAAGGTGGGTGCTCAATCTACCACGGAGTGGTCTGCAGTCATCCATTGTGCTATGGGTTACAGCCATGACCAGACTGTTAACTAGGGTATTGGGAGAAGATTTCATTTCATTCATTTCACTACAGCATAGCACACGTCACAAAAGGAGGCTCAAGACAGTTCAGATCCCACTGATTTCACAGATAAGAGCTGGAGGCCTATATAGAGATGTGAGATGGCTAATTTGTCCCAGCTGGTTAGGGCAAAAAAAGAAGACCAAGTGGGATCTGTTAAACTACAAGTAGCCAATTTATTTGTCCTCTGTAGAGTCTGACTATGGGCATACATTGCATTATAAAGTTATATTATTACTCCATGGTGAGGCTTTTTAATTAAAATGCTGGAAATATTATTTTAACAGGCATCCTAAAGCAAGGATTTTTCAAGCAGTTGTGTCTTTTGTTGTTATGTTTACATAGTTGGATATACCTTGCTCAAATTTCCCCCATATGCCTTTTTCTTAGCCTTCCTCCCTCCCTTTTAAGAATTTTCAGTGAGTTTCATTATGCATATATAGATTGATCATGTAACATCTATTATATAAGTAGATAACATTGCTCCACATTGAGCTATAGAGTTGGAGCCTGCGAATTTACTCAGTGATGTTGGTGCTGATGTGGGCTTGGTCTGGGGTCTGTACATTGGGAACCCTGGTCTAAAGCAAGCCCATGCTATTCTGGGCCAAGAGGCACATTTTTATCTCCCCAGCAGGAAGGGTTGCTGGTGAACTTTTATTTTGAACTGCAAAATGTGTTTTCCATTGAAACCTGTTCTAGCATGGCAGGGAGGAGGACCCTAGCTGGAGTCTGATGGTCTTTGGTGCTCAGCAACGTGCTCTAACATGCTGTATCTAGACCTCCATTTTTCTCATCTACAGTGTAGGGGTAATATTTTCTAATTCATAGATGTGTGGAAGAATTAAATCAGATAAGACATAGGAAGAACTTAATGGATAATAATCAGAGAACAGCCAGTGCCACACAACAGCATTTCAGCCACCTATGAACCACACATACAATGGTGATCCATTATGTAAGATTATAATGGATCTGAAACTGCCTATTACTGCCTAGTGACCCTGAGCCCAATGTGTTACCCACAGGACTCTGGTGGTGCTGGTGTAAACAATCTACAGTGCTATCACTTGCACAAAAGCATAGCACATACAATTACACACAGCACAGTATGCTCAATACTGATAACAAATGACTGCTGCTGGCTTATGCAGTTGCTATTCTCTCCCTAGTTATTTTAGAGTGTGCTCCTGCTCCTGAAAAGTTTTCAGTGAAACAGTACTGGGTTCCAGCAGCCGCCGCCACCTCCTACATCTCATATTTAGTCTTGATTGCATCATTTTCTCTTGTGCTTAATTTAATCCTACATTCATCATGGCTTGTGTCTCAGCCTAGGTGTGTACGGGCTCTGCCATCTAGATGGGTGTAATGACAAAAATCACCTAAGAATGCATTTGTCAGAATGGGACCCAGTCATTAAGCAACACATGGCTGTACTTTTAGCTCTTGTAGAATTAAATAATCACTCAGCTGAGAGAAAATGTCAGAAATCAAAAGGGAGTGGTATAGGAACACAGAGGTTTAGCAACAGCTTGAGTTGTGATCCTGTGGATAGAGCGGGGTAGTGCTGTCATCATAGTGAGCCTTGGCTGATAGCTACAGCACAGGGGGTAGCTCAGACCTGAAAGACAGGTTGTATTTGATGAGAGCTGAAGCCATGGAAGACTCACTTTCTAGAAGCCAGAGGGTAAAGGAGCCAGAGAACTTTTCTGTGATGTCACACAAGAGCAGGTGAAAGGCAGGAAATGAATCTGAGTTACTGCCATGGTCAATAAATGCTAATCATTGTTGCCAGGAAGATAATTACGTATATGCTCTCTCAGCTTTGTTTTTCCCACCCTGCATTCTTGGTATCTCAGACCCCAACTGTGTCTTCCTGCAGTAATGTACACCTAACAAGGTAACAATCTTAAATTCCATAAGCAGTGAAAACAATGGGAAAGTCATTTCGCAGAGAATTGTCTTGACTAGGTGATACAATGTAGAATCTGCGCCTGACATGTTGCTTACTCCTATTTATAACCCCATACCCTTACCATTACTTATTGTCTTGGCAGTGGGTGTTGAACATAGGCAGTGTACAGGAGAGATACCCCAGAGACTGTTAAAGGATGGCTGTCAAGAACTGGTGATGAGGGGCTGGGAAGGTGGCTCAGTGGTAGAGTGCTTGCCTTGCATGCCTGAGGCCTGGGGTTTGATTCCTCAGCACCACATAAGCAAAAAGAATAAAAGCTGGAAGTGGCGCTGTGGCTCAAGTGGTAGAGCACTAGCCTTGAGCTGAAGTGCTCAGGCCCAGAGTTCAGGCCCCACGACCGGACCCCCCCCCCCCAAAAAAAAAGAACTGGTGATGAATGGTGGATGTAGGAAAGAATGGATGGACAGCATTCTCTTATAGCAAGAATATGTCTTGAAATGACATTAACTAGATGTGTTTCTTATTGTTCTTAAGTACGTAGTGAAATTATGTCAACAGCACTGTGTACATTTGTGAGACTGTTGTGTTCTTGCTTTTACAAAACCTAGATAATGTGATCATGGACTGAGAAGCGGTGGGTGGGATCCCATAAAAGCAAAAATAACACTTTGACGGGGGGAGAGGGAAGAGGGATGCACTGGGATTTGAACTCACCCTGGCTAGGCAGGTTTCCTACCACTTAAGCTATGCCTCCAGCCCTAAAAACAAATTTTAAGTCAAAAGGGACTGGTTTAAGAAGTACATCTTGGCATCTTCGATAATTGAATCTTTAAACCAGAATTTTAAGTTTCAAAACAACCTTTATTCTGTTTTTAAGACCTAATACAATGCATTAAAGCAACTTAAAACAAGACATAGCTCCACTGAATCTGTAACTTGAACAAAATGTCAAGGAGGTACACTCCCCCCCACCCCCACCCCGGTTGCCTTGTAAAGGCAAGATTACAACTGACCATGACATACTCCCTCTCGTCAAAAGACCAACTTTATTTTTATCAATGTCATATAAACAGATTTGTAAAAACATTGAACAGATTGTAGTTTTTAAAAATACACACACAGAAATGAGTTGTTGGGGTATTTTGTTTGCGTGTTTCTCTCCCCCCCACCCCCCCAATAGCAGCATCTGGGGCATCTAATGCTATCTCATGGTGACAAGTTCAATGTTAAGCTAGGTAGTCTTTTCAATGAACCTAATTCCATTCCTTCCCCACCCATGATACTAGTATCTTATTTAGATTTTTAAAAAAAGATTTTGGCATGTGGGAACTTTGTCCCATGTGGGGCTTTGTGCTTTAAACTGCCCCTTTTTTCTTCAGTGACCCCAAATTCAAAGAGATAGCAAGATCTGCTTTTCAACCAACTCGAATACCATGCATAGCAAAAGCACACTTGTTAAAACCAGCGGTATTTTTCTCCCAATGAGGAACATCAGTAGGACTTCCCAAACATGTTACTAGTTCATAACCAGCTACACAACAGAGCAATTGGTTCCACAATGACAGCTCACATAAACACACTGACTCGACACACTGTGAACAAGGACTGCCAAGATACGTGAACCATCCAGACCTGCTCCCCCCCCTCACAGGAGTCACTTTTAAAAACTCCGTTCACTTGGGAACAATTTTCACCTTTATAAGACAAAACAATCTCAAACGACCATACACAAATACAAGAATTGTACTAGACATTTGCTTATTATGTAACTTGAGCTCAACAACTGTAGATCTGTTTGTAAAGTATAACAGGAAACCCAGTCCATGCACATATACATATACATATATATATATACACATCTACCCAGGGCCGTGAAGTTGTTAAGTGTTTCAAACGTTATTGTTGCCTTTCCATGTGGTTATGATCAAAGTCCCAATGCTACCACTTGTCCAGCCCTATCACCTCTCTGCAGCTTAGCTCTGGCTTGGTCTTTAGGATGCTACATCAGGTGGGAAAAAGTGATGTATGGATCATCACCTATGAGAAGTGACTACTAAATCTACCTGTATTCATGAGCCACTCAGGGTTGTTAGGAGATGACCAACTAATCAAACCCACCCAGCCCTGATGCTCAAACACCTAGGGCAAATTTGGTGTGCATGCTTACACTGTCATCACAAAGGCATTGGGCAGAATAGGTGCAGTGCAACTTGCTATCATGTGGAAAGAATGACTCCTGTTTTCTGTTCAATGGAAAAAACCTAATGCACTTGTGCTTGTGAGATGCAAAATCAAGGCAACTGCCCAAATCGCAAGCCACCTTGCATAGAGTGTGAAGCGAAACCAGGAATGACACTGCAGCTTTTAATGAAGCATTCAATGTCAGATCTAGCTGAGAAACTAAATGCAAGTTATTGATATCTTAAAAGCATACATGATGTGCTACCAAAACAAAAACAAACCACAAACTTAAGTTTACAAACTACTATTAACTGCTAACTTTGATGTGATGTGGAAGAGGTTGTCACAAGGTTCAAAGCAAAGACAACAGACGAAACCCAGGGAATCAGCATTTGTCTGGTGATGAGAAGGAGATGGTCAGATCAGGAAAGTCAAGTTTGAGGGCTGCCAGTCTGGGTAATGACTGACGTTTTGCTCGAGGATGAGTAGTTTTATGAACAGAAGAAAACATAATACATTCTACAGATGAGTAACTCAACTATTTAGACTGATTCTTCCCAAAAGATTTTTTTTTTAAAGAACATTACAAGACAAAACCAAACTAAACCCACCCTCATCTTAGTATTTGAAGGAAGGGAAAAGAAATAAAAGTTGTGGGTGAGTCTTCCTAAATATTGAGAAAGGAGACCTGAAATGGCAAAATGCCGCTTTACCAGGCAGGGCAGTGACCATGCATAGCATTAGTCTGCATGCAGACAACTCCTGCCGAACATGTCAATCAGGAAGGGAGAATGCTCTCAGCCACCCTGAATTGCAAAGATGATTCCCCCACCTCTCCCTTCCCCACAGTGAAGTCCCCTCACACGGTTGCTGGATGAATAAGGATGGTACTTTGGATTTCTGTGATGTTCCACATAGCCCATGGTACTGACCATGAGCTGTGTCCATGCGCTTTATGTTCTACACTGAATGAAAAGCTAGGAAAATAGCACACATCCCACTAAAAGTATTTTCCCCAAACCATGTTTTGTTTTTCTAAAATGAATGTTGGTTGTGGTGACTAATCTAATGCGAAGAGGAGAAAACGCATTTTCTAAATGCAGAGTTTATACTTTGAAACCAGTGTGCTAAGGGGAGCACTATTCCAGAGAGCCCCCCAAAACTCTTCAGCACTTCCTTCCTCAGAAGTAAAACACTTCACCAGCTGCACGTGGGTTAGAGTTTACAGTAGGTTTGTAATTGTCATTCACTGATAACAACTAGCAAATCGAAGTGCGAAAAGACTGACATAAAAGCAAGTCCACTCTGCAGTTTTTCGCCACTTCTCTGTAATTGCGAGAAAGTGCACATAACCTCGTCACCCCTCCCGCCACCACCCCCCTCCCTAGATTCAAGAAGTTCAGAAATTACTATCAAATAAACATTGCCAGGTACCGTATTTTAAGAGTCTTAAAACAACATCGTTGGACTCAGCAATACTTTGTCATATTCATATATCTTTTTCTCTTTTTTATTGAATAAAGCAGCTTTGAAGCTTATCAGGCACTGCCCAACAAAACATTTAGTCCAAAAAAAAAATCTGTTATGAACTTTTTAACCTTGGGCTAACAGCCAAGTACTCTGTACAAAAAAAAAAAAACAAAAAAAAAAAAAACAAAACAAAAACAAAAAAAAAACCTGTAAAATATTTCATAGTTTTAATTCTGAAGCCATTTTTTGTAACTGGCATTCTGTACATTTCTTCTTTTTAAAAAAAGATAATAACAAAAACAAAATGAATATTAACAAAAATCAGGGACAATATGTTCAAGCGACAAAACTGGGGTAAGAAAAGCTTATTCTGAAGGTACATTTTCAACTGATAACAATAAAAATTAAGATTTGCATAGCGCTGTGCATCTAGCCTTCAGCAAAACAAAACAGAAGCTATTTGGTATTGATACAAATCCATCTATTTGATAGTTAGTCATCCAATATTATATACATATTTTATATATTGAATGTCACTGTAAGTCCCGTTTTCCAAGCTCCATTTTTCTGTTGGTGGGCTGTTTGTGTTTTTGTTTTGACACGTTTCAACAAAACACTTCCTGGCACTTTGCTACAACAGATTTTCCTCTGAAACATACAGGAACTGAAGCTTCTCCTGACTTCTCCGGGTGAGCAGAACTGCTTTCTGCTACATATTGTCCGTTGTCAGCAAATGAAATAATCCACAGTGCGATGTGTCTGGGTGGACACCCAGGCTAGACCAGGCTGGACCGAGCATTCTCAGGCATGGGCTCTTCCGGCTTATCTACCTTCGGGTCTCCAACGTCCCAACTTTCAGCTGGTAAAGCTTCAGAAAGCATTAACAAGCACCATGGTTAAAGGCCTCTTTGTCCCTGCACGCAGAGATTTTTGCTTTTTCTCTTTATGTTGTTGTGGCTTTAAATTAAAAAAAAAAGGGGGGGGGGAGGATAAGCAGTTCAGGTTAGAAACATCTGATCATCTGACAGCCCTAGGCTGCGTGCCTTCCCCTACTTCTTTTTGTCCTA
Source organism: Dipodomys merriami (assembly GCF_024711535.1). Lineage (NCBI taxonomy): Eukaryota > Metazoa > Chordata > Mammalia > Rodentia > Heteromyidae > Dipodomys > Dipodomys merriami. The sequence goes on along the minus strand of NW_027203382.1, from coordinate 26,229,340 downwards.
GAAAGCTGTAGTCCCATCTGCAGGAAGACGGCTTCATTTCCACAGCTCAATTCACAGGTCAGGCTGGAGAGGAGCCCTTTGCTTTCCGGAGGCCTCAGGTGGTTGAAGGTCAGGAACAGGATTAAGAGGGTGGTAGCGCTTCATCGCCTCTGCTGGGCATAGACCGGGTATGCTAGTGTGACGTTGAGGGAGTCGTTGTGCTGCACAAGGGAGGTGTGTTGGTAATGTAGCACCAGTTCTTTCAGGGAGCTGTACAGGTTGTAGGGTTCAGCAAAGCCATAGCCAGTCGCCGTCTTGTTGATCACACAATGCTTGACTTCGCCATCCACCCTGGAGAGGAGAGAAAACACAACCTTTTTTGAGCTGATCCCAGATAAACCCATAAACTCCAGGGTATTTTTAACAAGGCTACTATCAAGAAAGAGAACAACAGTACAGGGTTCTGTCTGGAGCTGGTGAAACAGTCCTGGCTCGCTGTGGACGTGGGTGACTTGAGTAGGAGCCAAGGTCTTGGCCCATGTTACTTAAGCCATCACATTTTCATCTTGAAAGTGGTCTAAGATAATATATGCACACATTCAAGAACGGAGATGAGATGGTGTATGCAAGGTACTTGAAAGGAGTCTGGTGTGCAGCAACCATGTGACCCAGGGCAGCTTACAACCATGATGGGTACTGTTCTGCTACCAAGTTACAAGAACGTTTTTTTTCTTTTTGCCAGTCCTGGGGCTTGAACTCAGGCCCTGGGCACTGTCCCTGAGCTGCTTCTGCTCAAGGCTAGTGTGCTACCACTTGAGCCACCACATTACTTCTGGCTTTTTCTGTTTTTGTGGTACTAAGGAATCGAACCCAGGGCTTCATGCATACTAACTAGGCAAGCACTCTACCGCTAAGCCACATTCCCAGCCCAGAACTCTTACTTGTTAATGGCATTCTTTCAGGCTATGCTTTAAATGTCTATACATTCCCCATCCCTCTATTTATTCTCCTGTTCCTGTACCTATTCAAAGTTGTTCTGTTTCTGTCCTGGAGGAATAGAACCTTTCCCCAGTACAGAACTACTATTCTTTTTTAAGATAGAGTCTTATTAAATAACCCAGGTTCACCTCAGACTCATGATCCCCCTGCATGCTGGGATTACATGCTATAATCCCACGTGGTAGTGTGTACCACCATGCCTAGCCTTCAAAACTTTATTTCAAAGTACTAACCACATTACTAATAAGCAAAAAACAAAAACAAAACCCTCCTACTGGATCTACTGGGTGATGCTCTTATATAAATTACTTCAGATTCTAAATATAAGCTTTAGAGGCAGAAAGCACAGCAGGGGGGCTAGAAGGGGAGTGGAGAGGGTGGATGACCGACAAGGCTAGTTCCAATGTAAGGGGTAAGAAGACTGAAAAACATCTCATGATTATTAATCTGTTCCTGAGCCTGCTGTCAATCTTCCATCTTCCCGGTAAATGATACATTTCTATTAGACAATCCAGTCTATCACTTCATCTGTATTATTATACTGTAAGATTCTTCAAAGCTAGAACTTCTTAAAATCCTTATCCCCAGTGAATACTGAAACATGAATAAGAGTCTGTGAAGGTACATACACCACAGAGCAGGCATAGCAGCCCTGCTTGCTGCTCTCCCGGACAAGGAAAGTGCCATCTCGCTTCCCTCGCAAGAGGTTTTCCGCTTTGTTTCGGTTGCTGCTTCCCACATTCCACGTCTTCTCATCGTGGTGGGGCAAATCCTCATCGTCTTCCACCAGGGAGTATTGGCTATACAGGTGGGAGAGAGTTTCTCAGTGAGAAGCCTAGGAACTCCAGCCCACACCAGCGTCTCGCCTGGGAAAGGCCCCCTTGTCATTCCCATCTACTGCTTGTCCCTCTCATCCCAGTGACCACGTGGCTGACTCAGCACCTCGGCTCTCACTTGACATTTCCTCTCCTCAGATTAACCTCCAACTCAACATCCTAGGGCAAGGAGTTAGCAATAAGTTATATACTATCCCCACAAAGTCAGCAACAACCCTTAGGTACCTGGGCAGAGGGGAAAGTTACTAAATAATTTTGTTTATCTAGTTTAGACCAGGAAATACACTGGCTCAGACGAGGGCCAGTTCTCTAATAATTTGAACCAAACATAAAAATTACTCTTCAGAACGTTTTACACATTTTTCTTTCCCTTTGATTGTTCCAAAGGTATCTGGGGATTTTGATTTTTCAGATGTTCAGGAACATCATGGGCAAAAATAAACCCATGCTCCCCTTGGCTTTTACATCCTTTTTCTGAGTTTATACACTTCTATAAGTTAATACACTTCTATAAGTTAATCAATAGAATCCCTCATGTATTAGAAAAACCCAGTCAGTCATATCTTTTCCTAAAACTAAACTCCCAGGTTTGGTCACTACTCACTCTTCAGTGTTTTCATTGCCCAGCCACTCGTTTAATTTCTTTTGCCGAACTCCTTTTTGAGTCAACCACCTAGAAAAACAAACACAGATTTGGAAACAAAATTAGCACGAATCACTCATCTTTAATGGTCGCATCAGTTGCCATTCACCTCCAGGTCCCACTTTGACACTCACATCAAGTACTGGTCTCTCGTCTTTCTCAGCTGAATGAGATCGGGCTTAATGCTGTTCATGCGTTTGTCGATCTCTCGGTACTCAGCTGCCTGCTTCTTCAAGTCCTCCTCCAGTCTCCTCCTGCTGTCAATGATTTCACTTATTCGAGACTTTAGCTTATCGTAATTATGCATAATCCTACGAGCAAGAGAAATGTATACAAACAAAGCTTTATTTAGCTATTATTTTCCTCTTATGACTGTTAAGTTATACAAGAACATAGTGTGAGATCAATGGTCTAACCAGATTTTTAAATTTCTGGTTATTTCGAGCACAAGGGCACTGGAAATGCTCCTGGCTCCCTCACCTCTGAATTTCTTTCTCATTCCCTTCACGTTTAAATTTTTCTATGTATTCTTTGCTGTACCGCTCCTGGGTCTGACACTGTTCTTCAAATATTTTTATGGTTTCATTAAATGCTTCAATAGCTGTTCTTTTCATTTGGATTTCCTGCAACAGAAATTGAAAAAGAAATGTCATACCCTTCACAGAACTATTTCTTACTGCAAGATCCTGTCAGAACATTTGACTTGTATCATCACCTAGCTTGTAAGCATAGTCATCCAAGTATCATGAAGGAACCCCTCAGCTAGCAAGATCTGCAAATATTTAATTCCCATATGGCCATTAAAAATAGTATCCTCCAGGAAAAAGAAACAGAAGAGGCTTTTTCTTTGTTGCTCTTTTTGTTTTTTTTTTGTCTTGTTTGTTCATTTATCTGTCTTTGGGAGGTGCGGCAAGGGGGGATACAGAAATGGTAGAACAAAGGGTGAACAAATACAGCAGTGGAAGTCACTAGACACTACGATGAAAATGAACAATACAGCTTGTGGGCAGGATGGAAGGGAAGAACGGTGGGGGGAGGGGTGACACTGTTGAAAAGGAAATGTACTCTACCTGATGTATGTTAACTATAACCCTTCTGTATGTCATTTTTATAATAAAAAATTTTTAAAAGTGTCACAGAAACGCATAATTTCTTTTGGAGAATTTGTTCAATCTATGCAATACTAATATAGTTTCTGTCTTTCAAAAAGCCATTTATGTGGGCAGCATGCACACTGCCCACTGCTGGCTGCCCAATGACTGGCCTGAAAAGGCACGAGTCTCTAGAAAACACCACAGAAAACTGTAGTCTCCTCTTCTCACAGCATGGTGTTTTGGCCATGAAGCCTCCATTCCAGAGACAAAGCTGCGACATTTGCAGTTGCAAACAGAATTCTCCAATTGTGAAGTGTAAGGTTTAGATATAGGCCTAAGCAATCAATTGTGACTCACAATGTTCTCTCTCCTTCCCCTTTCATCCCCAAATCTCAGCTGTTTTTATACCTTTTAAGAAAGTTAGTATCTTTAGTCCAATTTTCACAGAAAACTCACCTGGGAAGTACGAGTATATTCTTCATATAATCTATCATATTCCCGACTTTTTTCTTGAAATTGAGTGTTATATTCATGCAATTTTTTTCCTACAGCTTCAATATTATCTTCTTTGACGACTTGATCCTAGAAAGATTAGAGGGGGGAAAAATGCAGTTGATTAAGTATGAAAGCCAAGCACTGGTGGCTCATGAGCCAGCCCTGGTAGGAAAGTTCATAAGACTCCTATTTCCAACTAACCAACAAAAAGCTGGAAGTGGAGCCGTTTTGCTCAAGTGGTTAAGAATGAGCCGTGAGTGAGAGAGCAAAGTAAGAGCATGAGGCTGCAAGTATTGCACCAGAAACAGTATTCAAGTAATAAAACAGCCAATATGGAAAAAAAAATCTTAATTATATAAAATTGCCACTTCACGATCATAAGGTTTTTCCAAACCTGAAGTTAATCTGTTCTGTAAAGTTTTCTAAACTTTTCTTTCTTTTTTTTTTTTTTTTTTGAGACAGAGTCTTACTATGTGGCCTGGAACTAATAAGCCCTTCTATCTCAACCTCCTAAGTACTTGAACTGTAAGTATATTCTACCATTCCCGGCTATGCTTTCTAAATATGAAAGTATCTTGAATGAGGAATTCAGTTTTGATTACCTGCTGGTACTTGGATACTGGATAAAGTAATTTCACATCCAGTTTGGGGTTGTACTGAGCTAGAGATTCATTCCGGTAGTGGTTTATTAATTCGACCACAGAGTTGAAGGTTAATGGATCAGAGAAGCCATATTTTCCATCTCGGTGAAATATTTTGATTAATTTGTTATTTCCTCCTTTCCTGTAAATACAGCATAAAAAATAATAGTATTAAAGAAATGCTTTCATGTCAATGCAAATACCCCTATTCCAGCCTCATCTTCTGACTCACCTTAGTGTAAGAGTATAATCCCCATGCATTTTAGTAGATGCATCTCGTACCAAAAAGGTCCCATCTGCTGTATCCCGAAGTTTTTCATTTACTTCTTCCCTGAAAAGAACAGGACATAAGGTCAGGATTCAGTATTTGTACATGTTTTTTTCTTCATAGACTTTATTTCTGCAGGGATGAGGATCAGAGCATCTTATCCATGCTAGCCAAATATTCCACCCATGAAACACATACACTCACACCCATACCCCTAGCAGACTACTTTCGAGCATAGATTTAGGTTCATAGCAACAGTGAATGGAAAATACAGAGTTCTGCTCCCATACATCTGTATTTGGGTCTTGCAGTTTTCAGAGGTTACTAATTATTTCCTGTTGTTGTTTTTTTTTTAATAGGAATGTTGTCTAGTCTTAATAAAAACAGGCTATGAGAATTTAAAAAAAATTAATGAACTCATGCTCTGACTACTCATATAGTATACAATAATATCTCTGACAAATCAGCATAAAAATCCATCCTGATTCCCAGCTCCTCACTGACCCCCTCCCACATAACACCCCCCCCCAATAAAGCTAAGAAAACAGTGTGATTTTTTTGTTAAGACAAAAAGTGTCATTTTTTGTTAAGACAATAACGTGACATTTTTTGTTAAGACAATAACATGATCTCTTAAAGTTGCTTACTAGAGAGAGGCTCTCTACCCTCAGCCCCATCATCCTGCCTGGTGCTTCACTGACAACTCTGTCGGTAATGAAACTTCTCAAGTATTTAATTTCCTATGGCATCCAGCACCCACTGTTAGCCAGTGCTCGCTGACTTTTCGCGTCGTCTTTGGAAGAGAACCAACTATGCTTCATGCTTTTGTTGGATGATATCCTAAAAATGGAACTTAGCAAGCTGGTGCTTTTCTGTCTCTAATCTAAGCCTCTCTGTATCTAGGGAAAATGAAGGCTGTGTGGCCTTACCTCGAGATATCTCCCCAGTACCATTCAGCATCTTGTAAGGCCATGTTGCTGTTCATACCGTTGTTGGCTACAGGAGTGGGCTTGGGGGGCTTGGGAGGCAGTGCTGCAGGCAAAGGAGAAAGAAAAAGTTGTGTGTCATACAAACTCCAGTTGAACATTTAAAATAAGACCTACATTTCTTGAGATAAGTAACATTTCCATTACAACAAGGAGGGGGAAAAAAAGACACCAGTAATCCCCAATTCTATGAATCACAGAAGATAGTTTCAACAGGAATCTTTTAGAGTATGGCTCAAAAAGAAACAAAGCTGAGGAAAAAAAAAAAAAAGAGTTGACAGGTAGAGACAGACCTTGAAGACTAAAAACCAAATGGAGCTGGCCATGTGAAGAAATTCCAAAGTAAATCCAGAGTCATGACATCTTCTACATCATGATTCCAGCTCTCTTAAAGTATTATCAGTCAAATTCATGTATAAAGTACGAAATTATGAACAGATGAGCAACAGGAATACAGTGAGTTAGTTTTAATGTTCTCTTATTTAATTGTAAAAGACTAATTTGGCTTCCCTCTGTCCTGCACAAAAGCTGTTGCAGTAACTTAAAAAAAAAATCTACAGCAATGTGTTTTAAGAGGAGGAATTGGGTTTCTCTAATCTTAGCATTTCAGGCACTGTTCTGCCAAAAGCCACTTTAAGAAACTCATCTGTGACCTAAATCTCCTTGCTGTTCATGATACTACTGGGCTGGCTAAATTGTGCTATATATGCCAGGTCTGATTAAAACCCTATCCCCCTTCCTCAATGTCAAATCAGCATTCACAGGAACTACTGACAGAGGCAACGGCTGCAGCGTTTCTAGATTTAAAAAAAAAAAAAAAAAATTGGGGGAGGGAGAATACTGAAAAAAAAAAACAATTTTTAGGAAATAAACATAGGATTTTTAGCTAAATTTGAAGCTGTAAGTTTTCAAGCACTGTAACTATTTTAAGTTATGCAAAATGATTTCAGGTGCCTAGCACATTTTTTTTTACAAAGTCTAGGACTAAACAGTGGAAAGCCCACTTTTTTTCACCTTAGTATTTTAATATGAGGCAGAGAGCAAGCAAAGTCTGCACTTCTGATTTAGAAGAGTTCAGATCCTAGAGAACTGAGTTTCAATCACTGCTACATTTTTACATGCTTTGTAAAGAACCAAGTGTTATCACTGCCAAATACCACACTGTTCTCATCCACTGCTAGCAGAGAAAAGCAGCACAAAGGACACATCCTTTTAATTAAAGGAACAGTATCTAACAAGATAGCCCAACCAGCAAAGGACTACGATTAACAAAAGACACTAGTGAAAAAGTAGCATCGAATTCACATCCATTCAAGTTAGAATCAGCCTTCACCCCACCACACAGCCGGAGCTGGCTGCCTCTTTTCACAAACAATCAGTTTGTCAACTGTCAACTTATCAAACGTGGAACAAATGAATAAAAATATCCTCAAGAGGATCTGTTAAAAAATGCTTTTAATTAAAAAGCCACAAAATTAACTAGTTCTCTCCATTAATCCTTCAGTATTACCTGGTGGATCCATTTCTATATAAAACATCAAGTCTGTGCCACAGTTTATATCTGTCTTGGCATATTCTAAATCCAGGTCTTCCATAGTCCAAACAGTGTTGTACATTTGTGCGAGAGTTTCCTTGGCTGAGACCAGTTATAAGAAAAGAGTCCGGCTTTCTTTGTAATGGTGTCTTGGAATTCATTTTAAAACCTATAAGGGGGCTGTACTGTAACCTATTACATCACACATCCCAGCCAATCAAGTCAGGAAAATGTCACCAGACCACTCCCGCTTCATCAGTTGTCTCCGATGCCAGCCTTCAGAGTCCCACCCTTACCAAGAACCTGCATGTACCACAGCCGCACCGTCTACACTCTCATCTTGTCCAAAGGTGTTTAATTTGACTGTTCTCCTGAAGCAGTGAGTTCTCTAATTCCCTTTTTATTACTCTTTGCTGCATGGTACGTCCGGCTGTTGGCAGGCTGACAAAAGCTGATATGCTGCAGCTTGTAGCTTTTTTTCCTCCCCCAGTCCATCTGGGTTTATAGATAGCCCAGGCATTCCTTGCTAGGAAAATCTTACAAAGGCATCAGAATGCCATCCTTAAGCTTTGTTTTACAGTTGTTAAATATCTCCCACATTTATTAAAAGGAAAAGGGATCAAGAGCTCTGAAGATTCTATTCTGATTTTCCATAATTCAAGTTCAGAACTTACATGTACCCCATTAGGAAGAACAATTAAAATCTACAGACAAAAACTCTTCCTCCACTGAACATTTCAAAGTTAAAAAAAAAAAAGACTTCATAGGTGAGCCATGAAAATTCTTCACAGGAATAAAGTCTATTAAATACTTACTATTTGCATAAAATGGAACGGTCACATTAAAAGCAGTTCAGTGTTTTTTTTTTAAATGAACCTGTGTAAGAAGCTGTCTCCTCCAAACAGAAACAGGCTACATTTGAAGATGCCGAGTGGTGGTGTAGAGATAAATTTTTTGTGCAAGGTATTTCACCAGCCACCCGTCCTTCAGTGAGTGCTTGCAGGAGAGGGTGATGTAATCTCCCCCCCCCTTTTTCCCTTTTCCCTCTAGCTCAAATGCCTCACTTTGGGAACAAATATTTCTTCTTAGCAGTATATACGGAAATGGATTTCTCTGCAAATCACGCCGCATATAATTGTCACTCACTGGAGTCTAATGTATATTCCCATTGTGAGCCAACGTCGTCTCTTGTGCCACCCACAATATTATGATGTATGTGTGGGAGAAAGCTCCCTCCAATGCAAATGTGGCTCACTGGAAAAACCAGAGTGGGTTTTGTGGCCGATGTACATGTATGTGCCATGTATTTGTGTGACAGGTGAGGGAACAGGAAAGCAGAAGCCCTTTGGACTTTCCATCAAATCTGGGATCATACAGTACACCAACGAGTAGACCAAGGCATTCTACTATCTCCAGGTGCTGTTCACCTGAGAACCTTCTGCCTAGGGTGGGGTGGGGGGGAGGACACAAGCATCCCATCTTTCCCCAGCCCTTACCTTTTCTATTTGCCTACGGGTTTAGGTAAATCTAAAACCTGACCTTTAAAAGAATGGTGGAAAGCAGCCCGTGGTGGTGGGGTATGTTGCTCTGTTGGACCAAAAGATGCTGGCCCTGTCCCCACCAGTAAGGGGCACAGTCCTCCCAGCAGCGCTGCCTAATCAGCCTCGGGTGGCCCGTTGCATTGGGGTCACTTGGAGTAAGCCAGCCAGGCCGCCCGTTCCATGGGGGAGTCCCGGGGAGACAGGTGATTTTTCCACTGGCTGTAAAGCCCTTGGCGGGGAGGGGGGGAACTTCCAGCCCAGAACGTTCTGATCAGCTCCCTCTCAACTTCCTAGCTACCCCCCTCTCATCTGCCCTCCCCCAGCCCCCCCCCCGTAGCGACCCCCTGGAGCACTGGGGGGGAGCGTCCCCCCCCATCCCCGACTGTCCTCCCCAGGCGGCGCTAACGGGGTGCAGAGAGCACACACACAGGCGTGCACGCACCCGGCTCCACGCAGACTAGACCGGGAGGTACAGCCGCAGGGGGCGGCGGCGCGGGGGGAAAGGCAACTTACTTTGCAGGTTATGCATGGCTACGGGTTCCCTTTGCAACGCCCGCATCCGACAATAGAAAAAAAAGAAGGAAAATCCGAAAAATAAGACCCCCAAACGCTGCTGCTCTTCTCCCCAAGTGGGCCGAGCCCCCGCGGTTCCCCCCTCGGGCCGGGCGCTGCGTGGCTCGCGCTCGGCAGGGGAGCGCGGGGGCGCGGGGACCAGTGCCGCCCCGCGCAGCGCAGCGCAGCGCCCGCCTCCGGGCTGGCCGGCCGGCCCCCCGCCGTCCCTCCCCTCCGCACCGCGTGCCGCGGCCGCGGGCTCGGGCCCAGTCGCGGCCCAGCCCAGCCCAGCCCAGCCCAGCCCAGCGGCGGGCGGGTCTGCGCGTCCGGCAGCCGCTCACGGCCGGCTCCCCACGGAAAAGCCAACCGGATCTCACTACTGAACGCGGAGGGAACGCGCCCGGGCGCTCGCCCCCGCCGCCTCTCCCCCATAAAGATCACAGCTTCATGATTAACTCGGGCAGGTTCGAATATGTGCTGAGCCAGGGATTTCGGGGTTGGGGAGGGGAGGCCCCCAGTCAAAGTTGTCGTGGGGCTGACAAATGGCAAGAGCCAGACCAGCTCGAGGAGACCAGAAGGCCATGGTAAGGGGGACCTAAAATAGTCTCCTCCTCCTCCGCTGGCAGCCGGCCGGGGCGCGCGCTGGCCAGCCGGCCCGCTCAGCTCGCCCAGCTCAAGGAGCCCGTGGAGAAGCCGGGCGCTCCGGCGAGGCCCAACACAGGAAGTGGCGGAGCTAGTTCAGCAAAAAATAGAATCAAAGCCTCCCTTGTAAAGGCCCGAGAGAGACTCCGGGCCCGGAGCACGGCGCCGCCCCGCGCGCGGGCCCCCAAGGTCGGCCACGCAGGTGTCACAGGGAGGCCAACACACATCACACCCCCCACGGCCCAGAAGCTGGGGTCTGTCCTCAGGAACACCCCAAACCCCATGGCCCTGAGATATTTGAGGGGGCCCCCTTCGAGCCCGGCTTGCCAGGCTGTGACTTTCTAATAATGGAAAGGCGCGTGTCCCGGCTCCTGGGGCGGGGGCCGGGACAGGAGGGTGGCAGGCCACACCTTTCCAGTAAGCTCTGGTCCTTTATTGAAGAAAAGTGGCAACGAATCCTATTTGGGACTGTAGGCTACTCTTCTTAGGCTTCCACATAGAAGGTTCTTCATGTTCTGAGAACAGTAACGGCAAATCCCAGAGTCACGGGGCCTTAAAGCACACATAACTTGAGAGATGACTCAATTCACCTTCGTGCTACATAAAATATAACCCACAACCGGACAACTGCCTTTAAACTACGTTCTCTGACCGCTGCTGCTGCCCCAGCACCTTGCCAGGGAAAGCACAAACTAGTAAGTGAAACCAAGCTAATTTCTTCTAAGACACATGCAAAAAATTTCAAACTGCAGCGAAACTCTGGCTTTTCCTGTTTCACTTTTCGGCTTACCTATCATCCACCATCCACAAGGGCCAACAGCTGTATAACAGCTTCAGGCTCACCGGAAATACCCAGCAAGGGTTGCTAAACCCAAAGCCAAAATTATTTTACCAACTCCCCTTTGGAACAACTTATTTTTCCAATGGAGCCAGTGAGTTGAGAAGAGATACCTGGTTTGTTCAGAAAATACCCCTCTCTCTTCTCTGAAGCTGCATCATCTAGCCCTATTTTTAAAAACAGACTTTCTAAAAGGTAGAAATACTGGATGCATCCGTTTCTAAAGACACCTGTCTGGATTCACACAGTGAGTCATGTCAAAACCTTCAACCACTAAAATGCTCTCTACGTCTGACAGTACATTTTCTGTTTCATAATAGATGTAGAAAGTTTGCTTCAAACAAATTTCTCCCAATGTCTAATCATCTGTAGAGGCTCTATTGTATTACTGAATCTGTGAACTCAATCTTTCCCACTGAATTTTAGTATTTGGAAAGTGATCTCTGTAAGACACATGCTTTTCATTAGCTTAAAAAGGGCGCCCTCTGCTGACGGTATAGAATAACTCTTGCTGGAGAGAAACTGTATACTGTAAAATGCCACACAGACTAATCAACATATCTGTACAACAGCCATTCAATCCATACAAATCACTAATAAAGCAAAACACAGATTTCTTAATACTTAGGAAACAATTTTCATGTGGCTACGAAGCTCCTTTAGAAAAACTTGTGTGTAAATGCCAGCATTTATTTGGGACCTCAAAGATCCATCCACACTAGAAACCTGTTACACACAACTAAAGACTAACTTGTTTTCTGGATTCTCCAAGACAATTATGTATCCCATTTCCCCAACCTTTTGTGAAACTTCACTTAGGAGGCAAAAACAACCCTCGATTTTGTTTTTCAGCAGATTTAATATGCTTGTCAGGAAAATGTCACCATCATTAAAATGTGTGAAGGTTTCAAAGGAGTGTTCAGTCTGCGTGAATTACCTCCAAGCAGCCAAAAGCCCCAAAGAAGCCTGAAACCTAGAGGGCCTGGTGCTTAAAGGTTTCCGTGGGCTATCACCAGGGAACGACCATTTAAAGGGGGGTGGGGGGGGAGGGAGTAAGAAAACATTCAATGAGCCAAAGTCTTCATTTAAATGTAAAACGAATGCCTTCCCTTCATACTTTTTTAACTTAAGACAATTTAGACAGAAGGGTCTTTCAGGAAGATGCAAATTCATGGCTCCACATCCAATGCTCTTAGTGACTGCAGGAAGGAAAAATGTCCACTTCAGTTTATAAATAAACCCAGGTTTACATATGTGTAAAACCTGACACATTCTACCAGCGATATAACAAAAACATACACCCATCACCTGGCATAAGGAGCTCCTCCCCAGGAGACAAGAGAAAGCTACTCTGAGAGAAACAAGAGCAAAACTGTGGAACTGTACTGGGTCACAACTGCCCACTGAGGTGGTCACATCGCTTCATCGCCCAAGCAAAACGTACTCGTTTTTATTAAAGTTTAGGGTGCCTGGCCTCCATTCTCTTCTGCCTGTCTCAGTACGTGTGTACACTTTTCAAGGCTTCATTTCTCACCCTGGTAACAACCTCCTAATGTCAGACCACATTTGAAATCCAATTTTTAAAAAAATCAGAAAAATGCAAAAGCCCTTTGAAATTAAATTCTCTCTCCTCCTGCTACTTAGGTGATTGCTTTAGTCTTGGTTGAGAACCAAGCCCAGAGCATTTAAAACAAGATTTATGAATCAGGCTCTTCAGGACGAATGTTGTGCAATGTGCTGATGGTTAAAAATTAACATAGACAGGTGTAGAGGGGCAGGGGTGAGAAAGAGCCATTTATTTTCTACTCTAGCCTTGAGGGTGCAATATTAGACTCCAATTATGCTCCATTAATATTTCTGGATATATCCGTGAAATATGAAATATGTAAACACACTTAGGAAGGGTGGCATTCAAAGGCACCTTGTCTTAAACAGACTTGTTTTTTTTTTTTTACCTTGGTTGCCTTATACAAATCTTCTGTAGCTACCTAAGTATGAGTAGGGTGACTATTACATATAACGATTCCAGCAAATCTGCTGTTCAGCAGACTTTTAGTAACAAAGAGAAACTATCAACAAAGTTCTGAAACCTACTGTGTGTGTTACCTTTGCAAATCTGTTTCCCTCTATAAAAGAACTCTTACTCCACACAGCTATTGATACATTAAATGACATGGTTTCTAAAACTTCTTTGAAGATTGTGGTTTATCAGAGTCAAAAAAAAAAAAAAAAAAACCCATTCGCTAGGTTTTTCACTATACTGTACCCAGATCTGTGCTAGATATAGAGAAAACTCCTTGTCCTTCAGAAATATAGTTACATGGTTAAAGTATAGGAAAAACTACAGGACCGGTAAGTACATGAGAAGGGGACCTGGGGAACTGAATATATTGAATGGGTTGTCTTAACTTGCACATAAAGCAGGGCTAGGACCTACTGAGGCACAGATGAAGTAGATGGTAGTGTTCGGGAACACTGTACAGTTGGACATTTTGTGCACTGTGCAAAGGCACCTCAGACAACGTTACAGGAAGAGTGGTGCTGACATCCTGGTCACCCAACCACCAAACTACGTAGCTCTGTTTATGTCAGTTCACTTAACCCTCAAAATAACCCCAGGAGTGAGGAGGCTCTGTCCTCATTCTATAGGCTGGAAACAGTCTGGCAAAGCTGATCAACTTGAGGAAGAACTCGGCAGGTAAGGAACAAAGAGCTGAGATTCCAGATCTCTCTCTCTCTTCAGAAAGCTCTGGGTTCTTCCCACCTCCTATGTGGGGCTTTACCTTGAAAGTGACCAACACGGACTGGGGCTCTGCTCACTATGCAGAGTTTAGCTGATGACGTGCTGCAAGCTTCAGAAGACTTTTTGGCTGGACACTAAAATGCTATCGTCTCCTTCCTTCATTCAAAGTGTACCCTTTTTTTCAAGGCCCAATTCAAGCCACATTTCTTCCATGAACTTTCTCTTTCTGGTTAATTACTCTAAAAAGTCACCCACTGCCTCCCTCAAATTCATACTGTAATCTGATTAAGTATGTAACAAGTATGTAATTAAATCTATGTGCTACCGAGGTCTCAAACATCATCAGCTTTATTATTTCAAATTCTATCTGCTAAAAATGAAAAGATGTCTATCTGCCCCCTAATAGATGGGTACTTTTGGTGAGCACCTAAATATCATTCAAGTACTCATTTCTATTCATAGCAAGTTATCCTAAAGGGCTGATTTATTGCCAGTCGTTGGCAGTGAGCTGCTGCTATGCTTCGAAAGCCCTCAGGGACCAGCACAGGCTGGGGCTGTGAAGAAGGACATGCTGCATTCCTACCAGGCCTAAGAAGTCACTCTAGTGCCAAGCCTTTGCACTAGAGCCATCCAGAGTGCAAACATGTTCAGGAAGGGGGTATTTTCTCTCACCCCTGCAAGGGAGGAAAAGTGTTTTCACAAGTGAGAGACACCACAGCATCCATTTCCTTCCAAAGGGTCTATATAATTTTCAGTGCCTAAGATAGCCTGCAAGAGAAAATGGCTCAGCTCAAGTTTATACATTAGATTTAATTTTTCTTAGAAGAGGCTGCATGAATACTTGGATGATCTAGCCAGCGTTCAAGGCTTTGTCACTCGTCAGCAGAGCTGATGGAACTAATCCTCCTTTGAGATCAGCACAGAAATTTCTTAATAGAGGAATGGAGGATCCCTTGACATATCAAGCCACTTTAAGGTACATTTATGAGAACAGCTGCCAATACATTTTTGCTTTGGTGAAATTAAGCTGAGATTGATAGGAGACATTTCATTAGTTTTTAAGTCAGATTAGTCAAGTCCTACCACCGGGTCTACCATACCTTGTGTGCTAGAAATTCTCAAAAACTTCAGAGACAAATCAATTTGTGGGTATCTGTTAAACCCTTTCTGGCTTTGAGCTGCCTGTGTATCCAGGGATGGGGTGTCACTGAGAAAACCAGGATGACTCTCAGCCCTTCATGTTAAGCAGGGCTCAGCTTTCCCTCCCCTCTGACATAGCTCAGCACTGGTCAGGAGAGAGGGAAAGATATGCCATGGTCTGCAACCACTCTTTGCCACTTACCACAAAGCCCTTGAACACAGAACTCCCAAATCCATTATCAAATGACTTCAGCAGTCTTACACCCTACACCATCGTCCTAGACCACATCTGTGGATAATTAAGTACAGTTTGCCTGCCCTGTGGGCATCGGTGTGAAACAGTCCATTTCTGTTTTTTCTGCTCTCTCTCCTTTTATTAGGGGCTTGTCCCAATTCCAGTATCTTAAGCAGTTATCTATCCTATCCCCTAGGCTATTCCTGAAGGTTGCCCCATCCAGAGGGGCAAATAATCCAACTGGCTATGAATCACCTGACTGAAATGCACAATACAGATCTCCATTGTGTAACACGGGTCCCTAGTTCCCTACAGCTGATCATACAGACGCATCACCTGTCCAAGTTGTCACCTGTCCAAGTTACCTATCTTAAGTAACAAAGGCAGGGGTTCCACTTCCACACAGGTATAAACCAAGACCTCAAAGAAGTACCTTCAGCAGTCCTAAGGTGAAGTTTTTGGACCAGGAATCACTACTCTAAATGACCAGATTCTGTTGGTTAGATTTTACCCAGAGGCACACAGCCAAATAAGGTTGCTTGGGCTCTCTACAGTAGAAGAAAAATATATCAGTTTAAATTAAATCCACTGCTTGCTCAGTCTACATTTCCTGCTTTGTTAAATGGCTAAGTGAGCTCCAGACTGCTTTCAAAGAAGTGTCTAGCCTGCTCTAAGTTGCTTCAGAGAACCTGCTTTCATACTGCTTGCATTATTGAAAATGTTTATTTTGACAGACATTTCGCAGCATACTTGGTTCCAAAACACACATTCCAAAATATTTTAAATTATATAGTAATTATAAATCCCCTACTTTGTACGTATTAGAAAGAAAAACAAAAATGTCAACAACTAAAATGAACTCCATAACTTTATTCAACAACCAGAGCTGGGTCCAAGGACCTTTCACAATCCACATCTAAAACCAAGAGGCTAACGCAGGAGGAGCATGGATTTGAGGTCACCTGGGCTAGGTAACAAATTCAAGGCCAGCAGATAGTGGCTCTGACTAAACAAACAAGCAAGCAAGCAAACAAAAAGACAAAACCCAAGATAACTTAAAATCTGCAATGGCTGAAATTCAGATAGCTACCACCTGCATTAACACTCCACTATTTTTTTCCTGTGGAGCCATTACTATAGATTGTAATTGTACCAGGAAGTTCTATTACCTCAGAGATGGAACACTACCATTGTTAAGACTCAAAAACAATGAACAATAAATAAGTCAATGACACATGTTGCCAAGCCTTACCTGGTGCTGGCTGTCGCTCATTCCATTCAGTTGAGATTAAAATTTCTATAACTTTTACGAGGTTTTCAGTATTATCAGAGCTGTAAGAGAGGGCTTTTATTAGTCACCTTATCCCACAAAGCAAGCTTGTTTTCCTTAGTGCACACTGCAGTGATGTGAAAGTCTGCGTGTGGTTTGCATCTATGAACCAGGATCTTTACAGTCCTAGGGACCCTCAATTTATACCCCTAATGCCCACTAAATGCACAAATCACTTCTTGCACTTACCTGGCTGCTGGGAATCTGAAAAGCATAGGGCTGAAAATTTCGGAAAGCACTCTAGCACTCAAGAGATTTTTGCTGGCATTTTGGGAGAGCTTGAAGAAATGCTTTAGCAAATACTGAAGTGTAAGCCAATACTGATGAGGTATATTAGGCGACCTAATGAGCTTCTTCAACAGCTGGATGTAGTCTTCAGAGGTTTGTACTTCTGTAAGTTAAAAGGAAAAAAAGAAAGAAAGAAAAAAAAAAAGAATGAGACGATCTTTAGATAGCAATAAACTAATACCTCAACCATTTCTGCTCTTTCCACTAGCCACAGAGGGAGTTGCTCACAGCATTCTCAGGAGAGGTATGCAGGGCATTTGTCCTTCTCATAAAGATGTACTATGAGAAAGTAAAACTCTCAAGTCAAATGAAAATGCAAGAAACTCCACTTTAAATAAAACAAAAAACCAAGAACGAAAAACACAAGCTGTTCAGGGTGTGCTGGCAAAAACCCGCCCTGCATTCAGCAGCTCAAAATGATTGGCTCATTCTGGGGAGCATCAGATAAGTATCAGGGGTTAAACTTTGAAGGTTATGAACCACAATTTCCTGTCCCCAAAGCACCAAAGGAAGCGCCTTAGCTCCTAACACTCCTCCCCCCATGAGTTTTGTTATGGTTACTTGGGGAAGATGCCCTTGAATCTGACACTAGTACTTGGAGCACCATGCCCCTCACAGACATACATAGTAGTCTTTGTAATACTGATCAAACGTGAACAATTAACCAGTTCAACTCATGGCCAGGCTTCTAAGCCAAGGAGAATCTGGAGTTTCTATCTGAGTGAAGGAGGGAATTTTCAGTGGCACTGAGGGGGAAGGGTGACTTATCATGAATACTCTCTAAAGACAAACAGTTCTGTAGCACTTTGTCGTGTATGTAAGCACATCCCCGGCTCAAAGAATGGTCAATGAGGTTGAGGAAACAAACCTTGGGCTAAGGAGATCATTTCACTGTAAACAGCTACTGGAATGACAGGATTTGGTAAGTCCAGGAGATAACGTTTGAAAGCATCTGCTAAGACGTGCATATCAATCATGTCTAAGTCCATGGAGGCAGCATCTAGAAAAGAGACGTTTAAAGAAATATTTCAAACCTCTTTTTCATATCTCAGTTGGGCCAATTTTCCAAATATGGGAATGTCAGTGTGACATAGGAAAGGACATAATGTAAGGACAAACACTGGAATATTACTAGCAGCGGTGTTTCTCATAAAGCCTTGCTCTTAAACTTTCAGTGGCGTGATAGTCCCTTGTATATGTCTGCCTGACACATTGCAAGCACTGAGCATGTCTGGCCACTGAGAGCTAAACTTGCCATGAAACATCTTCCCATGCTATAGTTCTGGGTGAATTCTGCCCCTTCAGATGCCTATGTTAGGCATCTAAAGCCCCAATCCTAAAGAATGTGATGATATTTGGAAATAGGACCTTTAAGAGGTGACTGGGTTAAAAATGAGTGGACAGCATTTTTATAATAGGAGATTATGACACACAGAGACAGCAAGAACATGCAGAGGAGACACAGTGAGAAGGCAGCCATCTGAAAGAGAAGGGAAGACAGCAAATGAGCCTGGAGCTTCATCTGAGGTTTCCAGCCTCTGGAAGTATGAGAAATGCATTTCTATGTCTATTTTTGAGCCACTTGACTTGTAACTAAGAATGGTCCAATCTAGAGATGGTGGTCCTATAGCAGGAAAATGAGAAACACAAAACACCAATTCCCAAATCCCCTTGAACCTGAACTGACGAATACTACTTCCCAGAATTGACAACATTTTTATTTTTATTTTTTTGGTGGAATTTGGGCTTACTTGCTAGGCAGATATTTTTTTTTAATATTACACAATTTTAATAAAAATGTACTAAGATTAAAATTGACCCTGTAAAGAAAAAAATAGATGTACATAAATATGAAAAATGAGAAGAGGATGCTTGTTTTATTTGCTAGGCAGATATTTTATCCTAGTAGTCACACCCCTAGATCTCCCTCTCCCCCTTTAGTTACTTTTTAGACGAAGTCCTGCATTTTTTTCCCCCAAAGATCAGCCTTAGACCCTTATCTTCTTATTCCTCATTAACTGCTGTTATTCCAGGAACATACTCCTTTCCAGAATTAACAAAATCTTAACCTGACAAAATAATAGATTAAATAGTAAGATATTATAGAATGTGAGCTTCAGTTTTCAAAGTAGCCATACAAATAATTTTGAAATGTTTTTCCCCACTACTAATAATCGAACCTGTGGACATCAGATTATCTCAGAAGAAAGATAAAATGAGCATCTGTCCAGTAAATCCCTCAGCTGGAAAAAGAGGTCAAGTAATTCTGTAAAGGAATGATACTAATAAAAAGCATTTTCTGTACACTCAACAACGTATATACAGCATTCTGAGGTCTTGGATGGAAAGTGGTGCCATGCCCAGCAGGAAGCAGAGATGCTGGAAGCAGGAATGACCATGGGCAATTAGAAACCAGGAGACACATGCGGTTTCTGTTGAAGAATGCACATTGGCAAAAAAAAAAAAAAAAAAAGGGCTAAGCTAAATTACCTGGGAATCCAGGAACTCAGTGCAGAGAAGATGGAAGGATGTGTAAAACATCACATTCTCCCACCTTTACCAATGTGAGTGCTGAGAGTACACTAGAAGGGAGTATGGACAAGAATAAATCGCATCTGAGGCAAAGTGATGAGATCTGTATGTATCCTAATGCAATGAAAAACGAGCAAGACATCATCAAGCAATGCTGTAACTTGGTGGTTGCCTGAGAGAGAATGAGAAAGTATCCCTGTCATTCCAAGGTGTTAGCATGTGTGAGGAGAAGGTGCTATCCTGGATACCTGTGACAACAGAGGAATGCCAGGTCAAGACCCTAGATACAAAAGGTCCTTGCACAATGTTATATACAGGCAAAGGTTATGTAAGATAAATCATGCCACATTACAAAGCTCTAAGAAAAGCCAGCCAGGTGTAAAACATGGAAAGGAATTTAAAAGGTGAAAAAGCAAAGTGTTGTATCACCTAAATGTGCTAGAAAGAACTAACCAAAGACATATCACGTTTCCAGCAAGTATACAAGAACAGTACTAGGTCTTTTCATAAAGGATCCACGTTGAAAGTTTGCAATTACTAGTGTAATTAAATACTGTCAAATAAGATGGTACATGTTACCACTACAGGAATGCTCTACAGTCACCAACCATTTGGCTTCTGGCCCCCCACATACTTTGCCCTTGCATGCTTCATTTAATGTCTCTTTGCCTGGCAAATTAGTATCACTGAATTTGCTCATCCTGAAAAATCTGCTAAACTATTTGGCAATGTGTATAGGACATAAGATGCTAGATGCAGGCAGGGTACCCTCTGTGTTCCTGCAGAGCTAATGAACAATCCCTCCATCAGGACTCTTGGCAAGCAGTCTGGCAATTATGCATTTCCATACAAGACTGAGGTTGCCCCAAGGGAAGGGCTGCAGGTCTCATGTGCTCTCCCAGCATTCCTCTGTGCCTACCACATAGAATGTGCTAAATGTTTGAAGACCGAACAACAGAAGTCCTCAGTGATGCTCATTCCTCAAAGCCCTTCTTTAGAACACAGAAGTGCATTCCACAAAACCTTTAGAATGTTTGAATGAAATTGGCATGCATACACACACACACACACACACACACACACACACACACACACACACACACACACACACACACACACACACACACACACACACACACACACACACACACACACACACACACACACACACACACACACACACACACACCCCTTTGCTTAAACCCACTATACATCAAATTCCTCTGGAGTTAATGACACAGTATGTGTTATTATATTTCTGGAATGCATCTTCTAAAATTCCTTGGGAGTTTTCAACTTCTGCTCCACAAGACTTCTCTTCTTCATTGACGCTAACCTAACAGACTCTTTCATTAGCTCTCCACAGCTATCATGAGATAACTTTTGAGTAGTTACATAATCTCTTTAGTTTCAGTTAGGGGAGGTGGCATTCTTTCTCTTCACTCTTCATTTCATCTGCTCATAAGAGGTTAACAGTATTCCTCCCTCCCACTCTAAGGCATCCCTCCCCACTAGATCGCTATCGAGGCTCATGGCTTCCCCCCAGGAGTAGGCGGTGAGTGAGAGACCAACTAGCAAGGTTTGGAAACATTCTTGACTGTCATAAGTAGGGCAGAATGCTACCAGCACCTAATGGGTAGAGGCCAGGGATGTGGCTAACCATCTCCTAACACACATGGCAATCCTCCTCCCTTCTCCCAGTTAGTTACTCAGCCTAAACAGCAGTAGTGTGGAGGCTGAGAAAGCCTGATTCAAATGAAGAAACACTAAAGAGAGTCAGAAGAAGATCTATATGATTAAATCTCAGATGAGATAAGAATGAAGCAATGGTTTTAGGGCAAAGTAGGAGGGGCAGGAGAAGACAAGAACTCTTGGGGCCATAACAATATGTAATAACTCACAGCTTTACCAGTCAGCCACTGAAATGTTGGAGAATTTGTTTACCTGAGAGTCAGCTTTCTTTCTGTGGAGTAAAGGCCACTCATACTTACAAGGTTAGCATATGGACAAAATAAAATGACTTAGCAGGTGTATAGTCCCTCACAGTTGTCATTTTCAGAAACTGAAAATTCACAAAGTTGGTTGGAAGGCAGGATTTTTTCCTTATCTTGGAGCATCCTGCAGGATAGTATAATATTTGAAAAATCTACAAGCTGGAAACAGTTTTGGCAAATCCTTTCCCAAACTTAGATAATGCTTACTTTTGGGTGCCATAACAATTCACTTTCATAGCACAGAATCCAAAGGACCCAGGTTTCCTACATGCATGTGTTTCTGATGTCAATGGGGGAAGAGAACTGTCTGTCAAAATGCATTGCTGACGTGAATCTTGGTTGTTTACATCTCATAGGTGATGTGGAAAAAAAAAAAAGTGCTCCTTTTAAGCTGGCTTTGTATCATTTTGTATTGGTCCCACTAAAAACCTAACCACTACTTTTCAAATAGCATGCATTACATTGGTTTCTGAAGTCTACACATTTCCTCTGACTTTTATCATGCCCAGTGTGACTAATTTTCTGACCAGCAAATGTATCTCTTTCAATTAGCTAAGGAAATTCTAACAGTTAGAAATACAGAAAAGCAAGTCTTTTCACCTTGAATTTTCTACTAATCACCTACTCTCTGGGAAATACAGTATCACAGAAGAAAGGAGGAAAAGCCCTGTATATGGAAGGCTGTTCCCTCCTTCCCCATACAAATAGTAAATTAAGTTTACAAAGGCTGTTTTTTGTTTTGTTGTTGTTGTTTCAAAACATTTGGGCAGTACATTTCAAGGGATAGTATTTGCTGTTAAACATCTAATCATACCTTTTACAGACGTTTTTTTCTAAGTTGCCTAATTCTAAAGCTACTACACACTTGGATTCTTCTTTTCTAAATCCCTGTGGGCAATCCTATATGAATTCTACTTCTGAAAGAGCTTCTTCCAAAACTGAAAGAACCAGAATTGGACTCCTTTGGGTTCAAACATTCCAATTTAGTTAAAATGATATGAAGCACTAGGAGTGAAGGATTTGAGAGACTTTAGGAAAAAATACTGGGAGTGAATGAAGGATTTGAGAGGTTTTGTAAGTTGATATGAGATGTGACTTTCTAGAATGGTGGCCAAGAATTGGGGAAACCCATCTACTACTAGGCTGCATAATTAGTGTCACCCAACCAATCAATGGTGTACTGGCTCTAGCTTGTTCTCAGTTTTCCCCAAATCCACATTCAGTGACAATGTGTTTTTTAGGTTGAAATCAGCCACAGTACGGATATTTACACCACAGAAATAGGCACATGCTACATAGCAGCCCCTTTTCTTTCCAAAGAGTTGGTTTACACTACTGAACAAAACAATATGCTGATGTTCCTTGATATATTTGTGACTTGTAAAAGCAAGCACGCAAGAAAGCCAAGTAGAAGAGAAAATGAAAAGGATAGAAGAAGAAGTATTTGTTAAATGATACCAGCTTTAGAGGAGGGAATGATGGAAAAGTTGACACCAATCAAGATGCAGTGTACACCTCAAAAATAATAAAAATAAATACAAAAAGAAACTCACAACCTAAAAAAATTACATAGTTTATATATTTTAGCTGATCCAGATGTATTAGATGTAGACAACAGTAGTTAACAAACGATGGTAGATACACTGAACCAGAGACATCCAACCATTTGTTCTCTCTGTAATTCCTACAGAGCTCGAAGGCCCACAGCTGTGCGAATGGCCTATACGCCTGCACTCACACTTTACCTCAGAAGACATACATCAAAGGACTGCATAATAGGTCAGAGGGAACTATGGGCATTTGTGAGTTCCTTTCAAACTTAAAAGGGAATACTGCATAAATTCTTTTTTCTTCCTTTTGCACATTTCCAGAATCAAAAAAGGTAAAAATCAATCTTTTCCCTGTATATTTGCCTCTCTGTGATACTCACCACAATCAAGAAGCTGTCGTAATTCTGCAGGGTTGCTGGAGCTCTGTGTTCGGTATAGAGTTGAACTTTCTAGACCTAGGACACAAAACAGAGTATGTATGCAAAACATAGCTCTCCAGAGCACCTCTGAGTCTGCTGCCAGGGAGACATTCCAGTTTCCATCCAGTTATCTATTCTAGATGTGAACCAAATATTCTTGGAAGTAAACTCATACTATTAATCTTATCTGGCATGTGAATAGTTTTGGCAAAAACCAGCTGGCCACTAGGAAGCCAGCTAATCATATTTATTCAAATATGGGGAATTTAAGAGTTTCCACGCAGTAACTACATGTTAATCTCTATCAGCCAAGATTATCTCCCCACTACAGAGACCTAAATTGCTGGTATATCTGGCACAGTACTGCCCATGACAGGCAATAAGACACTTAATGAATGTCCCCAGAGACACATATGAGTCTTAACAGCAGGAAATAAGTTAGGGTCTAACAAATGAACTGATTTTTTTCTGATGGCCTAGTTACCTTTCTTTTCAATGGCTTCCAGAAGTTTGGTGAGGAGAGGTGGGGCAACATCAGGAGGAGCAAACTGCTCTGCCAGATCCGGAAGAGTCAAAGCTGCAAACAAACAAAACCCAACTATTAGATGTCACTTGGGATTGTCAAATGCCCTAGCCCATATAGTATTTACATATGGGAAGTACATCTGACAGTAACAAACTCAGGCCCAACAACAGGGATCCCCACCATTGAATGCATACTTTCAGGGCCAACGGGACATACTTGCTGCTTCTTTCCCAGCATACTATTCAGAGTACCTACCCAGAATCCCAAAATTCCCAACCAAATGGCCTCTTTCAGTCTATCCTCTGGGGCCATCTTCCTCAGGGCAAACTTCCCTATCCAGGTACATCAGAGTCTAGTGGTAGACTGTGCCAGGCAAAGCTAGCTCAGGCTAGACTAGAACTTAGATGTCCAGGGAGGGGCAAGAAATGAGCCAGGGGAGGGCTGGTGGCTCAGTGGTAGAGCACTTGCCTCTCATGCCTGAGGCCCTGGGTTCGATTCCTCAGCACCACATAAGCAAAAAGAAAAAAAGCCGTAAGTGGCGCTGTGGCTCAAGTGGTAGAGTGCTAGCCTTGAGCTGAAGAGCTGAGGGACAGCGCCCAGGCCCAGAGTTCAGGCCCCACAACTGGACCCCCCCCCCAAAAAAAAAGAAATGAGCCAGGGCACAGCTCTCCTTTTTATTACCATGAAACATCCTGAGATAGCCAAGAAAATGGAATTCAAGTCTGGCCTCTTGTTTAATAGAAAAGAATCACTGCCCAAATAGGAAAGAGAGTAGAACGGATTCTATCCAACAGCTTCTTATTACGGTACATAACTAAAATATTTAAGTTCCAAAGTACATGGGTTTGAACTTTTATTCCAAGTGCCTAAAATGCCAGAGATGGCTACAGGCTAGTACCTGACTTCAAATTAAGTCCCTAGGTAATTGTCAGAACTTTTACTTCCTTCCATATATTCTGGGTCATTAGTAGATTAAGAAATATTATGCTTTTATAAAACTGTTTTTCCCTACTGTAATGTTTTACCAGTTGTAATGACACATGAAAATCCAATGGGTAGCATTGATAATTTCCTTCAACCTTATATTGATAACTGTATTTTCACTTAAAAAATTCATTATAGTTAATACAATCTAAAAAAAACTAATTGTACTTTTGTTTTAATGTGTTTTAGTGGTGTAGGTTTTTACCACAAGCCATACACCATCCTAAACAAGTTGCTTAACATGGTATTTCAATTGCTAAAAGTGAACATAGAACAGCAACCGATACAAAAATAAAAATGGTTAGATTCTGACCAGAGAGAACTATATATGATTTGTGTAAGTTACTCTGCAAACCCTAAACCCCTTGTCGAGCGTACTGTCTGCAGCAAACAGACATTTGTGATATGCCGCCTAACTAGCCACTGTGACTACCCAGGACAAAGGAAGCACTGGCCAAGTGACTGAGGATCTTGTGATCACAGAAATATTTGCAGAGCTATGATTGTCAATTAAAAAACTACTAGCCACAGGGGCTACTGAACATCAAAAATGCAATCAAGGGTAAGTTCAGGAACCAAAGTTTTAAATTTTTAACTGACGCAGATTGAAATAGCTATCTATATAATGCAAGTATGGGGACAACAAAGACAAATCTTTTTCAGTGGCAGATGATTTCTGAATCACTCTGTATAACAAAGACTCCATAGTAGCCTGTCCCTGAGACATGTCCTCCTGACAGGCTCATCAATGCTCGATTCAAATGTTCACCATTTGGTTTCCTCCGTGACTTCATCCTTTTCAGCCTCTCTGAAGGCTGAAGATAAGCCATCACCTAATCAGACCACCCCTGTGCAGAGCTGGAGGGCGAATCCATCTCTGGAATCAGAATGCCCAAGATTGGGGTTAGTAATCTGTTTGGAGTCAGCAATAAGTTTTGCTTTTTTTGTTGTTGGTGGTGGTGGTCGTGGGGCTTGAAGCAGTAAGTTTTTAACTCCCCTGAATAAATCCAACAACAGCATCTCTACGTGTCTAATGTGAAAACATGAATACACTGGGAAACCACTTGAAACACAAATGTCTTTAAAGTTTTCATAGTCTCTGTAATTAAAAACACTGTTAAATTAAAAAAAAAGAAGCACTACAAAAGGAAAAGAGCACACCATTTCATTTCCTTTGTTGAATTATAAACCACTTCCCCTGGCCTTAGAATTTTTAGCTCATAAAAGTATTTTCTCCCACAAAGACCTACATTAAACAAAATGAACATTGTCCTATTAGGATATGGAAGAGAAAGGAGATTTAAAGGTAGAAAAATGTATCAATTCGAGGTCACAAAATGTCTCTCCATAGCTCTCATAAATCAGTGATTCTTAGCACCTCTGATAGACTCAACAAGCTTGAGATGAAATAGTAAATACACAGACAAACATACCTACAAGTACTTCAGTAACTATCATACCAATTTTTCCTGTATCCCCATAAATAACACAGGTGTGTTTTTAAAATTTAAAAAGAATCATTGGCACTGCAAATGGAATTGCTTAATAAAGGTTTATCTGCTTCCAGAATCTTATCAGCATGACCATTTCTGCAGGCAAATCTGAAAGTTAAATTAAATGATAATTAGCAATTTCATCTAATTGTGACTGAAATATGTACCCAACAGTGGTTAGATTGCTGGGCTGGCAAATGTTACACACCAAAGGGCATCTCTTTTTTTCTTCATTTGGACTGAAAAAATTGTCAAAAGCAAAAAACGTATTACTTTTCTTTGTCCTGTGGTTCTTCAGGGAAAAAAATAAAAACATTTTAATTTACCCATACTATGCTGAGCTACAGAATATCATCTGTTTCAAGGAAAGTTTCTGAAAACTCTTATGACTAACAACTAGGTATCATAAGAACCTGGCCTTTCCCCAAAACCAGATTACTATTTGAGAAAAAAAAAACAACAACTATGTATCCTATAGTAAGAAGTGTAAGTTGTTTTGTAAAATACTGAATAAATTTCCTAAGAAATTTTTAATGCTGGAAAAAAAAGCTTATTGTTTAAGGTTATGGACTGAAACATTATAGCTGAGTGAAATTTTTCACTAGGAGTTTTTTGTTTTAGTTAACTTTTGGGGGGGGGGAAGGCTGCAATGAGAGTTTTAAAAAGTAAAATTTATGAAAAACTATCTACTTTGTCTTTGAAATATTTAGACATAGGGAATATAGCACCGGGCCCCAATAATTTTCAAGTTCTTTCAAAACCCTCTATAGTGTTATAAAAGGAAACATTAATTTTTACTGAAAATCTAAAATCAACTATTGTTTTAATTGCATTAGATACTCAAGGTCTGTGTTTTTGTCAGATTTTATTGTAAGAGATTCCAAAGGGAAAAAACCAAACTCAGTAAGTTGTTCTTTGACAAATCCATGACAAAGCATCACATAATAGTGTGATCACAGAATGAGGCTAAAGAAATGAATTCAACAAATCTTTCTAAAGTCTACCTATAAATATAAATACACATTTGCTTTCACCTTCTGGAAAGATTTCTATCCCTGAATGAGGAAGACTTGCCATTCACACTGTCTAAGCCCAGAGAGCCAAATTCACTTATAAGAATCTGGTAGATTTCTCCATGACAATCCAACCACAGTTTTCACATAGTTGTATTATTTTTCATCACAAGAAGTCAGTATCACATAAGGAGAAACAAACAAAGAAGAGCTGAGAGGTCTCAAAATGGTGAATCCAGGCACACTTTACATCAGAAAAAGGAAATCAATCTTCAATAAAATTGACAAAGAACATGGACGAGCCAGGCATTTCAGGCTGTATAACTTGTGACACATCAGAGGTTGCATTTTCACATCACTTCATTCCCTTCTCCCCACCTTGTCCTGTTGGCAGCCAATCACAGGGAACCTTTGGAGAACCCTCTTTCCAAACTGAAGCTTTTTCCCAAACCACTAACACTGACAGGCCTTAACAGTCCTAAGGCACAAGCGCTGTGTTGTGTGGGAGACAGTGGCATTCCTTGCACAGAATGGTGCCAACACTACTGGTGAAGTGCAAGATGAAACCGGCACACAGCTGCACCTTTTGGAGGCATTCTCCATTAAAAAAAAAAGATTTTTAAAGTTAGTATCTGTCAGGGCTGAATGGAAAGTTGAAGCTATAACACTGGGACTCAAGAGATTACCCAAGCCAAGTATTTCATTCCTGATGGAAGCAGCTTGGAAGTGTGTGAAAATTTGCCACTTACCTTTAAATATGTAACACAAAATACACAGACAAATATTAAATCAAGAGGCTAGCCTGTCCACTAGCTTTTGCTGAATCAAAAGTTTATTTCTGTCTCAAACAATCTCCCTCTTGAATTAAATGAGAAATGCATCAAAATTTCGATGGTCAAAATTCAAACAAACCCCCAGTTCTTTTCTTAAGTAAACCTTACAAGCACATTCATACTTTATAAAATGCATATATTAAATAATGGTTTATGCTTGCCGGGCACTGCTGGCTCACACCTATAATCCTAGCTACTCAGGAGCCTGAGATCTGAGAATCACGGTTCAAAGCCAGCCTGGGCAGGAAAGTCCATGAGACTATTCTCTCCAATAAACTACTAGAAAACCAGAAGTGGCGTTGTGGCTCAAGTGGTAGAGTGCTCACCTTGAGCTGAAGAGCGCAAGCACAGCGCCCAAAGCCCAGAGTTCAAGCCCCATGACCGACAAAAAAAAAAAGGTTCATATCCTGGATTTTAAACTTCTTAAGCTTTATCGGTAACACTACAACCAATGCTGGCCTGTACTCGTTGGCTAAGAAAATGATGCTAAATCATAAATTTAAAAAAATCAGACAGAACAATGGGTTCCTTAATTTTGATATACATTTGTTTAACTAGTAGTACTGAAGTGATTAAAGGCACAGGCTTGGAGATAAAGAGGCCTGTCCAGGTTTTAGTACTTGCTAAGTAGAATCTTGGTCAAGCTAACCAACTTGGACCTCAGTTTTTTAATTCTGCAACACAGAAATTGAGGACATTAGGTGTAAGGATTATGTGAACAATATAAATAAGCATAGTAAGCTTTTATAGAAAGCACAGCCATTAAAAGGTTAGCTTCGTTTGTATACCTTTATTATTAAATAGAAATGCCCAAACACAATAGCAAATTTTAAGACTAGAAACCATTATGATTAAAACAATCTTCTCAATACACTTTAAAGATGTTGAGTTAGAGGTGAATTTGATAAAGTAGAATATTTTGTCTCTCATTCTGCAAATAACAATATATTTTCAGAAGTCAATATGAATATCTTATGATTTTAAATTTATCACACTTCCTCCCAATATGGACTCTAATTTAATCAATTTGAGTTATTAGACTTCAGTTTTCTGAATGTACAGGAAACAATGTGAAGTTGGAATGATTATATAATAAATTATATTAAGAATAACAGAATTAAGAAGGATTGGATTTGGGGTTTTTTGGTGGGTTTTTTTTTTTTGAAGAAGAAGAAGAAGAAGGGGAAAATGAAAGCAAAAAGAGTAGATATGGAAATAAATCTTCAGCCCTAACTATATTAATGTCAGAGATAACCAAGAGGAGGAAATTAAGAGTTGCCAATAGATTTAAAGTAGAAGTCTGCAAATTTTTTCAGATACCTTTTAATATCCCAAAGTTTATTTTCTCCCATTTATCTCTTCTACTCTGCAGCTTAAAAACAAGTAAAAGGAATGTGAGACTCTTTGCCCATTTAGTTTTATTTCTAGACAACTGACTGGCCCTGGAAGCAAACAACAGGCCAGGATCTTCTTAAGCACAAGCAGATGTTACAACTTCACTTCCCCATGGCCTTAGCTAAAGCCTTGGAGTGAAGAGATCATTGATACGCAAGATTATACCTAATCTTTGATAAGCAGTTAACTGTGATTCTTTTTTTTTTTTTTTTTTTTTGGTCGGTCGTGGGGCCTGAACTCTGGGCTTGGGCACTGTCCCTCAGCAATTCAGCTCAAGGCTAGCGTCTACCACTTGAGCCACAGTGCCACTTCTGGCTTTTTCTGCGTATGTGGTGCTGAGGAATCCAACCCAGGGCCTCATGCATGCAAGGCAAGCACTCTACCACTGAGCCACCTTCCCAGCTCAGTAACTGTGGTTCTTATCACCTAATCTGGAGTCTGATTTATAGATGTCAATTTACACTGTACAGCAAATTAAAATACCAAGCAGGAGGTAAACAGAGAAAGAATAGGACTTTCCTCTCTTCCCACCAAGAAAATAAGAAAATAATAACAAAATCGTATGCCAAACATGCAATGGGCACTCTGCTTGTTGAGTGAATGAATTAATGATTATCACTAACACCAACTAGAAGCCACATTCAACATCTTATGCAGCTTGCAACATCATACTAGCTTCATCTTTGAACAGGAGTCTCACTAACTTTTCTGCCTAAGATGATCTTTGAACCTATCTCTCCCATCTCAGGGCAAAGCAGGATCTTAAAACTGGAATCTGATATCCCCCAAGGCAATTGGATGTAATAAAATGATCCCTGATCCACTGATTGGGAGAAGGCAGAAGTAAGGACAGAAAGATATTCTTGATAAAAGTAAATCCCAGAAAGAGGTTCCCAAGGCTGGAACCTCACTGAGTACACTGAAGCAAATACTGGCTGACCAAGGAGAGCAAGCAAGCTCAAGAGGAGCTGCCAAAGAGGCAAAGAGTCCAACTAAACAGAACAAGCAGTTTTAAGAAAACCTGAGGCAAAAAGAACCACTGGATGCCATCCTAAATCTAGAGTGTTATTGTTTTCTCTGACACTTTTACAAACTGAAAGTAGAAATAATTGTTTAGAGATCGTCCAGATGTCCTTCACCTAGTCTTTACAATTATCATCTGGCTGTAAATATAAATAACTAACAGTTCACCACCATGCATTTCTAGGTAAGGTACAGAAATTAGTTGCCATGGGCTGAACTGTGCCCTCCCAAATTCACATGTTGAAGCTGTACTCCCAAAGTGATGGATTTCAGAGATGCAGCTTTGAGTTTAGATGGTGCCACAGAGCTGGGAACTTCATGACAGGATTAGTGTCCTTACAAATAAAGATATCACAAAGCTTCCTTACCACGTCTTTGGTGTGAGTGAGTACCCATGGCGAAGGTTCCATCCAAAAACAAGGCTCTTCAAATTTGGCATGTGGTTTGAGGAGGAGGTTGAAAGAAACAGGAAAAGGGAGAAGAGCTGCAACTGCCTACAGCTTGGGAAAATATGCTCAGAACTTTTACTTCATTTAATCGGTACAACTTTGTGAGTTCTTCCCCACTTTAGAAAAAAGAACTAGCAATCAGCCGTGTTTAAACAGAATTGGAAGACTGACTCCAAAGTCAATCACAACCATTCCACAAATCCATGCCTTCAAGAAGCAATCAGAGTTACAGGGCCAAAAGCAGAGGCTGAAAAATCTTCGCAGGACAACAAGAGAAAAGCACTAGGCCACAGTTGTAATCCTTGGTGGCAAGAAATGCATTTGTTCAATGTGAGCTTGGACTGGTGGACCAGCTCCTTGCCATCACCTCTGCCTTATCGGGATTGAACTCTTTCCAACCTGCTCAGCCAGCCTGAATCTTTTCGGGAGAACATTTATTAAATATTTTCTAATAAGGCTAAAGTAAGCACATTCTTCCCCAAGGATGTAATGGGTTTTATTCAGTTAAAAATAAGTAGCCAGCTTATCACATTTAGGAAAGTACAGTAGACTGTTTTGGTGAATCATTAGGTAGGAAAAGGGTCCAGCACATATTTTTTTTTTTAAGCAGATATTTCATCATGAATTGTGTTAAGTTACTTTTGCAGTACTGTTCTCAAAACACCTAAGAGGACAATTTGGAGGAGGAAACACTTTTTTGGGCTCACAGTTCAGAAGATTCTGTTTGTGATTGTGGTAGCACACAGTAGACTCTTCACTTCATGGTGGACAGGAAGCAGAGAATGAGGAAGTGGTTAGTAACAAAATATAATAATCTCCAAAGGTGCATCATTAACAACAAACTTCCTTCCACTGTATCCTATCTCCTAAATTAAGGACCCAGCATTCAACACATGAGTCTGTTGGCAGGGGTGTGTGGGGGGGGGGAATCCCACGATGAAATCTTAGTAAGGTAAGTATGCAAAAACAGTTAAAGTTGCCCAGGATCAGACTCTTATCTACAATTAACCAGACACCCCCCCTCCCCCCCCCCCCACACGGGAGACGTGCAGTTATGGCTCAAGTGAGAATTCTAATCTGGAGCAAAAAAGCTCAGGGACAGGAGACAGGGCCCAGACTAAGTTCAAGCCCCAGGACCAGCAAAAGAAAAGTATGTGGAGTTGGAAGAGAAGGGAGAGGAAAGGACCCAAAAGCAAGAAAAACAAGATGCCTGAAAATTTTAAACAGAAATTGCTCTATCAGCAAATACAGAAGAAATGCATTAAAAATAAGATAGCTTTAGTCAGACTTTTTGGTTGATAATTTTTTTAAATCGCTGATAGCAGACTAAGCTATTTATACATAAGAAAGGCAAACAATTTTGAATTTAACACTGACCTAAGAATCATGTATTTAAGGAAGAGAAGCAACATATTTCCATTACCTTTCACTGAGGTGATTAATTCTGGAGGCTAATAAATCCTTGCATATCATAATCTATAATGTTCATCAGAGGAATGAACAGGGTGATTCTCTTCTCTGCTAAATAAATTATGCATCTATTATGATTTACAAAATTTTAAACAGGTTAATTTGGACGGAAATTGGGCCATACTAAATTCTTAAAAACACACACACAAATCAATCCATAATCCTTAGGGTAATAAACAGTACTCTAGCTTTTGAGAGTTATTTGTCCAAGGATTATCTTTTTTCTCCTTCTCTAACTGCCACATACAAACACAAATAGAACTGCAGAAAATGTATATATGTATATATAGAGAGAAAGACAGAGACAGAGATTATATCTGATTACATTCTTAAGTCTCAGAATAAGCTAGCAATAGGGAGAGAGATGGTATTTGAGGAGTGGGTGTATACTAATAGCTTAAAAGTCAACAGAGTTGAGTGGTTAGGTCAGTATATAAATACAGAAGAAAATGAGGGAGAAAAGGAAAAGATGACTTGGATAGAAAACTAGTCAGCTAGTGGTTTTAATCAACACCTTAGGTTCCTGATGGAAATACAGGTTGGCAACAACCTGTAGAAGAACACAGTAGAAATGTCCTGGCTCAAAGAAGGAACAGTCAGGAAAAGGCTGGCTTCCTATAATAGAAATACCTGTAATGTTGTAAATGGAAAAGTAGCAGTGACTCAGGCTGGTGGAGGGCCCTGGGGTGAAGGCAATCGCTTTCCCTGCGGGGTTTTCTTTTCTGCATTATCATCTCAGAGCTGCCCCTTTCATAAAGACCAGAATAATCTATGCTCTACTTCTCACAGGATGAAAGGGAAGTGGTGGGCCTGCACCCCAGGAGGGAGTTTTGTACATTTTGTTCTATCAGATTAGCCTCAGTAACTTTATGAATTATGAGCTGTCAACTCTTCTTTTCGTCTACTATAGAATATGCTTCTTAGAAATTGTGGCTATAAATAAAACAACAGATGTTTCTTGTTGGCTCCACTAGGAGCTTGGGTAATTTTTTTGAAGAAGAGAATCTAATCCAGAAGGCTGGATTAAGTCTCCCCCTGTTGGCTACTTTGTGTATCAGCCTTCTGAAGACATTTATTTTCCTTCTTAGAAATACTATTCAAAATTGAAACCTTGTACAATTACAGATAATTTAAAAAAATAAAATTATCCTTGGTCCATTTCAAATAACCAGAAAAAGGTTTATAACACAATTGTATCATCCCTGTGACTTCTACTTCCAAATGATAAATAGGATTAAATGCCATTTCTGGAATGAATCATTAAATTCTATACCCCCTCCCCCGCCCCCCCCCCAAAAAAAAACACTGAAAAAGCAACAGGTGTGAAATGTGTTCTAGATTTTTCTATTGATGAGTTGGGTAACTTTAGGAAAAATGTTCAGGGTCTCCAGGTCTCACTGTATACATCAAGTGAGTGGTTAAGGTTTTGGTTCTTCTTAGATAATTTTTAGTTCTTAAATTCTATTTGGTGAGGAAATCAAAATAGCACATGGCCAATACAGAATTGTTAAATTTACATGCAAAAGTAAATTTAGTTACTTGATAAATATGTTCCCATTACCTACTGTGTTGTAGCAGCTTAGCACAAAGCATGAATGACTTCAGCATGTAGAAGAAGTATATATGAAGTGAAGTAAGTTGGAGTATGTGTTATCAGGCTGCTTAAAGCTGTAACATCCACCCTGGAGCACAGAATTCAGTAGTGTTTCCAAGTTAGGTATTCATTTTCACCTTGGCAGAATGAACAGCACAGCCCAAAAGACTGAAAAATCCCTCTGATGTCTGGTCACGAATCCAAGAGCAGAAAACCAGCTGCTGCATGTCCTCTGGTATATTCCAAAGTCCTGAATGACACAGGTCAGGATGGTGCTGTAACTGGGTTTCTATGTATCATGATTTTGGGGAAGGAATATTATGAAATTGAGAGCAAGAAGCAGCCAGTCAATGCAGGGAGGAGGAGGGAAGAAGAGAGGGAAGGAGGGAGTGAGCAAAGGAGGGAGAGAGGGAAAGAGGAAGAGCACTGCTCACTTATGGTACTTCCTGGAATAATGGCAGCAACTGAGTGAAGCACACTGCCAAGTTAAATGACCACACCAAGGTCCCTAGATGAGTGTTGGCTGAACAGAGATTACAACCCATATCTGCGTAGGCCTTCTCTTCACACTTCACTCTTGATTTTTCTCTCTTCTGTTCTCTTGAGTTTCTCAATTGTCACTTGTACATTTAATCCCTGTTGACATTTTGGGTTTTTGAGCCAGTGAATGCACAATAGTGCTAGGCTCTAAAAGATGGGAGTGGGTAAAAAAATTAGTTCATGAGTCACAGCTGGGAGGTATACAAATCAGTGGTAAGATGGACAAAGGAGGTTACTTAGAGGTTACTCAAGAGGAAACCGCTCTGCTCCCAAATTCTAGATTGCTGTGCATTTATCCTTCTCTGAGGGAACTTGCCATTCAGGTATTTAATTCTTTGGAAAATTATTTTCTCAAAAATGTGGTAGTGGGAAATAATTCAAAATCATCATGTAGGATCACAGACAATACAGAAAAACACTACCCTTAATATTTAAGGCTCTTTTTATCAGGATGCCATCAATTGCAGCTGACATTTATGATGTGCTTGCTATGTGCCAGGTTCTGTGCTGGGTGGCTTTACTCAACTTAATTCAGAAAACCACACAAATCATCACAACAACCAGGGAGGGTCTATAACTACCCTTATTTTACAGAAGGCTAAGCCAAGTGATCTGTCTGGACACACACAGTTGTACAGTCAGGGCCAAGGTCATCAGGTTTAAAGAACATAACTGTGGCTCCCTTTCAAGAAATCCGTATGCACTAATTAAATGCTCTGGAGATGGACTGTCAAAAGCCAGACCAGAGTTTTCTACCCAAAGAACAAACCTGGAAGTTGAAAATTCAAAAATAGCCACTCCAGCCAGGCATTGGTGGCTCACACTTGTAAACCTAGCTACTCAAGAGGCTGAGATCTGAGGCTGGAGGTTTGAAGCTATTGTAGGCAGAAAAGTCTGCATGATTCCAACTCCTATTACCCAGTAAAACAGTTAGACTGGAGCCTGGCTCCAGTGGTAGAGCACCAGCCATGCAAGAGCATGATGCACCAAATTCAAGGCCTAGTACCAACCACCCCCACCACTCATATACACACTCATCCCCCCCCCAACCCTCTTCTTGGGCCATTTTCCTACAGAATATTTTTCTTTTCTAAGATATTCCATAGGTTGTTTAGCATGTCTGATCCATGAGAATCCAATAAAGACAGAACCCCTACCATAGTGACAGACCCCACCTCCTGAAAACCATAGTATAAGCCTACTTGTGCCTAATCTGAACTTCTATCCAGCTGACTATTCATCTTGGAGAAGAGAATATAGCTATCATGAAAAGAGATCTAAGAATCTACAACACAGCCAACGTGTGCAGTACTCTATAAATAATGAGGGTCCAAATGAAGGCCACATGAAATGGTCCAAATGAAAGCTATCTTTGCAACTTCATGCAGCCAAATTAAGAAGAAACAGGTGGGAAAAAAAAGAAAAAAAAAAAAAAGAAGAAACAGGTGATTTAACCTCATATAAGCAAAGTACTGTCATTTCAATGATAGGCAAAGTATTATAATTTCAACATGTCGAAACATGAGGCTGGTGTACCCAGTAGTGAGCCAGATGGTTCTTTCAGATAAGTTTTCTAAGTTTTCAGTGTGAATCTAGTTATCTGGATGATGTAAAGCTTTGAATCAATGATAAAGGTATACAAAAGAAGAACCATGTTCCTATTTCCCAAAAGGGTCAAATAAGAGACATCATGTGTAATGAAGGGGGAATTTTGTTTTTTTTTGTTTTTGCTTTAATTTTTTGGTCGGTTGTGGGGTTTGAACTCTGGGCTTGGGTGCTGTTCCTGCGCTCTTCAGCTCAAGGCAAGCACTCTACAGCTTGAGCCACAGCGCCACCTTCGGTTTTCTAGTGTGTTTTATTGGAGATAAGTGTCTCATGGACTTTCCTGCCTGGGCTGGCTTTGAACCGGGATCCTCAGATCTCAGCCTCCTGAGTAGCTAGGATTACAGGCATGAGCCACAGGCATCAGCTCATCATGTGTAATGAATACAAATGGCTTGACCCTCCTGGGAAGGCATTTAGTCTGAGCTGGCTGGGAGCTGACAACACTTATCAAATGCAAAGAACCTTTGGGAATGTTGAGAATCAGGTATCCTAGAGTTTGCCAGCATGAGGTCAGGACATCAGGCAGGCCTAGAAAGCTGGCTTTTGAGAAATTGTGTGACTAATAAAACTGTTGCATCTGTGGGTTCTCCATCTGCTTACTCCTGGCTCCCCTTAAAGTGAGCACGAAGACTGTCTGTGTGCCTCCTGCTCGAGACTGTCCGCCTGCTGCCTGCAGGTCAATTACCAGAAAAAGACTTGCGGAGCCCCACTATTAAGTAGAGAATCCCGGGTCTGCTGAAGATCACATCTGGACAGTATACGCTCCAATCATTTCATCTATAAGATTAGGGATCACAAACATGTCCAGCATTAGCTACAAGACTAATTGGGAGACGCGGGTACCTTAGTGAGCTGTCTTACTTCTTGCTAAGATGGTCCAATCCTGTGCATTGTTTTAGCACAATTTCCTTGCACCTAGTCTCTAATCTATGCAGGTTAATGAGTCCAGCATTATAAAGATGTGGAAATTACTTTTCCACTTCGTTGGTTACAATTAAAAATTGCTTTTGGAACTTCAGACTCCTGCTAAAATGTGCCATAGAGAGCAGAGGAGCAATTGTAGCAGCATCTTGTGTAATGATGTTGTCTTTCTTGCCTTAGGTGGCTGTACTATCTAAAACCCAGCTCGGTTCTATGCTCACAGCATGTGAAGAAGCTTCAACCCAGTGTCTTTTTAAAAGTCAAGTTATTAGTTTCTCCCAGTGTAAGACGTTTTGGGAGTAGTAGAAACTAGAAGTTTCAAATTTTCCTTAACTCAGATCACAGGCTAGTATTATAAATTGCTAGAAGACAGTGAATCAAAAATTGTTATTCAAGAAAGGCAACCAGAAGAGGGAATTATATTATCCACTGGGGAGTCTCCTCTGGAAATGTCAGTTCCCAAGTTAACAGATGCTATATGTAGTGAATGTTTGAAAAGGCAACTAGCAGCAGAGAACAGGGGGTTAATATTACAGACACAGAATCTCCTTTAGAAATGACAGGTTTTTAAGTAAAAAAAAAATGCTATAAAGTGATAAAGTGAATGTTTGGAAATGTGAATTAATCTACTCTACAAAAAAAAAGTCTAAGAGCGAAAACATAATTTTGCAGCATATGAGTAAAAGTTTTAGCAGAAAATATTACATTCAAAGCATTTTATGTTTTGTAAATTACACTGTGCACAGAATGCACTCCAACTGGCTGTCATGACTATTATGCCAAAGGACAAACCTACATAAATCATGATTACCAGCCCTGTGTTAGAGTAGTTACTCCTCTATGGTTATGTCTGAATTTCAGCAGGGTTTCTGGTAGACAGACGTGGTAAAATTTGAAAAAAATTACATGGTTCCTGCTAAGGAAGAGAAGCAGCTCCCATAGTTCCCATCTGAATTCTCTTTCCTTGCTCCTATAATATAAAATGTTGAAGGGATCATTATTTAAGCTGGGATGTGCAGGTGGGCCTGGCCTGGCTGGGCCTGTAGCCCTCACCCCAGATCAGACCACACAGTATCCAGGCATACATCATAGCCATTGCCAAAGAAATCCCCAATAAGGGAGGGATCTGCCCTCTCCCTTGAGGAGGACCCTCTGTATTGCAGAAAATGCCCTACAGCACTAACTCCCCCCACACTTGCTGGATCACAGCTGGCTGGAAGAATGCACCTACATGTAATAGGCCCAGGTCCAGCAAGCAAATCTGAAGAACAGGATCCGGTTTCCTTTCCCAAAATCTTCTTTCCTCCACTACCTCCCTCCTTAGCTGACCAT
Source organism: Dipodomys merriami (assembly GCF_024711535.1). NCBI lineage: Eukaryota > Metazoa > Chordata > Mammalia > Rodentia > Heteromyidae > Dipodomys > Dipodomys merriami. Next base: position 26,190,883 of record NW_027203382.1, on the reverse strand, counting down.
CTTCCCTAATCCAAAATCTAACACAGTGCCTCCGGATCTATCTCTACCCCAAACTCTCTTAGACCTTCTGATAAACTCAACCACCCTGATAAGAAATAGAAAAGATCCAAGAAGCTAGAAGTACCATCACGTCACATAATGGCTGATAAGTGCAACCTCCTGACAAATTCTTCAGTTTTAGAATTTCAAGTACATCCTTTCCTGCAAAGTCTCAGGTACTGGGCTCTTTATTTCTCTGCTATGAATAAATGTAATTAACACCATTAAAATATTCCCTGCAACAGTGAATTCTGCACAGCTGAGACCAGACAATCACTCAGGACACCTAACTATTCACAGTGCCAAAGCCTTCATTTTGTATGGCATTTATAAGTTTACAAAATGTTTTAATATTTGTCTTTCTATATACTCACAAAACAATACAACAACCACCAACCAAAGAGAAAGACACAATGGGGTGGTCAAGTTGGAGAAAAACCTGGGCTAATCACTAAGTTCAGGTGGCTTTTATTTAAGAACAGAAAAACTTGTAGTTGAAGAAGTCAAAGTTGCTTTGAATTCTGTGCTATTTTGAATCAACAAATACTTGGTTTTAAAGACTTCTGTGAATCCACCCTTGTGGATTCAGGGTCTACTCCCTGTAGGCAGCTACGTCAGAGAAATCACAAAACCCACCTCTCAAAGGCACTTGCCTATTCAGCCTGCAAAGCCCAGCCCTTTGTGGTTAGAGAAGATAGTACTAGCATTTTAATGTGCAATGTCTTACAGACTGAAGCCCCAAACAATCACCAGTTCCAGGGAAATTTGCAAAAGACAATACTCCAAGAATATTACAACTCTGCATGTTCTAATCTCTCCCCTATAGTAACTAGGAATGACAACCGAATTCCAGGGCTGGATAAGGAGTACCTCTTTCATACTGACAACTGGTGTGTTTTACTTTACACCCCTCTGACTTCCTTCTTTTAGACGCAGCACAATGAGGCCAAGTCAGGTTGAGATCCTTAAAAAAAATGCTGTGCAAATAGTGATGTCAAAGCTTGATGTGAAGATGCAGCTAGCTCACTGTAAGCAAACTCCTCAAATGCAAGCCTGGTCCTTAAAAGTCACGGAAGAAGCAGCTAACACAGACATCTGTTTACCCCACTGCTGAAGCTAAGGCTGCATCTGAGGCTGACTGAGATAATCAGCTATTCAGATATAGCTGGGGAGGTAAATGAATACCTTGGGAAAAGCCTTGAATCCACCATTTGTTCCTGTGGACATTGACTTCCCCTTTTTAGTAAGAGTGGGTTATTTCTTCCACATTGGTGGTATGGAGAGCTCTTTAACTGACAAAACACTTGAGATGACAAAAAAAAAAAAAAAAAGAGTCCTTTGCAAATCACTTGGTAATTTTAGGACATCAGATGCTGTTAAATTTCATCATCCATTTAGAACTCTCAGAAGTTATGCTCCAAAAAGCTTTGGAGCAACTTGATCACCAAGTAGTGTTCCAAGCCTTTTCCAGATTTATTCCCCTTGAAGGCTCTTACCCCAGAAGTGCTGTCTCAGAGCAGCCTCTCGGGCCATCCACGGAACAAATCACGGCCTGATTCGTGTCAAGTCGGGACAAAGGCAAGAGGAGGATTTGGAGGTTACCCAGTGGAAAATTTAGGAATAGGATTCCAGAACCTCAGGAAAGCCTGATTTAATTTAAGATACTGCTTTATGCGCCTTGTGGAAGGAGCAGGAAAGACTGCATTGATGTGATCCCACTGTAGACCTAAAAGAAAGGATTATGGACATGAAACATAACTAAGCACTCCAACAGTGTCCTCTCATGAATTGCATTCGAATTGGGAAAAGTTACAACTGCAGTGAAAACAGTCTTTAGTCCGAGAAACCACTCCAAAATTAAGAATGATTTAAGTATTAGGCCAATATTCCAGAAGCACACCAGACCCCTACCCTTGAATTTATTTAAGGCTTCACTAAGATAAAGGTACCCTTTTGGACAGATGCCTATGATGGAAATATCTAAAAGATAATATCTCTTTAGGAAAATATTCCAAGTTCCCAGCACTACATTATACCATTCAGCCTCTTTGGAAGTTCTGAAGGGGAGGGGTGTGTAATCCTAGGCCTCTCTACAAATCTAAAATAATGCAAAGTCTTTTTAATAAACTTCCAATTCTCTGTTCCAATTGATAGGTCAGAGGACAGAACAACACAACAAAGAACTACCCAAAGAATTTATATTTAGGATACAGATGCAGGATTTTGTTTTGTTTCATTTTTTCCCCCTGAGGAGTCTCTCCTAGTCTCCGTCTCCTTTTATACCTATTTCCAGTTGAAGAGAGAGTTTCCAAAAGGATGCAACAATGGCTGATACCACATTTATATCACATTCAAGTGTGCAGATTCACATTTACTTTCCACACTGAGGACCAGAATGCCAACATGCAAGCATGGTTCAAGACACTGAGAAGGTTATAAAAATGCTAAAATGTAACCATGGGACCCACAGGAAAATAAATAGAAGATATTTCATAGCTCTTTCTTGGACTGGATCTGCCTGAGTTTAGAGTTCATTGTTTTCAGCATTCTTCTGACTGAATAAACTTTCCACCTGCTTAATCAAGTGCTTAGGGAGCAGGAGGTAGTCCGCTAAAGCAGGCAGGAAGCATGTGTTCCATTTACCATAAAGAACTCTAATAAGGCAACTGTGTGCAGCTGGAACTAACTTGTACCAGATTTCACCAATCCCCCTGCTCTTGGTAGACATTTGCAAACACCGCTGTAATTCCCAGCTGTTTTTAATTAAGAGCTCAGGTTGGGAGCATTCTGCTAACTTAGTAAAAATATCACCTTATTTAAAATAGGATTCTTATTTTTTATAAGGACTAGGTCCACTTATTTACAAGCAAGTAAAAAACCCAAAGATAAATTTAAGCTAGTCTCTTTTAAAAACAGTAATATTTCACTTTGAATGTGCTCCTGAGGCCACAGGAAATGTTCTTTCCTTTCCTAAAATTTCTAGCCAAGTACTCACAAACCCTGTTTCTTCCCAAGAATTTTTTTTTTTTTTTAATTTCTCAGCGCCTAGTTGAAAAAGGCTGGAACCTTTCACAAGACAGAATAATTCCATTTGCTAGTTGGCGCTTTCTCTAAGTCCAGCTTGGATCCTGGGGGACACATAAATTCTTGTCTGAAATGCAGGGTAAGTGTCATGCTAGGATATTGGTAAACCACAGCTCAAAGCAGAAATACAAAGTGAGAAGTGAAACTTGCTTTAAAGCAAAGCTATGGTGAGCAAAAATACCAGCAAGCAATCATATTCTAGCCAAGGTAACAAAAACAGACAAGGGGGAATAATGCACAAAATGTCCAATTTGAGGGGTGAAAAAGAGTATTGTGGACCTTAATGTTGCTAGGAAAAAGAGACGTAAATTCACATCTACCTTGAGCCAGAAATACACCGAATTTTTCTAACCCCATTATAGGAGCTAGAAGTGTAGCTCAGCATGTGTGAGACTCTGGCATCAGAAATAAAAAAGTGGTAGGGTAAGCTGCTGGTGGCTTATGCCTGTAATCCTGGCTACTCAGAAAGCCGAGATCTGAGAATTGCAGTTCAAAGCTAGCCTGGGCAGGAAAGCCCGTGAGACTCTTATCTCCAATAAACCACCAGAAAACCAGAAGTGGCGCTGTAGGCTCAAGTGGTAGAGTACTAGCCTTGAGCCGAAGAGCTGAAGGACAGTGCCCTGGCTCAGAGTTCAAGGCCCACCATCAAAAGAAGGAAGTGGAAAGTACTGTTAGTGGAGCAAGGAGCAAAACTAAGTTGCATCGAGGAAAGAGCTCTCAAGAGGAGGGGTGGAATATGGTCTGTTTTACAGCTATGGTGCTGTATGGCCATCCACCACTGGATGGCAGTGAGGTTTTACTAAGTTGTGCAGAAAGGATGCATCAGTGGGTACTGGTATTTTTCCTTCACAATCTGTCCCAAGGTTTCAGGGGAAAGATAGGAAGAAAGGAAAGAAAGAAAAGAAAGGAAAGGTGGAAGGAAGGAAGGAAGGTTGGGAAGGAAGGAGGGAAAGAGGGAAGGAAGGAAGGAAGGAAGGAAGGAAGGAAGGAAGGAAGGAAGGAAGGAAGGAAGGAAGGAAGGAAAGAGGGAAGGAAAGAGGGAAGGAAGGAAAGAGGGAAGGAAGGAAAGAGGGAAGGAAAGAGGGAAGGAGGGAGGGAGGAAAAAGCGTTTTGGCCTAGAACTGCAAACCTGTGATTATCAGTAAGTCACTTGAAAATCACTAATTTACTATCAGAATATGAAATTAGGGACTGAAGCAAATTAGAAGTTGTAACTAATTTCTAAGGTTTTGAAATTCAGGGAGTGAACACTGATACAAGCACGCACACATCCCTGCAGTTTACTAGCGAAGTATCATCTTGAGCCCAGTACAGCAAATTGAAACCACATTCTATTCTGTTTTTCTTGTAAAGTTGATGGCTTTATCACACTTTTAAATGCTACACACTTCCCTCTCTCTCCCTTGGCATTTGATTTTTCTTCTTCTTTTTTTGGTCAATCAAATCAGTAATCTCAGCAGTGACAAGTCTTGCTTTCAGTAAGTACATCTGCCAACTTAAACGGCATTTCCTACGGCAATGGAATAATGAAAGACACATGTAGGTGCTTGCCATCATAAGATGCAAAAGCTCAAGTCTGCCTAAGATTGGGCCTGTAATTTGGCTGATACTTAGGTTCAGGATGATGTGGCCCAAAAAGGTCTAGAATATGGCCCTTAGTCTAAACAGCAAAAAAAAAGGGGGGGGGGAGTCATGGGGACCAACCTTGCACATCCCTGCTGGGCTTCTGAGTGACTACTACTCCTTTGTTTAAGGGAAACATGGGAGGGATTGCTTAAAACCTTGGCAGATAGAAAGGTTTTAAGACAATTAGTGAATTCTGCCTTGCTGCTGGTGGTGAACTTGAGGCCCTCTGCTTTCCAACCCAAACTCATGATCCAACCAGAACACATAGTTAGTCACTCCCTCACACAGCCAACTTTCCATCCACCCTGACCAGAGACTTCTGTAGATACTCCTCATGGTTCCTTTTACCTCTCTCAGAATGAAGTCACCTGTGTACTTTCTTCAGTGGACAGACGAGGATGAGTTTAAATACATATGAAGAATGAAAAGGCTGCTGGAAAACTTGAAAGAATGGAGCTGTATGTAGTTCTAGTCCACAAAAGGGTTTTCTACCCTCTGCACCTGGTCTACAAATCAGGTATCATCTACAGAAATCGTATCTACCCCTACCTAAGAAGCAAATAAAGTACCCCTTGATGCACTTGCTATGTAAAAAATGACTTAGAAATGTCCACAACCCTCAGTTCTGTCAAGTGGGCTTTTCAGGCTGATGAAGACATACTCATTATAAAAAATGACTTAAAACAAGATGCCCTGACAAAAAAAAAAAATCAGAAATGGGGTTTACATCTTCCACTGTCTGAACCAGAACTTATGAATGGCCTCAAGCACAACAAGGCTACCAGAGATGTATTGCAAATGTTTTACAGAGTAAAATGTAATTACATTATTATTTTTAAATCCACTCTAAAATTTTTACTTTATAATATGAAAGGCAATGCTAATCAATGGAACCACTGTATCATCTACATTCTAGAACCTCCTTGGCAAAAAACAACAACAAAAAAGTCTCAGGAGGGCTGGGAAGGTGGCTCAGTGGTAGAGCACTTGCCTTGCATGCATGAAGCCCCGGGTTCGATTCCTCAGCACCACATAAGCAAAAAGAAAAAAAAAGCCGGAAGTGGTGTTGTGGCTCAAGTGTCTGTAGAGCAGTAGCCTTGAGCTGAAGAGCTGAGGGACAGTGCCTAGGCCCCAGAGTTCAGGCCCCACAACTGGTCCCCACCCCCCTAAAAAAAGTCCCAAGATAGCAATAACCTATTTCTGCCATCAATTTTGAAGACAGATCTTTAATGCCAGAGAGTAGACGACTATATTTGGAAATTAATCATTTCCCTCACTTCCCTTCTGTCTTGTGGAATCAAAATGCAATGAGCAACAGGTTTCCTTCAACTCAGTGGTGTTGTCAAGCACATTTTGAAATCTCTTCACAAACTCAAGAACAAATTCAAAATCTTTGATCAATACTGCTTTTAGAACAAAAGACTGGGGGGCAGGTGGGGAAATGGGACACCACACATTCAAAAGCAAGGGCTCCTAGTTTGGATGACTGTTAACTCTGGAAGTCATCCACTTATACATTACTATGTTCCTTTGGAAACAGCTGTTAAGTTGGCTGTGTAAAACCCAGAACACATTTTCCCCTAGAAATACTACAAATAAGGATTGGGCCCTCAGTTTAAGACACTGAAGTCCCTTCCACTCAAATGACTTTGAATGACGACGCTGTTAATGATTGCAAATGGTCCTAACTTCATTGACATTATTATGAGTAATATAAATGAAAAATGGAAACCTAACTCATTTATGGTAGTTTCTAGTCTACATTAAATATGTGGAGGCCAATGTGAATAACCTATCTTTCTCCCTTTTCCCCCACTTCATAACTGATATCAAGAGGTAAGGAGCTAATGGTTAGGGAGATACAAGAAGCAGTTAGTGGGGATGGCTGTATGTCATGAGCACAAAATGGGCCTCCAATGTCTTCATGCTGACTCTTGTTCCAGAGATCCAGGTCCTACAGAAGACTCCTGGCCCTTCCTGCCCCAGCCATCTGAGGAAGGGGTACTGAAACCCCAGCATCCTTGACCCCAGAGGAAAGTACAACCACAAGGAAGGACTGGGTGGTAAGGGCCTAGCAAGAGCCACCACCTTGCACAGCAGGTATTTCTTTTCCCTCAGTTCCCAAGAGACAGTGCTCACTCAACAGGTAACAAGTTTGACACATGCCCTCTGCTTCCCTCTATTAGTCTGGGAGCTGTGCTCAAGGATGAAGATGTCCCCTTCATTTTGGTGAACCCAGCATCCAGTCCAGCACTTAGCAAAAAGTACATAATACATGATTGTGCCAGGGATGCCCAGGGAATTATTTCCAGTTCTCTGGAGACTGTAGAATCAATGGTATGAGACAGATGTTCTTAGCCACTTGCCAAATAGTTCAGTGTCTTCTCTATGTGGGGATATTTGAATGGTTTCTTGATTTAGAAAATGTTAAGTTCCCCCACATACACCAGCACTTTATATTCAAACAACACTTGAAATACTTGGTAAATGGTGCCTATAAACAGCTATTAAAATAAAACTTTATGGGAGATTAAGTCTTTATCATGGCAGCATGGCTATGGCCTGTTAGATTAATCATGTCACTGGAGAAAGTTTAGACATGAAGTACAGCTGTCCAGTACAGTATTTTTTAGAAATGATACTAAATTTAAGTAGTTCAACAATTATGTCTCAGTACTGGATTTTATGACAAAATCACCTGGTGCCAGAGTAGGTACACACTATAAAACCCAGTATACTTTCATTTGTGCAAATACAATATAGAATAAACAAGGAGAGGTAGCATAATTCAAATGTACAGATGACAAAGTTGGTAAAAGTAGAATAAAAGAAAAGAGTAACTAAGGGCTGGGAAGGTGGCTTGGTAGAGCACTTGCCTTGCATGCCTGAGGCCCTGGGTTCGATTCCTCAGCACCACATAAGCAAAAACAAAAAAGCCGGAAGTGGTGCTGTGGCTCAAGTGGTAGGGCACTAGCCTTGAGCTGAAGAGCTGAGGGACAGCGCCCAGGCCCAGAGTACAGGCCCCACGACTGGACCCCCCCCCCCCAAAAAAAAGAGTAACTAATTCTTCTTTAATGGTCGAAACAAAAGAAACTGAAACAGGAAAACTACTTTTAATTTTAAGTAATGAGTAAGCATATACCCCTTTTCCTAAAGGAAGGGACAAAAATAGAAGAGAAAGAAGGTATCATTACTGGTAAATGGGCAGGTCTTTGCAGAAGGAAATTACACAGCCTGACTGTAACAATGCATTTCAACTTTCCTACAAAAAACGCTCGTGCCTTAAATTTCTTCACAATATTCTCTAAGTTGCCTTTTCTTTTTTTATCTTATCTTTTCAAATCATGCCACAATACTAGGGAAAACCTAACAGTCCTAAGAATCTGCAGGAAAACATCAATGCGTTTCACTTTCTTCATAAAGCATTTCTTGAGTTATTATGGCCTCATTCCAAGCACTCTTCTGCTTAGTTTTTGCTTTTATTATGCTATGCACATTTAAATTCATCAATATGTTGCTTTGTAACAGTTTATGTGTTTTTTTCACACATATATAGGTGTACTATGTAAAAATTGAAGCAAATAACATATGGGTCTCCCAATTTTCCTTACAGCACCTCTTCCTTTGCTGTTATAGTGCTCAGTTCCAGTGGAGGACAAATTTTTCCAGATTAATTAACTGAACATGTGATGTCAGAAACAAGGGTATCAAATGATTACTTGTAGTACCCAAACAAAAATAAGTTTAACATTCCAAATATGAACAGACAGATGAGAAAGAAACAGTGCCATCACATCAGAACAGTGGAAGCTTTAATTCCCTAAAGAGGATATCTATATATGCGCACGTGCGTGCATGCACATGCACACATAATCGCACCCGGCGAATGATAAGACGTTAGCCTATTTTCCCCAAGATTAAGATGGTATAAATACCAAAGACAGGAAAGAGAGATTTAAAATGACAGATTATTAATAATAAATTGCTATACTAGTGCTTCATATTTAAATCCAAGTCATCTGATAGCATGGCCTGGAGGTGAAAAGATGATTTACCTGTTTGGACTCACTTGAGAATTTTTTTTTTTTTTGATTGGTTGTAGGGCTTGAACTCAGGACCTGGGTGCTGTCCCTGACTCTTTTTGCTTAAGGCTAGTGTTCTACTACTTAGAGCCAAAGCTCCACTTACAGTTTTTTAGTGGTTATCTGGAGATAGGATCTCACCGGGACTGTTCTGTCCTGACTTCGAACAATGATCCTCAGATCTCAGCCTCCTGAGTAGCTAGGGTTACAGATGTGAGCCCCTGGCGCCAGGTTTAACTTGAGAATTTTTCAAGAAGGAACTTTATATTGCAAGCATCTTATAGATGTTTGGCAAGTCCTGGGAGATGGCATATAAGGCCTAGGTCTATGCACACTGCCCATGATCTGGGAAAGCAGATCCCAGCTCCAAGTGCATCAAGGGCCAAGCCCACCAAGTCTGTTCCATTCCTGCTGGGCAGGAAATACTGGATTCCATAGGCTGAAATAAAGGAAATTACAACTAAACACAGAATTAGAAAAATGTTTTCAGAATCAATCATCAACCTTCCAAAATTTGTTTAGTTAAAACTCTATTTAATATTTCATTAAAATGGAATTATGAGTCTCAAAACTGACTTTTTCAAAGAGACCATGACAGCAACACACCTCCCATCCTTAATACCCGTTTCGATTTAAATTTAAATCACAGATCAAGCTCCTAATCATACTGCACATTTTCAAATACCATAGCCAAAAGTATCAATAAAATAATGATTTCATCACCAGCACCACTTGTGATTGGCAATTGCCTTATTTAGTTTTAGTTCTTTCTTTCAGCCAATAGGTGGCAATCTTTATTACTGAGACTACCCAAGCAAAAGAATATTTTACAACATGCTTTTCCTCCCTCCTTAAGCTCAGACTACCCCCCACTTTTACTAATGAGCTATTTCATAATTGATTAGTAATACTGAAGCCAAAATATTTGTAATTTATTATGCTACTCTAATTCTTGCTTTGTAAGGGAAAAAAGAAGTCTTGAAAAATCCCAAAAAAGAAACACACCAAATGGACAAAGCAAGAGAGAATTGTGGAGGGTCTTTGGCATGGTCCAGGCAGTATACCTACAAATATGGCATAAAGTATAGAATACAAAACACCTGAACAGTGGGCTAAAAACCTGGCATGGCTTACCAATACGTGGTATAAGAAAGGAAACCATGTATGTAAAGTGAGTTCAGGAATCTTCAGAAAACATCTTCCAAGGGGTGTGCCTTACAATGGTGAATGGCAATTCTGTCTCAAGAAACACAGCATTGTTCCAGCCGTCTTTTTGTCCTGGACAACAGCATGGCTGTCTAGCAAAGGCACCACCTTCTATCCAAATGGAAGAGAATATGAAGTAACTGCCTTAGAAAGAACTCGTCAGTATAACCTCAGTTACTAACTTCTGTAATGCTGCTGTAAACTCCATTTCTTGTTGTGCTATCTTCAAAGGAAAGGAGGAGCTCATTACTATTATCCATAAAACACTACTTTATGTAATTTTCAGCTGTTTAAATAGACCCTGGGCTTTTATGTCCTGTGACTTAAGACAATTTCAATTCTTTTCATTTTGTTTGGAGTGAAACATATCACTTAAGTATAAGAAAAAAAAAATCCCTTGTGTTTATGTTGATTCCTCCCTGACATCCTTGGTTATCCACTTTATTTTTCAGATGAGAAAACCAACCACCTTCTTTAGGTGGCACAGAGAATTAACCAGAGCATTAGGACTAATGGCTGGTAAGAGAAGTTGTTCAAAATTCTGAGATGCCCAGCCTGCTCACAAGTAGCTTCATGAAAACATGAACCATATAAAGTGACAGTCAACAAAGTACAACAGTTAGTTCGGTGACCCACATGCCCACAAGGACCTGTACTTGGCAAATGCAAAACCCTAGGAAACCATAACCAATGTCAAATACATTACAAAATACAATTGAATTTGCCCTCCCACCAGGAGGTTCTTTTTCATTAGAAAATAAGGGAGCTATGAAGATCCATATACTATACACTGTGTTCTTTCTGGATGCTGCAATACATTTCTTACTTTTGAAGACAGTGGCTGAATTTCAAAATCAATCTGAGATGCCTGATTTAATCCAGTAATTAGTGTGGGTCACTTCACTCCTGTTTTGTCCCCTAAATAACAAAAAGCATCATTGTGCCAAGGGATGCAGAGAAGTTGGTAATGCTACCTAGGATTTCCTAGACACTGTCTACAGTTTCAGATGAGGCTCAGTGAAAACTACTATTTCTTACATCTAGTGTTACTGATACAGTCACATTAGACCCAAGAAATTCAGACAAGTGTACTCTTCTACAATGTGTATTGCCTTGTAACTATTATTGGAATACAAAGGAAGAGACCTTCAACTGACAATGGTTAGGGCCAGTTAACTACTCACCAACAGTTAATTAACTACTGGACCACAGCATTAATATTTTTAGCATGAGTCATGACTGCGGTTACTGCTCAAACTCTTCTTTGGACCCACAGAAATTTATTACTTGACATAAAATAAAATATGCAGTTAGAAAAGTTTTCACAAAGGCCACTAAGTGAGCTTTAGTATTTCTAATTAAAATAAATAAATCCCAAAGTCTTTAATTATGACCCATTTAAGTAAAAGACTTTCAACACATGCTTTCTGCTAAATCCCACTGAAGAACAAAATTTTCCATCACTCAGTCCTGTCTCCACGCAAATACACTCATTACTGCTCCATACTTTCTTTTTCTTCTGCCTTACTAGGAAAAACATCAAGCTAAATTATTTCAATTCTAAAACATTTTACTGTATATAGTAAAGAAATTCAAAAGCAAACCAGCAAGGATTAGTGGCTAGTAGACTTTTTCTTTTCCCAGGTAAGCATACATTGTTGTGTATATACACTTGTCAAATCTGCAGCAACTTAAATCTCGGTAGAGAATGTAATTAATGCAGCCACAGAACACTCCAAATTAAACTACAGCTGTTTATCCATCTCATTGTAAAACACTGGAATACTTAATGCTTGATTCTAGAGAAGGAAGTAAACTAGGGTCAAGAGAAGAAACTGAAGTTACTCAATTGTCCATGAAGACTAAGGAGCCATTTTATACAGTTTCAATTAAGCAAGTCCTTTGTCACTCTGGTCTACATGATTGTGACACAAGCAGTCTGTTCAAAATCTGGATTCCAAAGGTAACCTGTTTCTACACTGAGCTACCACAATTAATTGCAAACCTGATTGTGCTGAGCTCCAAGCTGGGGGCTAGTTTGATGTTACAATAGCTTTTTGTTGTGAGCATTCTGAACCTAATAGTTGTAGTGTCCACACAGTAGCATTACATGTATTTTCTCCAGTGATAATTCTGGGGAGGAAAGAAAGATACGACTATTAATACAAATTCCTAGTGTGTGCCCACTACATTCTCCTCTCCATTAGGAACTGAAAATTGTCCTCTGCAGACACATTTGCTACACATTCTGGGTCTGTCCAGGCTCCAAAGTGAACTGGCTCATTCAGCCCCAGCTGTGGTAGGACAGAATTTTCTGCTTCCTATCCAGCCCTCTTTATTTCACAACCACTTCCCTTGAAGAATTTTCTAGGTTATGACCACCATAGATGGTTCTTCCCAGAGAATTTTTCTCTGAGGAAAATTCTCTCATCTAGCAGGAGTTCACAGAAGACGCTAAAAAAAAAAAAAAAAAAACAGGAAATAAAACATCAAAACCTTTCAAAGTTGTATGTGTCCAATCACAACAATGTAACAAATCTCTTAATTAAAATTATACTTCAACTAGTAGGTTTTAGATGCCTATCAGTGAGTTAAAAAAATATAATAAAAATAAATTCTCCTGATACCAAAAACAGCAGAAATCCACAAGTGGCTCAAAATGGGCCTTCCTCTTTCATCTTGGCCTTTTGTAAAAAATTGCGACAGTGGGACCAGTGGGAATTCTGGCAGGAAGAGAATCCCATCAGAGACTGACTTTTTGTTTAAAAAAAAAAAAAGCCTTGCATGTGCAGAAACGTCTTGCTTTTTCCATAATGTGGTGTCTGGGGGTGGGTGAGAGAGGAAGGCTTCTTTCTATATCTGTAGAGCACTGTAATTTACAATGAGTCATGCAAAACATAAATGAAAAGTGTTAACCTCTGAGGCAAGGGGTCAGCAAATTTCATTCTCACTTGGATCCACTTTTCTCTGCCTGAAACAAGGACTTCCCCTGGATAGACACTCCAACTTACACAGAAACTAAAAGAAGGCAAGTTCAGGAAGGAGGTCTGTACAAAAAAGTTCTTAGCTACTGCTCAGCTTGTGGACAGGCTTTGGACTGGCCAGCCACCCAGCACAACATACTTCACAGAAGCCACTTTTTTCCCTAAACACAGCTACAGAGATACTCTAACTTCTAAGGGGGATAGGCTGATCTGTCCTGGGGTGATGACATCTGTGACAGTTTCCTCTATCCTAGGTCTGGCCTAGGAACACATTTGAGAGCCTACATACTCATGGAAGATCCAGATTTCCCAGAAACAGTGCCATACATAAACAGTCCAAACGGTCACCTCCTCATCACTTCATAGAGACATCATACGACGCACGCACTGTAACCGTGGTAAACCATACTTGGACTACTGTGTTCTCTTGAGTAAGACCCAACATCAGACTACATGAAAAAACAAATTCACCTCCTGCACCAGCATCTAGCCCTGAGTGCTTGACAAGGGAGCTGTCTCTTCCAGAAACAAAAATTCAACTTTGCCTAACCAATCAAATAAAACATTAAGCAATCTTTTAGACTAGAATTGCTATAAAAGGTGCTTGAATCTAAGTGCCCAAAACATATTAATCGTATTTTCTTTTGCCTAAATAAAATTGGGTCATTGATAACCTATGAGATTTCTTCTGTTCCCTTATTTCAACTTCTTTAAAAGAAACTTATGCCAGGCTCCACTGGCTCACACCTGTAATCCTAGTTACCTGAGGCTGAAATAGGAGCATTGTAGTTGGAAGCCCACTGGGGCAAGAAAGTCCATGAGATTCTTATCTCCAATAAACTACTCAGAAAAAGCCAGAAGTGGCACTGTGACTCAAGTGGTAGAATGCTAGCTTTGAGGAAAAGAAGCTCAGGGACAGTACCCAGGCCCTGAGTTCAAGCCCCAAGACCAGCAATAAATAAATAAAATAAATAAACAGACAGATAAACTTGTAGGACACACAGCACATGCTCAATGTCATGCCTGCAAATGTGGGAATAGAGTGACATGTTGAAGAATTTCAAACTTTTCATTCCAGAGGTAAAACATTTCCTCTTATATGAATCTAAGAAAAAATAGCCTCTAGATATAACAGACTGCAAACAGAAATGTGTATATTAAAAAGGGGGGATGAGAAAAAAATAAAAAATAAAAAGAAACTTGCACATAGACTCTTCTCAGCAAATCAAAAATTCATGCAGCTTATCAACTAAATGCCCATAAATGAAAAGGTTCAGAATAAATAATAATATTAGCCAGAACCTTAACTGCCTTTGCTGAAAGCATTAAACATTAAATCTCCTCTTTGCAATTCCTATCAACAAATTGTGCCCTGATGCTAAAATCAGGCTTTAGTCACAGTGACTATTAACCACTCTCTCCATTTCCTTCTCGTAGGAAGTTATACACAAACGGAGATAACAAACACTGAGGATTACTAACTAAATTTACTAGAATGTTAAATTTGCAACATTTCAAAATGTCAACAGCATTTGATGCTGGTAAATGATGTTTTCTTTGGAATCCAGGGACTCTTACCATTATGTAAGCAAAATCCTCAGCTACAGTTTAGACATGTTTTAGAAAAAGGAATGAAGCTGGGCTTCCTGGTGGCTCACACAGCATGGATTATAAGCCAAATTTACCCTAAGTATTCATGATGCTGAGATCTAAGGACTTGGGTTCAAAGCCAGGAAAGTAGGAAAGTCCAGGACAACCAAAAAGCCAGAAGCAGAGCTGTGGTTCAAATGGTAGTGCATCAGCCTGGGGTAAAAAAAAAACCTTAGGGACAATGGGGGGGGGGGGGAATGGAATGAGGCAGAGCAGCCTGACAGTGGTTTGCATCTTAAATGGATCCTATTCTTCTATTCTAGGCTAAGTGAAAGGCAACTAGTCTCACAGATTATAATGGGGGGGGGGGGGGACACACAGGAAGGTCGGGAGGAAAAGTTCATCTTATCTCTTAAAAAGTTAACTATACCAAGTATTCAAATCTAGGTTTTAGAATTTTTGGAGTCCAGCAAAAGTAGTTTCAGGAATAAAAATGGTTAACTGATGACAGTTCACTTATTTGTGCAAATTGTGATAGGCAAAGAGGTCTCAGATGGGCTGCGCAGACTCCAGATCTGGCAATGAAAACAAGAGTAAACATTTTTTGCACTTTGTGAAACTTTTCCACAATGAGGGCCAAAGCTGGATGATTCCAATCACAGAAGAGCTGGAGAGATGCGGTCTGACAAGAACCGGAGTTTTAGCTAAACAACTATGAATTTTCTGTTCCAATATGTTTAAACTTCCTCCACATGCAAAAGCGAACCATGTTTCTCAAGTTTCTCTGAAGGGGAAGATTAGACCGCAAGTGTCAGTTAAAATGTAACTGTGTAGAAACTCCAAACAATAGAGGCCACAGAGAAGTAGGGAGAGGAGCTTTCAATTCTGCAAAGCACACCCGGTCCCCCTGTCAAGGGAGCAGAAACTTCAATTATAAAGGTATGTTTGCATAATTAGTCCAACAATGGATTTCCTATTTGGCCTTACATACTGCACTATAATATATGTATGTATATGATAGATACAAGTGCAATGTTTATATAAATGTCACACTGTATAAATCAATAACATTACCTATAACATTTAGAAGCACTAGCCATTTACAACCTGCAGGTTCCAACATGCAGAGGGGGAAAAAAAACTGCTCATTAAACAGAATCACCTCTCTTTCTCAACCTGTAGAGGTGATGTTCTTTTGCTATAGGAAGAATGACTCAAGTCTGCTTCATACTCTCGTTTTCCTTGAGTCTTTTTCTTCAGACAGAAAAATTCACTTGTTTTCATTCATTGTGTCATGTCAAACAGCATCATAGGTCATTGGCAAGTATGTGGAAGTGGGGGGATTTGCTTTTGGCCCCAGACACTCCTGGCTAACCAGGAATAAGTAGTGTCCTACAGTCTGCCATTACCACCCTCCAGCAATTTGACTGTGTGGTGGCAGTTGCTCAAGAGCATTGTGTAGACAGACTGACCACAGAAAGTCAAATGCCAACTCCTCCACTAGCTGTGTGAGTTAGGCTGTCACTTAACTATAGGTTATCTTTCCAACAGATGTGATAATACTAAGGCCAAGCTCCTAGAGTTGTTATAAGAAGTAACAAGTTAACATAGAAAATATTAGCAAAGCACCTGAAACACTGCATGTCAGACATCCTAATATACATTGCTTATATTTATAAAAATACATGTATATATCTATTTCTTGGAAGTTCTTTTACATTAGAAAGTGTTTTCACCCACTGGCATTTTTACATTTTCTTGGTTGTCCATCTTTTGTAACAATGTAGTACATTTCTAGGTATTTGCACATATACTCTGGTTTTATACATCTGGTACTCCTCCCTGCCGCCCCCCTCCCCACCATACTAGGGCTTGAACTCTGGGCCTGGGCATTATTCATGAGTGTCTTTTGCTCAAGGCTAGAGCTCTACCACTTGAGCCACAGTGCCACTTCTGGCTTTTTTCTTTCTTTTTTTTTCTTTTTGTAATTTATTGGAGATAAGAGTCTCAAGGGCTTTCCTGCCTCCGCTGGCTTCAAACCACAGTCCTCAGATCTCAGCATCCCAAGTAGCTAGGATTATAGGCGTGAGCCACCAGTGCCCCACTATATTTGGTACACTCTTTGAGGAAGTATTTCTCATCTCTGCTTTTCCCAGTAGAAATTTTAAGGATGAAACACTAGCCTTTAATTAATCTTCCCAGTAACACAGGAGGTCTAAGCCATCCTTTCTGAGTTTCAGCATATAACTTAGGAGGCAGATCATGACATTCTTAAGTCTCCATCTTTTCTCCTCAAAATTCTACTGATACAATCTACCACTTTTTCGGTCTTTACTGCTATAACAAGAAGATAATGTTGCTTTCTGGTAGAAATTACCTGGGTCAGACTATTTTGGTAAGGTGTTTTAATACTTTTCTTACCATTTTTTAACTGCCAAGACATACCTTACCAAGCTGGCCTCTCTTTGATATCAGTCAAATCCTTATTCTGCTTGATATGAATTCATGTTTGCCAGTGCTTCCCAGTTCTCACTGCTAGACCTGTTTACCTTCCCAGGGATTTTAAATCTTTCCTTTGGATTTTGGAAGAGCTTTATCTTCATTCAGCCTGCACAATCAGATTTTATTGTTAGCAGTGTCTATTCTACTCTAGAGTGGCCGATAGGGATTTTAATGTACAGGCTACTTTTTAGTGCCATCAATCCTTTTCTGTTGTTGTTGCTTCTCGGCAACACTATTTCGGCAACACTATTTACCACTAAACATGATGTGATCACCCATGTTTGTTCTAAGTTGGCTCTATCTACCTGGGTTCCTGATTTGGGCCTTCAATCAGACAGGTTGAACACAAAATGCTTGTGGGCACTTTCTAAAGTGGTTGCCACTTAAATGTAGTAGTCTTGGTAGTCTGAGAGGAAAAAAATCTCCCTGCCTTCACTGTCTGGCTTCCTCACACTCTCATTGACCAGGAGCTGAGAATACACAAGACCCTCAATTATCACAGGCCTTCTCCAACACTTCTTGGAGGTAAGGTTTTCCGGCCATCACAGGAATAGTCTCTCTCCTACCCGGATCTGCTGTGACTTCCAACTGAGCAGAAAGGCACTGCTGGAGAGAGATGGCAAAGGAGGGAAGCAAACATCCAGGAGTCAGCTGCCTGAGCCCTCTTTTAGTTATGGCCAGAGAATTAGGGAGGGCATAGGTCTACCCAGATGATTTTGGGTCTACTTAGTTTACAGCAGATATTACTCCTTGATAGTTCTAATTTTGATAGGTGGTGGAGAATTTTGATCCTGGCTTCTTAGAATCCCAGTGAGAAGAGAGTCCCTTAGAAAGAAAAGTTAACTTAGGAAAGTCCTTTACTTCCAAAGTTTCTTTTCTAATGGGGGAGGGGGGAAAAGCAAAACCATCCAAGAAGCTTTGCTGGCACCACTGCCTGTGAAAAGCTATTGGTACAATGTCATATTATGGCTCTCTTTTATAAATAAAACTCACCTGGTGCCCTTCCTTTGACCTACCCATGCGCTATCATCCTTGAAAATCAGGTAAGAGAAACACAATGTTTATGTTACAAACTTGGCAGTGGTCAACTCTCCTGAGAAATAAGGTTTGACAATCAAATGAATTTAGTAATTTACTCACTCTTTTACAAAGGTATTTACTGCTAACCTTGACCTAATTTAGTTTTAAGACTTCAGATTCATTCAAGTCACCTCTGAGATTCATCACAGTAAGGAGTTCTAGCTGCCATTATCCACATGCCAAAATACACAGTTCTTACACCAGAAATCCTCAGGTTTGGGGCTTTTAGACAGATGATAACCAACCTGTGCTGGTTAATCAAAACAGGAAGTCAGAAATAAGAAAATTGCTAACAGGGAAACATCTTCAAAAACAATAGAAATGGAAAGTGGTTTTGTTTAGAAAGCTCTATAATGTTTAAGTTATCTGTTCAAGGTGTGTTTCTTCCAGGGGTAAACTGTACATACAGACACACACTCTGCAACTTGTCTTCATTCCAGGGCCTTATCAGTCTCTCTGTATTTCCACCCTTTCATGCATTTGCCAGACATAAGAAAATATTGTAACTCATACACAAAGAAGTAGCTTCTTTTGTATGAATATAATAGCTAATAAAATGGAGCAGATAAAACACACACAACTGAAGGCCACCCAGAAAGCAGAGTTCAGTTACTGATAACTAACTGCACAAAGCAAAGCCTAACAGGCTTGTGACCACAGCCCTGCCTGGAAGGTTCTACAACCCTAGAATGTTCCCTTCTCATGTGGAGTCTCTTTTCTTTTTCAGTATTTCCACAGTAATCTTAGCTCCTTTTTTTTTTTTTTACATCAAAATGGTTATTATCACCTTTATAAGGTGACTGTGAAGATCAAATGAAAAATGTCTATGAAATGCCTAGCAGAATGCCTGGCAAACGGCTAAAGCTACAAAACTTTAAGGCTGAACTTAAAAGTACAAGACATTTTCTGTATTTTAAATAAGTCTTTATGAGGAAGTATGAAAAAGTAACTGTAAGACAGATGTTTTCATGCCAAATTCTTTATATCCCACCCCTTAGTGTCCACTAAACATTCAATTCAGCTGAGCACTAAACTCTCTCAGGAAACACTCTTCTTCCCAGTACTGGGTTGCAAAATTTACCATTATTTAGGTGTTAGTTCTCCAATATTTCTTTCCTACCTAAAAAGACCCGAAAAGACTCAGTTGGAAATGTCGCAAAATGCCTTCGTAAGTTAATAATTAGACAATGTTCAATTATGAGCTAAAGAAAGGGAAATCTCTCCACTGATTTGTTTACTGATAAGTAGCAACGTTCTTAAACATTATTTTAAGGGGCTGAAGATGTGGCTGGCAGTGAAGCCCTAGCCTCACATGCTCAAGGCCCTGCTTCAACCCCTAGCACTGTAAGAAAACAAAAAAAAAAACCCCAAATTTATTTTTCTTAAGTAGGGTAAAAATAGAACTAGCAATCCTCAATGCAGACCTACAATAGTAAAATATTATTAGCAGCAGTATATACCTAATATCACAAAAGTAACACAGTAACATTTTGAAGCAATTTCAAAAACTACGTTTTACCAAATACCATTAGCAAGCTGGAACCAATTCTGACTCCTCCCCCCCCCCTCCCCCCCCCGCTGAGGGGTCTGGGAGTATTATGTGGGTTTTCTTGTTCAGGGTGACAATGTCCACCCAATAGAATCTCATCTCCTTAATGACTATGAGTAACATATTGCTACTCAGGCAGACCTAAACAAGTCTAAACCTATCTTGATAATCTAAATAAGCTAATACTATAACCATTGTCCTCTACTAACTTTGAAAACTTTAACAAGGACAACAACAAAAGCCCATTAAACAAATCTCGGGGGGGGGAGAGAATCACATCAATTTTTATATATGCACACACTATTTTTCTTTTTGTCAGTGCTCAGGCTTCAACTCAGGGCCCATGTACTCTCTCTCTCTCTTGGCTTTTCCAGTCAAGGTTGAGGCCCTAACATTTATTTAAGCCACACCTCCATTCCTGGCTTTAAGGTGGTGAATCTGTAGTAAGAGTCTCAAGGACTTCTCTGCCTAGGCTGGCTTCAAACCATAATACTCAAATCTCCTGAGTGGCTAGGATTATAGGCATGAGCCAACAGCATCCAGCTATTTCATTGTGTTACACAGTAAAGGAGTCATTCCATGGGTATCTTTTCATTCACTCCAGTACTACAACATAGGAAACTGGAAAAATTTCAAGCCAAGTATGATGTCAAGAACTGTTGAGTAGCTGGGTACTGGTGGCTACTCAGGAGGCTGAGATCTGAGGATTATGGTTCAAAGCCAGCCTGGGCAGGAAAGTTCGTGAGAGTCTGATCTCCAATTAACTACCAGAAAACCGGAAGTGGTGCTGTGGCTCAAGTGGTAGAGGAGCTCAGGGTCAGTGTCCAGGTCCAGAGTTCAAGCCCCACGAATGACAAATACAAAATTAAAAATTTTTAAAAAATGCTGAGTGACTACCAACAGAAGTAGCGCATTATGTTTTCACACTGGTAAAATATATCCTGAAATTATTCATCATGGGGTATGTAAAATCTTGGCACCAACTGAGCATTTTCACTAGAAATAATCTCATGGAATCCCTAAACCAGCTTCCAATCAGATCTTGCAATAAGGACATTTTAGAGTAAACACATCTTCCAGCCTATATCCCAACTCACCACTCTACACAAACCTACTACATTCTCTTCTTTCTAGATATGGGAGGTTTTGGTTGCAAAATTTCATTTTCTAGGTTTTACTTCTCCACTGATTTTTTTTTTAACTTTTATTTTTTAGTGTTCTTGGGTTTTACTTTCTTTTTTGGTGGCGCTATGGTTTGAACTCAGGGCCTCTTGCTTGTTAGGCACTTCTACTACTTGAGTTACAACCCCACTCCCAGCCCCTCAGTAGTTCTTTAGTAGAAATGGGGGAAGTTAAAAAGTAAAAATAGAAAAGAAAAAAAAACAGAAGGAGCAGTATCTAGCATTTCTTCTGTCAATTAAAGAGTACTAGTTCTAAAAATGGGTAAGACATTCACAGGGTAGAGTTTTTGCTTCAAATAATATAAGAATAAATATATTTCACTTATTCTTCCTTATCTCAGGTAAGATCAATAAAACAAATTATGTTCAGCAACATACTATAATAAATTCAGTCAGTACTTCAATATGCATGAAACTGTGACAAGAACCATCAATAGACTTTACATAATGCATGCTATCAACTGAAAATAAACAGATGGTTACAAACCCACTAAAAACACCTACAACAAGAAATGGTCCTGAGAAATATTTCTGAAAAATGACAGCAAGATATTTTGGATAGTGTAAAGCTATTGGGAGAAAAATGCTACACAAATAATTAAACAGAAAGCTCTTCAGTATGCTTTGTTTTAAATTGCAAAGTTACATTTTAATGTTATACATTGTATCACAATGGTTATTTTGTTTATAAATTGCAAACTTACATCTTAACAATTGTTTCTACTTCCATAGTAGATACAAAGTATCTTGGTTCTTTATAAAATTGCAAGAATGATACTTTTTTTGACTAGTACTCAGGTTAGGCAGATGTTCTACTGCTTGAATTCAAGTTGAATAGATCTCTTTTGCTCTGATTTTTTTTAATATTTGGGGGGTCTTATTTTTTGTCCTGGACTGCCTGAATCATGTTTTTCCTCTGTGTGCTTCCCATGGTAGCTAGGCTGCCCAGTTCTTTTCTATTGAGATGGGGTCTTGAAAACTTTATTTTGTCCTAAAGGCCTGAAACTATGACCCTCTCAATTTCCAGCTGCAGAGTAGCTCGTAAGAACATATTTATAAAATATTTGGACAATATTTTGTTAACCTTTTAGGGAAATCAGATGCAAGAAATTGAAAATAAGCTAATTTCTATTTCACTTTAGTTCTTTTGAAGGCCTAAAAACGGCTTTGATATCAAATGCTATAAATTCAATCAGGATCTCAAAACAGCCAGGTGTGGTGACTCACAGCTGTAACCCAAACTAATGGAGAAACTGAGATCAGGAGATCAGTCTCAGGCCAACCTGGACAAAAAGTTACGGAGATTGCTTCTCCCAATAACCCAGTGCAGTTGTGGGTTGCTACAATCCTAGTGATGGGCAGGGTCTTGGCCCAAGGCTATTCCTGGGCCCAAACTCCAGACTTTATCTAAAAAATAAGAGCTGGGGGCTGCCTACAGTGGTAGTGTACCTCTGCCTATTAAGCACAAGACCAAGAAAAACAAAACAAAACAAAAAAACACCCTCAAAATCTTTAAGTATAATCCACAACGCAAGTATGCTTTTCTTTTTTAGTTATCACACCAAGTCATTTTCTCCTATCTTAGTTTTCAGATCCATTTTACATCTTTCTTATTGTCTGTAGGTATGTATTTTTCCTTTTTAGGGGATGTAACAGCAGATGTCAGGCACCATTTGTTGTTGAATTTCAGAATCTCTAATGTTTATTTCAAACTTTGACTGAAGAACTAAATACTTACTAATCAGAGACGAGAGAGAGAGAGAGAGAAGAGAGAGATTCACTTAGAAATCAAAAAAGAATGACACCAAACTTAGCAAAGAACATGACAACTTAGCTCAAACATAAAACCTACAGCCTTTAGGATTTTGTTTTTATGACAAAGCTTTCAGTGTTGTTCTTTCTGCACTCACTTCGTTGCTAGTAAACAAAATAGGCTCCCTCCATTTAAATATCCTTTGTCTGAGTCAAAGGTGTGAGGGGCTTTGGCCAGACAGTTCACATATGGGCATGGAACTTTATTGGTTTGGAAGAGGAAGGGGGACATTGAAAACCAAATGCCTTAGCAAAAAGCACCTGAGCAAATACAGCCACTTCTGCGGATGGGAAGGAATATATTCTAAGACCATCAGTGGATAACTGGAAACATAGATGGTACCAAACACTACAAAGCATAGGGTACATGCTATTTTTTCTTCCTGCACATACATACCTGTGATTAAAGTTTAATTCACACATCAGTAAGAGATTAACAATAATAACTAATTATAAAGAAATAATTATGACAATATACAAGATACTACAATAAAACCTTTGACTTTCTTTCTCAAGTAGGTAATATTTTCAGCCCCTGTTTGAGCTCAGGTAACTAAAACCATGAAAAGCAAAGCTGGGAATAAGAAGAGGGGCATCATACCTCACAAGCGAGGAAATCAACTTGCCCAAATCAGCTCTGGGATGTAAAGGACAAAGGTCGTGGTAACCTGGCCGAAGTTTTTGCCTCAATGACATCCTGCTGACTGTAAGTGTCACCACAACTTTCCCAGGAAAGAGAAAAGCAGGTCCTTTCTCTGAGTAATAGCCTGAGGAAGCAGGGGGTGCCCCTTTCCCCTTCTTAAGCTATCCAGGAAAGCCCTGACTCAACAGCTTCCCAACTCTGCTGGTCAATTCCTAGTGGGTATCAGCTGAGGGACAGGATGTCCCACTAAATGGCAGGAAAGGTGAGTCTTTTTTTTTCTTGCCAGTCCTGAGGCTTGAACTTAGGGACTGGTTGCTGTCCCTGAGCTTTCTGCTAAAGGCAAGTACTCTACCACTTGGGCACAGCATCACTTCTGGCTTTTTCTGTTTATGTGTTGCTGAGGAATTGTATCCAGGGCTTCATGCATGCTAGGCAAGCAAGGTGAGTCTATTCTTGCTCAAGTTCTTTTCAAACAGCTGTGGACATGAATTAGGACATGAATTATGAATTAGGGTTCCTTTTCTTCCCTTTACATATTAAGAGGAAAAACAGTATAACAAGTCAAGAATTTTAGCCACAATCACATAAATGCCAATGTATTCGAGGACCCGTGTTACACTGCATACATAATTGATGTGTGTGACACATTTGTGATACTTAGAGAAGTGGTTGGGCTCCTGCAATTGTACCAAAAATAATGATCACACTTATTTTGTTTCTTTTTTCCAGGCTCTTAATTGATTCCACTGATAAGATCCTCAAAGAGATTTTATTTTCTACTAAAACACAGAGACAAACACATTTTTATGCCCATGTAAAATACTATCGTGTTCTGATGGCTTTTCTGGTTGGACCGAAGTTAGAGACAGGGTTCAAGGGCTTCAAGATCCAGTAACTGGCCAGGCTCCGCCCTCCCTACCCCAAGGCACAGTGGTGACAGAATGCAGAACTTGCAGACCAAGTCAGGCAGCAAGATAACCCTCCAACTCCATGGCAAAGCCTCTTGGAAGAGGGAAGGTGGAGACAGAAAGCATTTGAAAATGAAACAATTCCTGATGCCCTAGCAAATTACTTACAAAGGCATTGGTGTTTGTGCTGTGGCAAAAAGACAGCCATGTTATGACCACAGGGCTCAGCCAAGGTGTGTAATTTGGGATCAGGTTGTTATTTTCCGTGAACTCTGTACAGTAGAGTCAATTTATGTGATTTATTACAGCCTTGCTTTCTAGATAGAGGATAACAACCATGGAAGGACACTCAAATGCTGTGGGTGAAAAAATGTAAAAGTAACATGCCTTGAGAAACCACAAACACAAACACCAATTCCAGGCTAAGAGGGTCTGATCAAAAATTAAAACAGGTCAAGCTTTATTGTGTGAAAATGGCTACTGTGAAAGGTGGGACATGGGATCTCAGGGAGGGTGAGTATAATCTCTGGTCACAGAATCTCACTGTCTAAATATTCTGTATTAGCATACCTTTACAATATGATCTGAAAGTATGTGTTACCCCACCAGATACCTTATGTGTAAGAAAGGAAGATGTGTTTATTCCCTTATCCTTAAAATCTTCATTTGCATTTGATTCACTTCCTGTGTACAAAAGAACATGAGACACCAGCAAAAGGCAGTTGGGAGTAAGATCAGCTCGGAAGAAAAAGACCCAGCCAGTAGGCAGAGTGAGAAACACACTGCATGCCCTTAACATAAATGAACAGTAAAAAGATTGACTCCAAAGGTCAAACTGGGCTTTATTCAGCTGTAGAAATATGAAATAAAATGTAATCCTCACATTGTCAACTTTAGCCCATGCAAAGAGAAGGGAAATAAAAGTGGGGAGTTGACACAGATTTTGTGCCCTAGGACACTTGCTATTCAGGACACACCTACTCACTATCAACTTCACCCACTTTCTCCACAGCAGAACTACCTGTCCTAAGCTAAGCATTGGGAACAGAGATAAGAACTCTGGATCAGGCTGCAGGGTACCTCAGGAATGAATGACGTAAATAGGGCATGCTATCCAAACAAGGCTGGGCTACTGAGCTCTGCACATACGGAGCATGTGGCTAATTTCAAAAGCTATGCACGTGGGTCACAGCTGGGGATGGGCTTCAGCACACTGGCTGGGACCCTATGTGCTGTTCTAGGCATCTGGAATAATAAGAGAACACAAATGATCCCCATCCCCCCATCTCATGGAGTTCACAGTCAAAGAGAGAGAAAGAGAGAGAGTACACAGATAGTAAACATAGAAGATTATATAGGAGGTTTGATAGTAAATGCAAAAGCAGAGGGGCAGGTTACAGCAGGAAACAGGGTGTCCAGAGCCAGCTTCCATGAAGATTGGAGGACAGGTGTGAGTGTGTCAGCCAGATGGATGTCTGGGGAGAAGCTTTATGAGCAAAAGGGACAGAATACTGCCACAAAGTCAGGGAGAGACTTGATGTCTTGCTTACGGGTCTCTTTTATCCTTGATTTCTTAGCACAAAGTAGGAACTCAGTTCACATTTACTGAAAGAATTTAAGGTCCTCAAATCCAAAATTATCCAATAAACTCACTCAATAGATCAGTCAGGGCTTCCTAAACTACTATATGCAAAAACGTACTAGCAGAAAATGTATTTTTCTTGAGAGGAGCCATTTATCAGATGTTCGCATTTTGGGGTTTTTTTTTTTTTGGTCTGGTCATGGGGCCTGAACTCTGGGCCTGGACGTTGTCCCTCAGCTCTTCAGCTCAAAGCTAGCGCTCTACCACTTGAGCCACAACGCCACTTCCAGCTTTTTTTCTTTTTGCTTATGTGGTGCTGAGGAATCGAACCCAGGGCCTCAGGCATGCAAGGCAAGAGCTTTACTACTGAGCTACCTTCCCAGCCCCACATGTTTTTTTGTTGTTGTTTGTTTTGTGTGTTTGTTTTTTACTTACCCTCATAAAAGTTAAACTTCACAGCTTTATTTCCAGGAACATAAAATAAAAAGAAAGGGGAAAATGGATTGCACTGTATAGGGTGGAGCCTCTTATACAAATACTACTTTGAGCTAGAGTTTGGTAACAACTCTCTTCTAGGGTCTGCGGTTGGAGTGTGATCTACTGAAACTCTTAGGAAAAAGCACAGTGTATAATGTTTTCTAATAAATTTCTTTGCTAAATAAGCAAACAAAACAACTTTCTTTTAAAAACAAAATAGCCAGGCATGCACCTGGTACTTGGGAGTCTAAAGTAGCAGGATTATTTGAACCCAGGGGCTTGATGCCAGCAAGGACAAGACCCTAACTCAAAGACAGGGAGAAAGACAGACTGTAGTGAAGCTGAGCAAGGTTCAAGGGAGTATGATTAGCATGCTGCCTGATCCACTATTGGGGTATGCCAATTGTTCACAAGAGAGAACTGCAGGCAAAAACAAACAAACAAAACAAACAGAACAACCACAAAAACCTGGATGAATAATTAAACAAAGCAAAGACAGCCAGACATGGAAAGAAAAGGGCAACTCAGGTAAAAGGAGAGCAAAAGAATGACAGGAAGGATTGAAGAAAGGTAGAAGGAAGAAGAAAAAAAAAAAGACCAAAGAATTTAATTACAATCAGAAAAGAATTATCCATGACAAAATCTTTCGCTGCAAAAGGTCTTCAAACACGGATACAATCAGGCAAAAGAAACCAGAGCCTCATTCATCATAAAATTCATCCTTCCAATTATTATTTTCCATATCCATTTAACATGCACCTTGTGGGAACTACTGAAGACTTCACAGGAGTCATATTTGAATGAGAATACAAGACTAATACTTCTAGCGAATCTAATGCTTGGTATAATGCTCCCACATAACCCGCATACACCGCCTTTCCAACCTTTCAGTTGTTCCTAATTTCTCATTTATATTCAGACTGCTTCTTTCTAAAACTGCAAGATGATTACCATGGATCTCTTTCTTGAACTCTACTACAATTTTTCAGTTCACTTTATCTTTCCATGTATTCAAAAGAAAAATGACAAAAAAAAGTATTTTAAAAATTCTCAATTGTCACATTAGAAAAAAAGCATAATAAAAGTTTTAACACCTAACAAGAAATAATTTTGCCTAGAAAGCCTTGCTTTATGAATATTCTACCTAAGTAACCTTACATTTGACCACAAGTATCAATTTTTGTTCTATAAAAATTCTTTTGTTATTAATCTTGACAAAGTACCCTTATTCCACCTTTTAAATCATCTTCCCTAATTCAACACATTATTCCCATTTTGCAACCTTTTGTACTTTGGGGCAAACTAAGTCCATTTTCCCTTGAAAGAGCACTTAAGAAAAGTGTTTGTAACTTTAAAAAAGTAAAAAGTCAAATTATAAAAACATATAATCTGGGGGCTAGGAAGGTGGCTCAGTGGTAGAGTGCTTGCCTTGCATGCATGAGGCCCTGGGTTCGATTCCTCAGCACCACATAAGCAAAAAGAAAAAAGCCAGAAGTGGTGCTGTGGCTCAAGTAGTAGAGTGCTAGCCTTGAGCTGAAGAGCTGAAGGACAGTGCTCAGGCCCAGAGTTCAGGCCCCATGACTGGACCCAAAAAAAAAAACAAAAAACAAAAACAAAAACATATAATCTGGCTGGACGTCGGTGGTTCACGCCTGTAATCCTAGCTACTCAGGAGGCTGAGATCTGAGAATCACGGTTCAAAGCCAGCCTGGGCAGGAAAAGTCCATGAGACTCTTATCTCCAATAAACCACTGGAAAACCACAAGTGGAGCTGTGGCTCAAGCGGTAGAGAACTTGCTTTGAGCTGAAGAGTGTAAGGACAGCGCCCAAGCCCAGAGTTCAAGCCCCACAACCAAAAAAAAAGAAAAAAGAAAAAACATATAATCTGGTGGAGAAAAGCAATGGTATTTATATTTTCAATCTGCTAAGTGACCCTACAAAAGAAATAGGGCTGATAAAATTATTTCTACAAAGCCAGGTGCTGGTGGTTTAGGCCTATAATCCTAGCCACTCAGGAAGTTGAGACCTGGGGATCACAGAAACCAACCCAGTCAGGCAGTAAAGTGAGACTCTTATCTCTAATTAATCACCAAAAAAACCCACTATTTTTAAGCTGGAAGTGGAGCTGTGGCTCAAGTGGTAATGTGCTAGCCTTAACAAAATGATTCAGGGACAGTACCTAGGCTCTGAGGAGTTCAGGCCCCAAGACTGGCACCAAAAAAAAAATTATTTCTGTAGGGATGAGCTGAAGGGCTTTTGGTTTACGTGAAATAATAATAATAATAATAATAATAATAATAATAATAATAATAGTAATTTTTGCTTTTTAGTCATCTAATAAAAGCTATTATTTGAGTATTATTATATGATCATTTATAAAACAATGATTACTTTGGTCCATTAAGGGGTGAAACTTCCCTTCCAGTGTGTCCTTAGAAAGTTTCTTGCCTTTTACACAGTACACTGAATCCTATCACCCAGTGCTACAGGCAACTTTTACCCTGTATTCTTCTTTATCCTCATTATGTTTTTCCTTTTTGTTAGACATAGCCAACACTAAAGAAAGCAGACATGGAACAATGAGAATCTCTCCAGGAAATCTATATTGCTGATATCTATATCATATGTAAACACTGCTAGCTAGCTCTACCTACTTTGTCTTCTCATTAAGTTCTAAGTCTCTAAAGAAAGAGAGAAAAAAAGAAAAGACTATACACACACACACAGTGTGAGAAAACCAGTATTTGATGAAGATAATAAACAGCAAGCCTGAGCATAAGGCAAGTTGTGGTGAGAAACTGAACAGAAAAAAAAATGCTTAAACGAACAACTGTGCACCAAGCTTAAGTATGGACCATCTCCAATAAACAGAAAGTAGGTTTTGAATGGAGGTGGTTTCCATTTAAGAGAAGTACTGAGTAGGTTTTGCTTTCCTCTCCTGACAACCAAGCAGACCACAGGTATTAGTGCTGCAAATGACACTGGCCCCGAGGGAAGAGAAACCCCTTTACTTTTATGCTAACTCCAGGATTGGGTTTCAGCTTAAGCCACAGTGTTCCTGGAGAGGAAACCAGGAGGTAGATACCGGGTTAGAAAAACAATGATTTCTTCACTGCTGAGTTCTGTGGTTATTTTATTACTCTACATTTTTCCATATAAACCATATCACCATTAAATATGCTTATATTAGACTTACTCTCAACTTTCCCAGAGTGATTCCTCGAGCTATATAACACCAATTACAAGAATAGGAAGGCAACAGGTATATCATTGAATGGCAACTAAAACAGTACTTAAAGATGCATCAAACAGATTCTCAGATACCATCTCCCTATTTTTTATAAAAACGCCAATCCCACAAAAACACACCTCTAACCAAGTAATGACTGACCACACTTTTATGTACTCTATATCAATTCAGGTAAAGTTGCCAGAATGCACCTAGCCCAGACCTAAGAATCTTCTTTGCCAAAAAGAAGAAAACAGAACTTAAGAGGGCAAGAATTGCTCATCAATGCTGACCTTGCTGCTCACTGTCTGCTTCGGTTTTTGAAGAACCAGGTGCAACAGGAAGGGGTCGCGGTGGCCGGGGCTTTGGAGTGGGAGGTGAGATTTTTTTCCTTCCGATATATTCGACATAAGTTCCTGGGAAGTCTCCCCTTTCCCCGGTGGTTTCATTATAGCCGTTTAACCAGCCAATTTCTTCAGGACGGGCTTCCTGCCCATCACTGAATCCAAGGGCTACCAAGGACCCTTTATTCACAGTCAATACATCACCCAAGTGCAGATCAATGTCTTCTTCTCTCTCTTTCTTGTAGTCATACAGCGCTCTGTACTGGTACCCCTCGGCGCTCATGTTTACAGATCTGTTACCATGCAACAAGTCAAGTCTGGCTGTATACAACAGTCCAAATTTACGTTTTGATGGAAAGCAAATTCAGAGAGTGTGCTAAAATTCCTAATAGGTGTCCAGCAGAGGACGAAGGTTTAAGAGGAGATGGCCATCCGGCTGTCCATCTGTCCTCCATCAATGGTGTGTGTGAAGACAGGGCTCCACTCCCTCTGTGTGCCACAGTGCCCCCTGGCTTCCTTCTCAGCAACTTGTCAACTCGCTGCCTGCTGGGTGACTCTCATGGCCAGGCCCAATCCTCTCTGATGCTGTCACACTGTCCATCTGTCTTCTGATTGTACTGCCACACTTCACTCGCAGCTTCACCTAGCAAAGGAAAAACAAGACTTATGAATGAACATCACACTTTGCCATCTGTGAATCTGAATTCCAATTTCCATTCAACAAGTCCTTAATCAACCTGGCAGACACACATGGCTAGTGTGCTATGGCTTGACACAGAGCACAAAAGACTACTACGACAGTCCCTGCCTTCTAAGAACACTGGGTGGAGATAGGAGGAGGGGTGTGGGCATGTGGCAATGTCCCAGAGAACAACTAGTACACAAGGAACCAAAACATTAGTTAAAGCAGTAACAGAGGCAGACACTAAGCGCCATGAGGTTCAAGTGAAGGAAAGGCTGCATCTAATTGCAGGAATCTGAGCACAGAATGGAATGTGTGGCACAATCCCAGGTGCTACTGTCACAAGGTGAATGTTATATTCTGGGAAGAGCTAGGATAGGCCATCTAATCCATCTGAAGCCAAAGGAAGAAGCGGGAGTCTATCCCACTGAAAAGACAGGGAAAGCCTGTGTGACTTGATGCACACCGATGATGAGTTTGTGAACAATACACTTCACAGGGGGCAGCACTGAACAGAACAGAAAAAGGGAAGCAACAGAAGAGTTACACTTGAGAATTCCAACCCAAACACAAAGGGTCTGATGGGTTGGCACACAGAATAGAGGTGAGGAAAGCTAAGAAAGGTGCACTGCAGAAAAAATTTAAAAGGAGAGAAGAGGGAGAAGATGGATGGGAGGGGAGAGAAGGCACGGTGATCTAAGGGCCAAATACTCAGTGATCCAACTGAGGGACATTCAAGGATTAGAGACAATGTGATGTCCCAGAACAGAGGAATCAAGAACAGACTGTGGATGCAGAAGCATCCACACAGGGGAGACTGTGGAATCATCATGGACTTCGTGAGAGGAGATCCCAAGCAAGTGATAAGGATTGCAAAACTAAACTTTCAAGAGTTAAAAAAACAGAGGAGTGAGAGGTTGCTGCTGCAGAGAACTCTGTAAAGCTGACTGGTAGAGGGAACAGGCTTTCCTTTCTGAAGCGCAGTGAGGGCAGAACAACTGGCAAACCTCCACTCTGCAGTAAGAGTTAGGAGTCAGAGCAAATGGCTTCTTAGACAGCACGCAGACATTGCACTCTGCTTGCTTCTCTGTGTTATCTTTATTATAAGGAGTAAAAGCAACCTGAAGGTTTCAGTTAAGCTGGCCACACAATAAAGCAATAAAGACAACAGTCACACAACTTCAGGGTGTTGTATCAAAGAGAGCTTTTAAAAATTTTGAAGAGTGAAACACTTTAGAAGTTTAATATTATAGACCATCTTCAATGTAGGCATCTTAAGGAGCAAAATCTAATCATAAATTAATTGTTTCATTGGCATTCAGAAGTGTAAAGTATTCAACTTCACAGGGCTAAAGCTTCTTAGCTGTAATGCAATAGCACTCTTAGGAGAGCTGCATATTAAAGGAAGTAAAAACAAATACTGGACATCTTTGTGTAGCAAGAATATTAATTTGAAATTCATCAGAGAAAAAAAAATAATGCAACCAGCCGAGCATAGGAGAAAAAATAAGCTATACTATATTGAAGAAAGCTTCTCCTTTAAAAAGATCCAGAACTGAATTAAATATTCATTGCATAAATTCACACAAGAATGTAGAACAAGCAAATCTCATTTTTAGGACTGATGTACAAAGGAGACACAGAAGTCTAAAGAACATGGAAATTTGCATATCCCTAAATGCTTGGAAACCAGGCAATATGCCGAAGAATAATTTAATTCCTCCAAATCTGCCTCAACAGTTTTGAAAGCTTTTCCTGTTAGTGTATGGCTGAGTGGAGAGGAGGGGGAAGGAGATCCTAAATCAGTAAGTTTCTTAACAGAAGGGAGAACAATGATCTCAGCTTGGAGCAACCACCAAGCCAGCCCTGGATAGCAAGCACACCTAGATAGCTAGGTATAGTATGTTTATCTCTCACAAGGGGCACTGCAGTGAGGAAAAACGTGCGCACGTGTACACAAACACACGCGCGCTGGAATTCTGGGCCTCTAGCTTTTTTGGCTTTTTTACTCAAGGCTTTTGCCCTACATTTAAGCCATGTTTCTAGTTCAACTTTCTTTGGGTTGATTAGAAATAGGAGTCTTCAGGATTTGTCTGCTCCAGTTAGCTTTGAACCATGATCCTCAGATCTCATTCTAGTAGCTAGGATTATAGGTGTGAGCCACCTGGTGCTCAGCTTCTATTTTCTTTTTAAGACCTAACTGAAAACTGCTTGAGTCCAACTGTAGATAAACCTGTAGGAAAACGGGAAGAGGTATCCAGAAACTGCAAAGACTTATAGGGCCTTCATACTCTCCCTGGCCTTGCCAGAACTTTACTTTTTCTTTGTAAGAAAATCCGTGAAGAATTGTGGCTCCTGTTGGACAAAGGAGCTGTACACCTTCTATGACTCAGAGACTGCAGTAGAGAACATGGTATTCCTGTCTTGTGAGATGCCACAATCACAGCCAGGGAGACTGATGCAAACAGGGCAGGTTTAACAATCAAGGTCAGCCATGATTCTGTGTCAGTTAAGTGGTTTTAGGAGCATGATTATAAAAGAGAGAGAGCAGACAGGACATTTATTTGGGTAGGACTTGATCATGTGGTGCCAAAGTTCAGAGAGACTTCTGTAGAGCAAAGGAGGCAGGCATTTCTACTCTGACTGTACCCTGAATACTCTCTCCTGACTGCCATGCCCATCTGAATGAGTCACTGTTGTTATCACCAAGGTCTTCTAATACTTATGTGTCTATTAACCCATTCAGTCTTCAAGATAACCACAAAAGGCATATACTACCAATTTTCTCACATTACATATGAGGAATTCCAGAGGAGCAAGTTTAGTACCTTAGCTATGATTACATGCAGAAAATTGAGAGGTACATCTAAATTCAGATTCTGGCAGCCTAATCCATACAACCTCCACTTCTGCCATTACCAAAACCTACTTCCCCACTCAGCTTGCTGGGATACCCAGGGACAGCCCAGATATGTCAATGGTATTAACAGTGTAGAATCTTGCCTAAGCTGGCTGTCCAGGCAAACCTTGAAGGCCTGCTTTTACTCTCAAGACAGAGTAGGCTTGCTGAGATTATTATTTTGCTCTGTCACCTATCTGAACAAAAACAGGCCATCACAGCTAAGCAACAACCCCAAGTCCAACATCCAGCATGTCCGCCATGCACATTCCTCCCCCCATCCTCCCCCCCCAGACTTTATTTAAATTCATTCTTGCCTAAGAAGTCCATAAAGCAGTGAATGGAAGAACCCTGGGCATACCACTTCTGGAAGGCTGCCCACTTCTGGAAGGCTGCCCATTTCTGTTCTATGAGCTTAGCTTCTGCCACCTGTATCCCTCTTGGCATCTGTCCTCTATCCTACCCTAGGCCCCTTACTGCATAATTTCTAACAAGTTAACTCCTCCCCAGGGAGATATACGAAGCTTCAATCCAGAGTTTTATCTTATCTAAAGGACTGGTAGCTTCTTTCCTCTCTCTCTAGTTCTCCCCAGGACTTCAGAAGATCTAGCAGCTTGAGGCATCTGGCAATACCTCACTATACGACCTAACTCGAACCTAGCTCTGAGTCTAGGGCAAGCACTCCACCTCAATCCATACATTCCCTTTTTAAAAAAAAAATCATTATTTGAAACTCTTTCCAGCTTTCAAATTTCTGGAGACCATAAAAAAAAAATCAAACTGAACCAAGTGAAAATAACCTAGTACACAAAACCAGTTACTATAGCTTCATTTAAAATAATGGGGCTAGGGTGAATTTCAGTGTATGTATTTCACCTCCATTAAAATGGGGAGATGGGCTCAACTTGAACTGAAAGTTACAGACATCAAACATCTCAACATTCATTTTCAAAGCAACTAGTTAACTACAGTGCGCTGGTTGCTGTCAACCTCTAGTCTGAGTGGGTAACCTAGGCAAGCAGGGTCTAGAGGCTACAATCTCTGCTGACAAGGGGGTCAACAGCACATTGCAGGTGACACACTAAGGAGACAGGGCTCTTTGAAAAGTACTCACAGTACTGGATGCCCCTGAGCATAGTAAGAGAGGCAGAGGACTGAATGCAGTCCGGAGACACTCTAGTCATTACAGGGAGGCTGGAGAAAGAGGAAGACAACTGGTAGAACAGATCCTACCCACCTAGAAGAGGCATGATGAGGCTCACTGGTTTGGTTTCAGCATCCTCATAGGGTATCTAAAGAGAGGACTAGAGGAGACAGCCAAAAGTCCCTCTTCTTGTGAAAAAGAAATGCTATTCCTTAAAAGTCCATGGCAAGAAGGATGAACACTGAGCTGCAGACAGAGGCAGCTGCCCTCATCAGTGCCTAAATAATTGTGGGCAAGTCACTTAAACCTCTCTGTATCTGTATTGTGTCTGTGAGACAGACACAATAAGCAGACCTATAGTACCCCTGGTTATTATGCAGACTAAAGGCAATTACACAAAGCACAGCGCTCCATGAGTTACGGTAAGACTTTAGTATAGTTAATATGACTTTAGTATAGTTAAGACCACTTCAGTGGCTACTATGTGCTAGGCAGAGTTCTTAAAAGTTGTACATGTACCAGCTCATCACCCTGGATACAATTACCATCACCATTTTCTGAAGGGATAGCAAGCAAAGACAAGTTAAATAACATGCCTGAAGCTACATGGCAAACTGCTACTGCGGCATTACTACTCTTAGTAATAATAGAACTGCTAGTAAGGGTCACATTGAATGTCACTTGTCATTTCTACAACTCAGATTTAAAACAGAAACAAGCATCTGCCAGGAATTTTCTCTTGCACTACCTTTAAGTTCAGCAAGCCAGTTCTAAATGGATCCTGAAGCTATCTAAAATAAAACACTGCTGTAAATAGCCAGATAAAGCCTGCATGGGGACTTTGTCCAAGTTGTTCTTCTTTCTACCTGAAGTGTGTGGCTCTGGATAGGTCGGAGTTCCAGAGATCATGGAGGGGTCAGGGAAGTGCATAGGGGCAGTAAGGGAAGAAAGTTGGGGACACCACTTAGCTCTAGAATAGCTTAGTGTCTGGTCCCTGGCAAGCCTCAAAAAGAAAAAAAAAAAAATAAAGCAACCCCCTAGAGGGAATAAAGACAATAAGTCCACAGGGTATAGTCCCAGTATGTGAGACTGGAGATAGGGTGGAAGCTACCCAGGAGGAAAGTTAGCCTAGGGCTAGGTTTAGCCAAGAGCCCATCTAGGAACCTCCGGATTTACCAACTCAACTGTCTACTACAGTTGGTTGGTGGAGCCTCCTCACCCTTGAACCAGACTCTAATGATTTCAATAGTCTCCAGGGTGATCATTAACTAGAAAACTATTTTGACTACAGGTGCCTGTGGGTATGTATTTGATTTACTTTACAGGAAAACAATGCTTGCTGAACAAGATCTCCAAAGATGTTTTTTTAGTAAAGTCCCTTTTGTTTCTTCCAGTAAAGCCTGTACAACAATCATTCTAGGCTTTGAGAGACAGAGACGAAGAGACAGAGATCTCTAATCCAAGCTAGGCTAACAAGTTTAAGTAATTACCATCTATTTTTCAGTTCATTTGGCTTAGTATACATGAACTTGCCTTTAATTGCCGCTCTCAGGCAAGTAACTTCAATAAGAGTATTGGCAGAAACATTGGCAAATTATCACACTAGGTTGTAGGCGGACAAGGCTGGGAAAAATGCAATAAATATAAGTGCTTTTAAAAATTAATTACAACCTACACTTTTAATAAAAAAGGTGATATAATTTTATTATGCCGTCTACTGATAACTTTGTAGTTTTCCAGAGTTTCATTAATAAAGAAAATTTCAATCCACTACCCTAAACATTAGAGCAATATGGAAAATCTTATTCAGGAAAGGAATGGACTTTTAACAGTACAAAGTTTGCTTAGATTAAATAGATCTACACTTGAGACTCAAAGACCTTCAAGGAAAGACTTAGATCTTCACAGACCATTAGAACAGAGGGAAATGCGAGTAACTAAACTTGATCATTTATCGAAAGGTATGAAAATGTCACAATAAGTGCATTATTTTGTGCAAGTAATATACATTAATAAAGAATAGTCTCAAAAAATTAATTCAAAAGCCCTCCAAACATCAGCTAAGGTGTATTCGATATTTCCAGAAGACAAGTGCTTCTTACCACCATTTCCACTGTCAAAGCCAAAATGTGGATCGCTACCTACCATTTCCTGTACCACTTCTGGTTCCCAAAAACCACTTCACACTTCAAGTATATGAATTCAAGAAATGGCTAAAGAAAACAACAACCAATGAATGATCAGTTAAATACTTTTAGGCACAGATGATGCAGAACCACAAATGTAAAAGAACACCATAGTATCATCATTTTTTTAATCAGATAAAACAGCAGCTAACCATGTGTACATTGCAGCGCTCTGTTATGCAACTAGGGAGAAGTCCCAAATCAAGATCAAAGTTAAAAGCAAATTCAATAACAGTTTGAAGCCAGTATCTCTCTCTCTCTCTCACACACACACACACACACACACACACACACACACACACACACACACACACACACACACACACACACACACACACACACGGTATTTCCACTCTTAAAACTCTAGAGACTCCTAAGGAAAAGTAGCATGGCCCTATAGTACCTACCTGCAACAGGTATGAACCAGCAAGAACACTACCCAGCACGTCTGCAAAGCGGGAAGCCTTCCCTTCCACTGGCCTTTACAATTTAAAACTTACCTCTGAAACACCGAACTTTGCAAATAGGGGGGGAGGGGATCGTAACTTTTTTGGTAATGAGCAAAACACTTGTTTCCCAAAGTTTAAACAATTCTTGTATCTAAAAATACCATCTGCTGACTTTAAGCAGTTCAAGAACAGTATAAGCTGTCAAAAAGAGCCGGTGTGGAGTTTTATTTCCTTCTGCAATTATAAAAGCTGCTCGTGCCCCCCCCCTCTCGTGCACAAGTCACCTAGACTGAGTCAGAAATGTCCAATCCTCCCCTAGCTCATAACCAACCATCTTGAAGATTGCCAAAACGTGCCACAAGCTAACTGAATATCAAAAGGGATTTCCACATAAAAGTCTAGGTCAGTAAGCTTTGGGGAAAAAAAAAATCCCACTTCGGGCCCCAAACTCAAAACTTCTCACTCTTGATAGGACAGACTCTCACACTGTACCCAAAACCCGGAACTGCTTTATCCATTCTTATCTCGCACTATTTGACAAAGACTCAAAGAACGGGGTGGGGAGGGGGAGAAGAAGAAAATTGCCATGAAATCCCCCCAAATAAAGTTAAAAAAAAAAAAAACTCACACCGAGACCAATAGCGCCCGCACGCAGCTCCGCCGGGAATTAACGGTGGAAGTGAGACCTTTCCGGTATGCACAGCGCCCCGAAGCTGAACTTCCCCAAATCCTGCGCCTGACACACTCGGCATTCAACACGGAACAGCCATTCCGCGCACATCCTCGCATTCTCAGGCTCGAATTCGGGTTAGCAACATACATTTCGGTACCCGGGTGCCTGTCCAGAGCTTTGGCTGGGTCTTTTGTCTCGGGATCAGCGGGACAGTTTCTGCCCTTGGGAAGGAAGGGAGGGTTAGATCCGCGGCTTCCAAGACCATCCTCCCCCACCCGTCTCCGCTACATTTCAGCTCCGGCTGGCACGCTCGCAGGCTCTCCCCAGCCGGCTCCATATTGCTGGGCAGGTCCCTCCAGTCTCGCCCCGCCATACACGCGCGCGCGCGCACACACTCACACACGCGCACACACACGCACACACACACACGCACACACACAAAGCTAGGTTTCCGGGCGGTGCCGAGACCCCGCTAAATCATGCTTCCAGCAACCTGGCCCGAGCCCGGTCGGGCCCCGGACCCTAACCGCCCCAGGGCGCACTTCCCCCACCCCGGAAGGGGAGGGCGGCAAACTTGGGCCGGCGGGGGCTGGAGTGGAAGCGAGCTCCGGGGACCACCGCCGCCCCGGGGGCCCGGCCTGCAGCTGGAGGACCGCGACCGGGGCGGGGGAGGGGGGAGACCTGGGTGCTCCTTTCCGTTAAACGCCAAGGCAGCGGGGTCAGGGCGCACTCCTCCTGGGGTGATGGCCCGGGGAAACTGCCGCCGCCAGGCGCAGCCAGGTGGCCCCTCGGAAGCGTGCGGTGCCGGACGCGGGCAGCCTGAGATCCCGGGCAACTCCCCGGGGCGAACGCGGCCGGCGGCGTGCACACCGGCTCGGAGGAGGGCCGGGAGCCCCGGGAATGCCGCCGGGTGGCCCGGCGTGGGGAGGGGAGGTGCTAGCGCCTGGGGTCGGGGGGGGGAGGGGGCGGCGCAGGAAGGGGGACGCGGCACCGGCCCGCTTCCCACCCCCCTCTCCCGACTGGGTTCTGCAGAAAGAGAAGCGACTGCCGGTGACAGGAAGCGAGCGGCGTCCGCCGCGCGCACGCACTGCCTCCCCCTCCCGAGCACACACACACACACCCGGACCCGCCGCCGCCGCCGCCTACCTCCTCCCGCCAGCCGCTTTCCTTCCTCCGCCCGGCCCGTGCAGCCCCGGCCTCCAGAGCTCACGGCTCCCCGCGCGCCTCTGAACTCAGCTCTGGCCCGCGAGCCGCTCCTCGCTGCGAGCTCAGCTCCACGGCTCCAAGGCGCTCGCTCCGCCGCTGCCCTCGCCGCGGCCGTCGCTTCCTCCAAGTCCGCTCCAGCTGCTCCAGACTCCTCGCCGTGCGCCCACAGCTCCTGCGCCCGGCGCGGCCCCGCCTCCCGGGCCGCCCCCCTCCCCGGCTCCGCCCTCCAACCAGCGCTCGCGGACACGCCCCCCTCCGCCCGCTCCACGCCCTCGCCTCTGCCACTCACGGCGCCGGCTTCTGCGCCCCGGGGCCGTCCGGGCGGGCGAGTGGAGCTCCGGCCCGGCTGACCCCTCTCGCGGCGCCCGCGCCTTCCGCCCCCTGCCGCGGGGATGCCCGGGGCGGTAGGGCGGCGCGCAGCTTCCCCCCCGCGGAGCGCTCTGGCTCTGCACGCCCGAGGCTAGTCCGGCTTGGCTGGGCGTCTCCCGGGTCTGGGGCGGTGGAAGCTGGGGAGGACTCGGGCAAGTTCGAGCCTCCCTGGAAGCCGGCTCTACTGCCTTGCTGCCAATCCCCAACTTTTTGGAACCACCACTGGGCGGTTTGGGAGTAGGGGAAACGCGGATCCCGGGGCTCGCCAGAGCCGGGAGGCCATGGAATTCCTGACCTCGCCGGCACAGCCTTCCCAAGTGGGCGGAAAAACCGCGCCACCTCACGTGGCGTCCCGGGGGCGAAGGCGGGGTGAAAGGGTGCACCCGGAGGACGAGCGCCCGCAGCGGGCGGCGGACGCCGGGAGCCGGGCTCGGCCCCGTGGGGAGCCCGGCGACTCCTGCAGGAGGAAAGACTTTCACGTGTAGAGCAGACACACGGCTCGATCCCTAGCAATCCTGAAATGCCGAGCAAATGTAGGTCGCACAGACCGAGGACTGGCCCCTCGATGCTCGGGGCCAGGTGGGAGAAAGTCAGATCGCTTCTATTTCTTAAATGTTCTTAATTGCAAAATGCAGATCCCTGGAATAAATCGTTACGTAAGTTGCTGGAGAAAAACTGGTTCAAACCTTCCCCTGATGAGATGGAAGGCTTAGCACCCGGTATGTTGCTCTTGTCTCTATTTACACATATAGGAGCCTTTTTTTAAAGCTTTTTCTAGAATTGGGGGGGGGGGGGGAGTTTAGAGACTAGCACGCACCAGCCCTGAGTGCCTAGAAACTCCCTTTACAGCTCCTCTCCAAAGCTTTTGCAGGAATATTACTTTTTTAAATGTATTAGTATTAAATTTTTCTTTTTCTTTCTTTTTTTTTTGGGGGGGGGGGTGCTGGGCCTGGGCCTGGGCCTGAGCGCTGCACCTAAGCTCCTTTTGCTCAAGGCTAGGACTTTACCACTTGAGCTACAGTACCACTGGCTTTTTCTGTGATTAACTGGAGATAAGAGTCTCACAGACTTTCCTGCCCTGGCTGGCTTCGAACCATGATCCTCAGATCTCAGCCTCCTGAATAGGTAGGATTACAGACGTGAGGCATTGGCACCTGGCAAAAATTTTTGGTCTTTACATAATTGTACAGATGGGTTTCAATTCAAAATGTCAGCTTATAAGCATATTGATCTAAGTGCGGTTCATCGTGATTAATGTCAACTCCCTCCATCATTCTCTCTCATCTAGGAATATTACTTTAAAAATGAGAGAGAAAGAGAGAGACACAGAAAGAGAGAGAGAAGCTAGGTTCTGGTGGCTCAAGCTTGTAATCCTAGCTACTCAGGAGGCTGAGATTTGAGAATCATGATTCAAAGCCAGCCTAGGCAGGAAAGTCTGTGAGACTTTTATCTCCAATTTACCAACAGAAAACCAGAAGTAGCTCTGTGGTTCAAAGTGCACTATCCTTCCACAAAAAAGAAGCTAAGGGACAACACCCAGGCCCTGAGTTCAAGACCCATAACTGACTTAAAAAAAAAAAAAGTTAAACTTTTGCCTGGCGCTGGTGGCTCACCCCTGTAATCCTAGCTACTCAGGAGGCTGTGATCTGAGGATCACGGTTCAAAGCCAGCCCGGGCAGGAGAGACCGTGAGACTCCTATCTACAATAAACCACCAGAAAACCGGAAGTGGCACTGTAGCTCAAGTGGTAGAGCACTCGCCTTGAGCTGAAGAGCTGAGGGACAGCGCGTCCAAGGCCCAGAGTTCAAGCCCCACAGCCTACCAAAAAAAAAAAAAAAAGTTAAACTTTGAATTTGGTGGTTTGTTTCTGTAGCCATTGGAAGTGGAAAGAAAAAAAAAACTGTTGAAATTCACTACCTATAGGAAACAAAATTACTCACTTTTAAAGGTTACTCACATTCTAATGGAAAAGTCCCACATATCTAGTGTTTCTGCTAATCCAAAATGTCTCTTGAAGCTGAGATACAAAAACCCAGCAGCTACCTACACCATGTTTAAGAGTCCACTTCACCAAGAGAGGGGAAACAGTTTTTATATTTGTTGTTGTTTTTGTTTTCTTTTTGTCTTATTTGTTCATTTATCTGTCTTTGGGAGGGTAAGGGGAACACAGAAATGAAGGGACAAAGGGTGAACAAATGCATCAGTGGTACTCACTAGACACTATGTTGACAATGAACTATACTTGTGGGTGAGGATGGGAGGGAAAAACAGAGAGAGCAAGGGAAGGAATGACATTGTCCAAAAAGAAATGTCCTCATTACATGACTTTAGTAACTGTAATCCCTCTATACATCACCTTTATATTAATAATAATAAAATATATTTACAAAATCAAAAATTCACTAAGAAAAAAAAGAATCCATTCCACCTAAAAATAAATCTGAAATTGACCAAGATACATTCTTGGCATGTACTGTGTAAAGTGAATGGTGTGTCTCACCTTGTGGTAGAATTATTTACAACCAGTCAAATAAGCAGGATGAAACTTCTCTGATGTTTGCATTATTTCCTTCAAGTCCAATTTTGAAGAAATGCCAAGAGTAGAAGCCCTTTGTACATGTCAAGTTCCTATAAAGGGATGTATGTTCTCTTCACCTTCAAAGCTAAAACCAGCACAAAATCCCTAATTGTACTTCCTATTTTAGACATTCTTTGACAACTTATCCTCAACGTATGTTGTGTTTTTTTTTTTCCTGTCCTAGTTGAACACATCGCTGGAATCCACAGCATGTCCCATGAAACATAAAAAGATCTTTTTCCATATACAGGGACTAAATAATCTTTCATTTGTATTAAATTGATACCTAACCCCAACACCACTAGTGTTAACATTTTATTTTTATTTTTCATTGATTTCTATGAAGAAGCAAAAAGCAATACAATATCAATATTCACATTTTTTATGTGTGCACACATATGCCTGTCCTGGGGTTTGAACTCAGGGCTAGGGAACTGTCTGAGCTTTTGTGCTCAAGGCTAGTGCTCTATCACTTAAGCCACAGCTTCATTTCCAGCTTTTTGGATGTTTAATTGAAGTTAAGAGTCTCATGGACTTTTCTGTTTGGGCTGGCTTTGAACTGTGATCCTCAGATCTCAGCTTCTTGAGTAGCTAAGATTACAAGCTTGAGCTGCTGCCACAAAGCCAGATTTATTTTTTAAATAACCTTTTTCTTTAATGAAATCTTACTTGGAAACCTCAAATAACATTGTTATTTGGTGTAGTCAGATAGTGAGGCCAGGGGTCCCAAAGTACCTCCACTTGCCTTCTAAGTCATTACAACAGCACCTGAGAATCCACTCACTTGGGAACATAAAGTCTGTCCTCATGGAAGAATTGCTGAGATGGGCTACAGCAATCTGCTTTAATAAGCCCTTCAAGACATTTGA
Organism: Dipodomys merriami; assembly: GCF_024711535.1. NCBI lineage: Eukaryota > Metazoa > Chordata > Mammalia > Rodentia > Heteromyidae > Dipodomys > Dipodomys merriami. Next base: position 26,147,910 of record NW_027203382.1, on the reverse strand, counting down.
TGCATGCTAGAGTTGGTCAACCATTGCTAGGACCTCTGGGATACACTCGAGCCCACCATAATAAAATGTTCATAGAAACCTATGAATCCCACTGTTCAATGTATAACTAGACCATTGGTTGGCTGTCAGCTGGCACCCCCACCGAATAGCTCCTGATGTCTGAGGATGTACAGTATTCAACAGGGATACATATATAATGCATAATTGCAAACATGAGTCAGATGCAAGAGGTCCAAGACAATTTCCATACAGTGAGGATTTGAGTGGCTCAAACAGAGAAGACAGCTTGTCCAAAGATAGACAGGGAAGGTGCTTTGACTTGCCTCCATCACTCCAGCTAACTCAATCTGAATGTTAGAACAAGCTTCGTACACTTGAAACCTGGGTATGTCTTTTTAGGGTTCAAAATCCAAACTTAATAAATATAAAGGTCTTAGAGCCTTAGTAAGATTCCCTAGACTATCAGTAAGAACTTTGTAGAAATGTATAATCCTTGGCTCTCTATTAGACCCCAGGAACTGCAATCAGCAGTTGAGCAAGGTTCTCAGGCAATTCTTATTCAAGTTAAACTTTAGGAAGCTCTTAGAGGTCCCCAATGGCACCTTGCCATTGCCCGGGGAGCTCATAAAAATCCCATTACCTGGTCTTCATCCCAGATGGATCATATCAAATTCTCAGTTATTTTTAAATCTCCTCATGTGATTCCAATGTGAAACCAGCTTTGAAGAGCCATGGCCTTGGAGATTCCAGGCAGGAATGGTGCCATCAGGACCCCCAAGCTGGGGAAGAGTCCAAACGCTGGCCTGACAAGGAGCAGCTCAGGCTGGAGGTAAGGTTAGAGCTGTCGCACAATGATGTCGTCACACATTCACCAGGCCTTGCAATTTTCAGAAGGAAGCTGAAAATCCAGACTTTTTTTTTCTGGGCAATTTCCCAATTATTAAATGCTGGCAATTAACATTGTTTGAAATGTGGGTTAGGCCATATTAGTGTGATGGCCACCAGTTTGTGACTTTATGATGCTGTACATCATAAAATTAAGTGTGCTTAAAGTAAGAAAGGTCAGCCAAGAAGCATGGGCTTATGCTGGTCTAAGGACGTGGGTTTTGCTCTCCAACAGCACCAGACAGTGTAGGCATGCAATGGCTAGGTTGGTAATGGGTAAGATGGAACTGTAGGGCCTTTTGCCCAACGTTTTTTCTTTACCTTCTATCCTGCCTGGTAACTAAAATGTGCTTAGGGAAAATTAATCTGTGCATTACTATCTTACAATCATTACCTATTATGTGTTATCCAGCTTAAACACCTATTATAGAGCAACATTCCAAAAGTGATTAACCAGAATGCTTAGTAGTGCAGTAAGAATTCAGAGGATGAACAGGAATACAATTCTCATTCTGTTGACTTGAGGCTCCTAGGTACTGTTACACTGCATAACATTGAATTATTAGGAGGGGGAATCTCCCAGCCATGTCTTGGACAGAGAGTCAAAGCATAGTCACTAGGCTCAAAGGTCTCTGATCAGAGCTCATGCTCTGGGAATCCTTAACTTGGCGAGTAAGCAGTGCTAGAACCCTGTGCCATACCCCCAGCGACACTTTGCTGTCTCTTTTAGCATTTCAGTCATTGTAATTTGACAATAGATTGCAAATAAATTAAGCAGTATGAATGAAGATGATGAGGCACTTAATGATAGTTTTAGGTAAAGATATATGAATATATTCAGTTATAAAAAGGGAGTTCTGAGCCAGGAGCCGGTGGCTCACACCTGTAATCCTAGCTACTCAGGAGGCTGAAATCTGAGGATCATGGTTCAAAGCCAGCCCAGGCAGGAAAGTCTGTGAAACTCTTATCTCTAATAAACCACCAGAAAACCAGAAGTGGTGCTCTGGCTCAGGTGGTAGAGCGCTCGCCTTGAGCTGAAGAGCTGAGGGACAGGGCCCAGGCCCAGAGTTCAAGACCCATGTCTGACCAAAAAACAGGTCCAACTGAAAGAAGTTAGACATCAGAAAAAAAAGTATGATTCCAATTTATAAGAAATAGCTAGAAGAGGCAAATTCATAGAGAAAAATATAAAAGTAGGTTGGCGGGAATGGGAACTTATTGCTTAAAGGGTACAAATTTTCTGTTTGAAGTGATAAAGAAATTGAAAATAGGTGATGAATTCACAAGATTGTAAATGTGATCAATAACATTGAATTATACAAGTAAAGTAACTCATTTTATGTTACATCAATTTTACCACAATAAGAATCCTAAATTAAGGATCAATTGTACCTAAAGAAATCTTGTGTTTTCTAGATTTTTTTTTTTTTTTGCCAGTCCTGGGGCTTGAACTCAGGGCCTTGGCACTGTCCCTGAGCTTCTTTTGCTCAAGGCTAGCACTCCACCACTTGAACCATAATGCCACTTCCAGCATTTTTTCTGTTTATGTGGTGCTGAGGAACCAAACCCCGGGCTTCATGCATGCTAGGCAAACACTACCACTAAGCCACATTCCCAGCCCTTTTCTAGATTCTTAATAGATTGAAAAGCTAACACAATTCAATACCACTGCAGACCCATTAGAAGAGCTAAAATTAGAAAGGCTCTCTACACTAAGTGTTGACAAGGATATGGAACAAGTACAAGTCTATTGCACTGGAGGTGGGAACACCAAATGGTGTAATCAACCCAACAGTTTGAAGTTTGTTTAAATTAACCATTTATTTATAGTAAGATCAAGCTATTCCACTCTGAAGCATTCACAAGACAAATGAAAGCACATGCCCATACATTGGGTAAATACATGTTCAGCTCTATTTGTAATCTCCAAAACTTTGAATAATCCAATGTCTATTAGCAAGTGAGTGATGAAACACAATACTCTCACATGATGGAATATTACTTGGCAAAAGAAAGAAAGAAAAGAAGAAAGGAACAAAGGGAAAAAAGGAAGAAAGAAAGAAGGAAGGAAGGAAGAGAGAAAGAAAGAAAAGAAAAACAGAACAGTATATTGACACAAAGTATGGAATAAATAGCAAATTAGTGATACTGAGAGAAGAAAGCTTCAAAAATTTTAAAAATTGAGCTGGGCACTAACGGCTCACAGCTGTAGTCTTAGCTGCTCAGGAGGCTGAGATCCAAGGATTACAGTTTAAAGCCAGCCCTGGCAGGACAGTAAGTGAGATATTTATCTCCAATTAATGACTAGAAAACTGAAAGTGATGCTGTAGCTCAAAGTGGTAGAGCACTAACCTTGAGCAGAAAATCTCAGGGACAGTACCCAAGCCCTGAGTTCAAGACCTATGACTAACAATCAACAAAAACAAAAAAATTGTACTAATGCTGGGGGTTTATGCCTATAATCCTAGTTACTCAGAAGGCTGAGAGCTAAAACCAAGGCTCAAAGCCAGCCAAGGCAGGAAAGTCCATGAGACTCTAATCTCTACTAACTACTGAAAAGCTGGAAGTATGGCTCAAGAGTTAAAGCAGTGCCTGAAAACATAAGGGACAATACCCAGGCTCTGAGTTCTAATTGTATGCATCTGGCTTGCTTTTTCTTAAAATTCTAGAAATCCAAACATCTATGACAAGAAGCAAGAATTAGAGCACTGCTTGCTAATCTGCTGGGATGAGGTGAGCATGGAGAGATGCAAGGAAAAAGAACAAAAGAAGATATTTGGGGGAGGGAAGACTTGTAGTTAATTATGTCAATTATGCCTTGGTGAAGCTGTAGGGAAAAGAAAAAGAAATAAGATCTTTTTCTTCATGGCATTCTAACTTCATCAATCAGAAAATTGTTATGAAATACTGATTTTTTTCCCAAACAATGAAAATTTTGTAAGTTTTGCCAGCAAGTTGTCATAATAAATACTCAAACGTACAATGTTTACTTTGTGACTGATGTTCTTTTGATATGATGTTCCTGTCTAATGCATAACCTTTAAAGCCATACTTTGCAGGCTGAAATATCTTCATAGTTATGTTTCCCTCTTCCTGAAACTGGAGAAACTGGAGATCAGAATTATTCATTGAATATTTGTTATTGTTGTGTTATGGTAAAAGTATAGTCCAGACTGTCCTCAAACTCATGATTCTCCTACCTCCAAATCCTAAGTGTTAGGATTACAGGTGTGTACTACTGCTCCCAGCTTGAAAGTTGTTTTTACTGAGCATAGACACCTAGGAAAGTGTGGTGGAGAGTCTTGTTGGATATATATAATCCTGGCTATGAAAATTCCCATGGAAGTTGCCCAGGCTTCCTATGGAGTGCAACAGGAACTCATTCCCTTGAATGGATAAACATATTCTTTTTTGTTTGTTTGTTTTATTTTGTCTTGGTTTATTTTTGTCTTGTCTTTTTAGGTACTGGGCATAGAACCCAGGATGTTGCACTTGCTAAGCAAGTGCTTTGCCACTGAGTTGCATCCCAGCCCCAGGCTCTTGTTCTTAGCCCTTCCACTCACTGCTAGGCAGGCACTTTTCCTACAGCCATTTTTGTTCCCATTGTTTTGAGATAGTCTGTCCTTTGCCCAGGTCAGTGTCTGAAACCATGAACCTCTTATTTTATGCTTTCTCCCATAGCTAGGAGGATAGACACATACCACCACACAGTTTGTTCCACTGAGATAGAATCTCACAATTTTTTTTTCTTTTTGGTGGGGGGAGAGGGCAGCAGGGCAGGGATTGCCCTGAAATTGCAATCTCACATACTGTGATGATCACAAGCTTGACTATTGCTTGAGAAGGAATCTTATGACCCTTTTGCCAGCATTGTCCTGGAACCATGATCCTCCAGATGTCAGCTTTACAAGTAGCTAGGATTACAGATGTTAGCCACTATGCTGGGCTTCTGGATTCCCTTTTTGTGCAGACTTCACACAGCTACTTCCCTTTGATTAAAACTCTTTAACAAAGCTTACTATGATACACTTAACCTTCCAGCTTTCTGAGTTAACATCACAATCCAGTTCTATCTTAGAGACTAGAACTTCATCACTTTGGTTGGACTTCAGTGATAATGAGAAGTTTTACTACCACCATTTACAGAGTCTATCGCTGAGACTGATTACTTGTGTCTTAATTATTATATTGATTTGTTTCTTAAAGTCACTTTTCCCACAGTTCCAGAGCCATATTACTCCTTGGGAGCCTGTAAAAATTGTGCCAGTCCAGTTATAGAAGTGATCCTGAGACATTGGACTCTGTCTTTTTTTTTTAATCTGAAAATGAGCTTGCATTCAGAAAGTAACAAGGAATATAAATACAACAAAAAGCAAGCTAATATATTACATTTCTTGGTGATTCAGCTAATTGGAAATTTAGTCCCTGATTGATTCCAGTCCACACCCTAGCCTTGAGCACTGGCACACATTGTCAGGGTGCTGTTACAGCTGTCTGGGTAAAAGGATTTGCTGAAACACACTCTTGTTGGTACAGCCAGCATAAAAATTAAGGGCAAAGTCACATGGATAGATAATGAGTCCTTTATGGAAGAAACTATGTTGGACAATCTCATTGCTCAAAGAGAAATTAAAACACACACACACACACACACACACACACACACACACACACACAACCCCTCCCATCTTTGTTTCCCCACTGAAGGGGACCCAGAGCTGTCAGGTTGCTGACAGAACCTTGCCCAGAGTATTTAGAAAGCCTCACAAGAGGAAGGGAATACATTATCTCTGCCTTTCTAATGTAGCTCCTATCACAAAGTTGTTTTTTTTTTTTCTGGGCCTTCACATATTGTGTGTGTGCAAAGAAAACATTTTAGATCAGGTGCTGCTGTATTCTGACAGTATTGATGTTTCCAGAAAGCATTAGAATCTTATAGCGCTCAAACTTCTCCTTGTAGAAATGAATATATCACAGTGCTCAGAAGGATCTCCTTCCTGAAGTTATGAGTAAAATGCATTGAAGGAATGAAATGACTACCAGTAATTTAGAATGTCATAGGTTCTTTGTTTCTTTTACCAGTAAGGTGCTTGAGGGGAGGGGGAGGGGAGGTGGTGGGAGGGTTTGGGGGGGGGACATGTCTTAAGTTTTCTGTTGTAGGAAGAGATCCATATATATGATAGCTTTTGTACTAAAATTTGAGGGTTTAAAACAGGCTTTTTATAAAAATCATTTTATCTGATGTACCGACCTTGAGTTGTAGGCAGAACGTAGATTAGGATTTTCACTTTATAGATGAAGAAATGAACTATGGGAGGTTATGTGATTTGGCTCAGGTCCTGTGGGGGTGGGGGGTAAGCCACAGAACTGAATCTCCTCTTTGTTCTTCTGACTGGAAGACTACAGCACCTGCCGCCGCATCATTGGCTGAGGCTTCCTTTCAGGGTAACACCCTCCTAATCCTGAGTCTATGGCTGGCCACCTGGAGGCAACTTTCAGCCTAACCACGGTAGTGGATCTATCATCCCTACAAACTGACTGGAAGCCTGAAGAGGATGTCAGCTGACTACCCCAGAATCCCAGGCATCTGAGGCCTCCTCACTGCCTGAGAGTTCTACAGCATAGGCCGATTCTCTAGTTCTTTCACTTCCTAGTTTATGGGAAAGGAATCTAAGTTCCAGAGAAGCTCGAGAACTGTCCCCCGACAACAAAGATAGTTGCTGCTCCAAGTCTTGTGGCTGGTGAATGACAGGAAGGATCATGACCTGAAGTGGATTCTAGACCCCGACTTGGCTGTTTTAGCTATGGCCTCTGTAGTATCATTCTGGTTTAGCTAGTATCTGGTAAATGCATACTTGCCAAATATAACAGCACCATTGACTTTTTGAAGAAAAGATTTATGACTCGAATAAATGATTGCAGAACTGTCAACAATGCCCTTGTAAAAGATTAGTAATTGTGCACAAATACAGGCACTGTGCCATGTGAAAGAGAGGGAGGGGGAAAGAGAGGGAGAGAAGTCCAGTGAAACAATCCAAGGCAAAACTTACTGAAAGTTGAAGTTCTGAAATATCTTTCCCTTTCAGTGGCAAAGGAATTGTTAATTCCTGCTCTTCTCTTCACTCACCAGAGTTGGAGGGACAAGGAAACACACATCTGATCTTAAGACATTGGTGTGACCTAATGTCTCCAGACATCCTCATTCCCACCTATACTACACCATCCTGGTAGAGCCTTATTAAAATGCAAGTGGGATCCCCTCATTCCCTTGCCCATCTCTGGGTCATATTCCCCAAACAAAAATCCCCATACTCTTCCTTTCATGAGGAATAGCGTTGTGTCAGAGGTGACTTCACTTTTTTCTTGGAGGGAGGTTCAGAGTGTCTTGGCTCACCAACAAGTCACCTTGTGGAAGGAAGCAGGACCATTCCTTTTACAGTCAAAGTAATTCTCCAAGTAACCACTAGAGCCAGGATAGTCTGAGGCAGGCCAAGCAGATGTCTAGTTAGGTTTGATCCTCTCAGTTTACAAATAGAAAGTTCACAAAGAGAGGAGTGCCTTGCACACATTAGTCCATTTAGTTTCTACAAGTGCTGTATAAGGTAAGTAGAACCCCTTCTTCCATTTTATAGAAAAGAGAAAAAGAGCTGAGCTAGAACCTCAAACAACTGAGAGACAGGATATTCTAGCAATCTATGAACTGTACTGGGTAGGCAAACTCTGGTTCACAACCAGCTTGTTTGTTTATTTGTTTGTTTATGCAGAGCTAGCCTTGTGCAAATGCTCTACCACCAAGCAACATCCCCAGCATAGGCGGCTTTTGAAGAAACTTTTATTAGAGTTGCCAATGGTTGCTTTCATATTACCATGGCAGAAGTAAGAGAGTAGTGGTAATGGAGACTTTCTGGCCCATAACATCTAAAATATTTACTGTCTGGCTCTTTGCAGAAACCAGTGACTTGGGGCTGGGAATGTGACTCAGTGGTAGAGTGCTTGCCCAGCATGCATGAAGCCCTGGGTTCAAATCCTCAGCCCCACATACACAGACAAAGCTGGAAGTGGTACTATGGCCCAAGTGGTAGAGTGCTAACCTTGAGCACAGAGAAGCTCAGGGACAGTGCCCAGACCCTGAGTTCAATTCCTAAGACTGGCAAAAAAACAAACCAAAACAAAACAGAAAACAGTTGCTGGTTCTTGCTGTGAGTTATATTGGGGGAATAATAGGAACTATCCCTTTCCTCTTCTAAAGATGCAAACACAACTGAGAGATGTTCTTGGATTCACAACTGAGTACCTGAGGTAGGTTAGCATCTATTTCATTCTCTCCTAGTTGGTGTAAAGGTAAGGAAATTGAGGACTCCATACAGTGTAACTGTACCTCTTAGTTACACTGAGTGAGAGAAGACTCAGAACTGGAAGTCACATCCTCAACTCATAGGGCTGTTGTATTTCAGACTTCAGTTTCGATGATACCTTAGTAAGAATAAGATGAACGCAGGCTTATGAACGGCAGGTATGTACCATCCAGGTGGAGAATGAAAGTAAAGTTGAATACAGAATGTCTGAAAGGAGAAAGACATCCTATGCTAATAATGGGGTACAGCCAAGGCAAACATCAGGGACTTCACAGATTTGCTCAGGTCAGCCCTGGAGGAACCATCCAAGCCTGCTTAGGCTCTCACCTCTAAGTTAGTAGAAATCATCCACTGGACAGTGCTGAAGAATAGATTAGTCTGTAAATGTTCTTAGTCAGATATGTGGTCATCCCTAACCAGACTGAATTCCTGAGGGCAGATCCATAGGCCATGAACACCTGGTATAGTTGGTCTTCTTGCGCTTTAGAGAGGGCTGTGCCAAGAAGACAGAAAGGAATGTTGGCTTGATTGTTTCCTGGTGTTTTCTCAATGCTTGTCCATTAACAAATGCCTGTAAGAGATCTTTATTTGTGATCATTTTCATCATCAGTAATACACACAGCTCTCATTTTATCTTTGAGCTTCAAAAGAATGCACTATCAAAACTAGCGTTTTTATGACTTGTCATCGAACATGTTCTCCCTTATTTTGAAGAGAACAAAGTACATATTTTCTCAAAAGCAATTGAAATTTCAATTCCTGCTACTTCTTTCCGAGCTTTGAGGAGTCTCTGCATTAATCAAATCAAAGTCAAAAGAACTAGAGTGTGTTATGTAATTTTCCAGCTACAGAAATGCAAGTGGTATTTAAAATCAGAACTAGAACATTGCTTTGTTGAATCACTTCTAGCTTCACAATCCAAGCCATATAAAAATGCAAATAGATTGCCTTTCATCACTATCTAGTATGAAATATTAGAAAACCTTACATGCCAAAGTGGTCATAAAAACTCCAGCAGTTTAGAGAGATGAAATGTTTTGCAAAATTATTAGCCTTCTTGGAACTGTGTTCATTTAGGTACAGGGCCCACATATGTTAATTTACTCAGTTGGGATCTGTGCTATTTAATTTTTTTCTCACTGTAACAAATGTCTCAGATAATCAACTTCTAAATACAAAAGGTTCTTTAGATTCTATTTTAGAGGGTTCAGTCCATGATTGGTTGTCTCTGTTGCTTTGGGCCTGTGGTGGCATATCGTGGGCAGAGCCAAGCCACTTGCCTCAAGGCTGGGAGGTAAAAGAGAGGTGGGAAACATGGTCCTATAATTCCCCACAAAGAGCGGGCCTCTGAATGACCTAAAATCCTCCTAAAGAAATCCACTTCACAACCTCACATTTAGTATTTCCTAATGTACTGCAGGAGATTCTGACTCCCAGTGGAAAAGAATTGTAGCTATATAAGCCAGAATCTGAACACGGGCCCTGCAAGTTGCTCCTGCTTGCCTCTCTTTCTTCATCCTATACCACACCCATCCTCCATTCTCCACCATCCTCCATTCTTCATTCTCCATTCTATTTTAAGAGTCAGACTGACTTCCTCAAAGTCCCCACCCTACTTCCGCCTGCCTGCAGGCCTTTTCCTGTGGCAAGGCTCCTTTTTCTCCCACCTGGAGCTGGCCACTGCCCTCCTCCTGGAAACCTTCCTTGTTCCTCCCTGACTGGTCCACTCCCAGCATGGGCTTATCATACATTGTGTCCTTCCTTTGTGGCACCTGCCACAATAGTTTTACTCTCTTGTGTCATATTTTGAATACTGTTTGTCTTCCTCAATGTGGGTCACTCTCTGGCCTACACTTGGAAGGGAAGGGACAAATAAAATTCTGCACCAAGCTTCTTGTTACCAAAGTAAGAAAAATGTTTAAAGGAAATCTTAGCTTCCCAAGGAGAATCTATAAGGAAGGGAGAAGGGGGTTGTGATTGATGACACAATGGGATGGAAAAATGCTGAGCTCTTGTGAAAGGTCTGAGAGAGAGTCTTCTGTTTTATTTTATTTTTATTTTTTACTCTATCCCCTACAATCCTCTGCTTGTGACTGAAGGGGTATGGCCTGACAATAGGAAGGCAACCTTTGCTCAGTAATCCCTTCTGGTTTAGCTACTCAACACAGTGTTTCTGTGGGGCCACTGTGGCAGAGTGTGGGTTTTTGAGTGACAGGACTCACCCAACTAGGGGAGGTAAAGTCAGCTTGGTGGTTAGATTTGGGACCAGATTGTCTAGTTTCCAGTCTGAACTTGGCTCTGCCATTTATTTGCTAAGTGAACTTAGGACACGTTATCTATGTTCCTTCTGTTGTTGCTTCCAAACTGTAGCATGAGGATAATAACAGTGCATAAGATTATATAGATACATTGGCTATAGCCTTGGATTCTACTTAAAGAAACACAAAGCTCCTTCCTTTATTGTCACTATAATTTCATTTCATAATTTCATTCTACCAGTGAAGTAAGGAAGTCAGGTCTGGCTGGTGCCATATTGGCCACATGGTGGATGTTAGGGTCTGGTATCTTGTCTTCATGCTGGGGGAAGGAAATGCCCCTGCCTCCCAGGTGATGGGTGTGCTTGGATCCCTGGACACTTGGCTGATAGATTACTGAAGCTGTCAGTCCAGTGCCTGGGACTGGGAATTTCCTATGGATCTGCCCCCTGTGCAGAACCTATTTAGGCCTGGACCAGCCCAGATGCAAGGACACCATGCCAAGTGTGTCTCTGTGATTGTGTCCTGTGTCCTATTTCCTGGCTCATCTCCAGTCATCATGGCATCCCAATTCAGCTCTCCATTGGAGCTGAACTGGCTTGTTGGTATTGTTTTTGTTATTTCTTTCCTCTTTAGCATGTTTCTTAGCTGGGTTATGTGTATTTGCATGCTGCAGGCCTTTGTAACAACTGGTGGCCTACAGCCTGATAACTGTATAATAAAGATTCCAATATTCTATATTTTAAAATGTGACTTCTGGAATGATTTATCTTATAACACCAGGTTACCTTATAACACCTGGTTTTGCTTCTGTGCCAGTTGTTCTGTAGTTGAAACAACCACACACACAAAGATAGACTTCCCACCATCTTATGGGGAAAGGTTCCTCATTCATGAATAAGGACAATGTGAACAATGGTTTGGATTCCTGAGTTTTAGAAAATCGTAACAGCACAGATGGCTTGGATTCCAACTGCAGGCTCCACATTTCCATGGGGGGGCTGAGAAGTTGGGTGAAGCTTTAATCTCTGTGCCCTGCCACACCTCTGCTGACAAGCCCGGTGTTCCACAGATCTTGCGTCAACAATGCTTTCAGGAGGCTCACCATGCTATGTAGATTATCCTCTCTGTCCCTGGGTCCCTGCACATCATGTTTGCAGCGATAGGCATAAAGGGACAACTCATTTACTCATATGCCTGGAAATGATGTGCTCCAAGCATATAGCAACACATGAAGAGAAATGGATTTGTTATACATCCTTCATAAAACATAGTGAAACAGAATGTTGTTTCTGTTGTGACATGCAAATTCTACTGGAAATTGCATTTTGGTTGGTGCCCAATAGAAAACGAACATGGTGGTTAACCAATGGCTCCACTGCTACTGGGCCACAGGGTGTGTATTTAAAGGTGTATTGGGATGGGAATAACATTTGAATCAGTAGACTTAAAGCAGATTGCCCTTCCTTGAGTAAGTGGGCCTTATCCAATAAGTTACAGGCCTAAATACAGCACAAAGCTGGCTTACTAGGAAAGAGAATTTCCTCCTGCCTGATTGTCTAGACCAGGAACTTTATTCCCCTCCATGCTAATCTCAGACTCCAATGAAAACATCAGCTCTCTCTAGAACTACAGCCTGCCAGCATTGGCCTAGAAGTGACATGATTTGCCTGCTGGTTCTCAGGTCTTCAGACTCAGACTTGAACTGTACATGGTCCTCCTGAATCTCCAGCTTGCTGCCTAAAGATTTGGGATTTGTCAGCTTCTGCAATCACATGGGCCAATTCCTCCATATAAATCCTTTTACAGATACCTATGTGCATACATAAACATTCACACACACACACACACACACACACACACACACACACACGGCACACACACATACACACACATTTGAGCTCATGCATGTACACATATGTGCATCAATACAGGCAAATACTCATCTTCCTGACCTGTTTCTTTGGAAAGAGTGAAAGGAGCTTGGAAAAGCTGTTCTGCATTGGTAACTTCAGGAGACCAAATGCTAATGAATGTTTCCCCTTTCTAATGAAGATCCAAAATATTTTAGAGAAACATTGAGCAGCAAACATGAATCACTTCCTAGGTAATGCTGTGGGCAGAAGTAGGGTAATTAACATGATCTGAATATCAGTCACTGACTCAAACACCAATTCATCTAATGAATTAAGGTACCACTAAATGACCTCAGAGATAAGTTTAAGAACAAGATTTAGAACTAGCTTCATCCTTTGTCTTTCCCAATAAACAAGGAATTAGCTAAATTATGCCAACACATGGAAAGGTAAAAGCCTTCTTATTTTTTTTTTTTTTTTGGGTCCAGTCGTGGGGCATGAACTCTGGGTCTTGGCTGTCCCTCAGCTCTTCAGCTCAAGGCTAGAGCTCTACTACTTGAGCCACAGCTCCACTTCCAGCTTTTTTCTTTTTTGCTTATGTGGTGCTGAGGAATCGAACCCAGGGCCTTGAGCATGCGAGGCAAGCGCTCTACCACTGAGCCATCTTATGAAGAAAAGCTCTGCATTCTTCAAGGGAGAAAGTGGAGTTCCTTTCCTCTCATTAATCAGCTGGGGTAGGGAGCACTAACAATAGTATTCTTCCTAACCAAACTGTATTTTTGCCAGATGTGGTCATTCAGGTACTGGGGAGGGATAAAAACAGGAGGATTAAGGCTGAAAGCTGGGGGTAGGGCCATGGGACCCTATCTGAAAAATAACTAAAAGGAAAAAGGGCATGGTTAAAAAGGTAGAGTCACTGCCTAGCAAGCACAGTGTCCTGAGTTCAAACTGTAGTACCTTAAAAACCAATAACAAAAACCCAACAACACACACACACACACACACACACACACACACACACACACACACACAATCCTGGACCTTTGTGATGCAAAACAGATGACTATCTTCCTAATTCCAATCAGCTAGGATGATGTGCTACATAAGAGTATAATAGTCACATGTGGTAACCACTTAGAATAAAGTATGCTGTGATCAGAAGCTTATACAGGTGCTCCAACAGCTGTTTAGAAGGCCAGAAGCCTTTGTTTGTTTGTCTGTTTGTTTTGTCAGTAATGGGGCTTGAACTCGGGGCCTGGGCACTGCCCCTAAGATTTTGTGCTCAAGGCTATTATTCTAGCACGTTGAGCAGCAACTCCACAGGTTTTGTTTTTGTTTTTGTTTTTTGTTTTGTTTTGGTTTGTTTGTTGTTGTTGTTGTTGTTGTTTTTGGTCATGGGGCTTGAACTCTGGGCCTGGGCGCTGTCCCTCAGCTTTTCAGCTCAAGGCTAGTGCTCTACCACTTGAACCACAACGCCACTTCTGGTTTTCTGGTGGTTTATTGGAGATAGAGTCTCAGAGTTTCCTGCCTGGGCTGGCTTTGAGCCATAATCCTCAGATCTAGCCTCCTGAGGATTACAGTCTGAGCCATTGGTACCTGGCCCAAATCCACAATTTTTTTGGTGGTTGATCAGAGATGAGTCTCATGGACTTTCCTGCTGGGACTGCCTTTGAACAACAATCCTCAGATCTCAGCCTCCTGAGTAGTTAGGATTACAGGTGTGAGCCACTAGTGCCTGGCTTAGAAACCATTTAGACTTACCCCTGTCCATGATACATAAATTACAAAATTTTACTGAGAGACATAAAGAAAGAGTCAGGAAGGGGGCTGGCAAGGTGGCTCAGTGGTAGAGTGCTTGCCTTGCATGCATGAAGCCCTGGGTTCGATTACTCAGCACCACATAAGCAGAAATAGCTGGAAGTGGTGCTGTGGCTCCAGTGGTAGAGCGCTAGCCTTGAGCTGAAGAGCTGAGGGACAGCGCCCAGGCCCAGAGTTCAGACCCCATGACTGGCAAAAAAAAAAAAAAAAAAAAAGAGTCAGCAAGGTAGCTTATGAGACCTGAATCTAAAAAGAACAAATTGGAGTCCCAGGACCTCCTGGGGAGATTTTTGTGACTTTTCTTATCTTCCTAGTGAAATGGATAGGAAGGTCAGGAGTAAAAGGATTCTTGCTGATATTAACAGGCTGGCAGACATCTGTGTATGTGTGTGTGTGTGTGTGTGTGTGTGTATGTGTGTGTGTGTGTGTGTCTGTCTGTCTGTCTGTCTCTCTCTCTCTCTCTCTCTCTTTCTCTCTGTCTCTGACTCTGTCTCTCTGTCTCTGTCTGTCCCTCACTTTCTCTCCCTGGTAGTCTTGCAATGTTTGATAAAGTTATAACCCTATACAGTAATGAACAAAACAATAATGAACAAGAAACAATGACTGGAATTGAGGACTAGAGAGCCTGCTTTTGTCACTGCATGTCACTTAACTTCTCTAGGCCTCAGCTGTACAATGGAAAGGAGCAAGGATTATGGAGACTCCTTTACCTTATATAGCCCAACATTTTCAAGTATCTCTCTTGAGAGTAAAATTGTTGGTCTCCTAAGGCTTCCAATATATCTGAAGTAAAAAGTTGCCAGCCCCGAAGTCCTTTTCCTGTGATGGTAGGGATCCTGAACTTTTTGCTTCTGCTCTACAAACATTCTCTAGCACTTGAGATCTTGCAAAGCCTTGTGCTAGGCTGTGGGGCAGGCAACTTGGGGGTGGGGTGGTTGCTTCAGGAGGATCTATCTTGCTAGTTTAAGGGCATATGTAGTAAGTTGTTATTTTAAAAGAAAGACACAAAACTAACTACAACAGTTTAAACTGTGTCTGAAAAATCATCTGATTCTGGGTGAAACTCAAATCCTGCATTGGAGCCAACTGAAGCTTGTGAGAAAGGACTGTGATGTGTGAGACTGGTTGAATATGGCTTCTGCATGGGTCTCTTGCAAGCACTCTAGTGGAAGCTATCTGCATGTAGGAAGTCTGAGTGCTCTAGTTCACAGTTAGGGATAGATATCCTCACTAACAGCCCCTGTGAGCTGCCAGCTCACCTCTCAATTGGTTGACCTGTGGACAGTTGACCTGAAGCCTTCAGTGACTAGAGCCCCAGCCACCATCTGCCTACACATCCATTGAAGGCCCCAGGAGACAACTACCCAGCCAAACCCTTCCTGAATTCCCAACCTATAATATTGGAAATAAAATGAAGCAATGCTACTTGCTTTTGGGGAAAAATCTACACCAATATTATTCTTAATAAGAATTAAAGTTACCAAAGTAATATCAATATCAATATCAATATTTATATATATACATTCCCCTCAAAGCTCTTTATTATAGTCATCTTTACCACAAGTTTTTAATTTTTTATTGTTATTATAGGGGTGATGTATAGAGGGGTTACAGTTTCATAAGCCAGGTAAAGAGTACATATGTTTTTGGACAATGTCATCCCTTCCCTTGTTCTCTGCCAGGTTTTCCCCTCCCATCCCCACTCACAAGTTGTATAGTTCATTTTCAACATAGTGCCCAGTGAGTACCACTGCTGCATTTGTTCATCTTTCTTCCTTGCATTTTTGTGTCTCCCCCTATATGCCCAAAGACATATAAATGAACAAACAGAACAAAAAGGAAAAACAAAAACAAAAACAGCAAAAATGAGAAAAACCCTCTTGTTTTCATTTCCTAGAATTCATTTCTATAAATATTGCTTTTTGTGATCAGATGCACATAGGCATTGTGACTTTCTGTTCCTCTCCTAAGAGTATCACTGTGTGTGCCTCGAGACTTGTATAATTTATTATGTTTCAGAATTTTAGATCTAGCCTCTACATATGAGAGAAAACATACACTATTTGTCTCTCTGAGCTTGGCTTCCCTCACATAATATGATGTGTTCTAGGTCCATCTCTTTCTCTGAAAATCATAATATTATTCTATTATTCTAATGGCGATAGAAAATTCCATTGTATACAGGTACCACATTTTTTAATCCACTTATCTGTTTAGGGCATCTGGGCTATGTCCACAACTTGCCTCTATTGTGAATAGTGCAGCAATAAACATAGATGTGCAAATGTCTTTAAGATATCCATCTTGTTGATAAAGTTTTTATAGGGGAAAATAATATTTTATCACATCTTTACGGAGGAATTGAAAATAAATTCACAGAGATCCTTTAGGGTAGCTAACATTCTACTTAAAACATTTAATTATATGTACTCCTTACACTTAAAAAAATATATGATGTGAGAAAATGGCTGGAATTTTGTATGGTAATTCAGAACAAAGATATTACATTGACTTCTTTTATTGTTATTATATTTAATTGATTGTACAAAGGAGTTTAAATTTAATAGGTCACTGTAATATTTGTATTATAATGAGTTTTTCCAACATGTATAACTCATGGCTTAGGGAAGAGAATTTAATGATACAATTGATCTAAAATTTCCGTCATTAAAATCATGCAATAATCTAAAGTGTCTCAAGTTTGAAAAGTATAACCTTGAAATGCAGGTTTAATTTCTTTCAAGTAGAAATATGTCCATAGAACCCAAGTATTCTGAAATAAAATACTTTAAGAAAAATGAAACCAACATTATCTTTTAAGTAATAATGACTGTTGTCTATTTTATATTGTCACTGTTCTTGAGAATAACTGAATTATTTGTTTTGGTTTGAAATAAAAAGTCATCCTGACTTTTTATTTACCCTAACCACAACGGGCAAAACACATTCTAGTCTGGTGATCAGAGGAAAACTACTGGAAGATAATAATAGACTCCTGCCTTCTACCTCTTTAGACAGATCTCATGGCATGTGATCCTATTGATCACATTCAGATATTTTTTCAATGACATCAAGATTCAAGTGCTCTAATGCAGTTGAAGGTGAAGCATGGTCCACTCCTAAGAAGGACAACTTCTTAACTCCACAAGGTCTTGCCTGAAGCCACAGCAGAAAGTATCTCTGTGTGTAAAGGGCCTGCCTTGGGAAAGCAAGATAATTTTGCCTCTTTATTTTGGTTTCTTCATTTGCACAGTTGTCATTATACTACATTACGAGTCACTGAGCAAGTTCAGGGAGGCTGCAGATTGCAAATTTTTTTAATGTCTGAAAATTAAAAATTAAAAATAGTTTGCTATGCAAATATAGTAGTCTCCCTTAAATAATTTTAATTCATGTTATTTCTTTTTTAAAAAATAGACCCCCAAACCATTAAAAATTTTAAGATGTGCATTTACCCTAGCTGAATTTGCTTGGCTATTGCCTGCCTATTGCCATCTGAACCATGATATTTATTATAAGACTATGCAAATGTATGTAGGGAGGTGAGCAAATCAGCATAAAAGTGAAAAGTCCTTTTTGGGTTTGGACCTAATGAATGGAACAATGGGCAAACACCTGCTTTTATGACTGTACCAAGTATAGATGATATATAAATTCATATGAGTAGAAATAGACAAATAAGGTATTATCTAGATAATACATTGTGGTATGGTTTCTTTAAATAGTGAGTCTACTCTTACTTTGGATCTGCTGAAGCATATCAGAATTAGTCTTCTAAGCCTGGTGAGATGGCTCATGTCTATAATTCTAGCTATTCAAGGGGCTGAGATCTGAGAACTGAAGTTTGAGGCCAGCCTCGGTAAAAAAATTCATGAGACTTATCACTAATTAACCACCAAAAAAACAGAAGCAGAGCACCAGTAAGGGACAGTGCCCAGTCCCTGCATTGAAGCCTCTATACTGCACCCCCCCAAAAAAATCCTCCATGAAACCTCTAGAGAATACCTGTATTACAGTAGAAAGGGCAAGTCTGCATCTAATAATATTTATTCCTAACCTGCCCACCAAGCAAAGATGCTTTAAAATACACTGAGGTCTTTGCTAACTCTATTGTGAGATTTTCTAATTATTTCTCCCTTTCCCATATGCCTATTCTTCTCTACTTGGCTCCAAGATTCCTTTCTGTCTGAGGCCTTCATATCTTCTTCCTGTGAACCACTGGCTCTGGGCTCCCCCATCCCTTCATTCACTCCTCTGTACATGCATCTCCAACATTGAGTACACACAGCTTGCACATCCCTACTTTCCATTAGACTGTGAGCACCACAGGACCAAAGACCATATATGGTTCATGTCTTCCTCTTTCTGTCCTCACAGCCTCTGTGTGGAACAGGTGTTCAAGCAATGCCTAATGCCTCAACTTGGATCTGTCTTCCCTTGCATTGTTTACTATGCATTTCTTGTTTTCTTTTCTCCCCCTTTTTTCTTTTTGCCAGTTCTGGGGCTTGAACTCAGGGCCTGGGTTCTGTCCCTGAGCCTCTCTGTGCCCAAGGCTAGTGCTCTACCACTTGAGCCACAGTGCCATTTCTGGCTTTTTTTCTGAGAAGTTTATCAGAGTAGTTTTATTGTGCATTTCTATGGTCTAATATGTTCTTCACTCTTCTGTCTTTGGAGGTTATGCCAGATTCTTCTGGGTTTTGAATTTGAAGTTCCTAACTAAGTAAGAGAGAGCAATCATGTGAGCTGATACAAGGCCTGCAGAGCCTGTGTGTGTGTGTGTGTGTGTGTGTGTGTGTGTGTGTGTGTGTGTGTTCATGAGTGTGAATTGAGTCATTCTGTGGCCCATTTCTGTCTTTGTCCCACACAGAAACCCTAAACCCTGTGCTCTATTTTCATTCATCCTTTCTGGAGCCTATCAGAAGGTGAGAAAACTGCTGTTACTGCTATTATATCCACACTTGCCAATGTGATGCTGAATCCAGCCACAATTCTGCAGTTGTTCTGAAGGAAACGGTATCTTTCTAGTATAAAATAAATTCCCTTGTCACTGCTAACTTTAAGCTATTTGGTTTAGTTTTAAAATATAGCCTGGTATAAGCAGATCTAGCTTCTGAGATTTTTTTTCCTTACATAAAGAAACATAGGATAGAAATAATTCAAGCTAAGAAGAAACTATTGTCTTATAAGATTATCTTATAACACAGAGAGTGGTCACCAGAAGTGGGGGAGGGGGGAAGGAAAGCTAAAGCTACTTAAGAATGAATGTTCTTTAATATTATATAGAATCAAACTTATTGTTCTTTCGCTTTCCATGTGTGTATGCAGATTGAAAGCAATTCTCTAAAACTACAAGCATTCTAATTCAGATGTGTGTCTTATACTTTTCTTCATTTATCTAGTATTCACAATGCTAATGTACTTTTCTAACAACAAGAATAAAAACAGAACCAGAAAACCCAAATTCTAACATGATATTCAAAGAAAAAAATCTGAAAAACTCTTTAAAAACTATATTGTACATTGTGACCTGGAATACAAGGAGAACAAAGCTCTTTTATATTGTAACGGGAATATTGGAGCTTGAACTTGGGGCCTTGGGATTACACTTGGCTTCTTTTCTTTCTTTTTTGTGATCAAGGCTGGCACCCTTCCACTCCAGCCACACCTCGACTTCCCACTTTTTTGTTGGTTAATTGTAGATAAGAGCTGATCCTTGTATCTCAGACTCCTGAGCAGCTAGCATTATAGGAGTGAACTGCTGGTGCAGGTTTATATTGTGATACTTATTTTTTAAAAGTAAAAAGAGAGCCTTATTGCACAGAGCCTTATTAGTCAGCTAAAGAGTACCTTTCCTTTTCGACATCACCCCTTCCTTGCTCTTTCTAAGTTTTTCCTTCTCATCCCCCCCCCCCCCCCGTTCATTTGCAACATGGTATCCAGTGAGTAACACGCGAATTTGTTCACCTTTGCCATTCCATTTCTGTGCACAAGTATATTGTGAAACTTTTTAAATGAAAAGCTAGGTTCACACGTACAGGGAAGAGTATAACGGTGTTCCATGCACCCATGGGTTCAGCTTAACCATACAACCACATTGCCTGCCATCATCTATCCCCCACACTCGCTGAAGCTCCTGAGAAAGATCCCATGTCTCCGCTAATTCATGTGGGTGTATTTTCTTTCCCAGCTTGAATTTTCTCTCTGAGGGTCCTTACTAAACCTCGGACCTTCTGAACGCCCTCTGATGGAATATCGCCTGCTGATTCTACAATCTGTGCTCTTTAGCCAACCCTCCCCCCTCCCCCCCAAAACCCTCTATTGAAGTCCCTGGGAGCAAACCTCTATCCAGCGCAAAAGCGATATGGTATTTATTCAGCTTTTCCCTCAGATGGGCCAGAGAACAGACTCCAGTGTCCAGTATAAACCAGGCCAGGCTGGGCCTTGGCAGCCCAAACCTCCTCCCCTTTGTGATTCAAGATTCGGGGTGTAAACAAATGCAGCCTTCAACAATCGCCAGTTTGCTTTTAATGTTTTATAGCCGTGACTGGGGCTGAGAAGAACACACTAGTGTCTTCTTCACTGGAACTGAAGTTGAGGCTTTATTTAGTTTTTGGGCAAGCGGTCCTGGCAGCTGCAAACCCTCAATGGGCGCTTTCTAGTCGGGCCTGGGCTGTGCTGGGGCGTTGCTGGGAGCTGGGGGTCTGCAGCCGCCCTCGGAGCACGGCGGGGGCAGGAGGAAGCGGGGCGGGGGGCGCCGGGCCTAGGCCTGCACCCTGTCCACTGTCTCCGGGACAGGTGCTGTGTAACAGGCCGAGAAAGGAGCCCTCCCACCCTACCCGCTTGGAAGCTTGGGCTCTGGGCTCTGTGTCTGACAGTAACTGTGGTTTTTTTTTTTTTTTTTAATTGAGCTTTTGTTTCAAGCACACAAAGAACTGGCAAGCAGAGATGTACCCCTGTGGCTTGGGCTTTTCTCTCTTTGGCCAGTGATGATTATTAACCACAACCACCACCACAACAAAAAACTATCACAAAGTCCCTGACTTTGCTTAGTGACCAAGATTCACTTAGATAACAAATCAATGGCTATTGCTGGCTGAGAGCCTTCAGGATGCTCCAAGCAGTTATTAAAATGGGAAAGGCGACTTGGAAATCTTATTTCCTTGCCACCGAAGGAGATGATCTTCTTTGATTTTGGATGTATAACCCTGTTTATTATTAAATATTATTTACTGAGAACTCTGAGGTGCCAGGCGCTGAACTGAGCTTTTTATAATTTTTTTTCTCTCTGGACATAATCCTTTAAAGTTTTGTTGTTGCTTAAAAAAAACACATAAAGGGAAAATTGAGTTTCAAAGAGGTTCATTTGTCGAAACTTATTACACCTCTTATAAATAGCACAGCCAGAAATCCAATTTTTGCCCAACAATAAGGTAACTTTTACTCTTTCTAGGGGGAAATGTACAGTTTATGCCTTACAAATTTCATGTTGATGTTTGTTTTCAGGTTGAAATTGTTGGAAATGGGTGTGACCTACAGCATGGAAGCTGGCCACTTCTGGAATACAAAGTTAATAATTCAGATACATCACATTATCTACTCTTTTTATTGCAGGAAGGATCAGGAAAATTCATACCAAGTAAAATCATTAAAGTTAAAAAAAAAGCATCTTTCTTTAGTGGGCTTAGTGAGCCTGTATGAAAAAAATAATGCCAATATGTCAATATTTTCTATTTTAAATCATTGCTACTTTATTTAAAAATTTTGAAAACATTTTGATTTGAACAGTTGAGATTTAAAAAAAAGATTTAAAGAAAAAATCAGGAGAAAGTTCAGGGAGCTCTCATAAACCCTTCAATATCATTTTATGATTAATATTCTGTCTACATTACTGATGCACAATTGTTAAAATTAATAAAATCAATATCAACATATTAACTGAAGACTATAGTTCACTCAGATTTCTTTTTTCCTGGTCCCAAGCAGGACACCACATTCTGTTTATTTGTCCTGTCTCCTAGGGCTCCATTTGGTCAAGAAAATTTCTTAGTTTTTCTCTGAGCATGGGTAATGATAAGAGGTATTTGTCCAATATGTTTCTCTTGCTTAGACCAAGGGTAATGGGTTTGAGGGGCATTGTGCCCCTCACATGAAATCATCTGCATGTGGATAGCACCACATGATTTATGACTGCTGATGTTGACCTTGATCTCTTGGCTCCAGCTGTGTTTGCCAGGTTTCTCCATCCTGGTGACCCTTTGTGTTACTGTAGTCTCTTGAAGTCACCATGCACAGCTCATACCTATAAGAGTTCCCATCTACTTTTTAAAAGAATATAATTTTTATTGAGATTAAGTGATTACATAAATTTCAGAAATTTCACAGTATTGTGGGATAGTGATACTTAAAGTCACAAACACATTTTAACCTTCATAAGGCAAATTGTCATTATCATGGCCTGTAATGTTTGTGAATTCTATGACAATACATCTATATTTATATGTATGTTTATTTCCTTTTGCTTGGTATAAGTTGTTCCCTCTTTCCCTCTCATTCCTTTCCTCCCATCGCTGCCCTTGAGTTGAGTAGCTTAGTTCACTTTCATCCATATCCAGTGCAGCTGATGGGCCCCTCTATTGTATATTTCCCCGTTTTCCTCAGATTTTGTGCTCTCCACCCAGCTTCCCTCAGATGTGTATGTGTGGTGTGTGTGGGTGTGTGTGTGTGTGTGTGCGCGCGCGCGTGTGTGTACACACTATATATGTGGTCAAGAACTTCCCGTCCACTTTTAAAATAGTCTTACTCATTTCTCCTAACTTCTTAGAATGATTCTTTTTTAAATTTTTTTCATCTGTTACTGATGAGTGAACTCAAGGCCACTCTAGAGCTTGCCAGACAAGTACTTTACCACTTGAGCCACACCCTGAGTCCATTTGCTTTTAGTTTGTTTTTTAAACAGGGTCTCAATTACTTTTGCTCTAGCTGGCCTCTAACTGACGTCCTCCTACCTCTGCTTCTAAAGTAAGTGGGATCACAGACAACGTGATACTTTATTCTTACTTAGTCTTTTTTTTTTTTTAAAGTAAATGATACTATCTATATCAACCTCTCCACTGTTATTTTTAGACTTCAAATTATAACTAACAATTGTGAACTTTCAAAACTCAGAAGGAGTATCTAGTGTACTTTATCTTTTTGGGATTGACTTGCCTAAGTCAGATGATGCAGAAATACAGAAATGTAGTAGAATTTCATATTTCATATTTCCCAAAAGAAGGAAATAATCATCAGGGAGAGAATCAGAAATTGTTGGCCTAGTTTTGTTTTAATATCAAATGATATGACAGATGGATACAGTCCTTTTGACATCAAACACCTAAGGCCCTTTTATGTCTTTCTTTCTTTGACAGAGAAATTAGAGAAATGAAATAAGTTGTCTCAGGTTCCAGAACTGGATGTCTCAGCCCTCAGAAAACAAAGTCAGCTTGCTCCAAGTAGGAACTGATTTTACTTATTTAATTATTTTTTTTTTTTCTGAGTCAGTCATAGGCTTGGACTCAGTGTCTAGGCTCTGTCCCTGAGCTTTTGTACTTTGAGCCACAACTCCACTTGCAGTTTTCAGGTGGCCAGTAGGAGAGAAGACTTTCTTTCCTAGGTTGGCTTTGGGCTGTGATCTTCAGATTTCAGCCTCCCCAGTAGCTAGGATTAGAGGTGTGAGCTGTCAGCACCCAGCTTAGGAACAGATTTCTAATCAAACACCAATGATTCTTTGGTGATGAAGAGAACCAAGATGATTAGTTAGGGAAAATAGAGTTTGAGATGGAGGTGGTATCATTTCTATCAATACACAAGAACTGATCTGAATTGCTGTCATGTTAGGGCTGGAATATAAAATACTGGCCTACCCCTGTAGGCTCATGTGTTGAAGGTTCTGTGATGGTGGCACTATTTTGGGAGGATCAGGAAACTTAGGAGGTTGGGCATGGCTGGAGGAGGTAAGTTACTGAGAGAGTGCCTTTGAACATTATACCTGGCCCCCAGTTCCTTCCTCAACCACTGCTTTCTGTCATGAAGGAAAAATCCCCTTTATCACAGATTCCTATGGCCATGATGTTCTACTCAAGAGCATGGGGCTGGACAACCAAGGACTGAACCCAGTGAAATCATATCCACTTTGTAAGTTGTTTTGCCAAGTACATGTTTGTCACAACAATGAGAAAGTCTAATACATATATATATAAGAAAAAATTATACAGCTTTTAATATGTGTGTATATTTGTATGTGAGAGAGAGCGGGAGCAGAGCGAGGGAGTGAGAGAGAGAGAGAGAGAGAGAGAGAGAGAGAGAGAGAGAGAGAGAGTGTCTTACTATGTAACTGGAACTTGTGATCATCCTTGACTCAACCTTTCTAATGCTGGGATTATAGCTGTATCCCACTATGTCTGGCTATATTGTTTTGGTTAATTTTTTTTAAAGGAAGAATTGCATTAGAAATACCAGTATTGTCTGATGATCAGCTTACTTCAGTGAGAAGAAAACAGAACCAGTTAGCAGTGAGCCTTTGACCTTGAACTGCAGTCAACTGGCAATCTGAGTGCTGCACTTTCCCTTGGAACTTTTCCTTTTTAATGTGCTGTCAAGGTCATAAATTACTTAGGTGTATCTTGCCTCTAGGTCATAATTATTTAAAAAAATTTTGCTAAGATAATTCAGAAGACAAAGCTTGCTAGGCATAATGATACATGCTATAATCCCAACTACTTGGGAGAAGAGATACGAGGATCACAACTTGGGAACAGTGCTTGCTGCACAAAATCTTGCAATTAGCTCTGAGACCTCAAGGCTCCTTCTAATTAGAAGGCATATCCTGCTTCCTCTGCCCTACCCCACTCCCATACCCATCCCTTAATTCCTAACTTAGGTCTTCTTTTTTAGAAAAGAAGATCTACCTGGACCCTTTTCTTTCCCACAGCTCCATATCACTGTCAGAAGGAACTCCCTGTGGACTGGAATTTGGCCTAGCTGGAGTTCCCTTATGTTTTCAAAGTCCAAGCCCCTTTTGACGACATGTATTAATGCCTCTCTATACTCCTTACCCCTTTCTTTTTGGGAAGGTATATCAAACTCAAGATCAGGAAGAGTAGACTGTAGTAAGTCATCTTGATGAACCTACCCACAGCACACCTTCAGCTAAGTGCCCTGAATTCCTACACACTCCCAAGGTTAGGGGTCTCCTTGTCCTATTCTGGCTTCTTAGATTCAATCCATGCTTTTCCCTCCTCAGGAGAGGGCTTGGTTCTTCGTGGATTGTCCTCTATCCCTACCTCTTTGTTCTTCTGCAAGCAATTCTGATTTTTTTTTTTTTATCCCAGCTTGGTGGCTATCTCTGATGTCCTGGGAGAATTAGCACTCTAGTTACCATACCTGCCTACTTGGTTAGTTCAACTCTAGCCTGGAGGGTACAAACTTGGGTTTATTCCCCTTCCTTCTCCCTGACCCCACATTACTACACCAAAGGGAGACCTATCTCACTTTCAATTGGTGACCAAATCCTAAATTAGAGAGCTTGGGTTAGGCTTTGACTTTCAGTGAAACTGCAAATACCCTTTGAAGCAGAAGGTTTTGGGGAGGCCCTATCAGTGTTACCACTAGATGAGTGTGCAGGAACATTTCCTGGTGGCAGATTTCAATAGAGGGAGGATGGAAAGAGAACTGGAAATCTTCCTCCATATCTGTCTATGATAATCATGAACAGCCAAACAAAACAAAAACAAAGATTAGACAAATTACGATGAAAATTAAGGTTGCCACCCTATCTTCTCTATCATGTTAACTTCATAGTGCAATAAACCACACCCTTAGTACGGTTAGGAGTAAGCCTCACCAGAAGCTCTTATTCTGTTGGCTTTTCAGTTCTCTGTTTCTATAAACTTGCAAATTTTCTTTATTACTTAAACCTGTTTAAGCTATACTTTTTGCTATTTGCTTCTGAAAGTCTCTACATATCAAGGCCATTCTAGAGAAGAGAGGATTTTTATAATCTAGTCAAATACCTTAAGAGGTGTCTACAAAAAGGAAGTACCTCCATCACCTGTAGCCATAGACAGAGCAGTCTTGGAAGCAAGTATACAGGAGTAGGTATGAGGTCATACAATATCCTTACCACCATCAAAACTCAAAATTCTGTGTCACCTGTTAGGAAGGGTGAACGATAAAAAATGGAACCAGAACTCAAAGTTACTGAACACCTGCTATTTACCAAGCAGTGCCCCGAGTACTTTTACAATCTTACTGAGTCTCTATAAAACTCCTCTGAGAGGCTTTTCTTGTTTTTTTTTTTTTTTTTGGGTCCGGTCGTGGGGCCTGAACTCTGGGCCTGGGTGCTGTCCCTCAGCTCTTCAGCTCAAGGCTAGCGCTCTACCACTTGAGCCACAGCGCCACTTCCGGCTTTTTTCTTTTTGCTTATGTGGTGCTGGGGAATCGAACCCAGGGCCTCAGGCATGCAAGGCAAGCGCTCTACCACTGAGCCACATTCCCAGCCCTCTGAGAGGCTTTTCTAACCCTCACAGCCATGGAAGCTAAAGTTCTGAGAAGGTGATTAATTTGGCCAATGTCATGTGCTATTTAGTTTCAGACAGACAGTTTCAAACTCAGTTCCCCTTAATTAGGTAACTCCATCCCCTCCCCCACCCTCTGAAACACACTTCTATCTCATATTCCTTCTTATCACCATGGTAACATCACCTAACAGTGACGATAAGGGAAAAGGAAGGCAAAAAAACTGCTCTGAGTTTTTTGGTCCTTGGAGTGAAGATGGGGAGGTGGAAAGGATAAAATCTACCTCAGCCTCATGCTGTCAAATCTCCTGGCCATACGCACTCCACATGGAGCCATCAAACATGGGAGGACAGTCTACATTCATCGTCTTTTACAATTGATGAAACTGAGACCAGCCAGGCCAAATGACCTACACTGGAAGCAGTGGTGGCTATGACTCTATTACCTTTGTAGAGAATGCTGTTAGAGATTTTGGAATCATACTGTGTAGATGTATGGTCTAGCTCAACCACTTATTAAGTGGATTCCATGAGTTATTTGATCATCTGGCCTCTGTGTCCTCATTTATTAAAGATGAGAAAATAACAGTACATTGGATATACATATGAAATCACGTAGTCAGTGGTTAAGTGTTTGAAACTGACCAGCTCACATCTCACTTCCAAGACTGCTCTGGCTACGGCTACAGGTGATGGAGGTACTTCCTTTTTGTAGACACCTCTTAAGGTATTTGCCTAGATTATAAAATTCCTCTCTTCTCTAGAATGGCCTTGATAGGTAGGGACTTTCAGAGGCAAATAGCAAAAAGTATAGCTTAAACAGGTTTAAGTAATAAAGAAAATTTGCAAGTTTATAGAAACAGAGAACTGAAAAGCCAACAGAATAAGAGCTTCTGGTGAGGCTTACTCCTAATTGTACTAAGGGTGTGGTTTATCTCTGTCATTGCTGTTAGATTAACATTTGGCCACCCTCAAGGTCACCTCTGGCTGCCTGTCTCTCCTAGGTGGAGCCACCTGCTTTCTCTCTGACATCCTGGTCTTGGTTATCAGTACAAGATCTGATTGGACTGGTTTAGGTCACATGTCCTTCTTTGAATCATTCACTAAGTCCAGAGAGCTGTTGATTTTGTAGCCAAAGTCATGTGCTTCATTTTTTTTAAGGGGGAGGAGGGAGTCCCATTTGTTGGATCTCCAAACAGAAACAAGATATTCTTGAAAAGAAATGAAGTGAGCTCTAGTGGACACCTGAAAGGCTTTGGACAGAAAGTCCTGGTTCTGGATATTCCTGGAGCTGTGTCATGGTATAATCTTGTTCCAGAGGATAGAACTCAAAATCTTGCTGCTTTTTGTTTTTTTCTTCCTTCTGTTGTACTCAAGGCTTGGACATTGAACTTTCCCCTTAAGCATTTGTATTTTGTTGTATGACATAATCAACCACCCTCAATCTTAGTGGCTTACAACAACCATTTTATTATTTTACCTACTTTTAGATTGAGTGCTGCTGGATAATGCCATACTATCTGATAGTGATTGAAGAGTTAATTCCTGGGGGCTTGACTGTTTCAGGATGTCTAAGACTGGCTTAATACATAGCTTTGTATGTTGACATGGCTAGGCTATGTTGCCCAGTTAGTCAAACACTAATCCAGGTGTTACTAGGAAAGTATTTCATGGTGATTAGTAACTACTCTCAGTTGATTTGATGTAAAGTGAGTACCTTAGGAACTGTGTTTAGGTCTTAGCCAAATAGTTGAAAGCCTTAGTTGCAAAGCCTGAGGATTTTCTGGAGATGGAATCTGCAACAGTAGCTCCTGCCTGAGTTTTCAGGCTGCTTCCAGGCTTTATACATCCCAGACTTTGGATTTCATCGCCCCTACAATTACTTGAGTCATCTTCACACTATGTATTCTAGCTTTCTATTGTCTGTCTGTCTATCTATCTATCTATCTATCTATCTATCTATCTATCTATCTAGATATCTAGATATTTAGATGTAGGTGAGTATCTACCCACCTACATGATCTCCCATTGGTCTGTTTCTGAAGAACCCTGACTGACATAACGTCTGAGTAGGAATGCCTGAACTTTCACAAAATAAGCAAAGCTCAGTAGAACAAGTAGAAAAGTACAATGGGAGAGGAGACTAGAAGTCAGTCTACTAACCAACAATGAATCAGGTATTTCACCTGTGAGTGTATGTAGAGGCATTTATCTATGTACACCAAACCTTTTTACACAATTCATATTTTACTTTTTAAAAAACCTCTGATGGGTAGAGAGGACCAATATATGCTAAGCAACAGGTCGAGGGTGATGGGAATATCACAGATTAGTTAGATGGTGAATCAGCCTCAGATATTTCTTAGACATTACCTATGGATCCATGACTATGTTTGGTAAGTTGTGGGTTAGGGCAGGAATCTCCAGAAGTGACATGATCCATGTACTCAAGGAACTTGGCTATAATGGCAGGTAAGCCAGATCTAAGCAGTCAAGTATAGGAGTTTTTCCTTTCTCTGATCAGCTTAAACATTGCCTCTTGTCTTATCCTAGCTCTATTCATTCCACTAGACAGAGTTGCCTTTTCTTTTTCTATGAGCTCTTTGCTACCCCTTTGATGTATTATTTGCTCTGGGAGATGGCCAATTTTTTTTGTTATGTTATGTTTAGAAGGTGCAATTCTAAAATGATCTCCCATGCTCCCTTTGGAGAATCCCTTCCATTGCATGTGAGCCAGCCAGGGACTTTGACAAGGCATTTCTCCCAAGATGGTTATATATAGCAAAGGGAATTCTGCAGATGTAATTTAGGAGTCAAGTCTGTGGACCTGAAAATTGTGAGATTACTCTTTGTAGACCGACTTAATTAGGTCACCTTTTAAAAGAGAGGAGCTCTTAGTCCAGTGTGGTAGCTTACACCTCTATCTCAGCTACTCAGGTGGCAGAAACAGGGAGTATTACAATCTGAGGTCAGCCTCATCCAAAACGAAGCAAGACTCCATCTCAGCAGATAAACCAGGCATGGTGGTTCTCATCTGTCATCTCAGCTACATGGGAGATAATTTCTTATGTAGGTTTTCACCTCAGGTAAAACCTAGACACTTTGGGGCTGGGAAGGTGGCTCAGTGGTAGAGTGCTTGCCTTGCATGCATGAGGCCCTGGGTTCGATTCCTCAGCACCACAGAAGCAAAAAGAAAAAAAAGCCGGAAGTGGTGTTGTGGCTCAAGTGGTAGAGCGCTAGCCTTGAGCTGAAGAGCTGAGGGACAGCACCCAGGCCCAGAGTTCAGGCCCCGCGACTGGACCCCCCCCCCAAAAAAAAAAAAAAAACTCCTAGACACTTTATCTAAAAAGTAACCTACAGCTAAAAGGGTGGGAGATGTAGCTCAAGTGGTAGCATACCTGTTTATCAAGTACAAGGCTCTGAGTTCAAACCCTAGAGCATAGAGAGATAGTGAGACCAACAGAGAGACAGAGAGACAAAGAGACAGAGACAGAGGCAGAGACAGAGTTTGAAGTGTGAGAAGAATTTAGGGGTAGTACAAGGAAATTATTCCTTGCTTGCCTGGAGATACATCCAGAGGATGAAGAATGCAGGCAGCTTCTAGGGTCTGACATCTGAGAGCAGCCTCTGACTGAGAGCCAGCAAGGAACCTCAGTTCTAAGAACTGTGTTCTGTCCCAGCCACATGACCTTGGATGGGATTCCAGCTTCAAGTGAGAACATAGCCTTACTGACACCTCAGATTTAGCATGAGACACTGAGCAGAAAACCTAGTAGCACTGTGCCCAGAATTTTGACCCATAATATTATGGGCTAAAAATAAATGTTGCAGTTGCTAAATGGTGATAATTGGTTGCACAGTGGTAGAAACAAGTACATCATGTATTTGTCTTCTCTACTCACTTATGAACTCCTAGGGATAGTTTATTATAGCATCTAGGTTCTGGTAGAAACAAGTACATCATGTATTTGTCTTCTCTACTCACTTATGACCTACAGATAGTTTATTATGGCATCTAGGTTCTGGTAGAAACAAGTACATCATGTATTTGTCTTCTCTACTCACTTATGAACTCCTAGGGATAGTTTATTATAGCATCTAGGTTCTATGTATCAACATAGGGCCCTTTGAGCAAAGCACCTTACTTAAAGCAATGATGTAAAATATGTGGATGGAAAAAAATTAATAGAAGAATAGTAACACTGAATTTTGTAGTATTGTGTAGGCAACTATGAGGATCAAATGTATTCAGTGTATTCAGTTAAGTATTCTTCAAATGTCCACGAGTCATGACCCACATGTCCAATTCATGTTTCTCCAAAGTGACATAGATGATTCTCTTGGCCTCCCAATATGTCTTATTACAAAATGTAGTGTTCTTAAATGTTACAGACTCAGAAAGAGTTAATCATATTTATCATGGTATTAGATATGGAAGTTGATGGGGAAATGAAAATGAAAGAAGGAAACTTCCAGAATTTATTGCTGTGGTCTGAAATGTTGATGTCTCTCCAAAATTCCTACACCAAAATGTCCACCTGAATGAAATGGTGAAGATTGCTCATGAATGTGGAGTTGTCAAGAATGGGGTTACTACCCTTATACAAAAGGCCAGTAAGGGACAACTTGACTCCTTGTCATCACGAGAAGATACTCC
Source organism: Dipodomys merriami (assembly GCF_024711535.1). Classification (NCBI taxonomy): domain Eukaryota; kingdom Metazoa; phylum Chordata; class Mammalia; order Rodentia; family Heteromyidae; genus Dipodomys; species Dipodomys merriami. The sequence goes on along the minus strand of NW_027203382.1, from coordinate 26,116,530 downwards.
TATGAAATGGGTCCTCTCCAGAACCAGCATCTACTGGTATCTTTGATGCTGGACTTCTTATTGCAAAACTTCCAGCAGTGGAGAAATAACTTTCTATTATTTACAATCACTCAGCTAGTGTAATTTGTTACAGCATTCCAAATGGACTAAGCCATTTATTTTGAGGAATAGCTTCATTATGCTTCCCTTACAGAACTTCTGACTGGTGCTAGTCATGACTAGATCTGTCAACTCATCTAATTGCCCTGTAACTCTGTTTCTTCCTGAATAAAGAAGTAGAACAGATCTTGTAACGCCCCTCCCCCGCTCCATCATTGTGCTATCTATAAGTTTCATGAGTTCATTCTAGTTTTATTCACCACCCATCTATATAGGTGGCCACAATTTGAAGGCTCAGGAAATGAAGAGGCCCCAAAGAATCCACACATTTGACCACACTGACTGCATTATTTTCTTCCCATTGGGCAAAAGAAATACCTCAGGATCCTTAAAGAATAAGAAAGCATGCTCCTATTTTCAAGATTTTGCTTTTACTATCTTAAATTGAGGTTTTAAAAGAAGTTGAGGAGCTTTTTGACTCTGAAAAAGTTCAGGCATTATAAGCTCACTGGAAGATTCCCAACCTACAAGGCTTGACATTTGACTATTTGGGTAGCAATCGGAGCATGTACTCCAAATGAAAAGAGAATGATGTGATGTTTCAACTATGCTTTATAATCTTTTCCCAAATGGGGGGGGGTGGAGCATCTCAAGGGTGGATGAAGACACATGAAGTGAGCAACAGCCAGTGGTTTCCAACTGGCTGCCCTGTTTTAACCCAGGGAAAAAGAAAAGACATTGAGAGCTAATTTTGGTCCCCTCCTCAATTTGTTTAAATACTGAAACTATGTGGTAGACCAAGGAGAAAAAAAACCCTGCCATGTGGAACTTTTTTTTTTTTTTTTGCTGGTCCTGGGGCTAGAGTTCAAGGCCTGGCTGCTGTCCCTGAGCCTCTTTTTGTTCAAGGCTTTTGCTCTACCACTTGAGCCACAGTGCCACTTCTGGCTTTTTTGAGATGAGTCTCATGGGGACTTTTCTGCCCAGGCTGGCTTTGAACTGCAACCCTTAACTATCAACCTTCTGAGTAGCTAGGATTGCAGGCATGAACCATCAACACCCAGCTTGGATCTTAACCATTCATGAATACCAAGTAGGAGTCACTTTGCCCAGAGAATTAATCCCATTTTCAGTTGTATGAATGTCTATTGTATGGCCAGCACTGAGTAGAGAGGAGGAATTTTGTATAATCAAAGGAGCTTTAAAACATTGGGTGCAAGGACTCATATATGTAATCCCATCCATTGAGAGGGTGAGATCTGAGGATCATGGCTTGAAGCCAGCCTGGGCACACAAATCTGAGAGACTATTATCTCTAAGTAACTGGCAAAATACCAGAAGTAAAGATGTAGCTCAGATGGTAGAGTGACAGATAGCCTTGAGGAAGCAAAGCCAGGCAAGAATGAAAGAATGCAAGGCTCTGAGTTCAAGCTCCAGTATCAACACATGCATAAAAAAAAAAGAAAGGAAAAAAGAAAAGAAAAGAAAAGGAAAGAAAGCAAAGCAAAGCAGGTTTAAGTTTCACAGCTGTGTGTTTTCTTCAGGAATCAGGATGTAGCTGGATGCGTAGCACATTCTCACTAGCCAAGTAGTCAAGCCCTATATTCTGGGTCTGTGAGCATGGCCATTGAGTTCCCATTCTCCCTCCAGTTTTCCAACCTTCAGTGATAATCTGTATGATGTTAAGCCTCCCCAAGTATCTGGAACCCAATTCTGGCACCAAGGACAACTTTGGAATAAGATGTTACATCACTCTCTGCCTCGTATCCATCAGACCAAGGCTGTACCACAAGTGCTCCTCAACCCAGGACACCAAACAGGGCTGGATTAGACATTGAGGCAAGTGGCCAAAGGGCCAGCTGAAGCCTGCCCAGCGAGATCAAAGGTCTGGAGTCCAAGGGACTTTTCCCGTGAAGTTCCTCTGTAACAAGAAATTATCAGCTGTGACAAGATCAGTAAGTTCTGATCCTGTAAGAATTGTTTCCAATCCACCAGTAACAACAACAACAACAAAAAAAAAACATATAAATATCTAGAGAAAGACAAAGTGATCTATTCTCTCTACCAGAGTGGTATTATAAAGGGCTCCATGTAAGCATGGGAAAGAATCAGAAAAAAAAAAAAGAAACTAGAAAAGTTATGTAGGTGAGTCAAACATGTAAGTTGCAATAGTGACAATAATCACTAGTTAATACTAAAATAAAAAAATAACCCTGTTTTTCTGAATGCTTCTTAAAATTTATAATTCATAAAGTATCTTTTCTCATTCCAAATTGATGCTTTACTCTTGATCCTAGTCTTATATTCTTGTTTATAAACAGGGTGCAATATCAGCTTTGCAAAAATCAAGTCTATCTTCAACAACTTCTTAATGAGAAACAGAAATAAAGAAAGAATATAAGCAGTCACTAAAATTGAGGAATCAATACTTACAGCTTCTTTCTACTCCATTAAAATCTTACTATCTCCTATTTGGTCTTGAATCTCTTAAAAAAGCTTAGACGATTCAAAGACCAATAAGGAGTGTTCAAAATACCAAATCCACAAAACCTGCTTAACCTGATCTTAACAAAAGAACCAGGCATCAGCTCTATCTTCCTCATTGGAAGAGGACAGGTTTGTTTAGATCAGTTTTTTAGAAAAGGATTACTTAAAAAATGTAAAGCATGAAACACCGAAGAACTTATCTTCTGGCCAATATAATTCTTCTGAAATTTATTATTAACAAAGAAGTGGCCACTGTTGACCAGCATTTTCCGTTTATTCAGGAGGGAAACTCAAGGCAGAGAGCCAAGGAAAGGAAAAGAAATGCCTGTGCATTTTGTTGTGACAAAACCAAAGGGCTCTTAATTTATCAGTATGTTTGGCACATCTTTATCATGCTCCGGGGGATGAGGTGAGGATGGGTGGTGGAAACAAAGGCTTGTAACTTTTATAAATGCAAGTCCTCTAAAGTAGGCCAATTGGTCAGCTGCGAACTTGGCAGCAATTCCGAGGCATGTGTGCTGGGCAGCTTTCGGAACACGATGTTCTGTTTCACTTCTGAGAGCAGAGGGACAGGGAATAAGGGGAATAAGGGCTGAGCTCAGGACAAGAGGACCCAGCACAGACATGGAAAGGGTTGCAAGACAAAGAGAACCCTGAAGAATAAAAGCAACACCCTTCATATCCTTAGATTTCAGACTGCAGAACTGAGAAAGAGAGAAGTGGGGGAGGGGAGGGGAGACAGAGAGACATACAGAGAGACATACAGAGAGAGACAGAGAGTAGGGAAGGGAGGAAAGGAAAGAGGGAGAAAAAGGAAAAAAAGACAGTGAGTGTTACTGATGTTTGCTGAAACTACATTCTGGAAAATTCTGAGCATTGTGTGTTGATGATTAAAAGTAATAAAAAGAATGGAATTTTGCAAAAGGACTTGGGACTAATGCTGAGTCTATAAACTATGAGCTACAAAGAGGTGTGGCAAAAAAGAAAAATGAATATTAAAGAATAGTTTGAAAGACAGACTCCCTCAGCTTCAAATTTAATAAGGAGTTGCTAGAGCTTTCTCAAACTTAAATTTATATTTATAAATTTAAATTTATAAGTTTTCATCAGTATGTGGCTGAATAAAATGACAATGCAGGCTATATACAAAATATGTGACATATTTTACTAGTCATATTTCTCTGATATTTTTAAATGATAGCTGAGAAAGTAACTGAATATTTACTTATCTCTCTGTGTGTATATGTATGTGTGTGTGTGTGTGTGTGTGTGTGTGTGTGTGCATGCATGTGGTACTGAGATTGAACCTAGGACATTATGCTGCTAGGCAAATGCTCTGCACTGAGCTACTCTAAACTGAATAGGTAAAGGGTGAAAAAATATGAAATAGTGTTAACAGCTCAAGTAAAATGAGGAGCCAATAGTAAATTGTAGTGTTAACTGCTTCTAACTTGAAATTTTTTTTTTTTTTTTTTTTTGCTAAGTGAGGTTGAATTAGGCTATGGTGACAAAATCATTTACAACTGATGACATGCAATGAACACATTCTTATACATTTTTCTTCAAATAGCTGGTGGTGTCATAAGCTCAAAAGAACAGAGAACAAACTAGTGATAATTGCTTAACTCCTCATGCACCTTACTATTTGGAAATATTAAACCGAACATAAGTTTTGGAGGAATGTCTCCATACTTGATTTATTGCATTAAAGAAAGTCAAGTATAAATGCAAAAATTATCTTTTCTTACTATCCCCTGATCTTCCTTCATGTACCTACCAAGAGACAAAAACAAAACAACTGCCTACTTATCAGTGTATAAAGCCCAGGGGCTCAGAAGCCAAAATACTCAGCTGGTCTTTATAAAGGAGTTTATATAGTGTTCAGCAGATATCCTTCAGTGAAAATTCTCTTTTTCAGCTGCTGGCTCTCAGTGAGCACCTTGTGACCTCTCACTCCATTCCCATGGAGACTGGTGTAGGAAGGGTAAAAACACAAGTTCAGGAGAGGAGGGGGACACTTTTTTTTTAAGGTAGCATTTTCAAATCCCCTCTCCTCTAATACTAACCACTCTCTGAAACTGGCCGTACAATCTATCATGGAGATTCACTTTTAGTCCTTCAAAGTTCAGTTGGTGAACGTAAGGTATTTGCTTGTAAAGATACACTTGCAAGGCTACAAAGAAGGTACTTGCCCAATTTGATACTGTTTGATTGGGCTCCAAAATGAAGTCAAGAAAGGCCCGCCAACATTTAGCAAAGGGAAGGAAAGACTATCATTATTCAGGGTTTGTTTTTTGAGTGAATGCTATGAATATTGCGTATCACAGCTTTGCAGTCTAATGTCAGCTTTGGGGGTTTGTCTCCCAAGTATCAAAAACAGTTTTTTTTTTTTTCACTTAGCTACTTTTGGAACTTTATCATTCTCTTTTGCACAGAGCCCACCCTACTCCACCCTGTCCATTCACCCTGGCGAACACACCCAGATCCAAGTTTCTAAATCTTTAAGTCTTAACTGCCATGTAAATATTTAATGTGGAGTCGGAACTTTCATCTTTTCCTTGCTCATACTTTGAGCCTGCTTAAATACTCAAATCAATTCATTCTGCTATCATTGCCCTCAGCAATGCCTTGAAACTTAACTTTAAAAGCAAACCACACTGGATTGTGGTTCCTGAGATCCTAAGAAAGTTTTACTTAAAAACAAAACAATCCAATGTTATAATCAACCAGCCTTTAGCTTTTTCTTCCATCTTTTCCTTTTATTGTATAGTTACCATTTAAAGTGTTATCAAAGAGGGCAGAAGATAGCTTGCAGTAAAATTTACTATCAACTTATGTATTGAATACAAAGATAAGGCCAGAAAAAATTTAAAATATTTCCTCCGAAGCACATGGTTTGGAGCCATCATTGCCAATATTTGTGCAGTATTTTCAAAGACCCTAAATTGGTATTGTCTTCAGATGACTAGCAGAAGTGATCACAAATCCTCTATGCACTCAGGCCTCAAATGAATATGGATAAAGTTTCATGGGACACCAGCCACTGCCAAAAAAAAAAAAAAATCCCCCCAAACAAAATACCTCTACAGAAACAGATTCATAGATATCAGAGATGTGAAATTCTTAGAGGAAGATACAGTTATAGAAAAACATAGTTTTGGAAAAATAGAAGACATTAAAAAGGAATGAAAATATAGAAAGTCAAGAGACATTGAAGACTGGTGTGCTGTTCTAATGTCTTCAGCTTGCTGTGAAACACAATAAAGAATGAAAGACAAATGATATTTGAAAAGGAAATGATGGAAAAGTTGAGATTTAAAATTGTATACAAAGGTTCCTACTAAACTGGTATCTGTATTAAAGGACCAATACTTTAAATCAGGTATCCCAACAAATTCCAAGCATGTTAAATGGAAATCTATGCCTAGATGCTTACAGAGCAAGTGGACAAGTAAAGCTAAAGATAAAATTAACAGTATTACAGAGGGACTAATTTACTACAAAAGAACCACTAACCTCACAGTTCATTTCCTAACAGGAAGATGGAAAGAAGCAGATTATGAAAAAGTATTTTTAATTACATTTTTATTATCTTTAAAGTCACTACATTTTTATTATCTTTAAAGTAACTGTACAAATCTTTAAAATAGCTGTTACCATTCAACATGTCAGTTTACGAGTACAGAGCATCTTTTCTATTGGTAAAGTTTTTAATGTTATAAAGGTGATGTACAGAGGGGTTACAGTTATATAAGTCAGGTAATGAGTACATTTCTTTTTGGTCAATTTCATCCCTTCCCTCACTCTCTCCCAGTTTTTCTTTCCTGTCCCACAAGTTGTATAGTTCATTTTCAACATAGTGTCTATTGACGATCACTGCTACATTTGTTCACCCTTTGTTCCTCCATTTCTGTGCTCCCCCTGACCCTCCCAAAGGCAGATAAATCAACAAGCAAGACAAAAATAAAAGAAAACCAAAACAACAACAAATAAAAAAAAACCCTCTTGTTTCCATTTCTTGGAGTTCATTTTGGTAAATATGTAAGAGGAACATAGGTATTGCACCCTTGTGTTTACAATGCATCTTGATCGATATACCCCATTCATCATTTTCCCCCAATCCCTTCAATTTTCCTAGTTTCATAGAATATATGTTAGAATAGCATTTTTTTTGGGGGGGGGGTCCAGTCGTGGGGCCTGAACTCGGCCTGAGTGCTGTCCCTCAGCTCTTCAGCTCAAGGCTGGCGCTCTACCACTTGAGCCACAGCGCCACTTCCGGCTTTTTTCTTTTTGCTTATGTGGTGCTGAGGAATCGAACCCAGGGCCTCAGGTATGTAAGGCAAGCGCTCTACCACCGAGCCACCTTCCCAGTCCCTAGAATAGCATTTTTAAATTGCTAAAGTTAAAATATCTGTCACTATAGGGCTGGGAAGGTGGCTCAGTGGTACAGTGCTTGCCTTGCATGCCTGAGGCCCTGGGTTCGATTCCTCAGCACCACATAAGCAAAAAGAAAAAAGCCGGAAGTGGCGCTGTGGCTCAAGTGGTAGAGCGCTAGCCTTGAGCTAAAGAGCTGAGGGACAGTGCCCAGGCCCAGAGTTCAGGCTCCACAACTGGACCCAAAAAATAAAAATAAAAAAATAAAATAAAAATAAAAATCTGTCACTATAGAATTGCTTATGTAAAATATTACATTAAAATAGGATAAAATGAGGATCTTCTTATTTAAAAAATCAGAGAATTTTCTAGGTATTCAGTAAAGGATCTTGACATGACAAATTCTGTAAGAAGTAAAAGAACCTCAGAAGGAAAAAATTAAAAAGCCCCCAAAGTGATGATTACATTCTAAACAAAAAATGAGAATAAAGTAATATGTAATATATGGGACTGAAAACAAATTAAAAATGAAATTCCTGATTAAGAGACCATACCAGGGAGAGTATCATTTAAACATGGTAAATTGCTTCTATTCTTCAGAATAGAAATGCTGATTGAGTTTAGAATTTCAAAAAGGCAATCTACTTGTGAGAATTTTTTAAATAAACACTAAAACTATAAGACAAGCACAGGTAAAATGGAAAGAGCAAAAATAAAATTCTTTTTTTTTTTTTTTTTTGTCGGTCATGGGGCTTGAACTCTGGGCCTGGGCGCTGTCCCTCATCTCTTCAGCTCAAGGCGAGCGCTCTACCACTTGAGCTACAAGGCCACTTCCGGTTTTCTGGTGGTTTATTGGAAATAGGAGTCTCACGGTCTCTCCTGCCCGGGCTGGCTTTGAACCTCGATCCTCAGATCTCAGCCTCCTGAGTAGCTAGGATTACAGGCGTGAGCCACCAGCGCCCGGCGAAAAATAAAATTCTAAATTATGTGCTGAGAATGCAGTTTAGTGGTAGAGTGCTTGCCTATCATTCATGAAGCCCTGAGTTCGATTCTTTAGTACCATATAAACAGAAAAATCAGGAAGTGGCACTGTGGCTCAAGTGGTAGAGTGCTAACCTTGAGCGAAGAACCCCAGGGACAGTGCCCAGGCCCTGAATTCAAGCCCCAAGACTGGCAAAAATATATATTCTAAATTATCCAGATAACAGAGAGAGAGGGAGAGAGAGAGAGGGAGGGAGGGAGAGAGAGAGAGAGAGAGAGAGAGAGACAGAGACAGAGACAGAGACAGAGACAGAGACAGAGACAGAGACAGAGACAGAGAAACTAAACAAAATAAAAATCTAAGCAAATAGCAATGAATACAGAGGACTAAACAACTCAATTACAAGACTATCACAACATTTTAAAGAGGTCCTATGGTATTTCACAAGGGCTACATTTAACCAACATTTAGGTACAAAGGTGAAAAGTTAAAGGTTGGGAAAACAAGGCAGGAAGTAGGTAACATAAGAAAGGTACCAGGAACTGTTTTAAGAAAGGATTCTTAAAAATAAAATCACTATGTTTTATAAAAAGCTTTAAGCACAAGGAATGTAGAGGAACTCTAATTCATATGGCCTGAAAATATAGCTTCCAAGTATATAAAATACTATTGAGAAGCGTAAAGAAAAACTCATAAAGCCATTCTCAAGCCTGAGCATGCATTAGAGTAATTTGGGAGGTGTATTAAGCATAGATTGCTGGCTTCTGCTGCCTTGGGAGTTTCTAATTTAGTAGGTCTAGAAAGTGGTCTGAGGAGTTGCATGTCTAGATGTTAATGCTACTAGTTCAATAATTACACTATGAGAACCAGCATTCTGGAGAAGCCTTGCACATGGGCAATATGCATGTATGTATGTATCTATCTATCTCTCTCTATATATTCTCTAGGTTTATGTAGCATTGGTTATTACAGAAAAGTATTAACAACAATCCATTAGAATAATCTGTATCAGAAATCTATAAATAACTCAGTATATTAAGACAATTAGATACTATACTGCAAGGACCAAGAATGAACTAGAGCTATTTCTCCATAATGATGTTTGAGTAGAAGAAAAATGTGACAAGAAGGGTAGGATTTCATCATATGAAATTTAAAAACAAATTAAGACATTGTTTAGGGATATATCTGCTTATGATAAAATTATAAAGCAAGAAAGTGAATGAATAATTCAATAACAGGGTAATGATTCTGTCTTTTCAGCTAAGCCACCTGGCATACTAAGAATCCATTTCATTTCTCATGTAACTTTTAAATGCTACAGGAGCTAATTGCCTGTTTTAATAAGCTATTAATGAAAGCTACTCATTGCCTGTGTTCAATAAGCCATTCCTGAACTCTCCATTTAGGCCTCTAACCTGTCACTCCATGTTATCAAATCCAATTGGCTATTTCCCTGTGCTGTGTTCTCCCAGAGGTAATCCCCTACAGCATCCATCTTTTCCCAGACTGGCTTCCTTAGGAGTCATCCTTCCACGACTTCATTCAGTCTCACCCTAGAAATTGTTTTGTTGAGTACCATGTTCCTTTTTCTGTTGTGTGAGTAGGGTGAGGCTTGTCCAATGGTATGCTTTTCTATACACAAAACCCATCTAGTTCTTTGGAGATCCCCTAAAACCAGATACCTTTCTGTTTTATCTCTTGAGTTTATTAGCTATCTCGGGAAGAAGCATTTGTAGGGGTGAATGTCTCAGATTGGTAGCCTGGGGTAGCTTCCACAGCAGCAGCATGGAAAGGCCTTTGGAGAAAAGAGTAATTTTTTTCTCTAGAAATTTCCTTAATCATTTTGTTTTCAATAAAGAGATTTTATAGCTCCAAATGCCTAGGGTCTAAAACTTAGCTCTTCTAGTACGAAGGGATGAAAACGGAATGCCTGTGATCGGATCATAAACCTATCAAAATTGTCAAAGATGTACAATAAAATGTTTGTTACGTATTGAGTGCCTAATTTGTGTTGGGGTTGGAGTAAATACATACATCTCAAGCAAATTCCTGAGAAGTAAAAACCACTCTCTGAGGAAAAATGAGCCATTTGGTATACATCTCAGAAAGTAGTAGTGCTGACACTCAGGACTGGAAACTCATTACTCCAGGAATATCTAGGCTAAATGTAGAGATCATTTTAAAAAAGAGATTTTTGGGGGCTAGGAAGGTGGCTCAGTAGTAGAGTGCTTGCCTTGTATGCATGAGGCCCTGGGTTTGATTCCTCAGCACCACATAAGCTGAAAAAGCCCACTGGCTCAAGTGGTAGAGCGCTAGCCTTGAGCTAAAGAGCTGAGGGACAGTACTCAGGCCCAGAGTTCAGGTCCCACGACAGGCCAAAAAAAAATGAGAGAGAGAGAGAGTTTTGAGATGCGAGCTTCATCAACAGAAGCTGAAATGTTTTAGAAACATTTCTAACCTCAAGGCACTTGTCGAAGAGAAGAACCGTAGCTTTCAACCATTTTAGTGGTAGTGGGGGGTTATGTTCCCGGAAGAATACATGTGATTCTTGCGTTATATTAAATTCTAATGTGCCTTCATGAAGTGTGTAGGCTCTGTGCAGTTTTCTAAGAAGATATAAAGCATATATTGTTCAAATTGTAAGTAGTAAAATGATCTAAATAGACCAATAGTTCTCAAAATATAGCCTCTGAGCCTTTTGGGGGGGTCTATGAGGTCAAGACTATATTTTAAAATAAGACTAAAATATAATTATCCTTTTCTAATCTATTGGCAGTGACACCAATGATGAACCATGATGGTGGCATTCAAACTATCCCAGAGGATACTGCATTCCTTATCACCAGGCATTGCCATTCAAAGGTAAGTTTCAAACTAGGGTGTGGCTTAAGTAGCAGAGCGCCTATCTAGCAAGCATGAAGCCCTGAGTTCAAGTACCAGTAATACCAAAAATTTAAAAAAAGAGTAAGTTTCTCCTAAGAATGTCTTTGATAGAACAAAACAATTGATTAATATTATTGAATCTCAAGCACACATAAAATACAACATAAACATTCTGAAGGGGAAATGAGAACTGTGCACACAATACTTCTGTATCCTGAAAGTGTGTTGATTGACTTGAAGGAAGCATTCATGTTCAATGTTGTGAGGTAAAAATTACATGGCCATTTTTCAGAAAGCATATATTTTTTTTGTCGGTCATGGGGCTTGAACTCTGGGCCTGGGCACTGGCCCTCAGCTTTTCAGCTCAAGGCGAGTGCTCTACCACTTGAGCTACAGTGCCACTTCCGGTTTTCTGGTGGTTTATTGGAGATAGGAGTCTCACGGTCTCTCCTGCCCGGGCTGGCTTTGAACCGCGATCCTCAGATCTCAGCCTCCTGAGTAGCTAGGATTACAGGCGTGAGCCACCAGTGCCCGGCAGAAAGCATATTTTTTTTTTCCCACATGAAAATAATGATGGATGGACAAATTCTGGTTGCTCATACTTGAATATTTGTCAAGTATTTCCTCCAAACTTTAATAAGTGAGTCTGTCATTGAGGGGAAACAATTGTCAGAATTTGTTGCCAATAATCAAATGCAAAACTTTAGAAACTCTTATCCACAGCTAGACAACATCCCAGGACTTAAAGGCTTTGAGATTGGAGCTGCTGTTAACAGTTGTGATTATCAATACCAAAGCACTAAAATTGCTAGAACAGATCAAACTGGCTGAACCAGAGTCTTTAGTATTTTCCAAATGAACAATATATGGTAGAAGAGCCGTTCAGAAAACAAGAGACAATATAATTTTAAGACGTGACTGTTTGGTAAGTTCGGTGTAGTGCTGGAGAAAAATATCCACAATTATTTTAAAAGGCTAAATTAAAATACTCCTCCATTTTCCAACATATTTGTAGGTATTTTCTTCATATACTTCAACCAAAACAACAAAAATAGACAGAATGAAAGAAGTAGCTATGAGAATCCAGTTATCTGCTGTCAAGCCTGATGTAAGATACAACAAAACAGTGTCACCTGTTTAAAAAATACAGTTCATGTTTATGAGCTATTGGTTGAGGTGATATTAGCCATCTCCTTTATTGACTGTTGGCAAGGTCTATCGAGGTTTTTGGTTGTCACAATGGGTGAAAGCAGTGGAGAAAGGTGGTCTTGAGGCCAAGTAGGTGCCAGGGATACTGCTAACACCACTGAATGCCCAAAGCATTGCACAGTAAAGAGCCTCCATAGCTCCAAGGTTGAGAAACCTTAGAATAAATTCTAGAAGAGAATAGACGTTCCTTGTCAAACAAGGTAGTAAAGCAACATCACCAAATGTATGCATCCAAATTGCCACAGTTTTAGGCCAAGATGCATTATAGATCTGGATAGGATAATGGGTTCAAGCTAAGAGAGTTAATTTTTGATTTGCCAGTAAGACCAATCTGCTACTAAAGGAAAAATAAGACTAAATTTTGAGCTCTGGTTTATCAATTAAAATATGGCTTTTAGAAGTTCATTCTACAGCATGTTCAACCTAAAATTAGGTTTGTTGTTGTACATCACAAGACCAATGTGAGGCCAGTGAGCCTGAATGTTTAATAAAGACATAGTAATTAATATGTGATGATCCTAGTGTCCCCTAATCATTCATAAAACATAGAACTTAAGGAATTAGGAAGATGTCATATATTTAAGAAAACAGAATATTTCTAGACAATGGAACCAATTAGGTTTTTTTTTCTTTTTGTCATTTGTGGGCCTGCTCTTCAGCTCAAGGCTAGTGCTCTACAACTTGAGCCACAGCGCCACTTCCAACTTTTTTTGTTTATGTGGTGCTGAGGAATCGAACCCAGGGCCTCATGCATGCAAGACAAGCACTCTACCACTGAGCTACATTCCCAGCCCCCAATTAGTATTTGTTATACAAATTAATAACACCCTTTGAGTAGAAAGGAATCATAAACCTACTAGACATTCACAATTAATGGGATCAACAAATAGATCATTCTTCCTACTTCCCCCATTCTTCTCCTTGTATACTGACGTCATAAACCCTTGAAACTAAGAATATGATTGGGTCTTTGGAAATTGGATCCTTGCAAATATAATCAAATTAATTAAGATAAGGCCATATAGAATTATACTGGTCCCTAAGTTAACATATTTTAGAGACATATGTAGAGAATAAAGAAGATCATGTATAGACAGAAGCAAGATTAGAACGACACAGGTATAGAATCCAGCCAAGGAACACTAATAGAGATAATCCATTTTTATTGTTTCAAGTCACCAGGCCTGTGGTAATTTGTTACAGCAGCCTATAGAAAACTAACATACCTCACAATCAGAGACCAAACTTTGCTTTAAACTTCCTGCAGATAGTTCAATAGCCCTGGGTTGAGACAGTCCAGTGATGAGACACAGAATAGGCAGATGCATTATTGCATGGCTCTAAAGGCTACAGAGTTCTTCCTTACATAGTAACCAGATTTTTTTCTTCGTGCCTTAAATTGTTGTAACTTTTATTCACCACCAATCTAGAATGTAATATGTACCATATTATAGTTGGCACACTGAAAGTTCATCTCATCTGAAGGCAGAGAGAGGGCCCAAAGTTTAAATAAATGCTGTCTGCTCACCCTCTTCAGAGTAAGTAAGTAGCACAATTATGAAGCTGAGCCCACAGGAAATTGAGGCTACTGTGAATCATTCGCAGTACTTAAAAAAAAAAAATTTGCAGAGGGGCTGAGGCCCACAGGCTGGAGGCCAATTTACACAAAAAGATAAAGCAATTTTTTAAGCTACATAAAGTTGGTAGCAGAGAAGAGGGAGGGCAGAATCATCCATTAGAATTAATCTGCGTGTGTGTAAGGCACCAAACCTCCGCTGGTTTTCTGCTCCAACTCAGAGGAGCTCCCATGACTATTGGAAGCCCATCCATTCCATTGCGCTGTGTCCCTTGTGAGAGCCTGCAACAAGGTGTTTAGTAAGTGCTCACAAATTAGTTTGTTCCTGAACCATTGTGCATCCTTTCACAGCAACTGAAATTCCATTTATAATACATTTACTAAGTATTCACGTGGGTGATGCATACATTTCAAAATGTTCAACTGCAATTTGGATCTAATTAGTTGACACTTTGAGTACTGCCAAAAGTTTTTTTTTTTTTTTAAATTTAGGAATGGATTGTCTGTTTCAATAACAAATTCTTAAAAACATCTGTAGAATAAAGCCAACTGACAAAAATATTTATGTTACTGTTTTCAGCTGTGACATAAGGGGACATTCTGTCTTATGTACTTTTGCATTTATTGCAAGAGCCTCAGACACCAGGATGTTCTGCAGGATGGGCTTCTTGTTTTTCCTTCCTTTGTTGTTGCAGAGCTAAAAGGATAGCAGACGGAAAAATCGATAACCCGATGGGATACTTGGTTCTACATCTCAACATCTCATTGTCTACAGGTAACAATAAAAGGTAAAGGTGATAGTCACCTGGAAATAACTGTAAATATTTAAGATAGCTGAAAACAGAGCAGATGTCAGTTACTTATAATGGAGATGCTGAATAAGATGATGATGAACGTATACCATGGGCTCTAGCACGGTGTCTCATTTGGGGCTCTCAGCAACTCTGTAAAGTAGGCATGTGTTGTGTGTTGTCTTATTCTTACGGAGCCTCAGGAAGGTAAAGTTACTTTCCCTAGTTATCAGAGCTAAAAAATAGGGAGCTGATATTTGATGCCACATTTTTCTACGTTACAAAGTCTACAGCCTTAATTGCTATGCTACATACGCTCGATATTTTAGCAGACATTAATAGGTTATCAACTCATATTTCTACCAATATATCTGATGCTGAAGTCTGCATTTCAACAATTCTATTAAGTTATCTACCACTGTGCATTAAGATAAGGCAAACCAGCTTTCCCAGGGTAAGGACAATGACACGCAGTGAAAATCTGGCCCTCTATGTGCAGCCATGGAGACAGTGGATCTCCAGAGAATGTGCCCTTCTAGGTCAATGTCCGCCCGGCAGAGAATAACAAACTCTAAGCTAATTATCTCAGCCACTTAGGCTTCGTATAACTACGCATTAGAGTGTGGGGCCAATTTGGTCCAAATAGTTTTTTTTCAGTTGTTCACACTGATAGGCAGATAAAAGGATGTAGATCTGTTTGTAAAAGTCTGATCACTTAATCTCTCCATCCCATACTCCCAGGGTCTAGGCTGAGCATAGGACTTTAGGGCATGGTGAGGAATGTAAAAAGTTTAGCAATGGATGGTCGGGGTTCAATGACTAATACCACCTCTCACTGTGTGATCTTAGGTAAGTTTTAAAATGTCTTTGTGTTTGAGTTTTATTCTCTTAAAACAGAGATGATCCTTCTCTCTTAATCATTAGTGCATACATACAAAACATGTAAAGTAGCAGGTGATACACTTGCCACTACCACCACCAGCAGCAGCAGCAGTATCATTATTGTCATCTCCCAGCCCCTTGTTGGAATCTCAATGTCAAATCCCTACTCTAAACCTTGTTTTCACTATGGTTCCAAGATCATCATACCCCAAAACTTCATTGAGTTAAATTATAATAAATCTGAGAACCTCAGTGATTATTTATGTTGTGTTCAATAGTAATAATTTTCAGGATAGCATTATGGTCCATACATGTTTTAAAGCGCTAATTTTTATGTAGCGATCCTTTTGAGAAGCAATCTGAGAAATTTGTTTTGTATTAGGGTAGATGCAGTATTTCTGAAGTGGCAGGGTGGTTGCTGAGCAAGATCAAGGCCCTGAGGTCAACCCCCCCCAAACACTTCCCCCTAAACAAAACAAATAACCTCCCCCAAACCCAGAGCTAGGCACTGGTGTCTCACGCCTCTAATCCTAGCCATTCAGGAGGTTGAGATCCAAGGATCGAGGTTCAAAGGCAGCTCAGGCAGAAAATCCATGAGACTTTTATCTCCAATTAACCAGTAAAATGCGGGAAGTAGAACTGTGGGTCAATTGGTAGCTAGCCTTGAATGAAAAAAAAAACAGACAAACAAGAATGTGAGGCTTTGTACTGGTACAAATAAATATACAAACACCAAGGATTTTTTTTTTTGTCAGTCGTGGGGCTTAAACCCAGGGCCTGGGTACTGTCCTGAGCTCTTCTTTGGTCAAGGCTAGTGCTCCTCCACTTTGAACCACAGTACTACTTCTTGGTTTCTTGGTGGTTAATTGGAGGTAAGAGTCTCGTGGAGTTTACTGTCCAGGCTGGCTTTAACCACAATCCTCAGATTTCAGCCTCCTGAGTAGAGAGGATGATAGGTGCGAGCTACCAGTGCCTGGCCCAAGTTTGGCTTTTAAAAGCTCACTTCTGGCTACAGGTGAGCCACCAGAAGACAGCGAAGTGTTGGCTTTTTGAAGTAGAACAATCATCATTTCTTCATCTCTGAACTTTCTGGCTCAAAATGCTGCTGTGGCTCTCTTCTCTAAAGTTGGAATTAGAAAAGTTTAACCTGGGTGTAAAAGAACAAAGCAATTAGAGCACACCGACGCTGCTGGACAAAGGCCTCTGATTTCAGGTGTCATTAGAACCTGTTTCAAATGTCACTGAGGCCAGTGTTCATTACCGTTGACTTAAAGTAAGTGCACAGGAGGCTTCAAGTTTCAGCCTTTACCAGGTTGAAGAACTACCATTCTAGGCAGAGGACTACCTGATGAAACAACAGCAACAACAAAAATCCATTTCCTTTACTTTAGCAAATGTATTCACATTTTACTGGAAATTTCAGTTCCACTTAGTGAGTTAGTTTACTGTGGCATCATATCACTGATTGCTTTTAATGTAATTTAACATTTTTGTCATTAGATAAGGCTTTGCTTACTCTCTATTCCCTTTGGTTTTCTGAGACAAGATCTTACTATGTAGTCCAAGCCAGACTTGAATTCATGAGTGTTTGGATTCTAGGCATGTACCATTCTGCCTGGCTTTAGGTAATACATTTTAATTAAACAACACCAGCAACAACAAAACCCCAGAAAATAAAGAAATCCAGGAAAAACTAAAGTTATCTGTATAGTACCACTACAAAACATGGCCTTGTAGATTATTTCTCTCTCTCATTCTCTTCTCTTTCTCGCCCTCATATTTTTATTTATACTTTTAGATGCTTTAAAGGTTTAAATTTTTTCCATTGTGCAATTTCTTCATATCTTCTTCATATCAGTTGTATTTTGTCTACTACTATTATGGCTTGATTTCCTTCATTTAAATTTTTTATTTTAATAGTCTTGGTTTAGGAGTAAATGACTGGCCATAGTTTGTTTCTTTTAATTGGTGACTAGTGACTCTGACACTGCTTACAAATAATCTATTTCCCCTGTTGAAGTATACTTTTATCACATGGTCAATACCTCAAGGAGCCTAAGGTTTGTTACTAGACTTTTCATTCTGTTTTATTGACACATCTGCCTATATCAACACAGAACCATATCTATGATTTAGATTAATAAATGTATTAGTATTAACTTGGTGGGTATTATTAGAAAATAAGTGAAAAGGGAAGGAGGGGTTTGGGAGAAAAGAGGATAATTGTTAGGGCAGCCAACAGTCAACAGACAAATGCTTTCAGGGTTACAGGAACAGGATCTTCTGAGAGAAGTTTAGTACTGTTTAGTCAGCTCCTGGCATTATGTTGCAAGGTGAAGAAGGGGTTGGCAAAAGGCTGGAGCCAAATTACTCTACTAGTGGGGATTTGTAGAGAAGTGGGAAAAGGGGAAGGAAATGGAAGGATCAGCTAGAAGCTGAAGAAATCCTTCAGGGAAGAATCTCCATGTTCAGTGATGATTTGTTATAAAAGTTCTGCTCTGTGGAGGATGATTTCCTGGTTTCCTTCAGCCTTCTGTAAAAGATCTATTTTCATTATTGTGTTATACAGCTGTGAGCTGCACAATTTAAATCCAGTAAGAGGGACTTACAAAATAGCTGATTGCAAATGCAAGTTGTGAACAAGGTATGAAAGAGGTTGTTAGTGGAAGTCTGCCTTGCCTGGGTCATAATTCTGAGATCTTGGTAGAAACATATATGCCTCTAGTAAAGGCATGAAGGGAGGCACTAGGTAGGGTGGATGAGATTCTGGATCCATTCTGCTTTCCCACTAACTCTATGAGGGGAGAATGCTGACACCAATTGACGAGCTCAATCCTCCTGGAAAAAAAAGATCTCTGTCTATAGATCTAGATCTCTATATTTCTAGAAATTGATCTATCTGTATCTGTATCTATCTATAATCATAAAATTCAACTAGAGAGCCCAAATAAAGCTGTTTATCAGAGTGCCCACACAAGCAGTATATGCAGCCAACAGAACAAGTAAGTGAAGGAATAAATAAGTCTCAAGGAAATCCAATCCTGCTGAGCAAGGCTTAGATTTGTAGCTGTGAGCAGGTTTATTTCATTGCCATTGTCTATGTCTTCCTCATTTGACGTCATTTCATTAGAAGATGCTCTTAGAGCATCACAAGTCATAACACTGGGTATGCAGTTTCCATACTGATAGAGTGAGATCCTCATAGTTGTTGCACTCAACATCTACAGTCTTGGACTCAGTTAAATGGTCTATTCCTAATTACACATACTGCAGCCAACAAACTCTATAAGACCCACCATTCCTCCACATTAGCTGAGGTAGCAAACAGAAAAACAATCACATATTGTGCACTTTTTTTTTTGAGGCAAGATCTTGCTATGTGGTTTAATCTGGACTTGAACTTACAATCTTCCTTTGTCTGACTCCCAAATGCTGGGATTATAGACATGTGTCATCACACCCAGCTGCTCTTCTGTATTTGTTCTGAGTTTCCTCTTGACTTGATGCTATTGATATTACCAGCTCAAGAGCTTGTAACCTGGACCAACCCCAAGGCCCAGGGTTACTTTAAAACAGAACGATCCGCTTATGAATTCATCAGGGAGGGCCAAGCATGTTTAAGGATGCCATATATTCTTCCTTGAATGAGGACGGAAAGGCATGATACAAACAAAACTGTCTGTCTGCCAGATAGATTTGAGTTTGACCATCTGTGTGAACTTGGGCTAGTTTCTTCATGTCATCAGTACAATGAGGCTAATTGTACCCCAACATATTGTTGAGACAATTTATGAAATCATGTTTGGAAGGGCTTCTTTCTCATAGGGGAATATGGAAGATGTAAACGATGAAATATGTCCAGCCAATGGTTCCTTAGCATTGGGACTTTGAATATGTGATTGAGGTTTGGAACTGAATGGCAATGTTGACTCTGATGCTCTTTTATTAAGACCTTCAAATTAGCCAAAAAATTACTCCAGATAGTGAGGACACAGCGGTTATTTATTGCACTGTTGTTCAGCATTTAAAAATTCTTTGCTCTGCACTAAATTGCTGTCTGTCCCTGTTGTAACACACAGTGAGAGCTAATGTTTATGGATTCTTTTTCTGTATGTGTGTTCCAGTCCTGGGCCTTGAACTAAGGGCTTGGGTGCTGTCCCTGAGTGTTTTTTGCCCAAGGCTAGCCCTCTACTACTTGAGCCACTACTCTTTTTTTTTCTGGCTTTTTGGTGGTGAAGAGGATATAAGAGTCTCATTGACTTTTTTGCCTTTGCTGGCTTTGAACTGCCTCCTGAATAGTTAGGATTATAGGGGCATGAGCCACCAGCATCTGGCTGTTTATAGGTTCTTTTAGGAGGGATTGTGCATTGAAAGGGATAGGAAGGCACAGAGGTCCAAAGACCCAAAGAATAAAGGAAGCCAAGATGCTGATAAATAAGAAAAACATATCTTCATTTGTTTTTTATGTTTTTCTTCTGATCAACTGGTAGTGGATATTCTAACAAATGGGACAATCTCTCAAACAGTGATTTAAGAGATGTGCTTGTTAAAAAAAAAAAAGTAAAATGGGGTAACTGAAAAACTGAATGTCCTAGTGCTGGTTAACCGAGAGTTGGCTCTAAAAGGAATGGAAACATCTGTTGGCTTCACTGAAGGGGGGAAAAAAAAACCCAATCCCTTTGGGTTTTTACTACAACAAATCCTGTTCTCAATTTTCTGTTTGGGAGTCATCCAGGAAAAAAATGACCTCTCCCATTCTAGTAATGAATTTCTGTTCCCTTTTGAACTTTAAATATGTTAATTTAATCCCCAGATGGCCACCAAAAAATATGTATTGTCAAACTATCTATCTCTACACGGTGCTCCAGACCTTGCCTTACCTTTCACTCCAAGTTCTCTGATTCTAAACACAGAGCTCATGGAGGGGGAAAGACGGCCCTGCCCAGCCCAGCCCAGCTCAGCCCAGCCCAGGCCTGTCCTTCCAGTGTTTACAAGAATTTTGCCTTTTGTCACGATGTCCCTTTACTGAGTGGAAGCATGCCCAACCCTTCCATAATATCGGGGATTGGCTAGGAACAGTCAGTGGAATGCTATCAAAAACCACATCTTGTTTTAGGACTTGAAATCACCAGCATTTGGAACACATTATCCTACAAGATAGTACCTCCCAACAGGAAAGTAACTTAGTTATGCCTGAAATAATTCAAGTGCCTGTTTTCATAAGACAAGAACATGAGGTAGATTGCACTGAAGGCAGAAAGGCCTTGCACGAGTCTGAGTCTGTGTGGAGAATTGAGGCTGTTGGAGGAGCTTGTGCTCCTGGTGATACAGATCCTTGCTCTTCCCTGTGTCTGGCATCAGAGATGATTCCTAGAGCGGTCAGGAGTCATTTCTGCAGTCTAAGATGCATTTGGCAAATATGATGTTTTATAGCCAGTCCGGAAGCTAATCTTGACCCTGTCTTTACCAGTGTCTAGATCTGTTTTCTTAAGCACCCTGAGTCCCCCAGAACTCATGTGAAAAGCATTTTTCTTTTTGTGGTGAACATTTGAGCATCATTATGAGCATTTGTAAAAACAATATATTATTATCAATAGATAGATCTAAGCTGTTAATTCACAAGTTTTATTGAACAATAATTTGTTTGAGCACTTGTGTAGTCCATGTGTCTCTTTTTAAGGTATCATTGGCTGAATAGAGCAAATTTGAAATATACTCATCTCCATACTATGGAAAGAAGCTAAGAACCCCAAACTGTCTAATCCACATAGTTTTGGCCACTTTCTATATCCAATGATGACCTTTCTATATAGTTCATCTTGCTGGCTACTTATCATATTTCCTCTTTACAAGTATTGGAATTGGCTTTTAACAAGAAGATATACAATAAAACAATGATAAACTATTACCAGAAAAAGACAAATATTGGCATCATCATGAGTGTCATCAAAACCTACTGGTACACTCTTTCAACAAACTTGCCTGTAGATGATTCATGTTACAACTTGGGTCTTATATGGCAGTACTATGCCTCCATTAAAACTTAAGCCTTAATTTATTAACTGCTGACAAACTTAGTATCCTTCCTCCTTTCTTCTTCCCATACTTCCCTTGTGAATGTTATTCAACATCATTCCCTGCAAACTTCCAGTACTGTTTTCCTTCTCTACTGATGATCCTGCCCATGATTTGCTTCTTTCCTTCTCCAAACTGGGAGCAGAATCATCACTCATGGTTGATTTTTCTGTTGTATCTGCGTCTCTCACCTCCAAATCAGAATCAACTTGGCTATCTTCTCTTTCTGTCATTGAACATTACTGTCCCTATTTATTTGGGGTCTCCAAATCCAGCTTTGCCCTTGAGGTGCTGGGTGTCATTTTAAGATTTCTTTCTCATTTGCCACCTGGGTTGGGCTTTTACTGTAAGCGGCATGCTACCCTCAACACCATTTCTGTCCATTTTTCTCCCATAGGAAAAATGAAGTTTTCCATGTGAGATATTCCTGAAACTCAAGGACTTTTTAAAAAATGAAATATCTACCTTTTTACCACCCTCAGCTCATTATCTACTAATGCAGTGGAAGGGCCATCTCTTTCCTGGACCCCTCTGTGTTGCTGAAGCAGCTTTTACACAACATGGGAAGACATGAGCTTTCCCTGTGTCAGCTGGAGTCTGTGCTTCTGTCTAAGGTCCCCACTGGTAACAGATTTTAACATTGATCCTCATAGCTGAATCTCACAGCTACACTGAGGATCTCCTAGGAACCAAAATATTATAAGACACCAGTGTGCTAAGGTTTTGAATAGCCTATTCTTTATTCTATTGTGGATCCTTCATTTCAAATCTATGCAGGATTTATACATTTTTATTTTTTATTTTTTGTTTCCTTAGTCTTTATCAAACCAGGAGTTAAGAGAACAAGGTCCACGTTTACTGAAACAGGGAACAATCAGGACCAATTTCAATTTGTCAACAATCTAATGATAGGAGAGAGTGAGGGAAAGGCCTTGTAAACATGACCACAAATGGAACTTCAGAAGAGACATGCAGCAAAGAAAATTATCTCTAGAAACAGGAAGCCCTTTCCTCCAAATAAATATAGCTCAACAATATTAAATTTTATGAATGTACCTGTTCTAGAGATGTTTTTGCAAGCATAATTTCCAAGTCTTCTCTGGTGGGAAAGAATGACCCTGGTCAATCTACTTTAGATAAAGTCCCAGCCAGCTTGGAGTCTGACATTTAGCAGTTCAAAGATCACTCCAACCATCAAACATATAGAATCTATTTATTGAATCCAAACTATTATCAAATGGAGCCAAACTTCTAAACTATTTCAGAGAGAAGGACATAATTCTAAGCGTATGGAGCCCATGCTACCAACTTTTGTGATGAATGCACAATCACATAGCAGTGGGCCAGGAAGAAAAGAAACTTTTTTCTTTTTCTGATCCTGGGACTTGAACTCTGGGCCTGGGCTCTGTCCTTGAGCTTTTTGCTCAAGGCTTGTGCTCTACCACTGGAGTCACAGGGCCACTTCTCCCTTTTTCTGAATAGTTTATTTGAGATAAGAGTCTCATGGACTTTCTTGTCAAGGCTGGCTTTGAATGGCCCTTGCTCAGATCTCAGTCTCTCAAGTAGCAAGGATTATAGGCATGAGCCACAGGAGCCTGGCTAACCGAAACTTTGGGAAAGAGAAGTTTAGTACTTAGAATTCATATATTGCATATTTACTAAATCTCCTGTAAGAAACTCTCATAGACTCAAGCAATGTGCACAATGCTAGCAGGCAACCCAGGGTTTGAATCAAACTAGATACTCTGTAAGTCCTGCATCTTTATCTGGAAATGTGATGGCAGTAATATCTATCTAAAAGGGTTGTTTCCAGGGTTAATTATGAAGCTGATAGTTGTACAGCTAATAGTGTTATCTATGACCTGTTAAAAAAGTGTGTCTGTCATTATTTGCCATTGGGCAGTATGCTGCAGAGCTATGCTTGAATCGAAGCTGCTGGTTGAATGCATTGGCTTGCTTTTAGTAGGCCATGTTCATTTCAGCCAAGACATAGGGATCATCCAGTTCTTTGTGGTAGGAAAATCTGAGGACTTCCTGGACTGGGTTACCCACAGAGGCCTGGCTCTGTGGAGAGGCCTCAGTGGGGACAGTGGAGCTGGATTGGATTGGTGGGGAACAACCCAGGGAAATTTAGATTCTTAGCAGGGAGGGATTTGGGACAGAGCAAGGTAGGTCTTAATCTGAATGCGAAAGGCAGATTATAAATCAAAATATACCTTTCCACTCAGTAAGGTGCCCTAATTCTAATTGTATGCAGTTTCCTTGTGAGTCCAAAGGTGTAAACATGACTTTATCTGTACTTACAAAAATAACTGTATCTACAAACACATGAACATTATAGCTATAATGTATTATGTACATGTATAATCTATATCTCTGTCTAAATGTTTTTCAATAAGTAGCATAAAGTTTATATAACAAAGTTGGGTTTTCTTTTGGTGCTGGTCTTGGGGTTTGAAGTGGGCACTATCACTTGAGGTTTTTTTGTTCAAGGCTGGTGACCTATCACTTAAGCTGGCTTTTTGGTAGTTAATTGGAGATCAGAATGAACTGCTAAGGTTACAGGTATGAGCCACTGGTGCCTGGCTACAACAAAGTTTTTTTTATACTGGATATATTTAAACACAAAGCCTTACAAAGTTACTAAGGGGTAAAAGAATTTAGCAAAGAGATAAATTTTGGTTCTATATGATTTTATAAGCAAGTTTATCATAAGTCAAGTATTTGGCATATACCAATCCAGTGGTTTTACACCTGTATTTCCTGTCTGATGGTCATGTCTTCTTCTCTTTTGAGGATACAGCTACACTTAGGAAAACATGAAAGTTACCTGATTACTCTTGTGGGCTTTATAGGAAGCCACTTCGGAAGCGGGAGAGGTAGCACAAAGTGATTTCGTATGAAAGTGATAAATGAGTGGGATAACCTAATGAGCAGTGGCCACTAATGGATCTCATGTTTTCTCCTTGTACAATTTGCTGTGTCAAATTTGGTTTTCAGATCCACATTCAGTTAAGGATTTCACATTTAGAAAATGGCTATTGCCTCAGTAACCTCCAAATCCATCAAAAATGTCTTGGGGATAGCTTCACATATGACTTGGAAGGAAGGAAAGTAGAACCATGATCATGGTCAGGATGCAGCTGTGACTCCATTCCTGTCTGCTCTGTCTTCTCATTGCAGTCAGCGAGCAGCGAGCACATGCTTGTTTGTTCATGTATCTCTTTCCTGAATGATATTTTCCTCTGTGGTTTAATCATCTCCATGGGGGAGATGAACATTTTATTTTAGGTTTGATGACATGACAATTTGGGTTTAAGTAGAGGAGTTGCTTATTGATTGTTGTCACGATTTCATGATAAAGCGGCCATCCTAGAGGAATATTTGTATATCAAATGATGGTGTTTACCTATGTTACTTTTCCTAGAGCTGCCATAAAAAATTGCCTAAAACCTGAAGATTTCAAAAGAAGACTTTTCAGAGGGGAAAATTAAACACACATACATTATATGCATGTGTGGAGATATGACAGTGAATTCCTTTATACAACAAATATTCGTTCATATAGCAAGGAAAGAGTAGTGAATTGTATATTTGCATAGGATGCTAGAAATCCAGTTTAATACATTGTGGAGTGTAAATAAGTAAAAATACCATATTTGGGCTTTTGAACTTTATCCTCACCCTTTTGGAGATCAGAAATACAAGGTCACAGTACCATTGAGACCATATTCCTTCGAAGGTTCCAGGGGAGCTAGAGCCCTTGCCTTTTCTAGATTCTGATAGTTCAGGTGTTCAATGTCTTGTACCTAAATAGCCACTTCCTCTCCCTGTCCCATCTTCACAGGGTTCTGTCCTCTTCATGTCTGTCTTCCTTGTGTTGTCTGGAAGGTTCCTTGTCATTGGATATAAGGGCCCTCCTGGGACAATCCATGGCTTTCTCATCCAGAGGTCCTTAACTTAATTATCCCCCAAAGTGCCCTTTTCAAAATAATGTCTCATCCACAGATTTCAGGAAATAGGATGTAGATTATCTTTGGGGGGGGGGCTACAAATTACCCTACTCTAAGACCCACGATGAGGAAAGCACAAAGGTTTTTCTCAGCAAAAGTGATGGATTTCTACTTTTGTATCTCCACCCTGAGGTAGAAGGTTAAATCATTTCTGATAGACTAGCCCAAATTAGAGATTAAAGAAGGTGTTGTAGCTTGATGGATTCAAATCCAAAGTATTTTAATGTTTGAATTAAACTTTGGAAAAGGTCCTAAACTTCTATTTAAAATTGTCTTTGTCACATGAAGAAATGTTCATCCTCCCTAGCCATAAAAGAAATGCAAATCAAAACAACATTGAGATACCACCTCACTCCAGTTAGAATGGCTAAAATCAAGAACTCTAATAACAACAGATGCTGGAGGGAACCTTACTACATTGTTGGTGGGAGTGTAAACTTGTTCAATCACTTTGGAAAGCAGTATGGAGGTTCCTCAAAAGACTTCACATAGAACTCCCCTATGACCCAGCAATCCCACTTTTGGGCATTTACCCAAATGATCACAAACAAGACCACACTAAAACTACCAGCACGACTATGTTTATTGCAGCCTTATTTACTATAGCTAAGATATGGAACCAACCCAGATGCCCCTCAGTAGATGAATGGATCAAAAAAATGTGGTATATATACACAATGGAATTCTATACCTCCATCAGAAAGAATGACATTGCCCCATTTGTTAGGAAATGGAAAGACTTGGAAAAAATTATATTAAGTGAAGTAAGCCAGGCCCAAAGAAACATAGGTCCCATGGTTTCCCTTATTTGCAAAAACGAATATATGTCTGAGTCGAGCAGAAAAGGTCAGATAAGGTGATGTTAGGGAAATGAACCCTAAGATATGTATTCAAATGTTTTTCTTTCATGCTATTGTTTCTAATGTATTTATAAGGTGTTTTTTTTTGTTGCTTTGTATGTCCCTCCCCCACAGTATAACCCCTGCTTTCACTGTATTTAATGTCGGTATAATTTGTGGAGGGGAAGGGGAAAAACAAATCGTTTAAATAGCGATACAGGTGGACCCATTGCAACAATGAGATGTACAAGTCGTTATGTAGAAAACGAATTTTACAACTTTGGTGGGGAGGGGAGCGGGGAGGATTCGTTGGGGGGCCGGGGGGGAGGATGGGAAAGGGAAACAAAGGAGGAGGCTACAATGCTTGATAAGAAATGTACTCATTATCTTGCCCATGTAATTGTAACCCCTCTGTACAGTATTTTCACAATAAAAATAAAATAAAATAAAATAAAATTGTCTTTGTAATCAGATATAATTCTGGCCCCAAATATTCTCTCTCAGCAACAAGATTGGTACTCATTCCTTCTGTTGAGGTCCATATTGCCTACCACTCCTTGCTGTATGTCCTTGTCCCATTTCACTCATTGCCATTATTTTTTTTGGCTCCCTGGAGCTTTTGAATGAACAATGTTTAGTCCTTAAACATAGGACAAAGGGCAGCTAAGCATTCAGTGTAAAATCCTATCAGTTGACTCTTGACTCATGGTCATCATGGAGCTAAACTCTGAAAGTTGTTTTCTAAGGAGTTTGTGCTGCCAATAATAATGAGCGAGGTTAGAGTCTCTTGATATATTCCTTGGTAGCTGAAGCCCATGATCCAGTGATCTACAGTTCCATTACAGGGTGATAAAAACCCACAGTTAATGAGTCTCTTTACTTGGAATAATCTAACTTTTTTCAGGCCCAGCCTTGCATAAACATAATTTTTTAATCTTGAATTTTGCAGGACTAAAGTAATGCCAGAAAACTTGCTCATTGCTTTCTAGACTAGTTATTTTACCTGTTTTATTCATATAACACGATAAATATCTTCCTGGGGCTAGTAAAATCTGTTTGTCATGCTTATACTCACAGAGCTTACTCAAGCTAAACTTCTTAGTATTTACTTGCTTACCCCTCTTTCTGGGACACATGGAGTTGGGGAGGGGTCTCTTTTTAGTAGGAGTGGGTGAACAGACATTTACTGCCTTTTCGTTTGCTCTGAAAGTCTGACTCATGCAGTGTCAAGAACAGTCCTGGACCACAGAGATATAGAAAGACATTCAACATGCAAGACCAATCTATTATTTGGGATTAGACTGACAGTTGGCAATGAATAATTAAGGAAACACTGACCTAGCAGTGTTCCTACAGAGCCATTTTCCCTAAGATTAACTGTTCTTGCATAGTTTTTCCCATGTCATTCTCATTTTTTTTAAAAGCACGATTCTTGTCTTAGCAGAGAGATATGTCATTTATAAAATCAAATTTCCTTCATATATATTGTGCCTTTTAAAATACAACCCAATATAACAAAGGGAGGGTTGTTTAAAATTATCCACAGGCTGAACCTGTGGCACCTTTGGATATCAAAGTAATCAAGGGTTGATCTAGGTGGAGTGACATTTTAAGAGGTAAGTGGACAACACACAACCACAACACTTGAAGTACATTTAACTTACTATTTTTTTTGTAACCTTACCAATGTATGTTTTACAGAAAGAGGGTTGTGACTGGCAAAAGACTCATTGCAAAGCCACCTGCTTTAGCATGTCAACTGAGATAATGTATAGTATGTAAGCTGTACTATAATAATTAATAATAATTAGACAACATCTATTGAAAGGGGCATTTCCTTGTACTTTCACCACCCACTCAGGCATTTCATTGATAATATCTTAGAAGAAATTCTTTTAACTTAAGTAAAGCCAGTAAGTTTCCTTTTGATCTTTCATGTGAAGTTTGAGAAAGCTCAGGGATTCTCTGAAGACTGACTCTAGATTTCTCTGTTAACTTACTATGAACATGGAGATAAGGCATAAATTGAACAACAGGTAAGCCTGAAGAAATGAAATGCTAATTAGCAAGACCTCCCATTCTCAACATATGTCATTGATCTTTGTGAGTAATGAATTCCATTCCTATGAATTACTTTGAAATAGGTATAAAGTTGCAGTGCAATCAGTGATGATAAATAGCTATATCTGAGGGTACTGCAGCTCAATCAATCTTCATTTTTCAAACTGTTGCTTACTCTTAGGGAAAATGGACATGGCCATTATCTACTGGCAAGATGAGGTTATGAAGCAGGGATTGGCAAAGACAAAGGAATGACTTTCAAAATGTGCATTCTGTTTACACCTGAGCTATAAAGCTAGTGCATATGGTTTCGTTCATTTCTTATAACAGAACAATCCTGAGCAATAAACACTTGTGTTTGAAATTTGTTTCACTATGAATGCAGATTAATCTCAAAAATTAATCTAAATTAATCTAAATGATTCCTTTTTTTGTGAGACGGTGTATTGCTATGCAGTTCAGTCCAGCCTCAAACTGGTGATCCTCTTGCCCCAGCCTTGCAAACGCAAGGACTACCTGATTGCATGACCCTAGAGTTTCCCCCCATCCATTTTTAAGTTACAAACAACTGAAATGTCCTGATCTCCATCGATGTGACATGTAGTTAACAGTGGTCTGATGGATGCCTGTCACTGTGGAGAGGTCAGGGAAGAGAATGATGAACTCACGTGACAAGATCTGAGATCCTGAGTAGCTTGAGATGTAGTGAAATTGGAGGGACCCACCAACAGAACCATAATTTAAATGGTTACATTAGCATGTACAACAAAGAGGGGCAGAAAGGCTGTTATAGCAAGTGTCAGGCTAAGACACCAGTATACTCAGAAATGGGGTGAGGGGGAGCATTTTAGAGAAGATACAAGAAATTTACCACCAATATAGCTAGAGTTGGTGGAGAGCCTACTGGCTGACTGTTGAGACTTGGGAAAGCAATCTGCTTAGGTTGGACTAGGACATCTCTAAGCACCAATTTTGTTGTATATAAAATGGGCATAATGATAATCACCATCTCATGGAGCTGTTTTGAGAACTGATGAAGACAGCAAATCTCATGAGGAGCTTACTGTCTAGGCCAAGGAGACAATGATCACATTTATGATTATATGTTCCCCAGTTTTAGCAATAATTTAGTGTCATATTCAATATAGCTAGATGTGTTGATTTTGGTTTTCCCCAATTGCAGCAAAAAAAAAAAATAACCTAATTGGATCCTTCTTTTATTTCTTGCCTCCATGAATTTTTATAAGTTGAACTCCTAGAAAGGTCTTTGGATAAATCATTATGAGATAAAGCATTTTAATTGGGGTGCATACTTGATTTGACAGATACTGAGTTTGGCTGGGCCCCAGATTTGCAGATTGATAAATTATCAGCTTCTCAGCCCTTATGTGTTTCTATGCTCATCTTTGTTGTTTTCTTCCCCCTCCCCACCCTCCCCCCCCAAACTGTGAAGGCCTGTGATGTGAGAAATTTTCTAAATGTACGGCAGCTTTCCAATACAAATCATTGTCCCCAGTGGCTGTAACTGGCCTTAGTTGGTACATGAAAAATCCTTTACCATAACCCCCTTTCTGAAATGAAGGAACACAGAGAAATCGTGACTTTGATATAAGCGGAACACCCAGCTCTCTCTTCTCCTTCCTCCCTCACTTCTCTAGGGGTTTGGGTTAGATGGGAAGATTGAACCTTGCAGAAAGAACAGAAGCAATGGATATAAAAAGAAATGTGGCCATCATAGACCACCTCCTTGAACTGTTTTGGTGCATTGCACAGGTACACAGGTGTCATTATTGCTTTTCTTCCTTTCCCATCAGCTGAGGCTCCATCTGACTCATTGGCTGTGGACAGAATTCCACCAGTGTTACAACACTGGGTTTAAAGTTGATCTCCTTTAACTCAGGTCACCTCATCAGCTCCAGTTAGGTGCCAGCAAACTTGCTCCAACATGGTTTCTTTTATTGTTTCCCAACTTTGCTTGAGACCCTTGGTACTCACATAGATACCAATAGCCCTTCCTTGGAGAAGGTTCTAAAGGGGAGCCCAGGGGTCTGACTTTTGTCCACTGGGCAATAATTCTTAGGAGATGGGAAATTTGAAAAGCACTATTTAGTCTTTCTCTGGGTCCCATGGCATTCTGACATTAGGATTTTGCTCATGAGGGATTTGAGGGGGGGAGTGAAAGAGGAAGGGGGAGGAAGGGAGGAAGAAAGGAGAGAGGGAGAGAAAGAAGGAGAGAGAAGGAGAGGGAGGGAAAGGGGGTTTCAAGAGTCTGACAGCAAGCTTAGGAGAGAGATGCCATCCCTGTGAAGGTGAGCAGTGGGGTATAGTACAGCAGACAGCAAATGGGCTCCCATCTTCTCCTAGTTGTACCTTAATCTTGGTATCCCTGTCTTGACCTATCTCCTCCATGCTCTGGGCTTCCTTGAAGTTGGGCCACCAACTCATTATGGTTGGAAGCCTTGAAGACTTCTTGAAAAAGTGCCTAATATAGTTTTTCTGGCAATCAAACCATTTATTTGAGACATAAGAAAGTTCCTCCTCTTCCTCCTCTTCCTCTTCCTCTTCCTCTTCCTCCTCCTCCTCCTGCTCTTCCTCTCCTCCTCCTCCTCCTCCTCCTCCTCCTCCTCCTCCTCCTCCTCCTCCTCCTCCTCCTCCTTCTTCTCCTTCTTCTTCTCCTTCTTCTTCTTCTTCTTCTTCTTCTTCTTCTTCTTCTTCTTCTTCTTCTTCTTCTTCTTCTTCTTCTTCTTCTTCTTCTTCTTCTTCTTCTTCTTCTTCTTCTTCTTCTTCTTCTTCTCCTCCTTCTCCTTCCTCTTCCTCTTCTTCTTCCTCTTCCTCCTCCTTCTCCTTCTCCTTCCTCTTCCTCTTCTTCCTCCTTCCTCGTCCTCCTCCTCCTCGTCCTCCTCCTCCTCCTGCATTTCCCCCTCCTTTAAAAAATAAGCCCACAGATTTTGTCAACATTTTTCCAACAAAGAAACACAAATGGATAAGAAGAATGGAAAAGATGGTCAACACCATTAGGCCATTAGGTAAATGTAAAGGAAGGCTGTCATGCAATAGCACTGCAAACCTCTAGCATTGTTTTTTTTTTTTAAAAGGAATGAAATAAATGTTGGTTAGCATGTGGAGTATACTTTTTAAAAAATGAAATGGAAGGGCATGAATGGGAGCTACCTTCTCCTTCACCTCAAGTCAACATACAAGGGCCATAAAAAGCCTAGCGGTAGGTGTTTGCTATAGTTTACAGGCCTAGGATGGTGGCTTCACAATCCTTTCTGAAAAATCTAGGCAAGGAGAGGTGGCTGTGATAGTAACCATTGGAATGGTCAGCACTATGATGCTTGAGTGTTTCTCAGGGCTTGGTAGGAGCATGCATTGGCGCATGGTCATCCTGGATCTTGTTCAAGAGGACTACCTGAGAGGGTAAAAATATCAACAGAGGTAGATTGCCACATAAGCTAGAGTGGAAGAAGCAGCTTAAGCTTATGACTGGTCTTACTTAAGAGAACTTCAAGTGAAAAAAATCTTTAAAAAGAAGAAAGAAGAAAGGAAGGATGGAGGGAAGTAAAGAAAGGACAGAAGGAAGGAAGGAAGGAAGGAAGGAAGGAAGGAAGGAAGGAAGGAAAGAAGGAAGGAAGGAAGGAAGGAAGGAAGGAAAGAAGGAAGGAGGGAAGGAAGGAAGGAAGGAAGGAGAAAGCTACTGAAGTGTCTGTTTCTGGAAGATGGCCACCCCTAAATACTAGCCAGAGAAAATTCATACCACAATATTGTGATAGTGGGACATTTCCTGCCACTTTAGATCTTCTTCCCACTCTTGACCTTAGAGGTGGGAGTCAGAAACCACACCTAACGAAATGGGTAGGAAATGGGAATGTACAATATTGGGAACAGGAAGGAAAAAGTTAACTTTTCTTTCTACCATCACTTGTGGATTGCTATCCTAGGTTGGGCCTGTTCTGGGAGAAAGAATTAGCTCTTAGATAGTTTATATTTTAGTTATTTCACTGGACTGTAGAACTTCATATTAAGATGGACTATAAAGTCTTGGGATTATCCTAGTTTCATTCAGGCATGCAGAAAAACTAGACCGACTGGATAGTTGTTAAAAGGGGTTTCAGTTTAACTTGTCAGTTTGTAAGTACAATGCATCTCCATCCCTTTCTTCAGTTTATTTTCTTTTTTTCCTTTCTCAACCAACTCAACAAGAAAAATTCTAACATAAAATAAAAACCCTGACATAGAAACCAAAGAAAAAAGACTTTAGTGTATAATAACATTTAGAAGCCAATCGGAGGTTTGTGGGCAAGAGGTGAGGAGTATGATACAGGTAACTAATACAAACTAACTACATACTGTGTTTTCCTCCACTTTCATGATGTGACTTCACTGGGAAGTATCTTAATCACATAACTCCTATAGAGCAGAGACATCCTTACCAGTCTTGTCTTCTTTGTACACATTCTTTCTTACATTCTCCTTTGATAACAAACCTGTAGGCTATAACTGAAGTGCAGTAGCAAATAGTAAACATTGCATAAGTGGTAAGTTTTGACCCAACATCATGCCAATCAAGTTAATGAACTTGTTTTTGTGTCCTCTATCACTCATATGTTCTCTCCCCATCCCTATAGATCAGCTCACATTTGCTTGAATTTTATACCAATGGAATCAGGCAACAAGCATTTTCTTTTAAGTTTGGTTTATATCACTCAGCACAATTACTCTGAGACTCACCAAGCCTGCTTCCTCTTTTTTTTTTTAATCAACACCTCACTCCTACTTACTGCCATTATATGCATATAGCACAATGTGTTTATCCATTCATGTGTTGATAGATATCGGGGCTGCTTTTAGTTGTTTGCTATCATAAATAAAGCTGCTATGAACATTCTTGTATAAGTCTTTTGTGTGGGCATATGCTTTCATTGCTCTTGCATAAACACATAGGAGAGGGATGGCTGAGTTAGTATGGCAGGTTTACATTGAACATTTTATGAACTGACATATTATTTTCCAAAGTGGTGGGCTACTCGAAACATTTAACATATTTGCAATATTCATTTTGGGGAGGTAAATTCCATGAATGGGAGATAAATTGGATTAAAGACCGTGAACAGTGTTAGATAAAGTTGCTAAAGAAAAATTATGTCTAGTCAGCCATGTCAAGTCATAGGAATGAACCCTTTTGTGTCTGCCTTGCTCAGCGACAGACTGTAGATTTTCAGCAACGTGAGGACACATGCCAAACAGAAATGCATTCACCCCCCCCCCCCAAATAGCAGCTGTCCTTGGAGGGCTGTTGATTAACCAGCCGGCCTGTGATAGCACTGAAGCTTAAACAGGGTGGCCCTGGGCCAGGAACATAACTATCTCATTCATTTCAATGGTTTTGGCAACATTCACTACTCATGTCATCTTATCTTGATGAAGCTTCCAATTTTCATTACTCCTTTGGGAAATCAATATCAGAGACACTACTGAAGGCACGGGGTATATGTGTGGAGGTATGTACATGTGTATACTCACCCATGTGTCTATTCATTGCAGAGTTGGTTACACATAAGAGTGAAGGTCAATAGTTATCCAAATCATGACCATTTGAGCAACTGCTCTCATGTGACCGAATAACCCTGGCGGGAAGTCTATGGCATTGATTTGCAAGCTTCCAGAAGCAGAATTAAGAAGGATGGAAGGGTAGGAATATGGGAGAAATAGAAGGACTTGAACAAGTAACTATGGATAGAGGCTTGGGTTTGCCTTACGGCCATGAGGGTTGGGATATCAAGGCACAACAGGTGCTTGGGAGGTCCTTTCCTGGCTTACAGCCACTGCTTATCCTGAGAACTGAACTGCTACTGTGGCTACCCATTCTAACCAAGAAGCAATTCCTTTTGAAAGCTGACTCCTAGGGGAGAGCTACTGACCCCCTTTAATTCTGCTACATTATTGTCTCCCAAGATGGGCAACAGGAGGTTGCTGCCAATCCCAAAGCTGAGCCTTTCAGGGCTGCCAAGTTAGATAGAAATTTGGTAAATTGTATATAAGTGATTGTTTAGCTCACGCTTTAAATTACTCACTTGCTTTTCTTCTTTTGTTCAGGCCTTCCCTGTCTTGCTACCCCTTTAGGGGCTGGTTCTTCCTTCAGGCACCATTCTAGAAGCTTTGTTAAGTTTTCAGTCTTAAAGCAAGGCAAGGATCCACATTTGAAGGTCATGAGCTTTTTTGTCCCTCTTGCTCTCTGGCTTCATGGGAAGAAGTTTCTCCTTTCACTGGCCTTTACCTTGTCCCTTTAAAACAGGAGGGATTTTGTCTTCCTTTCTCCTCTGATCTGGCCACACAGTATCCATCTTGGCAATCCTAGGGGCATCCTCCAATTTTGGGGTAACCCCTCAACTTTCTTTTTTTTTTAATTTAATTTTATTTTATTTGAGAACATACTGTACAGAGGGGCTACAATTACATGGGCAGGATAATGCATACATTTCTTATCAAGCATTGCAGCCTCCTCCTTTGTTTACCCTTCACATCCCTTAACCCCTCAACTTTCACATTTTTTTTCAAATCCTCTTTGAGGAAACTCCAAATTCTCGCTGACCTAAATACCTTTCCTTTTAGGAAGTCACATCTTCAGGCTTTGCTTCCTTCGGGGTGATCATCATAACAAGCTTAGTGAAAACCTGATGTGGTCCACTGGGAAAGTGTTGCCATGAAGTCATGTTCTGGAGCTAGCATGGACTTTTAAGTCAAAAGGCTTCAATTCGCTTCCTAACTGGGTGGCTTCATGCAAGTCACTCTGAGCCTCAGCTTCTTTTATTTTCCTTCTTTCCTAATATTTTTCTATAGAGTGAGGATAACTAGCTGGGTGCTGGTAAATGATGTCTGAGAGCCTAGATGATACCTGAGAGGTATCAGGCCATCCTGAGGAGTGGGGTGGAATTTGAGAGACCCTATCTTAAAAGAATAAGCTAGATGTGGTTGTATGTACTGTCATCCTAGCGATAGTGGGAAATGTAAAAAGGAGGATCATGGTCCAGGCTAACCAGGGCAAATAAGGGAGATCCTATCTGAAAAATAACCATAGCAAAAAGGGCTAGAACAATGGTTTAAGTGGTAGAGTGGCTGCCTAGCAAGGGTGAAGCCTTGAGCTCAACCTCTAGTTTCTTTCTTTCTCCCTCTCTCTCTCTCTCTCTCTCTCTCTCTCTCTCTCACACACACACACACACACACACAGAGTCACTATCTACCTCTCAGGGTAATTTATCATGGTCATGTGGGACTATCTGTGCAAAGTTACTTTAAGCTATGAGAACCTTTTAATGCATATAGCACTGTCTGGTCATCACCCAACCCAAGTAGAGTCAGGCTCAGGTTGATCCTGATACTGATCCTGTCTGTGACATGGAGCTTAATTTTTAATTCTTGGTTTCCCAGTCTGCATACAGGAATGTAGCTCTGATTATAACAGTGATGTAGAAGTCTTGTAAGGATTCAAAGAGCTGCTTCATGTTTAAACGCCTGGTGACTAGTAGCTTACAGAGGAATGGCAGACTCATCTTCCTCTGACCCGTATTCTTCTAAGAGCAGAACATCTAATTCTTGCTACCTTACAAAGCTGATAATTTTCAGATCTAGAATAGAGTACAATGTAACCAAAAGATATATTACTTTAAACATCAGTTGTAGACAACTAGAAACAATTGGACAGGAAGGTGAAACTAATACTCATTTTAGTTCATGACAAAAAAGGTTAGATTTGGTTAGACAGGAATCTCAGGGTTTCAGTGGCTCCAAAGCCTGACTTTGCATTACTCATGCTTGTTTGGCTCTTTTTCTGGTTGGAACTGACTTTCATCCCGACTGTCTCCACACTTAGAGTTTTGCTCCTATATCAGTGGAAGAAAATGGGTTATCCAGTACCTGTATCTTCCATGTCTGTACCTTCTACCTTCCCTTGTTTGTCTGCACCCATTCTCTCTTCTCTCTTTTCTTCTCTTCAAACTCAAGACACTCACATGTCTTATTCTTTTGTATATCACCACAGGCCTCAGGAAAATAACTTCTCTTGAATCATAACTCCTCTGTTTACTTATTTCCCCGGGCATTTTCCAATTTTTCTCCCCTTGTAAAATCGTTCCCTGCCATAACTAAAACTCTTCCATGAGTAATTTCTGTACCACAAACTCTACTTCTTTACCTGCTCACTCTACTTTCTCTGTATCTGCCTATTCTGACAGTCTTTCTCACTTTCTGACTGAAGATCCCTTTAAAGAAGGATCCACATTCCTCTCTTCCAAGCTCTTTCCTCCCTCCCTTGTTCTTTCCCTTCTTTCCTTCCTGCCTCCCACAACTTTTCCCATTGGCTTTCTTCCTACCTTTTGCATCATTATGTCCTTGCCTTCTTCAGAGTTAGTTTTACTATGTCCATGTTTCTGGCTGGGTTTGCCATTGCTCTTTGCCTCGCTATTGCCATTGTCTCTTGCCTTGCCAGTTTTTTAAGTTATTCACATCTCTTGAGCAGTCTCACTCACCAAGGTCTAGACACAGAATTTTTGAGCTAGTATGAAATGAAAATTAAGGGTGTATGATTTTAAAATGCTCAAGCATTCCAAAATAGCTACTGCAGAACATCGAGCCAAACACAGTCCATTCATAAATGCACAAATGCTTGACCATGAGGCCAGCCAGGTGTATTCAACTCCAGATCTTCAAGTATAGTCTATTCCAAGTTCCTGTATGTTCCAGATCCCCCTTCTAAGCACAAGCCTTAAACACTATTCTCCAAACTGAACAAACTTCAATCTCTATCTCCAGAGAGATTTCACTTAAGTCTGGGAACTTTTACTTAATTGGTACATCACATAGTTGGTACAAGGCATAGCCTATCTCAACTACACTTCAATGGTGTAAGTTTCCAAGCTGGTAAATTAATAATAGATATTGATTACTTTGCATCTTGTAAATAGGTATAAACTGTTCACATTCACAGAACATAAGAAGATCTTGAAGCAGAAAGTTTTGTAACTGCTTCAGCACCAATAGTTGCTGTTTTTTCAGTTGTTTGAAACTCATGCAGTTTGTTTGTTTTGTGCTGGTACTGGGGCTTGAATTCTGGGCCTTATATTTTTGCTTGGGTTTTCCACGTAAGGCTGGTGCTCTACCACTTGAGCCACACCTCTACTTCTGGCTTTGTGCTGGTTAATTGGAGATAAGAAGTCTCATGGACTTTTCTGCCAGGCTGGCTTTGAAGCTCCATCCTCAGATCACAGCCTCCTGAGTAGTTAGGATTACAGGCATGAGTTACCAGCAGTCATGTAGTTATACCAAAGAACAAGTAACTCTAGCTTCTGACTTTTCTTTTTGTTCCAACGGTGTCACTGAAATTGTATATAATATTGTATTAAAATGTAAAAACAAAAGATCTATTAGGTAGTGAGCTCACTAGCAATACCTCTTAGTCTGCTTCTAGGAGCCAGATATCACATGCTTTGAGGTAGTGGCCTGGCTCCAATAGAGGCCAACACAAAGCAGATTTCCATAGCAAGACTAGGATATGAGCACTAGGCTCAGGCTGAAAATATCATAAGGAGATTGCTTCTTTGGAGAGAAATCGGCATTATAGCCACAGGATGGTCAGTGGGAATTTGAAATTCAACATACCCCCTTTTGGAAATCAACAGTTCTCCTCCTTCCCAAACCTTTAACCTTCTATGTTAGTGAATCACCAAGTCACTGAAGCTAGAAACTATGATCCTTTTTATTTTTTCTTTCTCTTTTCTTTGCTGGTCCTGGGGCTTAAATTCTGGGCCTGGGCTCTGTCCCTGAGCTTCTTTTGCTCAAGGCTAGAGCTCTACCATAAGAGCCACAGCACCACTTCCAGCTTTTTCTGAGTAGTTTAATGGAGATAAGAGTCTCAGGGACTTTCCCACCTAGGCTGGCCTCAAACTGTGACCCTGAGATCTCAGCCTCCTGATTAGCTATGTAAATAATTTCTAGGATTACAGGTGTGAGTCACTGGTACTTCTCAATATGATCTATTTGTTTTCTGCTCTGCCTTCTCCACCCCCCAGCCAGAACCCCCTGCCCCCACATGCATACCCAGAAACAATAAAGACAGGAAGTATTCTAGATATCAAAGATATAGTGATGGGCAGAGTTAACTAGAAAAAATGGAAAACAGCTGGGTATGAGAATAGGCATAATAAGAAAAATTTTTAAATAAAAATAAAATCCCTAGACAAGTGAAATATTGTTGAAAATTAACTTGATACATACACACAGCCTTTTAACTATTATGTGATTACTATTACTTTTAACTACGACATGATTTTTCAATATTATTTCATAGAATTACTACTCAGACTACTTAAAATGTCTATAAATTAACAAGAAAAAGGCCTAGAGACATATAAATGTAAAAGTTAGCAAATAGCATGAACAGGCAATTCACAGAAATAACAATGTTGACTTCTCAAAAAACAAAATCTCAATCCAGCAATGATTAGGTAAGTACAGATGAATAATATAAAATACAATTTTCATCTATAATGTTGGTCAAAGAAAGATCATTTTAGTGAGGGTTAAAGGGGGGTATCTGAAAATAATCAGTCCTTAAAAGTGTTTTAAAATAAAAATAAATACCTTGTGGCTCTAGTTAACTATCCCAAAGAAATCCTTAAAATAATGATCTATCGTTAAAATATTAAATAACAAGAATGAAGGCCCATATTAATTATACAACTTAAAACTGTAATAATTTTCATTTAAAAATGGCTGTGACATTTTATCATGTCACTCTTGGATCAAAACATCTGATTGGATCTGACTGGGATGTGCATATGTCTATAACCCCAAAGTAAGGTTTATAAACTATCTACTCACAACCCCATGAGGTACCAGACATAAACAAGTCTCTCAGGCCAGGCTTTACTCCCAGTGGATTTAATTCCATAGATGTAGGATGATCTCAGGAATTCACATTTTAAGACACTCATGATCAGAGCTGAGTAGCACAGTAACAGTGATTCCATTAAACCCAATGTTAGTGGGGTTTCAGAGCTCCTTGGCAGGTTTTAAATTCCTGGTTCTCTTTAAGGAGGCCATAAGACCAGAGTAAAAGTAAGAGGGTATTTGGGAACAGGAGACTGTAATTTAGTAGCTAATTTTTCAAAAAGCTGCCCAACCACCTGTGTTTGGGGATGCAGGTGCTGACAGACGCCCACCTGAACTGGCTACTTGTATGCAAATCCACACCTGCCTGATCTGCACCATAGAATGTGGGCTCTATTCTGCTTCCCGTTGGCAGCCGTGGGCTCTGCACCTAACTAATTATGGCTGTACTTTGCTTTTAAATTCACCGAGTAGATTTATACAGTCTCACTCTTGCTGGTACCAGGAGAAACAACTTGAGATGGGTAGCACTTAAGTATTATAGTTATTTGTTTATTATTCCTCTTTGAAGGCTTCAAGAACAGACAGGCCTACTAATTCTACAACTCCAGTAGACAGCATATAATTCATGCTGATCCATATAAAATATTGTGTTATTCATAGTTGATTTCTACCAGAAGCTATTTTCTGTTTTTAGGAATTTAATCTAGAAATTACAGTCTGTGCCCAATGAAAACCATTCTCAATGTTTATTTTTTCTGCTTTTCACATTTACATACAAAGCATGCATTATTATTGTTGTTATTTACCATTTTGATTTGGAAAATATAATAAAAATGATTTACTGATACCAGTTTTTAAAGAAATCTTTGTATTTTCTCCACTATGTTTTCATCTATTTCTTTTCCATACATTTACACCTATATCACAAAACTTACCATGGTTTATTAAAATCTTGTTGAGGTGTCTGTTTTCTTTCTTGAACTGTTGGTTTTTTAAGGCAGATGACAGACCCCTGCCTGATATGTAGAAATTCAAGAGATACTTGGTGAATTAGAGCATCTTGAATATTTTACATGACTTTCTAGGAAATCTTCAAATAAATTAAACTTACATGCAATAAGGCAACAATCTTCTATTTCTCAAAAAAAAAAAGGTCTCAAAGGACATAGCATATAATGTCTTTTTTGAAAAACAGCTTGGGTGATTTTTATACTAATATGGAATTTCAACAAGAAATGCTAAAGTGATCAATAAGGTAGTGCCAGTAGAACCAGTATTTAATAAGTACTTTATTTATTAATATAATATTTGTACTTCCTCAGAGCATTTGTTGCCAAGCCTCGAAAGATAGCAAATTGGATTAAGTAAATTGTATGCATCTACTGAATTCTAAGACTCTTTAACAACTAAAATCTAGCTTTTTTGTGATGGTAACTTAAGAAAAGTGACTCATACTTTAGTCTTGTTCTTTCTGTTGTTCTTAACTTTCAATGCAGTTTCTGCCCTTTTCCCTGGCCCTTTAGCATTTGAAGATTGAAGGGAGAGGAAGAAAATCAATTGTCCAAATATTGACCCACTTTACAAAGTTGGAGCCACCTGACTCTTCAGCTGCCTGAAAGCTGATAATCCCCACCTTTTACCACCTGCCATTACTGCATTGTCCCGAGTTGAAGGCCAGTGATTACGTCTCATGCTGTGCTGATTTCATGAAAAAGCAATTGAGAGTTACCTCAGGGGCAACTTGTCCAGTGAGGACATTAAGACGGACTCAAATTTCAGTTTGTGCCTTGATTGGGGATTTTGAAGGACCAGATGTGCTAAGCATAACACAGCATATTGTTATCTTTATTTATTAGTCTCAACAAGAATTAATCATTGCTAAGCTGATTCTAGTCTCTCCAGATTTTACAGACCATCCAAGCTTTGGCATTCATCTGCCACTCATGATTTCATCTGTTTTCGGTGCCAGTCAGAAAGTCCATTTTCAGGCTCTGAAGACACGTGCTTCTACCTCTGAAATGCTGCTGAGTTAATCAGGACCGTACTATGTGCCAGGTGGCCCGTGTCAATCTAAGTGCCTTGAAATGCTTTCTAACTTCAATGGCCCAGATTGGATGAAAATGTTCAAAAATCAACTCCTAACAATCTTACTCATTCCTATATACACAGTTCCTAAATTATCACCTGAAACTCAATGGATATTTGTTGAAAAATAGAAAATAGCTTTATTTGACTGCCTAGGCAAATTGAATACAATCTGAGATTATATAAATTTGGCTTTCAAAAGGAGAAAAAAATATTTACCCTTCTTTATATGCCCCACCTCTCCTCCTCCCCCTGCTATTCCTCCTCCTCCTCCTTCTCCCAATCCCCACCCCCCTCCTCCTCCTCTTTTTCCTTCTTCTCCTTCCTTCTTCTTGCCAATAGAATCTTACTGACTTTTCTGCCCTGGTCTGGCTTTGAACTATGATCTTTATCCTCTTGAATACCTAGGATTATAGTTGTAAGCCACCAGCAAGAGGCAAAATATCTTTCTTCTTCTTTCCATGTCTTGGTAACTGTTGCTGGGTAACAGATAACAAGTTTGGCAACTTAAAACAGTATGAGTTGATTAGCTCATAGGTCTGTAGGCCAGAAGTCCTTCACACCATGACCAGATAGATCCTCTACTCAGGGTATCCCCAGCCAGAGATCAGAGAAAAATCCACTTCCATACTTAGTCTTCATTGGAAGAGGTTGGCTGCTTGAGGCTATGAGACTGAAATTCCCATTCTTTTCCTGGCTGTCAGCAGGAGTTTATTCTGTCTCTAGAGGTGATACATACTGCTTACCATGTGGTTCTTTCCAAGTTGTAGCCAGCAGTGGCATGGTACCATGCATCCTTGTGATTCAAAGTGTTGGATTTTTTTTTCTTATCTCCAGACCCAGATTGTAGAGCTTTATGTGACTGGGTCAATTTCCAGCTTTTAAGACCAACTGATTTGGGAATTTGAATCCATCCACAAAAACCCTTTTGATATGTCATTTTACATTATCATCATTTTTATAGATTGTAGCCACAGTTGATGGGGTGATATTATAGAAGGGTGGAGTTTATTGGTTATCATTTTGGATATCTGTCTGTAAAAGTTCCTTATACCAGGGTTTGGGTCTGAGTTTAGTATTGGTAGCTCTGTGTGTGTGTGTGTGTGTGTGTGTGTGTGTGTGTGTGTGTGTATGTATGAGTGTGTGTACATGTATGTATGGGGTGATATTATAGAAGGGTGGAGGTTATTGGGTATCATTTTGGATATCTCTCTGTAATAGCTCCTTATAACAGGGTTTGGGTCTGAGCTTAGTATTGGTAGTTCTGTGTGTGTGTATGTATGGGTATGTGTGCATGTATGTGCACATATGTGTGACTGGTACATGCACATGTGAAAGAAATTGTGTGATGTGTGAGAAGCTGGATTATTCTAGCCCTTGAGGTCAGTTCAACTGATTGATGTAAAAGTTTATTTGCAATGGCATTATTTTAAAATATAACTATACTTTTGTCATGAAGGCTTTGGATGGCTTTTTTCTGCCTTATTCTTGACTCTTTCTTTCCTATTTAGTTTTTTTTTTTTTGTATGTGTGTGCCAGTTCTGGGAAAGAAAGTCCTTAAAACTCTTTATCTCCAGTTAACCAGCAAAAAGCCTGAAGTAGAGGCATAGTTCAAGTAGAAGAGTGCCAATGTTAAGTGAAAAAGCTAAGGGACAGTGCCTAAGCCCTGAGTTCAAGCACAAAAAAGAAGGCAAAAAAGAAAAAAAGTAAAGATACTACCACCACCATGTTCATTATAGCTTTATTTACCAGAGCCAAGACATGGAATCAGACCAGATGCCTCTAACTACCAGTAATGACGGTGACAATGCTGATTTTGATGTGCTAGGCACAGCTGTGCTAAATGATTTCTCTGTCATCTTATTTAATTCTCAACAACATCCCATGATTCAGATAGACATTCTCACCCTATCTACAGATGAGAAAACCAAGGTATTAAAAAGTTAATTTACTTGTCAAGGTCAGAGTTAGTAAATGGTACATCAAAATTTCAAGCCCTGATTGGCTGATAAAAGTGTGTACCCTAACCACAAAACACAGGTTCACTTCCAATAAATTGGAATAAAACATTGGAATAGCCAGATTTTTAAACAATTCAATAGTAATAGCACTATTAATTATCTTCTAGGTCTCTCTCCCCCAAGTATACATATCAACATTTCTCTTTAGGATTTACTTCAACTTGCTATATAGTTTCCTTTTGTTTTATGCCATTTT
Source organism: Dipodomys merriami (assembly GCF_024711535.1). Taxonomy (NCBI): domain Eukaryota; kingdom Metazoa; phylum Chordata; class Mammalia; order Rodentia; family Heteromyidae; genus Dipodomys; species Dipodomys merriami. The sequence goes on along the minus strand of NW_027203382.1, from coordinate 26,073,070 downwards.
CCTTTGCAACCAGGATCAGCTGAAGTCTCAGAAAAGTTATATATCTATATATCTATATGTATATCTCTCTATATATATAGATATACAGATATACCAAAGTCTCTTAAGAGCAAAAAAAAACCCCTACATGAATAACCCCTAGAGACAACAGAAAAGTCAAACCCTAAGGACAGAGGAGGTAATACCAGCTTTTTTAAAAAGATGAACTAAATGTCTTTTCTTAACTTGGTATACATTTGATGAACAACATCTAGGTTTGCTACTTGAACAGTGGATTTCTCTTTGTCCTTAGTGTTAAAATATGATGACAGTTAATCCATAATTAAAGAATGCTTTGTATAAATAGACATACATGCATACATGGAATAAAGTGCCCAATTAATGAAGTTTTAAGAAGTTGAATTGTGACAACTTTCAGGGACACTTGAATCTGAGTTCTGGGATAGGTGTTTGACAGATGGCCATGGAGAATAGTTCTAGCTGCTTGGTGTGGCTTTATACTTATGCTCCAGTAACAGGAACCAAGAGCAGGGATAATGTGTTCCAGACAGTTCATATTCAAAAGTAGCACAAGGAAACCTTGAGTGACCAACTATTCTAATGAATTTACATAACACCACTGCTGTGGGAGGCTTCAAAATACCAACGACAGCTGTTTGAATGTTCCAGAAAGATTGTGAAAATAGCCGTGGAAAATGGTAATGATTTATTGGGGCCAATTGACAATGCCAAACCAAGCCTGGCTATTAAATATCAGACAGAGGGAAGGTGAAGGTCCTTGATTCTCACCTGCCCTTTACTGAACAAGTTCCTGATTTCTCTGTGGCATTTTCTCTCACCAAAAGTGAAGGTGTTGGTCAGGATCAGTGATTTCAATGAAGACTTAGAGGGAAGGAAGATCTTCCCATTTCCCTAGTTATCAGGATTTATGGAAAAGAGGGAAATAAAAAATAATTTATTTATCACAGCATTATTTACCATAGCTAAGATATGGAACCAACCCAGATGCCCCTCAGTAGATGAGTGGATCAAGAAAATGTATATATCCACAATGGAATTCTATGCTTCCCTTAGAAAGAATGACACCACCCCATTTGTTAGGAAATGGAAAGACTTGGAAAAAATCCTATTAAATGAATTAAGCCAGACTCAAAGAAACATAGGTCCCATGGTTTCCCTTATTTGCAATAGCTAGTATATGTCTATGATAAGCAGAAAAGCTCAAGAGCTATGTACATATGACTATATAAGATGATTCTAAGTGAAATGAACCCCAAATAGGGGTTTTATATTTCTTGCTGTTGTTTTTAATGTACTTATTATGTACTGTGTGTTTTTTTTGTTTCTTTTGTATGCTCTTCTGCCATAGTATAACCCCTGTTTTCACTGCATTTGATTCTGGTGATGCCCTGCATCTTGTATATTCATTTTTCTAATTTGGGGAGGGGAAGGGAAATAACAAAATGCTAAAATAAGAATACAGGTTGACCCATTGTAACAATGAGATGTACAAGACACTATGCTGAAAACAAACTTTACAGTTTGGGGGTGAAGGGAGAAGTTGGGGAGGTGGGGAGGGAAGGGGAAAAACAGAGGACGGGTAACAATGCTCTATAGGACGTGTACTCATTACTTTACTCATGTAACTGTAACTCCTTTGTACAGTATCTTTACAATAAAATATATATTAAACATAAAATAAATAATTTAAAAGCATGCTCAATATGCACATTTTTTATATTAAAATTGTGTATTTCAAATTCAAAGTTCAGAAAATGTGCGACATTTATGTGTTTTTGATAGGGAATATGAGATTTCAAAAGTTGGGAACTGATGTGTCTGAAAGTCCATTCTAGTCCTGGGTAATAACTTTGGCTAACAGCTAGAGGAAATACCTCTATCTCTTTGGGTCAGTAAATTCAAGAATTTGGCTGGTGCCTGATTATGTATTTTGTATCAGGTACCAGCAGCTCTTGGAATACAGTGGTGAACAAAGGACACTCAACTGTTCCCCCGACTGTTCCCCCTCCCCCCATCCCCAAGAGACAGCTATGTATAGGTTGAGTAACAACTACATAAAGAGAGGCTCAGAAATATGGAGGCAGCTGGGAGGTCCTGCTCAGAGCCCCTTTCTCTGAACTACCTGTTGTCCAGCTATTGATAGGCTTCTCCCCATAAATGAAATCTTTACAGAATAAATAACCTCAGCAGGATGCTGGCTCCAGGCAAATTCCATGACTGAGGAGAAGAGAATGTTAGCAGGTGAACAGTACCTAAACACATTGCATCTGAGAATGAAGTTGGTGACATGAAACTCCCTAAAAGCTGTTGAATAAAAGGGGTTTGGAGGGATGAGGGAAGTGAGAGTAAGCAAGTGGATTAATTGGATTCAAAGACTGAAAATGCATGTATGGAAATATGGGAATGTCAAATAGGTCTTCTTCCAAGGTGTGGTAACAGGGAAGGTGAAAGGTGAAGGGTGAAGAAGAGGGTAAAGGAGGGTAAACATGGTCAAAATGTGTGTGTGTGTGTGTGTGTGTGTGTGTGTATGTGTATGTCCTTGAGGATGAACTCAGGACCTAGGCACTGTCCCTCAGATTTTTTTTGCTTAAGGCTAGTGCTCTATCACTTGTCTACTACTTGAACCACAGATCTACTTCCAGATTTTCTGGTGGTTAATTGGAAATAAGAGTTTGACAGATATTTCCTGCCCGGGGTGGCCTTGAACCGTGATCCTTATATCTCAGCCTCCTTCATATTTAGGTACTTTGAACATTGAGCTCAAAATAAAGTCAAAAAATATGTTAGGAATGGGTGACATTGTCCAAAAAGAAAGATATTCTTTTATTTTCATTTTTTATTGTTCTGCTTGAGTTTTTGAGCATTTCAAAGACTCTTGTCTATGTAAAACACTATGTAAGACTAGGTAAGGCTGTGCTACTCAGACTGATCTTAAGCTTATTCTCTTGCCTCAGTCTCCCACATGCTGCTGGGATTATAAGCATAAACCACCATGCTCTGCCTAAGGTTTTACCTTAGTGAAAAATAGTAAGTGAAAATTCAGAATGAAAATTTAGATTAAAATTCAACCTCATATTGATGCCACAAATGTAAATCACTTGAGAGATATTTATCAAGTTAATAAATGGTGACATTTAGGCCTAGGTTGCATTGCACATATATAGGTGATAATAAATTGATTATAACTCTCTCCTTGATTGGAAAACTGCCAAGCATCTCTTGATGTCAACTGAATAATAGATGCCTGTTAGAAACAGAAAATGAAGAAGATGGGACTGAGTGTTGAGGAATCACAATAGTAATAGTTAACTGTAAGTCCATTAACTATATATTCTGTTAAATTTGCATGACAGACCCATAAGGTAGAAGTGATTTATTTTATTTTAAGAATCAAAGATTTAAAGCTCAAAGAGTTTACATGTTTTATTTATCCAAATAATGGAGTAGACTAGATCACAGACTACATTCTAACTCAAGCCTTCTGGTACCAAGTTGCTACTATTTCCATGGCTACAATGTTGGAAGGCAATCTCTTCAATGAGTCTCAATGTGCATCCATATTTTGACCCTTAGAGTTCTCTCTTTATAAATCAATAGGTTAGCTCAGTAAGGTCTGACATTCTAGTCAAACATTAGTCCCCAATCCTTTTCAAAAATAGTATTATCAAATTACATAAGATGATTCAATTGGGTCTATGTAGTTATTAATTAATTAATTAATTAACTTACTTATATTAGATCTCACTATACAGCCCCAATGGGCCGCAAACTCACAGTCTTCCTGCCTGGGCTTACGTGCCCCATTGTCCCTCTTTTCCATTTTATTTTATTTATTTATATTTATATTTATTTTTTGTTGGTCATGGGGCTTGAACTCTGGGCTTGGGCACTGTCCCTCAGCTCTTCAGCTCAAGGCGAGTGCTCTACCACTTGAGCCACAGCACCACTTCCTCCATTTTATATTTTAGATGTCTAATTAATTTACGCTACTTTCAGAATTAGATTGTAGTTGTAACATAACAGTATTGGATTCTTTGGTTGAATTTGGACTTTTCATGTAAAAATTTAATTTTTTTCTTTCAATATGATATTTTAATTGCCTGGAGTAGATGCATATGACAAATGGGTACCTAATTTCAGCTAAAACTCCATGTTGGAGAAAAAAAAATCCATGGATATTATTGGGTGTCTCACACAAATCCTTTTGCCTGGAGAAGGTACTTTTGCTGAATGGCATTGTGTGAAGAATCTTAGAGAAACTCTGGGAACCTATTATTTCCTCAGAAACAATATGACTTCATCCACATGGAATTCTTCAGAAAATACTACAGGAATTATAGAACAAGGAGACCAGCTTTTATAATTGAAAAAGTAGTTGATCAGAAACATTTCTAAATAGCCAATATATTTGTAAAATGTGCAACAGAACCATAATGTAAACTATAGACTTTGTGATAGTGATGTTCGTGAAATATAACAAATATATCGCTTTGGCACAGGTGAGATGTTGATAGGTGTGTGTGTGTGTGTGTGTGTGTGTGTGTGTGTGTGTAGGAATTCTTCCTACTGATTTTGCTGTAATTCTGAAACTCTTCTAAAAATAGCTTACCAAAACTCTTAAAATCAGGGCTAGTGGTAAAGCTCAAGTTGTAGAGTTCCTTCCTAGAAGGTGCAAGGCCCTGAGTTCAAAGCCTGGTACTGCCAATAAGAAAAAAAAGAATAAATATTAAAATGGTACTAGTAAAATATTGTAATGACCTGATTCATGAGACACTTCAGTTCCCCTTTGACACTTCTGGCTGGGTCCTCTAGGCTTTCCTTAATTTAGTGTCCTAACTGATCAGATTCTTTCCTGTGTTTGCTCTACCCAAGGTAGGGAATGGCCAACTTCTGAGGGCAGTTGTAAGGCCTTGGAAACCATTTGGTACATATAGGAGAGACCCGGAATACTTCTTGTTGGCTGCCTGAGGCCAGGCCTGCAAAATTAATATTACAAATATCTAAATGGACCCTGGCAAACAAAACAAAAACAACTTTTTCCCTGAGAATCCTACCTCCAAGCCATTATTCCTGCTGTTTTCCCACAGGTATTGTTGAAGTTCCTACCTTGTTCATATGAAGCCTACTGAGCGATTAAGGCCTAATTCAAAGAGTTTCTTCTGAGAATATTTTTTCATCTTTCTCCAGACTCATGTGTATTTTATTTTGTGGAACCATTTTTATAATTTTACTTTATGCTTTTTAAAAATTGTTGTTGTAAAGGTAATATACAGAGGGGTTACAGTTGCATAGGGTCAGGTAATGAGTACATTTCTTTTTGAACAGTGTCACCTCTTCCCTCATTTTCTCCCAGGTTTTCCCTCCTGACTCCCCTCTCCTACAAGTTGTATAATTCATTTTCAACATAGTGTCTAGTGAGTATCACTGCTGCATTTGTTCACCTTTTGTCCCACCATTTCTGTGCTCCCCTTTACCCTCCCCCCAACAGATAAACTTATATACAAGATGGAAATTACAGAAATATAAAATAGTGATAAAGGACAAAACAAATAAACAAAAATCAAAATAACAAAAAAACCTCTTGTTTCCATTTCTTGGAGTTCATTTCAATAAACACCATTTTTATATGATCATATGCACATAGCTATTGAGCCTTTGTGATCCTCTCCTGAGAACATCCTCTTTTGGTCTCTTAGTGTATAATTTATGATATCCAAATTAAATTTTTTTGTGAATTTATAGGCACATTCTAGTTACAATAAATAGGGAATACATGCAATGTATTTATTTGTGAATTTATAGGCACATTCTAGTTACAATAAATAGGGAATACATGCAACCCATTTTTCTTAGGGTCTGGCTTATGTTGCTTCATATAATTCTTTTCAAGCCTTTCTGTTTCCTTACAAATGGTGAAATATTCTTTTTGAAAGGAGCATAGAATTCCAATGACTATATATACACCGCATTTTTGTTATCCATTTCTCCACTGAGAAACATCTCGGTTGATTCTATATCTTGGCTATAGTAAACAATGCTGCAGTGAACATGGTTGTGCTGGTAGCTTTGGTGTGGCTTTGTTTATGGTCTATTGGATAAATGCCCAGGAGTGGAATTGTTAGGTCATAGGGAAGCTCTATGTTTAGTCTTTTGAGGAACCTCCATACTGCTTTCCAGAGTGGTTGAACAATTTTACATTTTCACCAACAGTGTAGTGAGTGTAGTAGCATTCCTTTTGCCACATTAGTGTTAGTTTTCATGATAGTGGCCATTCTAACTGGGATGAGGTGGATTGGCAATGTTGTTTTGATTTGCATTTCTTTTATGGCCAGAGATGTTGAACATTTCTTCATGAGTCTAATAGTCATTCTTACTTCTTCTGGGAGTCTCTCTTTAAGTCTTTAGCCCATTTATTAATTGGGTTGTTTCTTTGAGGGTTTATTTTTTAGAACGGGTTAATTTTTTGAGCTTTAAGTATATTTTAGAGACAAGGCCCTTGTCTGATGCATAGCAGGTAAAAATCTTCTCCTCTTTGGTGGGCTTTCTGTTTATTTTGCTAGCTATGTCCTTTGCAGAAACTCTTTAGTTTGATGCAATCCCAAGCCAAAAACACAGGATGGAAAAAAGACAGCCTCTTCACCAAATGGTGCTGGCAGAATTGGCTATGCACATACAGACCACTGAAACTAGGTCCTTACATATAACCCTGCACCAGAATCAATTCCAAATGGATCAAAGACCTCAATATAAGGCCAAATACCATGAAAATAGTACAGGAAGGTGTAGGGGAAACACTAGAGATCCTAACCATGGGTCACAACTTCCTAAGTAAAGAGCCAGAATCATAACAAATCAAAGAGAGTGGATAAGTGGGATTGCATCAAAATGAGGAGTTTCTGCATGGCAAAGAACATAACTAGCAAGGTAAATAGAAAGCTCACAGAATGGCAGATTTTTACTTACCTTTTTATAATTTTAGCCACCATTACACTTTTGTATTTTCATGCTCATTAATGTCTCTGTGTTTGAATTTTAACCCTCTCTGACTGGTTCTAAGTTACTTACTGCCAAAGACTAGGCTTCTTTATATACTTTCATAAGGCTGAGTACAGTGATGAACATGTATTAAGAATTCAATAAATTCCCTTTCATAAGTTACAGTGCATTCATTGGGGCTATTCAGAAAAGATAGCCAATGACTTTTTTTTTGTTTGGTTGGGAGACAATATGCTTAATCTACTAAAATTTTCTCAGGGGGTCAGTAAGCATGTGAACATAATTTCTTTAACCTTTCAAAAAGCCTTGACAAACTTCCACACCAGAGGTTATTTAAAAATAAAAATGAGTCATGATGAGATTGTAGGGAATGTTTTGTCATGGTTAGGGAACTGGCTTAGGGATCGGAAACAGCCCAAACCAACTCTTCTAGTAACAAATTCCATATGTTCATAACCTTCCACCCAAAGAAAATAAGGGCCCTTCTCTGAATGAGAAGGTCAGATAGGGGAGGGAGCCCTCAAAATGATGCACAGCTTGGTTTTAGCTAGAATGTTTTGAAAGAGTTTACAATGAAATCTTCCTTGGAAGCAGAATGCCACGTCAAAAGAGAGAAAACTTGAGAAGACTGTGGGTGGATGCATGTCATCAGAGGAGTGACTGATGAGTCTGAATGCTGGCAGTGGCCAGGGACAACATTAGATCAAAAGGAGCATAGGCTCATTCTAGGTGGTGCTGCGTTCTAATCTATCATGCTAGCCTCAAACAAGGAAACCCAGTCTTTTGGTTTTTCTCTTCTGGTTAAAAATATTTGGTAAACTTTTATTTAGAAGTAAGGTCAAAGGGTGCTTGTGATAAAAATTAAGAAATTAGCAGCTTTTGGCTTTCTTGACTGAGAAATTCAGTTCAAACCCAAATTGCTTATTTATCATCAAGGACTATCCATAGTACTCTGCCATGAGTTTTGGATGCTCGTCTTCTCACTGTAAGAAACACTGGTAATTCCACATTTATCCCCATGTGGGAAGGAGGGAATTTTGATATAAGCACAATTACTAATTGCTGAAACATTAGTCTTAGAAAAAAGTGCAGATAATCTGAAACATGTAGATAAATCATCAGAAAAAGAAGTGTTCATTGTAAGAGGAAGTATGACTTTCATCTGAAGAAAGAACTAGCATCTAGAATTATTATGAGGGGATGTTATAACATGTACTATATGTCTGGGACTACCAGCCCCTTGGATTCATAGTTAGGGCTGATAGGCATGACTTATGGGCTAATCATGAGCTGTGTATTGCAGCCTTCCAGTTTGTATGTTACAGCTGCGTTGTTTTTTTTTTTTTTGGTCCGGTTGTGGGGCCTGAACTCTGGGCCTGAGCACTGTCCCTCAGCTCTTCAGCTCAAGGCTAGTGCTCTACCACTTGAGCCACAGCGCCACTTCTGGCTTTTTTCTTTTTGCTTATGTGGTGCTGAGGAATCGAACCCAGGGCCTCAGGCATGCAAGGCAAGCGCTCTACCACTGAGCCAACTTCCCAGCCCCTAAAGGGTTGGTTTTTTTTTTTTGTTTGGGTTTTTTTTTTTTTAACTGTATTTTTTTTTTTTGTCTTTTCTTTTTTGGTACTGGGGATCGAACCCAGGACGTTGCACGTGCTAGGCAAGCGCTTTGCCACTGAGCTACATCCCAGCCCACAGCTGCATTTTTGAAGTCTGGAAATTTCTGCAACAAATAATCACAGAAAATGTGAAAATTCCAATCCTTAGCTTTTCATCTTCCTTTTTTAAAAAGGATTTAAACAGACAATGAGTAGGCGTGTGGCTAGTCTTATTTTAGGTGTGAGCCCATCTGCTTCTAAAGCTGAGATTAGAATGGTTCCCAGGAAAATCATGATTTTGAATTACACATATAACAGTGACTCTTCTGTTTAGCCACCCAAATATAATGAGGCAGAAGTTGTGCTAGTTTGAGCCTCAGCTAGCAATGTGGAAGGATTACTCTGAAAAGAAAAAGCAGGGCTGATTTACTTCCTTCCCTTTCTTCCCTTCCTTTTTCTCACCTGCCTTCCCTCCCCTCCCCTCTGCTTCTTTCTTTCCTTCTCTCCCTGCCTCCTTCCCTCCCTTTCTCCCTCCCTCCCTCCCTTCTTCCTTCCTTCCTTCCTTCCTTCCTTCCTTCCTTCCTTCCTTCCTTCCTTTCCTTTCCTTTCCTTTCTTTCCCTCTTTCTCTTTCATTCTTTCTGCCCTGAATTTCTTTTCCAACAACTTAAGAACACATTATTAGTATAAACAAAAGAACTGAAGGGAGGAAGAAGCCAAAGTTAGAGTGGTGAACATAGAAGAGGAATTTGCCCTTGGCAGGGCCCAAGGGATAAAGGAGAAGCTGAGTCAGGGATCCAGGCAAAAGGGGACCAGAGAGAGAAGCAGATGGCTGAGATGAAAGCAATCAAGGCATCAGAAAGAATGTTTCTCTCTCTTTTCTCTCTCTCTCTTTTATGCTTAAGAGCCATAGATAGATATTTTAAGATGGGGCAAAACATAGCGGTTTAATTGTTCTAGTTAAAAAGGATTACATTAAAAGTTTACAAATACTGGAAAGTAAGAATTATTCAAGGGTCATTTTACTTTTGTAAAGCAATTATGAAGTCCAGTCAATGTGCTATATCCTGAGGACATCTTGTTGGACAAGGGCCTACTTTAGCTTTCATGGGCATTATTATGCAGCCTCTTTTAGGAGCGTGGAAGCAGAGACAAATGTACAGAAGGCCTTCAGTGGTCTCATTTCCATGCTTACCTCTCTCACCCCTCTTTCTTTTGTTCTTTTTTTTTTTCAGTTGTGGGGTTTGAACTTTGGGCCTGAGCACTGTCCTTCAGCTCTTCAGCTCAAGGCGAGCGCTCTACCACTTGAGCTACAGCGCCACTTCCGGTTTTCTGGTGGTTTATTGGAGATAAGAGTTTCAAGGACTTTCCTGCCTGGGCTGGCTTTGAACCATGATCCTCAGATCTCAGCCTCCTGAGTAGCTAAGATTACAGGTGTGAGCCACCACCTCTTTCTATTCCAGAACTTTGTCAGCTTGGTCAATCTTCCATCTGAGCATTAGTCACATTATTGCTATTTGCTTTTGTGGAAGCCCTTGAAGTTGCACACTATACTTTGCAGAATGCATATTCATTGATCATATAGGTGTTGAAATTAACTGAACATATGCTCCAAGGGGATTTGAGCCATACAAAAATACCCAAGAATGGCATAATAGAAATAAATAAATATACAAAGAAATAAAAATGAAAACAGATTAGAAAAAGTATTCTGTACTTAGGAGTAAGAAGAAATGCTACAAATGGGTTTTTGAGAGATGGATAGAGGTATTCCAGGCAGAGAAGTGGGATGAAGAGAAAAAAGAGGAGGAAGAGGAAGAGGAGGAGGAGGAGGAGGAGGAGAAGGAGGAGGAGGAGGAGGAGGAGGAGGAGGAGGAGGAGGAGGAGGAGGAGGAGGAGGAGGAGGAGGAGGAGGAGGAGGAGGAGGAAGAGGAGGAAGAAGAGACTAGAATCTGTTAGGGTGGTGGTGATGAAATTGGAGAGAAGCTGCATTATGAATAACTCTATAGAATGAGCTATTGCATAGGACTTCATTTTTTCAGGACCTTGGAACCAGATGTCATGACTAGTCACTGGTTTAGAAATATCTTTTTCAGCAGCAGGTTTCAGGACAGACAACAAAAAATTGTGGAGCATGGTTAGTTCCTCCTGTAACCTTACCTTTTCTCAAAATCTCAAAGTTCCTTATGAATTTTAGACAGCCACTGCACATCTTATTTTCCTATTTCAGATGAAAAAGTGGGCCATTTGTGAATTCTTGAACTCTTGCCTAGTCTTTCAGTGAATGAGAAGTATACCACAGTTCTTACCTTTTGCCCTCCCAGATCATGAAACAGCTCTTACTCTGCTACATTTGGGCAGACATGGAGCTGCCTGTTTTTCTTCTTTATCCCATTTTCTTCCCCACAGTTACATACTGCTGGAGTGTTTCTACATCCAAAGTCTTATTTCTTCTTTTCTGGAGCCACTCTTGAAGCAATAAAATCTGGATTTGATCTCAAATTGCTCTTGCCAAGCCATCACTGTCCTGCAAGTAGCTAAATCTGAAGAGCACTTCCATTCTTAGCTTATTTGATATGATGTCGCAGATGAAACACATGACTTCTTTTTTTGCCACTCTCTTCTTTCACTTCTTTATTCCTTCACATAAAATATTATAAGAACATCCTTGCCTTTTTGCATCCTTTAGAATCCTACACATGTCCCTTACAGGATCAAAATGTTCAGAAAGACTCCTTTGGACCCCATGGAAGAGAGGGATTACAGGGGTTATTTGGTCACTATTAGTACACGGATCAGTATAAAGCCACCAGTGACATGATTTGAAGCAAAGAGAGAAAAAGAACAGTGACAGGATTCCAAGGAACACCAGCATTTATGGAAGTAGAGAAGAGAAATCAGGTAAGACAATTTAAAGAGCAGAAGAATGAAGGGTAGAGAAGCATTAGGAAAGCAATGGGAGAAGAATTTGGAGAAGAATGCCCTATGTCAAGTAGGAGGGGACATATAATATGAAGAGTCAACTTGACATGTCAATGAGGATGCTGGCATGGCCTTTGAAGGGAATAATTAATGGAGTTGTGAAAACAGAAAACCTTATACCATTTATAAGCCCTAGGCAATCTTTAACACTGTTGAGAAAAAAAAGGTACAAAAAATAAAATGAAACCTTAGTTATATGGAGATTATCCATAGTTACAGTGTTCATAAATGGGTGTTTATGACAGGCTTATTTAAATGGATTGGAACTGTAACAGGTTAGAGGATTTGCTGCCAGTGAGTGTATCAAGGGTAGCTTGTGGGAATATTTGCTGAATCAGCAGGCTTTGCATTTTCAAAGTCTTGATGGATTGATTATGGCATCATAAACCCTCAAACACCTTGCAAGTGTTGGTACAATAGAGTGGACACTAAAATTGGATTCTAGAGACTTTTTTTTCTTTTCTTTTCCCTTCTTAAAAACCTCTTCGGGTTTACTGCTAGCCTCTGATCTAGACCAGGATTACATAACATTATTCTAAGCCTCACTCTCCAAGTCCTTACAATCGAATACAGTCCCAAGATATTGAATGCATCACATGTCTCTGCCTACCAAGTTTTATAAAAGAATAAATACTGGTCAGTGACTTCCCACAATAGGGAGACACAGTAGAATAAGCACATGGACTGCACAGCAAGACTCTTTCAGAAAAGCAAACAAATATAATGTAGTATCTGCAGCATCTGCTCAAGTCACCTATGTGAGGCCACTCTTCTGAATATAGAGCACACACAGGTAGCAGCTACTGACCAGAGTCCCTGATTCCAATGCCTGCCTCCCATAGCTATACAAGAGCCTCCTTGATCTGGGAATATGGGACATACAGGTCTCTCCCTATTTACATGAGAGACATTAATTATAGGGAAACTCTTCTATAACTCCCCTGGAGATCAGCTGGAATCACAGGTGTCCAAGTATCCTAACTCTAGATTGTTGAGCAGGGGAGCTACTGGAGACCCTAAGGAGCTTGCCTCCATTCTCCTCTGAATTCTGCAGCCAGAGTGCCTCTCATTAGAACTTGAAACCTACTTTGAGGGGCTCTCTTCAACTCCCAGACAAACCAGAGAAAAGCTGACAGTATCTGAAGTGACGCTGACAACTGGACCCAGGAGAGAAGTTTGAGTGTATGTGTCATTGTGACTTGTAGTTAGCCTTTTCACAGAATAGCTGATGGTGTGAAAACATGGGAAGAAAAAGAGGAGAAGGAGTAAACTCATTATACAACCAATTAAGAAGTGAGGTCATTTTGCAAATCATCTATTAATTAATCAGTCACTGAAAGCATCTTGATTACCCAAGCTTTAGAAGAAACCCAGCAATTCCTTTAGTGATGTTAACTCTTGGTGGGCCCGGACCTCTGGAATACTTTTGTGAGAAACATAATCAAGTCATTCAGCATCTCTAGAACTAAGTCTCCTTATCTCAACAAAAGTAGGACTTGTGGGAAATTAACACTCTGCTTCCTGTCTCAGGCACCATTCTGTGATTAAGTTGAGCCCAGACATGGAAAAGATTCCTCCAGGGCTTGTCAACTTACCATACCTCCCCCCATTTATCGAAACCTATGAGAAGTCTCAGCAGCAGACCTGGAAGTAGAATGTGCATTTAAAATCCCCCCACATACCATTGGCCAGAATTCACAAATAGCCTCCCTCATCTGCAGGAAAGGCTGGGGTAGAGTTCAGTTGTGTGCCTACAAAGAGGTTAGCCAAACTTTGTCAAGTTATCATTGAAAATTGCTCTTCTCCCAAGTTGACTGCAGAGAAATCATCTCTCTCCTTGGAGCCTTTATTCTGTCTTAATCCTGCTTCCATCATAACACTGCCAATGGAATGTTGCACTTATTTGTCCCCTTCTCTACCTCCTCTTGCTATTTGGACTGTGAAGATAAAGTTCATACCTTATTTATCTTTTGGCTCCCAAAGACTGGTAGAAGACATTGTAATTTTTCAGTATATAAGGTAAAGAGGAGTGTGTGCATATGAGAGAGAGAGAGAGAGAGAGAGAGAGAGAGAGAGAGAGAGAGAGAGAGAGAGAGAGAGAGAGAGAGAGAGAGAGAGAGAGAGAGAGAGAGAGAGAGAGAGAGAGAGAGAGAGAGAGAAAGGAAGGGAAGGAAATAGTCAATAGAATGAGAAAAAGAAAGAGACAATATGGAAGGAATAAAGAAGGAGGGAGAAGTAGGAAGGTCAGTTCCAGGAGCTTTGTTCTTGGATGCCAAATGGAAAATGGCTCCCTTTACTGAGACAGAGAACAAAGAAACAGACAGACAGAAAGACAGTCTTAGCTCTGACAAAACTGAGCTACATGAAGAGATGGTGGCAGACAGTCTGGTAGGTCTTTAGAGAGCTTTTCTTGCATTGAGGAATTCATGCCCAAAGAGATTATATGTATGAGTGAAGCCCACCCAGCTGGTGAAAGGCAGCGGTAGAGTGTTCCTTGGTCAGGCAAGGCTAGGTGTCCTGGGGAGCTCCTGTGGTTTACCTGTACAGGGCTGCCTTTGCCTTCAGTGGCTTTCAGCAACAACACAAGGTCTCTACCTATCACATTCTAGTAAATTACTCATTAGTTTCTACCATTATAGATTTAAAAGATGGGAGAAATGAGCCTGCAGAAAACACCCTCATTAAGTAAAAAATCATTTTAGTTTGTGGGCACTTAACAATTCCTCATAGATATCGGATGGATTTATTCTATTTTGAACTCCAATTATATGGATCCAGTTTACTCAGAAGCTGCTTCTTATTTCTCAAAGTCTGAATTTGTTGAAAATATCTTCCTTATGACTCAAAATACCAATCTTAAGGAGATGTGGTAGGAAACAAACATTGTGATATGTTTTCCTGAATATTCTACCTACCTTCTACCTTTGTAGTTCAGTGCTAAGTATAAAACACATGTAGTGGAGACTCTGCCCCTGGAGAGGTGTGTGGATATCCCTGTTTCAGGAATGAGGACATTTGGGGAAATATATTTTATGGAAATCTGATGATCCTCAAATTTTCCTCACAGTAAAGTCAGAGACAAATGTCACAAGGAAAGTCACATTTTCCTAACACATCTGACACAGTAATGATCCCCATAAACTAGTTTTCGTCTGAACTCCTCAGAGACTTATGCCCGGTGTCTGAACTTTCAGGAAAGTAGCTTAAGAACTAAAAATGCATAGCCAAAAATGTCATTTGCTTTTCCAGGCTAATGTTTTCCAGGTCTGGCTGTGAAATCATTGCTCATTAAATGGTTAAATAACAGTTGAAACTGTAAAATTATACATGTGAGAATTTCTCAATCTACCTTGCAGAAGGCCACTGTCCACTCCTTCTCATTCCTTTTCCTTTTCCTCCTTTATTTTGTCAATGCTCTTTCTAAGGAGCATTCTGATGAAACAGAAGCATGATGGCCTTTAGCAAGGACTAGAGACTTGATAGGAGGGGAACAAACCCCTGACTTTGCTGAGCAGAGCCTGGGGTAGCTAGCTGCTGGAAGAGATTACACTCCTGAGTAGAAAGTATTAGCAAATACTGAAAATAATTTTCTGTATGTGAACATTAATAATAAGAAAGAGAGCCTAATATTTACATAGCTCCTTCCCTCAGAGAACTCCAAACATGACCTCCCTCCCCAGAGGGCAGTCTTGGCTCCTTTGATTCAGCCTTCCCCACTGAGGGCAGTTCCCTCAAAGTCTCATGGGAAGCTCTCTTAGCCACATCCCCAAATGGAGACCTCATCATTGTCTTCCATCCTGACTTCTTCCTCTTATTTACTGGTGTACAAAAATAACTCTGTTCAAAACTTTCCTATGGTTACAGTATGTTCTCAAATAAAATAAAATACAATTAAAAAAAAAAAAAAAAAAAAAAACTTTCCTATGGTGTAAATGGACCTAAAAAACTGATTTTTAAAGCTGAAAACTGACTTCAGAAAAAGATCCATGAGTTCTTTCAAATGGTATCAATATATAACCTTATTGCTTCAAGTGGCTCTACAGTTTTTCCCCTATTGCATTAGATGTCGATCTGCTGGCTACCATCTTGTATAATCACCCCTTGCTAAGTTATCAACCAAAAACAATTCCTGATAAAAGCAAGCAAGGTGGGGTATTCTTATAATCCCAGCTACTCAGGAGATAGAGACAGGGGAATCACCATTCACGGCCAAGCTAAGCAAAGGTAGAAACCATATGTCAAAAGCAAAATAGAAAATGAAAAGGCTGTAGCCATGGCTTTAAAAGATGTCCATACATAAGGTATGAGAATCTGGTATTGATTTCATAATCCTAATGCAAAATGAAGTTAAACAACTTAAATTATTACCTGATTTAGTTGAAATGTTTCGTAAATATCCATAAGCAGAAATCCAGGTGTATATTCCGTATGCCTATAAGGTTTTCTACAACTATCAAATCCAATTAACATCCTAAATTATGTATAAACCACGACCAAAAAAATCAAATAAAGTAATTTACTTTGGACAATGATGTTGTTTGCTGAAATGTAATCCTCTCATTCAGTTAGCTAAAAAGGCTACTGACAGCAATTGGTAAAGTTCTTTTAAATTTCACACACATAAAAGTTCTTTTAAATGTTGTGATGTGATGGTGCCATTTTCCACTATGCTATTCCATCCAAATCTCATCAAGCCTTTATTTCTTAACAGCACTGAGCCACATTCTGCCCTTCATTTGGCCTGCATATATCATTTGGGAGAATGTTTGCCTCTGTTCTTTTCTATTATTATAATTTTATTGATGTAACCTCAACAATTCATTCAAACATAAATACAACTGTAGACATAAGACATGGATTTTAAAATGGAGCCAACTAGCCAGGAACTAATGGCTCATGCTGTAATTCTAGCTATTCAGGATGCTGGGCCTGAGCATCATAGTTTGAAGCCAGCCCAGGCAGAAAACTCCAAGAGATTCCTTTCTCCAATTAACCACCAAAAAGCCAGAAATGGAGCTGTGATTCAAATAGTAAAGTGCTAGCCTTGAGCATAAAAACTCAGGGACAGTGCCCAGGCTCTGAGTTCAAACCACAGGACAGGTACACAAAACAAACAAACAAACAAAAATACCACAACTCTCCTACGTAGCTAGTGATGCTTTCCAACGTATTAAAATTTAGTTGAAGTCATTTGGGCTATCAGTGTGATACCCTAAATGTACATTTGTAAATCCAAAATAAACATAGGTGCTAAAGCCTAAATGCTTAGAGTTCATCATTCAAATAATCCAGATTTTTAAAAATGTATTTTCTTGTCAAGATACTGTACAGAGGTGTTACAGTTACTTGAGTAAGGTAACAAGTACAATTCCTGTCTAGCAATGTTACCCCTCCTTTGTTTTCCCCCTACCATCCCTTCCCTCCTCACTTCCCCAACTCCTCCCTCTCCCCACCAGGTTGTAAACTTTGTTTTCAACATAGTGTCTTGTATATCTCATTGTTACAATGGGTCAGTCTGTATCCTTGTTTCAGCATTTTGTTATTTCCCTTCTCCTCCCCAAATTAGAAAAATGTATATACAAGATGCAGGGCACCAGAATCAAATACAGTGAAAACAGGGGATATACCATGGGAGAAGAACATACAAAAGAAACAAAAAAATCACATAGTACATTAAAAACAACAGCGACAAAGATAAAACCTCTTTTGTTACTGAAAGGAAAACAGAAAAATTAAGATTTTTATTTTGTATTCTTTTTATTAAATAAATATTTTTTATTGTAAAAAACTGTACAGAGGGGTTACAGTTGCACGAGTTAGGTAATGAGTACATTTTCTATTGAGCATTGTCATATTGGAAGCTCAAAACACAGGCAAATATGAGAAATGTAGCCTGAAGACAATCAGATTACTGAAATTCGAAGGAACCTGGAAACTATCTGAGGAAGATGAAGTCATGTTATCCATCCGTTCATCTGGGCATATATTTATATTTGTTTGCTTTTTTGAGACTGAGACTTGCTCTGTAGTCTATGTGCTCTTTCTACGGTGTCTCCCTAGTGTCAGGAGTGTTTATTCTTTTATAAAATTTGGTAGGCAGATACATGTGCTGCATTCAGTATCTTAGTTGGCCAATGGGACCATATTTGATTGTAAGGACCTGGAGAGTGAGACTTGGAATAATGTTATGTAATCCTGGTCTAGATCAGGGGCTAGCAGCAAATTATGGGGCATAGTTGTAATCTGACCCACTCACAGCCATTCTTGTAAGTCATTATTGGAGCACAGTTGTTTTGAGTATAGTGTATGACTATTTTCTCACTGAATGGGACATAGTCTGATACTACTAAACGTTTTTAACTCTTTATAGAAAAGATTTGTTGATGAGAGAATACCGTGATTTTCACCTTCTCAAGGTCCCATATGTGAGTGGCCCAATCTTTGCTCAAGGACCTGTGTATAACAATTAGTTCTGAAATTCCCAGCCTGACTCATCACCATTTGGTTTTAATAGTGGATGTGGTGGGGTACATGGAACCATCAGCCACAATAGCCACTGCTTGAGGCTGTGGATTTAAATTACAACAAAAGTGATTGTAGTATGTGGATGTGCAATGCATTTAACAATATTTAACTTTGTAGGTTTATGTAGGACTACTGTCTTTCTGAATGGGCTGGGTGATAGCCAGTATCCAGGCTAACTTTCATACATAGGAGAGGGTCTGGAGTCCTCATTTGAAACCCATTAAAAGTGAAGAGAGGAGACAGAGCAATCATTGCCTATGTCTATAAATTATGAGGACATCCATGAATCCACTCAACAGCATTTATGGAGCACCTGACTGTGCCAGGCTTTGTGCTGGATACTGTGGGTACCACAGTGAACAACCGAGACAAAAAGCCCTTCTCCTGACCTTTGCTTTGGTCAGTTCCAAGGCTGAGAATGTCTGGCATCTCTATGGCCTTTGCAGTCAGAGTGTATGGTGGGAAAGACATGTATGCTTTTCATGTGTTTCTTATCTGCTGCCCCAGCTGTCTGTCAGCCTATATTGATACACTTGTATGATGTTAGGAATATCCGAATGGTCCTTGACACAACAAAGATTCCTCACTACTGGTCTCATGATAAACTACCTTTGGAAAGACTAGGTTACAATTTTCATTTAAAACACTGTATTTTACCAAGAGGCTCTCACAGAAAGCTACCTATCTAATAATCATTTGATATTCAAGCTTTATAAAGTTGTACAAGTCAATAGCAGGAAATCAAGCAAACCAAATACAAACAGAACACTAAGACATTTCTCCAAAGAAGACATAAAATTGCCAACAGGTATGTGAAAAGGTACTTAACACTATTAGTCAAAAGGGAAGTACAAGTTAAAGACCATGGAAGAAATCACTTCTGTAAGGATGATAAGGATGGCAGTTACTAAGGAGAAGAGAGATAATAAGGATGGCCAGGGTGTGAGGAAGAGGAAGCCCTACAACACTGTTGGTGGGAATGGAGACTAGTGTAACCATTTGCAAAAGAGCACAGAGGCTCCTATGGAAATTAAATAAAACTACTGTTTGACTCAGGAGCTCCTCTTCTGGACATATTCCCAAGGGAATTATAAAAACATCTACACTCATATGTTCATTACAACATTATTCACAGTAAAATATGGAGACATCCTCAATGTCCAATGTGTACAATAGAATATTACTCAGTCTTAACAAGAGATCTTTCTATTTGCTATACCATGGGTAGATCTGGAGGATATTAACTAAAATTAGCAAGACATACAAATAGAAATACTGCAGGATTTCACCTATATGTGAATTGGAAAAAAAAATAGAAGAAATCAGATAAAGACAGAAAATGTGGCTCCCAAAGGTGGAATCAGGGTGTGTGTGTGTGGTGGGGGGGGACTAGATCGTCATGTTATGTGTTGAATGTCACATAACAGATAGGTAGAATGTATAGGTTTAGAGACCTCAGGATTGGAAACCCAAGGACTAACGTCAATACAGTTAGTTTTTTATTGGGGGTTTTTGTTAAGTAAGTAGAGGTAATCACTCTTTCACAAAAAAGTAACTATGTAAGCTGGTAGATATGTTAATTTACATTCTACAGTAGCTACTTTACTATCTGTATGTATCTCATATAATTATATAACAAATCTCAAATGTAAACCATAAAATTTATGTTAAAGTGTTTCCCAGACATTTCTATTTTATGTGGAATTCTCAGCAGATATGTTGTACAAAAAAGAAAGGAATAAAACCTGTGGCATCTTCAAAAGTCAAAAGTAAAGTAGTAGTTTAAGAAATTGGTGAGTGTCAAACTGATTAATTTCAGGCCCATTGTAACCTGGCTCCTGAACTCTGCTATTGGTAAAATGAATTCAGGGTCTGTCCTTCTCAAAGGCTCCCAGACATGAGTATAGGGTTCCTCACAGTGTTAAAACTCCACACAATAAAAGTTCAGGCTATAAATTTTGCTGTGCTTCTAGGCTAAATGGACGCTTTGAGTGGAGACAGACTGGCGGGAGCTGGCATAGTTATAGCTTTGATTGACCACAGCTTTATCATTCCATTCTACTGAGAGTCTCAAGCTGTGTTGAGGGTTGAGCATGCAATGGGCTGCTGAGCAGAGACTAAGGTAGTACTAGGATGTCTGGCCTCGGTCAGTTTGTAGCAATACTGCCTTGACTTATTGTGGCTTAGTCTTGTGGGTATTAAGAGGCAGGAAGGGAAGAAGGAATAAAATGCTTGCCATTAAGTTTGTTGACAGATTAGTCCTTTGGCTTCCATTGATTTCTAGGAAGTTTTGTAGGAGAGACACTAATCGGAAATCACTTGTGAGAATGTGCTAATTGCACTCAATACAGTATATAATGTGAAGACCAATTAATAACATTTACTTTGAATACTGTAGATCTGGGGTATTCCTACTGGTGCTTGTTAGTTTTTTTAATCCTTCTTTGCTTTTTATTTTTTTTTAAAGTTGGTTGTTTTACTGGTATTTAAAAAAGCCCAAATAAAGCCTGGCCAAACAAATATAAATATAATATAAACTTTAGTAAACAATTACATCTATTATTTAAATTTTTAATATAATTTTTTAACCACCTGCAGATGCTAGAGATGAATTTAGTTGGCTAGTAGGTAGCTAGCATAGAGCTCAGGTCACCACCAGAGTTGTATTTTCTCTCTACTTCTGGACCTTCTTTTTTGGAAGACATGAATATATAATTGAAATCAGTAAGATTCTGTGGCTGCAAGATTTTTTAAAAAATTATTATTCAGTTCTCTGTTAGTTTTTCATCAGCCTGTTCTTTGGTATGTTTTTATTTACTTTGATGTTGGCGAATCTCTCTTAATGCTGTAATTATAGGAGTAAGACTGAATATATTTTGTTTCACATCTGTGAGGAAAATGCAGTGTTTGATTTGTTTCTCTTTTAATTTGCAGTTTGGAAGAGGTTGATTAATCCTCTGGTGGAGTCATGTGTTTCATCTTAAGTTACACCCACCAGAAGTTGTTATAAATCCATCTGTGTAGTTAACTGGAATTGTTGGTAACTAAATGACTATATGGATCTGAACCTATATTAAAAAATCATTGTTTCATATTTTTGTTAGCCAGGAGTTTTCTAAATTGCCCATGAGGAGCACCAAGAAATTCTACTCAGTTGTTGGTCTCATGATTTATAGGCACACCAGTCACTCTCTGTCATCTTGGCTATGGGACTATGTTGAGTCAGAATTTTAATATTCATTTTCTTAAATTCCAAATATTTGATCCTGTTACATCATATTTGGAGAGATCTTGGTTCAACTGTCTTTTGAAGGGTACTCTGTAGAGAGGAAGTACATGTGCATATCTGCTAGCCACACTTCCTTTACTTTTTATGGTATGCGGGAGTTACCCAGAATCTCCTGCAAGCCTGGCAAGTGCTCAACCACCAGGCCTCATCTCCAGCCCATCACCTCTGTTATATGGCTGTTCAGCCAGGAAATCTTATATTAATCTCAGAAGACCAACAGTGTCAGCTAGTGAAGACAACTAAGAGACTGAGATCTCAGAAAAATCTCAAGGGGGATTTGTCAGATCCATGTTAAATGTATAAAGACATGCTTCTGATTACACAGTAAAAATAAGACTTGAAAAATTTTCAATTAGATTCATAATTATTTTAAATTGCTTTTTGAGCAGGGTCTGTGTAGTTCAAGCTGGCCTCAAACCTGAGATCTTCCTGCTCCAGCCTCTCAAGAGCTTAGTGCTAAGATTCATTTCTTATAAATGTTTAAAAAGAAAAGGAAAGAGAAAATGGATCTATTGAAAATAATTACTATCTGTACAGAGTTGTAGGGTAAATGGATTATAAAATTAGAGTGTAGAGGTTACATTAAATGAGCACCCAGAGAGACTCCCAGTGTTACTTGGAGAACAGAAATGGTCTGTTGAGTATTCACGTTCAAGTTATTCCCAGGTTTTCCTGGGGAAAATCTTAGAAGCCAGATTAAATTTGCTCTATTAACAGATATTTTTTATTTCTGTGCATAGATGATAGGTGTGATGGTATTTTAATAATTTCAAGTGAACTTTGGAATTCTGTTTTTATGTGTCTACAGGTATTGGGGCTTACACACAGAGCCTTGAACACTTTTGCAAGGCTTTTTCTACTCAAGACTGGTGTGCTACTATTTGAGCCACATTTCACTTCTCACTTTTTGTTGGACAATTGTAGATAAAAGTCTTTTGAATTTGTCTACCTGGACTGACTTCAAACCAAGATTCTCAAGTCTTGGCCTTATTAATAGCTAGGACTAAAGGCCTGAGCCATGAGTGCGTGGCTTGTACTTCTAAATTCTATGAACAGCAATACAACAAGTTTTCAACTTCCCCAATAGTAACCAGGATAATAATAAGTTGATCCGATAGACCAAAATATTACTTGGTCAAAAAGAGTTGCTTATCTGTCATCTACACCTAGCAGGTTTTCACTAACCTCTAGTTTAATAAAGGTAGCAAATCCTCTGTTCTAAGCTCAATAAAATCTGATAGTGTTGAATACCCTGGAAAATAGCATTTAGTACTTGACACAAAGGTATTTTATGCATAAATACATTTCAACTTGAATTGGGAGATCTTACTATTTATGTAATTTTATAAAATTTAAAAAAATTAAAGAAGTATAAAAACAGACATACAATTGTAACAATTATACTAGGAGTGAATTCCATATTGTAGCCACTAACTTTTTAATACATGTAGATTTAGGATAATGATGCATTTGGGCCTTTTCCTGAGAATACTCAGAAATTCAGTTTTGAAGCAATTCTACCTTATATTGTTAAAAAGGAAACATGTTACTGAGCAAACAATTGGGATACCAACTCAAAGAACCCCACTGAGTTCAGGCAAATGGTATTTGGTGGACCAGAGAAAAAGTATGAGTGATACAAAAGAGGATGTGCTCATTGAGCACTGTTCACAACTATCTTTAAAAATGACACCATTTGAGTAAATTCACAGAGATGAAGGTGTATATTAGTCTCAGTGCCTAGCGTTGTTAACTGAGGGTAGATTTTATTGCTTACCCAGCAATGTACTTGCTTAGAAGTCAATGCGTAGCTTCTGAATTTCAGCTCAGTCAGGTCATTGTAGTTTGTCCATGGCAATCTGATGCAGGCCTGGGCTGGTGATTCAGAGGAAACTTCTGCTGTTGTTCATGGCATTGGCTTTAAGGGCTTTAACAAATGACATTAGAAAATGCGTCCATGTAGAGCCAAAATGCCTGATGAAAACAGCATGTGGCATCATTACCATCCCTTACAACACCAAAATCATTATTACATTTCTGTGTCCCAAATTGGACCCTTGAAAGGATCTTGAGCAATCACAGCCTCTTTTACTACTGCCCAAACTGACAATCCTTTTCTATAAAAATATTTGGAGCGCTTTCTGCTGTCATTTCTGAATTTAATTTGCTATGGATTTTTGCCTCTAGACCTCACTTTTGGAATGTAATTATAGAATTTAATGTTTAAATAGTTGGGTTGTAGGAGAGGGGTTCAAATCATCAAAGATGTTCCTGGAGATCATAAGAGAAAGTTTTGTGTTTGCACCACTGTATTTTGAAGAGAAGATAGAGAGAAGGGAAATGAGGACAAGAACTCTCTAGGCCCAGCCCAGCCCAGCATGAAAACATGCAGGCATAGACATGGATGTGGTTGAGTGGGCTTGGAAGACAAACCTACAATGCTGAAGCTGATTCTTCAGAAAGGCTACCAGATAGAAATGCCCCATAGTTCAGAGAACCACCTGGATGTGAGGTTGAAGTGTCACCAGGGCTCCTGGAGAAGATGTAGCAAAGCAGTAACAATCATTTTTGGTGAGGGTGGGGTGAAATGTTAGTGCTAACAGAGCTAGGCATATCATGGTTGCTGATCAAATTGTAAGAAATTGCTGGTTGCCAGTGGCTCGTGCCTGTAATCCTAGCTACTCAAAAGGCTGAGATTGGAGGATTGTGGTTCAAAGCCAGCCCATGCAGGAAAGTCCCTATCTCCAATTAGCTACCAAAAAAAACCAGAAGTGAAGCTGTAGCTCAAGTGGTAAAGTACTACCCTTAGCAAAAAGGTTTAGGGACAGTGCCCAGCTCCAGGGCTGGCACACAAAAAAACTGTAAGAAACTTCCTGAGGCAGAGATAAAGAGGATCAGGAGCTCAAGGGCTACACAGACCGCAGTTTTTTAAAAGGTAAGAAACTGTGTTTGGTAAGTCTTATATTTTCAGGCTTTTGGAAGTTAAATTCAATGGGACTCTTAGACATCAAAAGATGGATGTTTAATAGAAAGAACATGACATGGGAAGCAGGTATTATAATTTCATGCTATGACCCTTGATGTCTGATTTTGAAATCATTTAGCATTTTAAAGAACTTATCCTCCCAGAGATTAAAAAATTATCTACATAGTCTTTTCTAGTTCTAAATTTTAATTTTTTCCCTTTTATTTTTCTGGCTTCTCTTGTCCAATAGTATTTAAATAAGAAGTCAGAGCATGGGCTGCAAGTGTGGCTAGCAGGCATGAGGCTCTGAGTTGAAACCTTAATGCCACCCAAAAAAGAAAAAAAGGCAGAATAAAGCACACTTAATGGAGATCTGGTTATTAATTCTACTTCCCCATCCTTTTACTATCACAACCCCTATAAACTTACATCTCCCAAAGTGCCTGCTAATCCTATTGTATTTTCTCATTAAGAAGATTCCAGGTTTAAACAGTAGATGAGCATATTTTACTCAGTTGAAAATACCTTTAACAAGGTCATTAGGTGATTAAAACATCTAAAACTTAGAGACTTAGATAAATAAGCCACTACATAGTCACTTCATTATGCATTTTGTATGTTTTCAAGTGAAATAAAGGACTCTGGTTTCCAGTTTTAGAAATCAACCACTAAGTTCTTAACAAACAAAAAAAAATCTCATCCAGCTAAACACCAACTCCTCTTAGAAGAGGAATTGTAAGAGAAGGTTAGACTATGGTCTTCAGATTTTTAGACAGGTGGGTACAGAGAATTACATTATACTAGAGCAGAGAAATCCCACAGGGCCAAGGTAAAAGAACCCGAACTGTAACTGACCTATTTCCAGAAGCTGATGTGTACAAGTCAGATTGTTAAAACTTCAGGGAGGCTCAGTCCTCAGTGACCACTGGAAACTGACCTAAGTCTCTTGTGAGGGATTCCTGTGAAGTATCATTGAACAATTCCATGGTTCATTGAGAAGAGGGAGGGGAGCAAAGGAACTGTTTTAAGTATGTTCAAGCAATATGTTTTTCACGAGGCTTGTTCTCCAGAGAAACTAATCAGAGCTTATTTTGCTGGGGTTGATCAGAGCCTAAGTGGGCAGCAAGATTTGGTCTTCCACACAGGGGAAGGGAAATACCCAATTCTAATCACACTTCAGCAAAGTGGCTTGAAAATTACACAGACAACATATAATTACATGCATTATGGAACTATGTAATCATTTAAAAATTCTTACATTATACAACTTCACTTCATTCCCCAATCTTGTTTTCCATACTCCTGAGCCAACCACTCCTAATGATATGGTATGTGTAACTCTCAAACCATGTTTAATTGATGTACAGGCATATGCCAACAATGGACTTATAAATATTTGAAAAAATAAACAGAATTATGTTATGCACAATCTTTGAAGAGCTCAAGATATATACCCTGTTAATCAGGCCTAACTTAATTCACTTGACATTTTTCCCAGGTCCTCTCATTTTTTTTCAGATCGTATAATGTTTTAAGGGATGAGTAAATTTGCATTATATATACATATATTATATATATTCCACATTTTCTTGATCCATTTCGTCTATGGAGGGGCATCTGGGCTAATTCTGTACCTTGGCTCAGGTGCATAGTGCTCCAATAAACATGGTTGTGCTAGTGGCTTTAATATCTTTTTTTTAATCCTTTAGATAAATGCACAAGAGTAGAATTACTGGATCATATAGTAGTGCATATTTAGTTTTTTTGTAGGAACCTTCATACTGCCTTCCAGACTGGTTAAACAAGTTTAAATCCCCATCAACAGTGCATTAGGGTTCCTTTTTGCCCACATCCTTACCAACAGGCCCCGAGAAACAAAGGTTACAGGTTTTTCCTCTTGTATGGAATCTAGATAAACATATAAGTGAATATATTGGGTAGTATGCAAATGTATACAAAAGCATTAAGTGAAATATGGTATCTTCAAGGGACAACTCAAATAATATAATTCCTAAGAAAGGCAAAGACAAAGTTCAACAAAATAAACACCAGGAAATGGGTACTTGAAAGGGAGTTTGGTGGGGTCAAGGAGAAAGAAGTAGATGAATGAAGAGGAAATGGAGAGAATGCAGTAAGTAATTTAACATATATTCTATAAATTAAGAAGGGAGGGAAGGGGTGGGTTACGAGGGATAAGTGAGAATGTTGGAAGGGGTGACAGTGATCAAGAGGCATTACATTGATCAACTGCTTTGTTAAATGGCAACTCCTTTCTTTGTACAACTACTTAAACATAATAATTATTAAAAAAAAGATGTATATCCTGGAAAAAATTCCAATGGCCCTTGTTTCATGGAGACCATTCAAAGGTCATCTTTCAGAAAGATGAGCTTGTTGATGGTTAGTGAAATCCTCATATCCTGGTTTCCTAAAGACTTTGAAAGTATCACATTTAATTGTGTAGATTAAAAAGTATATGATGACAGTCATAGATGACGAATCTTGGAGTTAACTTTACAAGTTACTTCCAAGTATGTTGTAAAATTTATAAGACAATGAGAAGACTAGCTCAATAGCTATGTACACATGACCATACAAGATGATGCTAAGTGAAATGAACTCCTCTTGTAAGGTAAATCATCCCAGAAGCCACATTTTAAAATATAGAATATTGGAGTCTTTATTATACAGTTAACAGGCTGCAGGCCGCCAGTTGTTACAAAGGCCTGCAGCATGCAGATACACATAACACAGCTAGGAAACATGCTAAAGAGGAAAGAAATAACAAAAACAATACCAACAAGCCAATTCAGCTCCAATGGAGAGCGGAATTGGGACGCCATGATGACTGGAGACGGATAGGACACAGGACACAGGTGGCATGGTGTACTGGCGGCCAGGTTGGTCCAGGGCCTAAATAGGTAGGCAGAGGGGGGCAGATCCTCAGGAAATTCCCAGTCCCAGGCACAGACTGACAGATTCTGTAACCTATCAGCCAAGTGCCTGCCCCTGCCTTCAGGGGTCCCAGCATTCCCATTACCTGGGAGGCAGGTGGTAAAGGGAGGGGGGTTCTTCCCCAGCATGAATCTAAGATGCCAGACCCTTCAATCCATCATGTGGTCAATATGGTGCCAGCCAGACTTGGCCTCCTTACTTTGCTCCAAGACAGGCACACAAGAGGTTTTTCTTTGTTGTTGTTGTTTTTAATATTCTATGTAATTTCTTATTTCTTTTGTATTTTTCCCCTATAATTTATCCCTGTTGTCACTGTATTTGATTTTGGTACCCTGAGTATTGCATATATGTTTATCTGAATTAGGGGAGGGAAGGGGAAGAACCAAATGGTGAGACAAAGGACAAAGGGGGAAACCAATGCAACAGCGACACTCACAAGACAATATGTTGGAAATGATCGGAACAACTGGGAGGGAGTAGGGGCTGGAAAAGTATAAGGGAGGGAGTAACAAGTTTGACAAGAAATGTACTCATTACCTTACTTATGTAACTGTAACCCCACTGTATATCATCTTTACAACAAAATAACATAAAATTAAAAATTTATAAGATATAATTCTCATTCACCATATTACTTTTCTAAATGTCTCTCATGTCACAGTGAGTTAAGGCTTCATGATGGGGAAAAGGGGTAGGTTCATGCTTTAGGAACAACCATATTGCTTTACGAACAACCATATTGTTTCAATTCTGATTTGCTCCATCTTAATTACAAGCCTAGATTGGTTAGTTCCATCCCATTGCACCCTGGGCATAACTTCATCTTAACATTCTTTATACAGCAAAATAAGATGCAAAAAAGTTGTTAGGATTTATGTCTACTTTGATCTGCTGCATCCTGGTTTCTAGAGTAGTATGTGGTGCATCATGGGTGTTAGGTGGATACCTCATTCGATGAGACTTTATACGTCTCTTCCTAAGGTGGACCACAACTGGTACTAGAATATGATTTTATTGCTTGAAAATATTTGGTGAATGTATATAAAAAACAAATGAATAAAGACTAAGTAAATAGATCAATAAAGTAAGAATGTACTGAACACCAGTTATGATTATCATTGTTAAGTAAAATTGTCTGAGCTCTAGTTAGAGGTTTGAACTGAGCTTCTTTGATTCACTTTTAGGGCCTGATTTTTTTTCTTCAGCTACTTTGGCTTGCTATTGCTTTTTTCTTTACAAAGAAAATCTTGTATCCTTCAAATATACTAATATGCTAATGGATCAATAAGTTTAAACAAATATTCATTTTTATCACATTTACTGTACGAGGGATTTCATTGTAATATTTTCACACATGTATATAGTATATCCTCCAGCACTCTCTCTCTCCTCATTGTTTCTTAAAATTATTTAACAAGTTTTATTGTTGCATTTTCATACATGAAAATAAACTACCTAGACCATATTCATCCTCATTAATCTCTTCATTAGCTCTCCATTATCCTGCTTGTCCTTCCTCTCTCCCTCTCATTCAAAATCTGGTTTGCTTTTTAAACAAATCCTTTTTTTTAGTTTTTAAAAATTATTTTTAGGAAGTAGTACAGAGGAGGTGCCATTTAACAAAGCAGTTTATTAACAAAATATATCTTGTAAACAGTTACTCTTAAAGGAACTGTGCTTAAGAAGTCTTTACTTCAGCAATAGTTTCTTTGGGAGATTTCTTCTGCACAACATTCCAAAGGCTCATTGTGCACACAGGTGAGATATGCTCATTTTGTCTTCTATATTCCTTAGATTTCCTTTGAGAGTTTGCTGTGCATGTCCATGTGTAAATTAACACTTTATGTGTACAGTTACTGCCATTGAGTTTGTTTCTGGATGAGAACAAAAGAGCATATGAATAACTCTATTGGGAAAAGAGGAATTCCTTGCACTGAAAGTTCCAGGCAGCCTGAAAAAATTCTTGATTGTTATTTACTCTACAACCTAGTCCTAAGAAGTTGCTACATGAGATGTTCCCAAAATTCTCTCCACTGATCCACAAAAGAGGTGTTGCTCTATGGTGTACACAGATACTACCTTTTCACATACGTATCTAACTGCATTTACTGACAAGCAACTGCTTGTTTAACATTGCATTCACAAAAGACATGTATGACTGCCATTCTGATAATTAGCCTAGGCTCACCGAATTTAGCAAATCATAACCAAAGGGAAAGGAACTAGCATTTGGGTATGATAGCAAACGAATGGCATCTGTTAGGACTGTTGAAAATAGTTTGCTACTGAAACCTGTTGAGTACTAGGAGACAGTGGGTATGAGGAAAGTAAGAGTGAGTGAGAGATCATTCTGATTAAAGTACTGTATTATGCACGTGTAAAATGCCAGGACAAAATCTGTTTCAACAATTAAAACAATGAATGACAAGGAAGTCAAACATATCCACTCTGGAGCATGGGAACTAATGAAAGGGAGGAGGGCAAATGAAGAATGTGAAGTAGGGAGGATATTGCAAAATGTAGTCTCTATATATCTGAAATTGGGACAACGAAGCTTGGTAGGACTGATTTGGGAAGTGGGCAGCAGGAATGAGGGAGAGTAGAGTAATGGAGTGGATGAGTCTGATCAAGGTATGTTGCATGCATACATATGTGCCAAAATGAAACTCCCTTCTACAACTAATCAACGCTAATAAAAACATGAGGATAAAAGAAAATAGACTATGAGTCTTGATCACAATCTTTATGAACTACTATAGTCCTGAGGGGGAACTATTTTATAGAATTTCTGACCAGAGAAGGAATAGAAGGGATAAACAAAGACCATGAAAAAGAAACAAAATATTAAGCAGAATCACATCTATCTATCTATCTATCTATCTATCTATCTATCTATCTATCTATCTATCTATCTATCTATCTATCTATCTATCTATCTATCTATCTGTCTGTCTGTCTGTCTATCTGTCTATCTGTCTGTCTGTCTGTCTGTCTGTCTGTCTGTCTGTCTGTCTGTCTGTCTGTCTATTTATGCATTTCATTCTCTAACTCCTAAGTTTTGTTCTTTCTGGGTTAGTGCACTGAAATTTATTTCTAAAACAAATAATCATTCTAAGAACACAGACATCTT
This sequence comes from Dipodomys merriami, assembly GCF_024711535.1. Taxonomy (NCBI): domain Eukaryota; kingdom Metazoa; phylum Chordata; class Mammalia; order Rodentia; family Heteromyidae; genus Dipodomys; species Dipodomys merriami. Next base: position 26,042,614 of record NW_027203382.1, on the reverse strand, counting down.
TGTCACGAACTTTCATTTTTGTATCAAATATGTAGCAACCGTACCGATAATAGGAAGTAAAATAAGTAAATCTATATGATAAATTTATTTGTCTGCTGGCTGAATCCGATTTATTTGTTCTCTTCTAATTTGTGTAAAGTAATCTTTTTGTAATGTTTTAAATGCAACACAGATTAGAATTATATGTTCTTGTGTGTGTGTGTGTGTGTGTGTGTGTGTGTGTGTGTGTGTGTGTGTGTGTTTGTGTGTGTGTGTGTGTATCAGACATGGAGCTTGAACTCAGGGACTGGGCATTGTCTTTAAGCTTTTGTGCACAAGGCTAGCACTTCGCTACTTTGCTACTTTAAGACACAGTTCCATTTTCTAGAATTATACATTTTATTTGATTCCATAAAGTGAGTACAATTGAAATTATTGAAGATAAGGATATATTTTGGGAAATATGTTGGCATTCAGTAGTTAGTATTTCTTAGACTTTTGTGATTATATTATATAGAATTTAAAGAGCTTGATACTTACCAAATACTTCAGGATTCTATCTGAGGGAGTCAAACCAATACTGCTGTAGAAGATTTATCTTATTAGGAAGTCGGGAAATCTCTGGGAAGAGTTGCCTTGCATAGATCATGGTAATTGGTGATATTATACAGTACTATATAGTATATACAAGCCTCATTTTTACCCTCATGTTCCCTTTCTTATCTATTAACCTCCCACCCCTTTTTCTCTTAGTACCCACTAAATAATTTTCTTTAAGTTAGTTTTCTTTCATTCTTTTATTAAGGCAGAAAAATGGAAAGTTATATAGACGAAAACAGATGGAGAGTAAAAATACTTGGCTTAAAAAAAAAGAAAATATTACCAAAATAATTGGTCTATAAGGAATGGGAGTACTGGGTTAGAGCAGATCCCCATAGGTCTGACTCACTGGGGACGAGAAGATGAAGATAGAATAAGACCAGAATGGGTGTGGTGGAACAAGTGGGCATACATTGGTCCCACATAGAAGGGTAATGTCCTGTCTGAGGCCTATGTATCATAAGTCCTTCAGTCCTGACACTGTTCCAGACAATGACCAACCTTCAATATTTAGGTGACAGTTGAAAAGAATTAACCAACTCAAAGGCTTAAAATTGCAAATGAACTCCCAAAGGCATGAAGTCAGGAAGCATGGACAGAAAGGTCCTACACAAAAGTACAAGTGTACCAATGGCCTGCATTTTCTTTTGGATTTGTGGGATCACCATGTGAAATCTTTGAGGTGACTATCACCACAGGCTTAGAACAAGAACAGAGCTCAGACTAACATTGCAGCCATCTGGGTGATAGAGAAATCTCTTTTCAAAATGCTTTCCTATCAACTGTCCATTCAAATTTAATTCTTCCAGGGAAGTAAAATTAATGATTGTCCCCTATTTTTGTATGAGGGAGCCTTCAAGACCAGAACAGTTGTTTCTTACCCCTAGGCAACCAATGCAAGCAACCAAGTATTCAGCAGGATCTAGCATGCTCTCTGATTTCTTATATAAAATACTATCTTATGCAGAAATCCTGATCCTTTTTTCTTGCCTTTTATAATTACTAAGGAGAATTTCAGAGAGTAACCCTCCAGCAGATAAGTTCTCTGGATTGGAATCCGTTGTTTCAAAGGCCAGTGGATGGATGGCTATAAAAGATTTGTTCTTTACCACCCTTTTATTCAACCCCAAGCATAGACTTCCTGCTTTGATAAGAAGATCCTGGCTCCAAGAGGCAGGGGTGGGAGTAAAGTTGCAGCAAAGGAGATTTCCAGTGTGTCTTCCACTAGCCACGTGGAATGCCTCAGTGACATTCATCCTTAAGCAATTGCTGGCCTTTTCCAGTGAGTTTTCTGTGGCAAATAACTCCAAATGATTTATAAAGGGAATAGCTTGCAGATGTGGGTATGATAACCTGCAGAGCAGACTTAAATATAGTAATTGTCTAAAGCCTGCTCTTAACTGTGGCGACAGAGTCTCTACTGTGTCATTAGGGGAGGAATTACCAAGTCTTGGAACACAGAGAGACAAGCTTCTGGCATCAGCTGTTTTTTCCATGTTTTTTTTAAACAGAGTTAATTGGCTTCTAGCCCAAAAAGATTGGAGCATAGGGTTAAAGCATATGGAGATAGAAAAGAACTAAGATAAATGGCAGACCATGTTGCTATTGTCATAATAGCTTAGAAATAATCACCTGATCTCTTTGTGCTTCATGGATGGTCTCTTTTATTCTCATTTTCTGTTATCTTCCTCAGTGAGATAACTGCAGTCTATAAGTGAGTGGTTTTTCTGTGCAGAATTTTTTCATCAGCCCTTTTTCCCTGGCTTTGTCTAGTAAAATCAAGTGGCAAGAGATCCATAGAACTTTGGGGAAGATCAAATTTAGAGATTATCTTTGTCTCACCTAACAAGGAGATACAAATGTTATTACAAAGAGAATCATGACTGATTAATAATGTCTGCCATGGATGGAGGGGAGAATGCTGGCACACATGTTACACACTTTTAAGACTTTGTCCTTAAAGGTAATCACTGAGTACCTTTGTTCCCTTCAGTTGTGTTGTATAGACCATAATGAACTACTTCACAATTCTGGTTGATTTTCTCTGGTCAATGTTTTTCCTGAATAATCCCCACAGGTGAACACAATACTTCCAATGTGGTCTTAATACACAAGAAAACAATGGAGGTGTGATATCCATTAAAACATATTATCCTCAACAGAGATAACAATTGCATGTATTTCTTGGCAGCCAATCTACTCTTGTGACTCATAAGTATGTGGCCAAGGTTATTTTCGTACAGCAGTCAGAAATGTAGTCTAATTTGAGGGGTACCACAAGGCCTTAACCACCCCCAAAATACATCGTCCAGAGCTGCTTCTCAATCTATGTGGTCTCATATGAATGGAATCTAGGCCGTTCCTATTAAGATGTTAGAAATCATGAACACATTGATTCAGAATGGCTTTTCCATTGCTTCAACAATTCATTGACCTTACTCTGTGCTAAGTATGTTTTAGCTGGGAGTGAGAATAAGGCAATAACAAAAGAGAAGCACTTCTTGCCCTAATGGAAGCTACCCTACCATGTGGGAAGGCAGAGAATATAACACACAATAATACTGATGGTCAAAAGAGCTTTGAGAAATATTGGAGCAGAAGGGAAGAATGGAGGGAAAGGATAGTGGGAGAACAACAAAGGAGGGGGGTAACAATGCTCAACAAGAAATGTACTCATTGCCTTACTCATGTAACCATAACCCCTCTGTACAGCATCTTTACAATAAAATAAAATTAAATATTTTTTTAAAAAAGAAGGGAAGAATGGGATGTGATAAAAAAGAGATCGTTCTAGCTGGAAGTATAGGGGTCAGAAATGAAACTAATAAGAGATAATGGAGCTAGCTAGCTAGTATAGACTGGGCCTATGCCACTATAACTCACAGTCTATTTGTGTCCTTGTTTAGGACAATTTATAAAAAGCCCTGAATTGAGAAGATTCAAGAAAAAACTGAGGGGATAAATTTGAAATAGCAAGTGTAAGAAGAATTATTTTTTTCTTTTGTGAGCTAGGCTAGAACCCAGGGCCTTATACATGACAGGCAAGCAGTCGACATCCCCCAATGAGCTATATCCTAAACCCTAGGAAAAAGCTTTGAATTAATTTTACTGTAAAGAAGAGAATAGAAATGTGGGCAGGTGGAGCCATAGCTATAAGGAAGGGTGAGGTCAACAAATTATCATTTTTAAGATGAGAAAATTGGGATTGGAGGCATGGCTCAGCTGGTAGATTGATAACCAATGAGCAAAAGGGGCCTCAGGCACAGAATTTGAGTCCCAGTCTAAGACTCTGAAAACAAAACTAAACAAAAAAAAATTACAGTATTTTTCTCTGATGGAAATAATCTAGGAATAAGAGTGTTCAGTTAACTATTTATCATCATGTTCTTTAAGGGATTAGACTCAGGAGAAATATTTTTTGATGTGAGGAAGAAGACCCTAATACTTGGATTATCCTGAAGTAGTTGTATGGAAAAATAGCCTTTGGTAACCTTATTAGCAGGATGTCAGTGTGAACCTATTGGGGAAGCAGTCTGCTCTTCTTCATACCAATGCTGCATCCTCCTCAGAAGCATGGGAAACTTTACCCTAACAAATCTTAAAAATAATTCAAATTTTCATGTTTTGTCAGCCATCCAGTTAATCAATATACATTTGTTAAGCATCTCCTAATCTTAATATAATTTCCCTTCTTGTCCAAATCTGCCTTCTTCAAGATACATGTCAAGAGATGGTTTTCTAGTTATGTGTTTCTCCTTCTGCTAGTTTCGACCCTGCTCCTCCAAACTATCCTCCTCCCCCTCCCCCTCCCCCTCCCCCTCCTCCCCCTCCCCCCTCCCCCCTCCCCCCTCCCCCTCCCCCTCCCTCTCCTTCTTCTTCTTCTTCTTCTTCTTCTTCTTCTTCTTCTTCTTCTTCTTCTTCTTCTTCTTCTTCTTCTTCTTCTTCTTCTTCTTCTTCTTCTTCTTCTTCTTCTTTTCTTCTGTCATGGGGCTTGAACTCTGGTCTTGGGTACTTCCCCTCAGCTCTTCAGCTCAAGGCTAGTGCTCTACCACTTGAGCCACAGTGCCACTTCCAGTTTTCTAGTAGTTAATTGGAGATAAGAGTCTCACAGACTTTCCTGAATTGGCTGACTTTGAACTGCAATTCTCAGATCTCAGCCTCCCAAATAGCTAAGATTACAGGCATGAGCCACCAGCCACCAGCACCTGTCTCCCCAAACTCTCCTTCTATTCTTATTAATTTTCTCTAGAGTGTTAATCGAACATAAATCACATCTTAACATCTTCCTTGCTATATCTTACTTATCTCCACCTAGTTTTTCAGAGCTAGGATGCCTTTTAAATAGGTGCCTCACTGGCGTATGATACTCTCCTAGTAGGAGAAGACAGCATATTGTATCCATCTACCCATTTACTATCCATCCGTCCATTCATCCATCTACTCATTCCTCATTCCACTTACCATCCACTATCTGTCTACTAGTTATCCATTCATTCACCCAATAGATTTTTTTAATAAGTTTTTTTTTATTGTGAAAATACTGAACAGAGGGGTTACAATTACATGAGCAAGGTAAGGTAATGAGTACATTTCTTTTCAGGCATTGTTGCCTCCTCCTTTTTTTCCCCTATCATCCCTTCCTTCCCACCTCCTCAACTACTATTCCCCCTTCCCACCCGCCTAAATTGTAAAGTTTGTTTTTCAACATAGTGTCTTGTAGATCTCATTGTTGCAATGGGTCCACCTGTATCCCTATTTAAACATTTTGTTTTTTCCCTTCCCCTCCCCAACTTATACCAACATCAAATACAGTAAAAACAGGGGTTATACTGGAAAACAGTGGTTATACTGTGTCACCCAATAGATTTTTGACCTGGAATCTGTTTTGCACCCAGGAGATGTGGTTCCCAGAAAACAGAGGACAAGAGAGGCAGGGTTCTTGCCCTTTGCAATCTTAGATTGCAAGGGACAAAACAGATAATAAGCAAGTAAAATAAAAATTCAAATAACTATTACAGACATAAATTTAAAGGGGAAAGAAATGAAAGGTTGTCAGGGAAGGTATGTGCATTTACAATCATTTTTTTTCTCTGACCAGAAATTAGACTGCATTCAGTATCCATTGTATTGTTTGTTCTTTTATCAGATGAAACAAGACCTAAACAAGCAACTGTAATTACCAAGTCTGAGTAAAAGTATAAGAATTTAGTAAGAATAGAAATATGAGAAGTAGATATTGACTGTTGGGGTATTTTCCCTCTGATATTGGGAGAAATTTGTCAAACGAATTCTTCTAGGTCTCCCCTAGTTTTCAGGAGCTCTACTTAGGACAAGAAAGAAAAAGTAGGGCTGGGAAGGTGGCTCAGTGGTAGAGTGCTTGTCTTGCATGCATGAGGCCCTGGGTTTGATTCCTCAGCACCACATAAACAGAAAAAGCCAGAAGTGGTGCTGTGGCTCAAGTAGTAGAACCCTATCCTTGAGCTGAAGAGCTGAGGGATAATGCCTAGGCCCAGAGTTCAAGCCCCACAACTGATTTTTTTTTTTTAAAAAGAGGGGAAAAGTAGCACTGACTTGAGAGTTAGAACTCTGAGCATCAGGGCTCAACTTTATAAGGAAAAGTGGCCATTGGTTGGATATTAACAATTCAATATTTATTATGAACAGTGTCTAACAAAAAGGATTTTAATTACAAAGATGATCATGAATTAGCATAATCTGATGACTTGTCAATATGATCAGTAACCAAATAGTCTCTTCTCCCCACAAAGAGCAAAACCAATCTGATTGATCAAAGCTAACATTCATAATTCAATAACCGTCCCAGTAAGTGATACTGAGGGGAAAATAAAACATGCATGGCAGATAGCAGAATGTCACTCAAAATAAATGCTATGTTCTAAGAACTGTTAGAAATACAAATATAGAACAGGAGAAGGTTTCTGCTGCAAATGGAACAAAGGAATGGCATGAAGGGGAAGCCTGAGGGGTAAGTATTTTGAAGAAGAGCCTTTTCTGATGGAATTATGAATGTCAGGGTTTCCACATCTGTGCAAGCAGAACAATATGTTATTTTAAAGCACTTCCTATTTAACAGATGCTTGTGTCATATGAAGGGTTAATTTAAGTTCTGTTGGTTGATGTGATGACTGGCATTTATCTTGTCTTCTTCCTAGAGTGTCACCCAATGTAGCCAGGGCTTCTCCCAGCCCAGCTGGATTAGATAACAGGGAAGTCAGTGCTTTTAAGAAGTTTACAGTTCACTTCAATCCACCCTAATCTAATCATGGCTCACAGTGGGTAAAATTACCCCTTCCTGCAAAATGAGGTTTAAACCTTTCGGCTGTATTTCTACTCTGTTCCTTATTGCATGTAACTTGGGTTATGTTAGTCTTCATAATGGCCCTATGCCTTAATCACTCCCATCTGTTCAATATTACATGGTAATTTGGTAGTGAAAGAGCACTAGGCTAGAAGCCAGTTTGATTTTAGTCCCTAATTAGCTGTGTGACTCCAACAAGATGGTTCATCTCCCTCCTGGTTTACAATCTCCTTCTCTCTGACTTAGCTTTCTTTCTCTACTCCATTTTGACCTCCCCAGCTGGCCAGGAGAGAGGCAGTTCTATGGAAGTACTTTGAGAGCTCAGACCTAAGGAAGTAGAGGTACAGATGAGAGGAAAGGAAGGAAGGTGTCTTCATTTCAACCTACTCATACAAACCCTCTTGGTTCTAAGATCTGTCTTCCTTCTCCTACCTCAATAATGTAGGTCTCACTCCTATCAGAGCTCAGACCCTCTATCTGGGCTTGAATTAATCCCTTTTCACAGACTCTTCTTTGTATTCTTCTCTTCTGCTACCATCTCTCCTTTCCTCTGAGTCAGTCCTAAAGCATATGGACATGCTCTGATCTCATTCAAACCTTCTCTTATCCCCTATGGCCTCCAGTACTGCTCCATGTTACAGGCACTGATGTGTGCCAGGCTTCTTCAAGGAGCTGTTCATACCTGCTGTCTTGAAAAACTCCCCAATACACTCCAGGCTCTAGTGTGCTCTGTGCTGATGTGCCATCCCCTTCTTTTCTCATTTTCCTAATGAGCCTAACTCATATCTTCATGCTAAGTATGTACACGTCACATTATTAAATCCAAATAACTCTTTACCTTTGGCTAGGATATATATTTTGTATGATTTTTTGGTATGTCTAACACTTTAAAAAATTGTTCTTAATTTTGTATGCTTCATTACTACTTTTCCTGCAGTGACCCAAGGTTACTGTAAAGCACTCTCTTAATATTTCCCAAACATTGACTACATCTGTTTCTTCTTTTTAAAATAGAGGATCCCTTTGGGAGCCTCTATCCTTGGACTCTGATCTGAACTTCTTGCTTTCTTGGTGACTAGTCAGCTGCCATCTGGGGACTTCTCCATCACTTGGTGACATGAGTATGATTCAAGAAGCTCTATCTGGCAGTCATTTGGGGGATGTAATTGAATCAAGAGAGATAGAAGTTGAAGGACTAATTCAAAGGATTTGGGATGAGTTTAAGCATACAATAATTAGAATTTCAATTACAATTGAAAATATATCCATGTGATTCAGTAATAGCATGACCAGAGAAAAGCTCCCACTCCTTCTGGTATTAGTCAGGGTTCAGTCACATGAGTGGTCATTCTGTGTATTACAGGAAGAAAGATTTACTTCCCTATTAGATTTTAGTTTTCGGAACTATGGGGAGGTTGGGGAGCTGGTGACCAGATTTGCCAGCCAGTCAATCAGAGATCATGTAAGTAAGACTGTGAGGGGGATAGAAAAAGTCTGTGGATCCTCACTCTTGGACCTGGCAATGACCAATAGGGTCAACAATGCGCAAAGCTGTGGAGCAGAGGATATGCTGGATTCTGTAGACATGTCACTTCCATTCATCACCATATCCTCTAGAGAGAACTGACCATTACTATTCTATCTATACCATGTCAAACAAGTACTTCTTCTATCCAAATAATACCAGGAACTATTTAGAGAAGAAGAACACAATTCTAGCTTAAGCAAATTGTTCAACTGATTGTTATGGGCTCATTGCATCCCTCAGCCTCCAAATTAGGATGTTGACATCCCAATTCCCTGTACTTTTGAGTGTGACTATATTTAGGGAGAGGATCCTCAAAGAGGTAATTAACAATAGACCAGGTCTTCAGGGTGTTTCAAAGCTCTTACGAGTGATTTCCTCGTAAGAAGAGTTCATTAGGACATAGGTAAGCAGAGAGAATGGAACATGTGAAGACAGGGAAGATGTGAAGACAGCAAGAGAGACCTTAGAAGAAATCAACCTTGCTGACACCTCAGTCTTTGACTTCTAACCTTTTAGTATTGTAAGAAAACAAGTCTGGGTTGTTTAAGTCATGCTGTGTGTCACTTTGTTATGGCAATCCTGACAAATTAATATAATGATTCATAGAGCACAGTGCCTTATGTTTGCATATTGCTTTACACATTGCAAAGTATTTCAGTACACTAATAACATCAGACACCAATAATCACAGCCAAGACAGTGATAATACATGCTTGGCAATGTTATAAACATTTTTACATGCATTAACTAAATCAATCCATACCACAGGGGAGAGGTAGGGGGAGAGAGAGAGAGAGAGAGAGAGAGAGAGAGAGAGAGAGAGAGAGAGAGAGAGAGAGAGAGAGAGAGAGAGAGAGAGAGAGAGAGAGAGAGAGAGAGAGAGATTCTTTTCATCTTACTTAGTTTGAAGCCATGCAGCACATAAGTACAATGTTGAAAACAAGACTCAAACTCTGGCACTCTAACTCTAGTACTCCTTCTGTTCATTGTGTCATTCTGCCCTTCCTCTTCACATGTGTGATGTCACTTTAGCCACAGGTACATCTAAGTTCAGTCTTCCCCTTTGTAAGTCATGAATCTGACTTCCCCATCCTCTTGTTGGTTTCTGCTTTTGTTCCTGGAGGAGATTAGTCAGGGCACATACGAATCCACATACTTCCCTGGTCACAGCAGGACTGTGATGACAAGTCCTTGTTCTTCTTGGAGGGAAACCTTACTCTGACATGGTGAGCTCATCATGTGATAGAGGGCTACTCAGATGGACAAAAGGAACCAGGTGGTTAACCTTTTGTTCTAGAACAAAATTGGATTTCTAAGTCACTCTCACAGTGGTGGAAAGCTTTCCCCAGCCTGAGGTCATATGATTACTCAGCAGATTTTAGTTCAGAGCCTACAGTTGTTAGAAATCCTACAAATAAAACTTTTGTTTGTACCAAATTACATTAAAGATCTGTTTAAAATACAAAAGGTCTGTCAACTTGAATATGTAAGGGAAGGATCTCTATCTAGTTCCCAAATAGTTGATTAAACTGTACTTGGATTAAAGAGGAAGAAGCTAGCTATCAGAGTGCACTTTCTCTTTGTACAATTTTCACTTTGCAATCCAGTTGCCAGTGAGACTGAGTTACAATTATCCACCCTACTTCCACAAACAGTTGGTACTTTCCACATGGGGCTTTTGATGAAATGTAATCCTTTTGTGATATTAGAAACACATTTTCTTTGCTTTAAAAATTACCTGAGACTTTTCCCATTCACCTTAATAGGAGACAATAATGAGCACCAAGATGAGGAATGCCAAGACAAGGGAACAGCAACACGTCATCACAGCAGCAAAAAGTAACATTTTAGGAGCTCATCACGAATCAGCCACTACTCTGAATGAGTTCCATTCCCAGCACTACAAAAAGAACAAAACAAAAAACTTAGAGGGCTACAGATGTAGCTCAGTGGTAAAGTTTGTGCTTAGCATTCATGAGGCTCTCTGGTGGTGAAGAGACAGTTGTAAGTTAGGAACCTGATTGGGTGGTATTAGTTTTATAGAATAAACAAGAGAGCCCTTCTGCATATGCTTCTCCACCATGCACCTCAGGGCAGCAGTTTGGGTGTCAACCTGACCATGGCCCAGGAACATGGGCAGCTGGTGTTTCTGGAGGGCCTCCAGTCCTCAGTGGACCTCTTCTTCCAGACCCAGGAGTAGCCAGATCCCCTGTGTTTTCTCAGGTCAGTATGGCACAGCTGGCAGGTGGGCCCAGATGAAGCCCACTGTGTAGTATCCCTTCTGCTTGTTATGTGAGAAGGAAAAACTGGCTTCCTAGATCAGACATTTCACCTTGTAGCATTATCAAAAAGCTCTTGGCTCCTGAAATAAACAAAAGAAAGAATAAACAAGAGAAAGATAAACTGAGAGGTTATTTCTACTTTGTTTCAAACTCTTCCTTCTAACAAGCTTTGCTGTTTTAATCTTTAGGACACATTTTCTATTTTGTAGGATAAAAAATTCTAACATCTTCTTTATTGTTCATGGAAAAACATTAATAATTGTCAAAATCCCCAGTATCACTGGTACTATGGGTATTATGGTTAATTGCACAATGTTAAGAAACCAGAGGAAGCCCAGATAGCCATTTAACACAAAGAAGAAAGAAGCAAAGAGGCTTGTGAAGGGAGGTGTTTTATGCGAACTGTTCTTTCTTTCATAGGTAACCCCAAATTTCAATTTCCTGGAATTATTTTATGACATAATTTTAGTTGTACTGCCCTTTTTTAATTCTATATTTTACTTAGAATGTACTTGTACATGAAAATGAAAACAGAGTTTCTACTAGGGGAACTCTCTAGAGAACATAAAATTGGGCCTGGTTTCATCAGATGGCATCTCTGTTGTCACTCACACTAGGTTCTACTTCAGGGAGTGCCCATGCTCAGTGTAATGATCTGTTGTCACCATCTTGGAATTCCTAAAATGGTTTTGTAAGTGGTTTCACATGTCCACTTTGCAATGGGCCCTAAAAATTATGTAGTTGGTCTTTAATAAAATCTGTATCAATGCAGGCTATCGTGTGATCTAAATAGTGTCTCAGGGTAGGCTAATAGTTAGCAAACTTGTTCTATAAATGGCCAGAGAATCAGTCTTACAGATTTTGTAAGCCATTGTCACTTGTCTTTACTAGACTGCACTTGTAGCTCAAAGCAGCTAAAAAGAATGAAGGTATAGCTCTGTGGTAGAATACTTGCTCACTTGCAAAGTCTGGAGTTCCATCTTCAACCATACACACACACACACACACACACACACACACACACACACACACACACACACACACACAGAGCCAGTAGAGTCAGTACACGTGCTCCTGAGTTTTGTAAACTTTCTTTACAAAAGCTAGCGATCTGAATTTGACCTATACATGGTAGTTTGGGCTGTCTCAGGGACTGAATCTAGTATCTTAGAAATATATACACCTCTATTGGTCAGGTTGCTTTTAGACTCTCATACTCTAGATAACCACCCACCCCCCATGGTCCAAGAAGGACAGATTGTTATTTATTGTTAAATTGTTAAATATATTATGTACTGTTGTACTGACATTCTCCTGAATCCAGTGAGCAAAAAGAATGTTTTTGGTAAGATGTGTGCTGATGGAGTGAAAAAAAAAAAAAAAAAGAACACTAAGCTGGGCATTGGTGGCTAATTCCTATAATCCTAGTTACTCAGGAAGCTGAGATCTGAGCATCTTGGTTCAAACTCAGTAGGAAATCAATGAGACTCTTATCTCCTAATTAATGCCCAAAAAATCCCCCCAAAAAACCTGGAAGTGGGGCTTGGAAGGTGGCTCAGTGGTAGAGTGCTTGCCTTGTATGCATGAGACCCTGGGTTTGATTCCTCAGCACCACATAAGCAGAAAAAGCCAGAAGTGGCGCTGAGGCTCAAGTCGTAGAGCACTCGCTTTGGGCTGAAGATCTCAGGGACAGCACCCAGGCCCAGAGTTCAGGCTCTGCAACTGAAAAAAACAAAATAAAACAAAACACCCAACCTGGAAGTGGAGGTGTAGCTCAAGTGGTAGTGTCTTGAGGAACAATGTCCAAGGACAATGCTCAGGCTCTGAATTCAAGCCCTATAATGAGCAAGCACACACACACACACACACACACACACACACACACACACACACACACACACACACACACACCTCTAGAGCAATGAATATTCAGATTGTCTTAAAGTCAGGCAGGTAGAAATTCACATTAAAATTTATTATGCTGGGTGTGTGTGTGTGTGTGTGTGTGTGTGTGTGTGTGTGTGTGTGTGTGTGTGTGGTGTGTGTGTGTGTGTGTGTGTGTGTAGGACCTTTTACAGTGCACACTATAAAAAGTTTGTAGGAAATCAAAGAAGACATAACAAGTGGAAATACCTTTCATGGTCCTGAATTGGAAGAATTAATATTGTGAAAATTGCAATATCACAAAGCAATCTACAAATTCAATGCTATACCCATCAAAATTCCAACATCATTCTTCAGTGAGTTAGAGAGTACAATCCAGAAATTCATATGGACTCTAAAATGGCCCTAAATTGCAAAAGCAATCTTACGCAGAAAAAGTAGTGGAGGTATAATAATACCAAATTTCAAACTCTATTACAGAGTTATAGTAATAAAATCAGTTTGGTACTCGCACAAAAACAGACTGGAGGACCAATGGAATAGAATAGAGGGCCCATAAATAAGCTCATAGACAAGGGGATAAAAAAAAACATAGGCTGGAAGAAAGCCTCATCAACAAATGGTACCGGCACAACTGGACATCCACATGCAGAAAACTGAAATTGTATCCCTATCTATAACCTTGCACCAGCATCAATTCAAAATAGATCGAAGACCTCAATGTAAGACCCCAAATCATGAAACTATTATAAGAAGGAGTAGGAAATTTAGGATTCCTTGAAACAGGAAGGAAGTTTTCTGTGTAGTGGTCCAAAAACACAGCATATCAAAGAAAGAATTGAGATATTGGAATGCATCAAGCAATGCATCTCTGTTCAGCAAAGGACATAGTCAAAAAGCTGAAATAATAAACTGAAGAATGGAAGATTTTTGTCCAGTTACACATCAGACAATGGCCTAATATCCAGAATATCCAGAAAGCTAAAAATATAAACCTCCAAAGAACCAACAACCCCATTAAGAAATGGGCTAATGAGCTAAAGAGAGTCTTCTCAGAAGAAATAAAAATGGACAAGAGATACATGAAGAAATGTTCAACATTTCTCCATGAACCAAATGAAAATCAAAACAACACTGAAATACGACCCTACTCCAGTTAAAATGGCCATTATCAAGAAAACAAACAATATGGTTGCTGGCAAGGATGTGGCCCAAAGGGAACACTACTACACTGTTGGTGGGAATGTAAATTTGTTCAACCACTCTGAAAAGCAGTATGGAGATTCCTCAAAAAAAACTAAACCTAGAACTACCCTGTGATCCAACAGTCCACTACTGAGCACTTATCCAAAAGATTCCAAACTAGGTCACAGTAAATCCACCAGCACAATCACATTCATTGAAGTACTGCTATTCTCTATGGCCAAGGTATGGAATCAGCCCAGATGTCCTTCAATAGGTGAATGGATCAAGAAAATATTATATACATATATATATATAGATATATATATATACACAATGGAATTTTATTCATCCATTAGAAAGAATGATATTATACCATCTTTAAGAAATGGAAAGATCTGGATAAAATTATGTTAAATGAAGTAACTCAGGTTCAGAGAGCCAAGGGTTGCATGTTTTCTCTCATATGTGGAAGTTAGAATTAGCTTATGAACTAATAAGTAAATACATTAGGTTGTATGTAAGTGTATACAAACCTATTAACTGAAATATAGTAGATTCAAGGTGAACTCAAATAGTATAATTTCTTGGAAGGCAAAGTCTAAGTTCAACTTAATAAACACCAGGAAGTGGGTACTTGAAAGGGGTGGTCATGGGGAAAGGAGTAGATGAATGAAGAAGAGAAGAATGTGGAGGGGAGAGAATGCAGAAAGGAATTCAATGTATAGCCTACAAAATTAAGAAAAGTGAGGAAAGGGGAAAGTTGCAGGATGGGTTGATAGTGATAAAAGAGATGACTTTGATCAAGATAAATTGTATTCATTCACTGCTTTGTTAGGACATAGCTAGCAAGATCAATAGAAAGCCCATGGATTGGGAGATCTTCACTAGCCATACAACGGATAAGGATCTCATATCTAAAATATACCTAGAACTTATAAAATTAAATCCCCCAACAACAAATCCTCAAAGAAACTACTGCCCAATAAATAAGTGGGCTAAAGATTTACAGAGAAACTTCTCTGAAGAGGAAAGAAGGATGGCCAATAGACACATGAAGAAATGCTCAACCTGCCTAGCTATAAAAGAAATGCAAATCAAAACATTGAGATACCACCTCACCCCAGTTAGAATGGCTATAATCAAGAACTCTAATAACAACAGATGCTAGAGGGGATGTGGACAGAAGGGAACCCTACTGCATTGTTGGTGGGAGTGTAAACTCATTCAACCACTTTGGAAAGTAGTATGGAGGTTCCTCAAAAGACTCCACATAGAGCTCTCCTATGACCCATCAATCCCACTTTTGGGCATTTACCCAAAAGATCACAAACAAGACCATACTGAAGCTACCAGCACAACTATGTTTATTGCAGCATTATTTACCATAGCTAAGATATGGAACCAACCCAGATGCCCCTCAGTAGATGAATGGATCAAGAAAGTGTGGTATATATGCACAATGAAATTCTATGCCTCCATCAGAAAGCATGACATTGCCCCATTTGTTAGGAAATGGAAAGACTTGGAAAAAATTATATTAAGTGAAGTAACAGGCCAAAGAAACATAGGTCCTATGGTCCTTATTTGCAAAAGCTAGTATATGTCTGAGACAAGCAGAATAAGTCAGATAAGATGATGTTAGGCAAAATGAACCCCAAGATAAGGACACAAATGGTTTTTTCTTTCTTGCTATTGTTTCTAATGTATTTATAAGGTGATTTTTTTTGTTGCTTTGTATGTCCCTCCCCCACAGTATAACCCTTGTTTTCACTATATTTGATGTTGGTTTAATTTGGGGAGGGGAAGGGAAAAACAAATTGTTTAAATAGGGATACAGGTGAACACATTACAACAATGAGATGTACAAGATGCTATGTCAAAAAATGAACTTTACAACTGTGGTGAGGAGGTAGTATAGTAATGGAGATGGGAGGGCAGGAATGGGAGGGAAAAACAAAGGAGGAAGCAATGTTTGATAAGAAATGTACTCATTACCTTGCTTATGTAATTGTAACCCCTCTGTACAGTATTTTCACAATAAAAAACTTATTAAAAAACTTCTTTGTTAAATGGAAACTCCTTATACAACTACTTAAAGATAATAAAATATTAAAATAGAAATTTATATTAAAAGATTATTATACTCTGTGTGTGTGTGTGTATGTGTGTGTGGTGTGAGTGTGTGTGTGTGTGTGTGTGTGTGTGTGTGTGTGTGTGTGTGTGTGTGTGTCTGTGTATACCAGCCAATTCTAGGGTTTAAACTCAGAGCCTTGTAATCTGTTTGGCCTTTTCACTCAAGGCTGGTGCTATACCACTTGAGCTAGTCAAAAATCTTCCTCTTCTGGTAATTATTAATTGAGAAAAGAGTCTCTCAGATTTGTCTGCCCAAGCTGGCCTTCAAATTGTGATCCTTAGATGTCAGCCTCTTGAGTAGTTAGGATTACAGGTGTGAGCTACCTGTACCTTATACTCTTTTTTTTTCCCTGTAGATATCCAACTATCATAAGACACAAAATGCAATTTAGATTCCCATTAACAGTTGAACCCAGAACTACCTACAGTGACATTAAAAGGTCAGCAAGATAATCTCAGAAGTGAGAACTGTCTCTTGACTGGAGTTACCATGGGGATGTAAAATTCCATGTTTTTAAAGTGTTATTTTTTCTCTCCTTTCAGTTGATAGAACAATTCCAGATTTTTTTAACAGTCCTTATTTTCCCCACTCAGAGAAAAGTAGGTACTTAAAAAGTAGGCCACTGAGTTTTTATAGAGAAGCTTATTGACAAAAGTAGAAGTGGAGGCATCTACTTACTCCACGGTATCCATGGGAAATTGGTTCCACAATGCAATCTGTGGATGCTCAAGTGCCTTGTATAAAATAGAGGAGTATTTGCACATAGCTCATGCATATCCTCCTGGACACTTAAAATTGTCTCTCTCTTTAAAAAATATTCTGTAAATTTATTTTTTCCTGAACTTCAAAAGGTCATACAAGGTGATTAGAATTTAATGCATCTAAGTGCCCAGTTCTTTTTTTTTTAATCAGAGTCACCCCTTGCATCACATCATTCTCCTTGATCTAGTCTGTTCCTTCCCCAGACCATCTTTTGATTACTTACATCAAGTACAATGGAAATCCTATATAACTAGTTGTAATATTGTATTGTCTAGGAAATAGAGACAAGGCAAAAAGCCTGCACAAGTTCAGTGCCAATTCAACTTTCCCCTGACAATTTTCTATCTACAGTAGGTTAATTTCCCAGATGCTGGGCCCACTGATACAGAGAGCTGACTATACTGTGACTTTGTTTCTGGGAAGTCTGAGATTTCTTTGACACAGTCTGTAATATCAAGTGGAGGCAAAGCTGGCAGGTACACTTCTGCAAGTCCATTATCAGGAAAAGAAGCAAGTCTTCTCTTGGGAAGCCATGGGGCTTCAGGAGCAGGGCAGGCAGAAGGTTTTCTCCATTCAGCCAGTCTCATCTGCCTTCTCATGTTCATGTCTTTCTCCCTTTCACCTTCCATTTTTTATGTCCCCTTTCCACTTTCCCTCTCTCTCTAGCCATCAGTGTTATACACCTCACAGCTTTTTCCCCAAGGAGAAGGAAAAGAAGGTTATAGGTGTCAAGAGAATCCCATAGAGCAGTTAGAATGGCAATTTTAAGGGAGTGGAGATGATAAAAGTTTGGTCACAAAGTGGTTAGGTGATATTCATTTAAAAGTTGGGGTGCACAATGGGGAGTACTGATTACCCAGCCTGACCATCCCCAGAACTTAGTTCTGCATTTCTTACTTAACTGATCTGTTAGTTACTTCAACAGAACTGTCTCTGCTATAACTGAAGGTGCAATTAAACCTTGTTTCCACATTCTAACTATGGCAAGAGGGCAGGGTAGTGATTTGGAGAATAGAAAGAGGAAGCATTGGCAGCCTAGGAAGGATTTATTGAGCACTCTGCTAGGTAGTGTCCTATTCTAGTTAGTCTTGGTTCATTGATCCGACCCATAAACACATAGTTAAATAGAGGTCCAAACAGTGGAGAGGCCTGAGTCAAGTGGTATGGGCAGGCTTGGAGAAAGCTGTTTCTAGATACATGTTTGCTTATTGAGACAGGATTCAAGTTAATTTGGAGCTGTCAATCTGAAGTCCAAAACAAAAACTGTTCTCCTTGCTCAGTGGCCACATTCTTATTTAATCCTGGTTTAATTAACTTTGCTTTACATGTTGACCCCAAATCATAGCAGCTTAAGAGCAACACACGCTATAGTTTAATTTCTGAGGGTTAGGAACCTGGGTGTAGCTTCTGTGAGTCTTTTGGCTTACAGTCTATAGGCTGCAGTCAGGTGCAGGTTTCTTTTTTTGTATTTTTTCAAATTTTTTTATTGTGATTAAGTGGTTACATAATTTCCCAAATTTCACAGTATTGTGAGATAGTAAAGCTTAAAGTCACAAACACTTTATGAGTTCTATGAGCTTTTTGATACAGTTATTTCTTCCACATTAGGTGGTATGTACATTTCTTTTGTTTTGCATAGCATCAGCTGTTCCCTCTTTCCCACTTGTTCCCTCCCTCCCATTGCTGTCATTGAGTTGCTTAGTTCATTTTGGTCAATGTCCAGTGCAGCTGATGGGTCCTGCTGTTGTATGTTTTTCCCTGATTTCCTCTAGTTCTGTGTCCTCCTCCTGGTTCCCCTCCGGTGTGCACATATATATATCATACATGTGATCAGCAGCATGGGGTTATTTAGTTGTGATTCGACCAGTTGAGTGGAAGTCCTTTGTTTCTTAAGTCCTGTTAATTTTGTCATATCACCAAACATTTTGGATTTAACATCTACTTATCAGGGAGACCATGTGCTGTTTGTCTCTTTGCACTTGGCTTACCTCGCTCAACACGATTTCTTCTAGCTCCATCCATTTCCCTGCAAATGTGATTATTTTGTCCTTTCTAATGGCAGGTGCAGGTTTCTTAAGGTGTGACTATGGGAAGGGCAATTTGCTCCACGCTCATTCTGGTGGCTGTGAGCAGACCTTTGCTCATCTCTGGCCACTGGCTGGAGACATTAATTGCTTGCCTCTCATAGGCAGCTTACAACCTGGCATAGAGTTTCCCTCAAATCCAGCAAGGGGACAATCATGGGAAGAGAATACCAGTAAGATGAAATCCAGTCTTGAGAATGGGGTGGTATCATATTTTTTCCTGTGTTCTACTTCTTAAATGAGAATTCTGGGGATATAGATCAGTTGGTAGAGCAGTTGCCTAGCATGCACAAAACTCTAAGTTCCATCCCTAGAATCCCTAAGTAAATAGTAATAGTAGTAGGAGTAGTGGTAGTGGTGGTAATAATAATAATAATAATAATATCCTCATCCTGATCATCATCTTCCAATTTGTGCTCATGGAGAAAGGATAATTTGAGGTTAAGGATAGCAGGAGGCAGAAGTTACTAGGGGCCATTTTAGAAGCTCTCAACTTGACAATCAGTTGTAATGTTCAGGTTTAATGTTAAAACAGTTACAATCTTCAGGTGCAAGATTAAATGGCCTTTAGTTGCTGTCAAAAGTCTCACTCCTAGCTCCTTAGGAGGCTGAAATCTGAGGACTGTGGTAGTACTCAGACAGCCTGGGTAGGAAAATCCTTGAGATTCGAATATTCAATTAAACACTAAAAAAGGCAGAAGTAGAGCTGTGGTTCAAGTGGTAGTTAGCCTTAAGCAAAAGAGCTCAGGAACAGCACCCAAGCCCTGCATTCAAGCCCCAGAACCAGCATGTGCGTGCATGTGCATGCACACACACACACACACACACACACACACACACACACACACACACAAATCTAAATCTATCCACTGAGAATAAAGAGGATAAACATAGACTTACTTCCATTGGAGATATCCAACACACTCATAGTCCCGTAAAATATTACCTATCTAACAAAAGGGACAATACCCTTCCCTGTCTCCTGGCAAGATTATTAAAGGATAGGGTAGGATATGAAGAGGGCAGAACATCTAACTCACTGGTGACCAGATTAGGCCTTCGGGGACATTCAAAGTCAGGTGGGGAAGAACTGGAAGAAGTACCAGGTGTCTTGCTTTTGTTGAAAAGCTGGGAAGAAATACCTAGGACACCTAAGCTATGTAGAGATTTCTATGTTTCACATCCTGATGAGTTCCTCCCAGGTCCACTCACAGACAGAAGGAGGAGGAGCTGGGATAAAGAGAATTAGCTTGTTGCGGTTGTGGAATGGACAGACCAAGTACTGTGGCTCAATATATATTTTTGTGTATCATACAGATATTTAATATGTAGATGCTTTATTTCAAGGGGTGAAGTATGTGAGTGCACAACTGTACACGTACATAAGTAAGCCCTGTCGGATGAGTCTTGTACTCATTTTGCTTGTTAAGGTCAATGCAGGACGTTCATGCAGAAGGTCCATTAGCTAGTTATTTCCCTCCTTGTAATATAAGCCCATAAACACGACTTTGGATTCGTTTCCCCTAAGCTTAAAAAGAGTGCAACCCCAAACATCAGAATCACCACAATCTGCTCCCAATTCTTGGCATATCCTCTCCTAGTGTTCTGAGCAGTAGTTTAAACAAGCCAACACTTGCTCACCAGCCATGTGCATTCTTGTGCTCAGGGTACCAGAGTTATTTAGTTTGAAGAACACAAAAGCTCAGGCAAAAGAACCTACTTAGAATCTGTCATGCATGTGACAGAGAAGAGAACAAAACTATTAAAGTGTGAGCTTTCATGCTGAAAGGATCTATAAAAGGAGACTATGGGGTTTGTTCCCCCCTTTTTCCTTATAGCAATTATTACATTTTTCAGTTCTCATCACTATTAAGTGGTAGAGTGTATGGTAAATTAATAGATTACTTCACCAAAGACACAAACGAATTTTATTAATAGAATAAGAAAGCTATGCTATTTCTAGTCATTATCTGTTCCTGCCCAACTGTGTTAGCTCTATAAATAGGAGGTAAGAGGAAGGAACAACAGCCAAATCCTGAAAGGAAGGGAAGGGAGGAGGAGGGACCACATTTACACATTGACAAACACCCTTCTTATCAATTCTTTTGCATGAAGAATAGTCTGTTTACAGTGCATTTATATTAACAAAATTGTTTTGGTAGTACAAACTAATTATTGTCAGAGTTCTTACTTCATTTTCAGCCTTACTTTTAGCCTGCTTACCGAAGGTTAGGCTTGGCTTGTGCCATGATGATGGGTCATCAGTCTGGACAGGAAGAACTTTTGGTTTTGGAGCTAGCAGAGAACAGACCCTCTTCCCAGCTGGTATGACTTGATTCAGTGGTCTGGGTATCCTTCCTGAGATCTGCCCATAGAATTTTTGAAACTTGGAGAATCCTATTGGGAATTGATCATTCCATTCCTGGCAAAAAGTAATCCTCACACTAACAGGTTCTAAAACACATGAAAGCCAGATTCACTTTTTCCTCTACTGAGTATGAAGATTTCCCAATTTTAAGAGTTTAATTTCAGCATTCCATATAGAATTAAAATCCAGCATCAAGAAATCTTTTTTATTGAGTGTTTTTCATAGACTAGGTGTTAGAAGGGCTGTGAGGAGTAGAAAAATTGAGGATGCCAGTTCAGCTCTCAAAAAAAATCACTTCCTGTTAAAAAGATGCACACTTTATATTAGGGCACCCTGAACTGAGAGGAAAGGATAGATCACTTGAAATTATGTGCAGAAATCTTGTAAATGTATAAATTTCCAGAAGGGAATTAGTGTCAGGGTTTTAAATTAGACATCTAAGAGAACTATTTTCTAATAAAATGACCAGCAAACTTTGGTCTATTTGTTATTTATTGATAGTGGAAACAAGAACTCACATTTATTGTCATGCCAGACTTCTGCTAGGCGCTTTATAGCTGAGTCGTTAAATACCACAGCATTTATGAGAGAGGGCTATGGTGTCCTTGTTTGAGGCTATTTTTGTAAGCAAAATTTCCTTCCTTTTAACCAAAGTTGTTACACATGGGTCTCTGCCGGTGAAGGTGTCTCATCACAGGGGTATCTTTGAACCTCTGGGTGCCTGCGCCCCTTCCCCAGCCCCCCAGGCAGGTGAGTGTATGGGTCCTCAGATAGGCTGCTGCTACCTCTGTCTTGTTCCTGAGATCATTTCAGAGGAGAGCCTGTGCCACCTTTTGCTGAACTACCATTTGTTCTAACATCAGGTCAGGCACTTTAAAGTTCCAAAGGGGGGGGGGGGCTCTTTACCTCTTTGACCTGTACATCTCTCTCAGTAAATGACAGGTAGACAGAACTTCCAACTGTGCCTGGAGGATCCTCACCTGGTTCAATAATTCCCTTTGTGCCAAGCTTACTTGAGGCTCCTTAGCAATATCCATCGTTTCCCTAACATCAATTTATCTGACCTTTTCTGCTTGACTCAGACATATACTGGTTATTGCAAATAAGGGAAACCATGGGACCTATGTTTCTTTGGGCCTGGCTTACTTCACTTAAGTTAGGGAAATGAACCCTAAGATATGTATTCAAACGTTTTTTTTTCTTTCATGCAATTGTTTCTAACACAGTTATAAGATTATTTCTTTGTTGCTTTGTATGTCCCTCCCCCACGGTATAACCCCTGCTTTCACTGTATTTGATGTCGGTATAATTTGTGGAGGAGAAGGGAAAAAACAAATTGTTTAAATAGGGATACAGGTGGACCCATTGCAACAATGAGATGTACAAGTCGTTATGTCAAAAACGAACTTTACAATTTTAGTGGGGGGGGGAGGAGGTTTGGGTGAGGGGTCTGGGGAGAATGGGAAGGGAAGGGATGGGAAGGGTAAACAAAGGAGGAGGCTACAATGCTTGATAAGAAATGTACTCATTGGGCTGGGAAGGTGGCTCAGTGGTAGAGTGCTTGCCTTGCATGCATGAGGCCCTGGGTTCCATTCCTCAGCACCACATAAACAGAAAAAGCCGGAAGTGGCGCTGTGGCTTAAGCGGTAGAGCGCTAACCTTGAGCTGAAGAGCTGAGGGTCAGCGCCCAGGCTCAGAGTTCAGGCCTCACGACCGGACCCCCCAAAAAAGAAATGTACTCATTATCTTGCCCATGTAATTGTAACCCCTCTGTACAGTATTTTCACAATAAAAAAAGAATATAGAGAAAAGTGGTAACTTTCATATACATGCAAATAAAAATTAAACGATGTGTTTTATAAACTAAAGAAAAACAAAAAGAAATATCCATCGTAAGCAGCTAGTAGGGTTCATCTGAATCATTCAGTCATTTCTAATTAGAAAAACAAAACAAACACTTGGCGAACAAAACAGGGTTATATTGGGTAAACGTGTGTGGATGATATTAGAGCATTTTTACCTTTGACATGAGGAGCGTGAGGAGCAGGAGGCTACAGGCTCGGCTGGCCTTCTCTCCAACTTGCCATGAACCTTGGGGACTTCAATTACTTCTCTAATATTCTTTTCCCCCTGCTCGTAAACCAGAAGGAAATCAATCAGGATTCCCTTCAGAATGAGCTATCTATGGACTTTCAGATACTACTTGCATTTCTTCACATGCAAATTGTAAAAGCTCACATGGCTACTAATTCTTCCTCTTAAAAAAATTTTTTTTTGAGACAAAGTCTAGTTATATAGTCCAGGGTGGCCTGGACTTGTTATTAGCTGAAGCTGAACTTGGGCTTGTGACCCTCTGACTCCTGAGTGTTGGGATTAGGCATGCACTTAATGTCTGGATTCTAACTTTTCCTCTTTCTGATCCCAGTGTTCTTCTTATTAAACAAGCTGTCCCCTCTTAGAGTTTCTCTAATTTCTCTCTCTCACACACAATGGGATGGACCATCTAAACCATCTTTCAAGAAACCCTGTCATTTGAGTGAGATAGACCTGACATCTGAACATTTGCAACATGGAGCATGTATAATTAAGAAGAGGATCCATCTGGCCCAGCCCCTCTTCTCAATAATAGATGCTGCTTACTGATGACTTCTGCTTCTTTTCTTTAAAGTAATTCCTACTTGCACTAGCCAAGAGAGAGAGGGAGAGAGGGAGAGACAGACAGAGGCAGAAACAGACAGACAGACAGAGAGAAGTGTGTGTGGGAGTGTTTTAGTACAGCCATCTTTACATGGTATTTGTGATCCCAGGTATAGCTGTCTAGTTAGTAGAAGAAAGTTCTTAAGGTGTGGTTGGCTATGCATAGTGCAGACTAAGATGAAGAGTAATTCACGTTCCCTTGCCGAGACTCAGGGACATGAGAAAGCTCCAGGTGAATCAAGTTTTCCCCAGTCTGGAAGTGACACTGGAGACCTTTTCCTGGCACCAGTGAGAGAATGCTGTAGAGAGAACATTCTAGTTCAGTGTAAGTTCCCTTCAGATTCTTAGGACAACCATTTTTTTTCTCATCCATTACTACTAGCTAGCTCTATAATATGTAGTGATTTGATCATTGTTTCTTCACATGTAACTGTCTTCTCATTATGATACTCCAGCTTGTCTTTGGTTTATCGTTATGTCTTTCTTCTTCTTCTTTTTTTTTCCCTATGTCTGTCTTCTAAGAAAATTTCCTTCTGCCATATTGTGACAATGTAATTGTGATTATTCTTGAACGTATAGGCGTGGGTGGAATGAAAGTTTGAGGTAAATCAGCATGTTTCCGCCCCTGGATTTAGCGTGTGAGTTTCAGGAGGGAAAAGCATTTTCAATGGATTATATACCAGACCATTTGTACTATCAGCTATATGGTTTTAAAAAATATTATTCCTGTTAAAACCAGACTTCCATGCTGTCCTGATTGAGCAAGTAGCTTAGAATAAAATAAGTTGCTGTCAAGGTTTGACTGTAAATCTACCTTGGTGTAAAGAAAGAGGCTGGCCAGACATTGCAGGATCTTGGCAATGGAGCATAAGTGTTCTGTACATATGTTCTTTTGGCTGGTTTGTTGGGCCAGACAAAAGTTTATTCACATAATAGTCTATTAAAGTCTCAAATAAAAATATATTTTGAACTTTATAAGATCTCAACAAAAGAAAATACAGTTCTCTCATCTACAGACCAAGCACAAGTCTTAATGTGATCTGCCAAGCTCAAAGTAGAACAAGAATGTGGCTCTTGCAGCCAAGTTCAGCTCTCATAAATTCAAGTGTGCATTCCTTCTACTGGAGGATGGCTTCCTTCCGGTCACTTAAAGGAAGAGCTGACTCTTCCATTGCTGACATGTACCAGCCTTGGGAAAAAGCTATAAAGTAAATTAAAGTGCCCATAAGCCATTTTCTAGCTTGGATAATGTGCACCTACTTTCAGATCTTTCCAGCATGCCTCCTGATGGTGCCAATCAGGGAAAATTATGTATCTGCAGCCAGACTTTATCTCCAAGTTTACCAGCAAATTGTAACTCTCAGCCAAAGGCATTGGAAAAAGAGATGCTGGATAGGAAAGAAAATCACAAAAGTGTATCTTGCTTCAGTGGGAAAATGTTTAAAAAATAAAGAGTGAAGAGAAACATGAGCAAGGAAAATATAGTCATTGTGGCAGAAAAACCATTTCTACACTGGGTGTTTTGGGCCATTAGCGAAAAGGATGTATTTACTGAGTATCCTTTGGACAGACATCGTGTGATCAGACCACTTTGTATTAGCAAGTAGGATCTGTTTCAGCAAGCCTGTTCTCAAATATAACCTTTCTCTCAAACATGTGTGGGGAAGATGGATACAGTGAAGAGCTAGGACAAGCTCTGAGATCTTAAAGTGGTTGCCAGATAAGAAATTCCTTACTTTGAGCTAGAGATGAAGACATTCAATTGACAATTAGATGCCAATTCTTTTTTCATTTTTTTGATATTAGCATTTGAACTCAGGGCCTGGAACTTGATTGGAGAGTACTGGGGGTCACTTGCACCCACATCCCAGCACCTGACACCATCTCATGTAGTAAAACATAAAAGAAGATGAAATCTGTCAGCAGCAGACCAGAAACTAGTCAGCCAGCAGTCCTGTACAAGCAAAGTACTTCTGAATAGCTCTTGGATATCATGTTGGGTCAATAGTGTCATGAATCTTTTGTTATTTTCCTATTGTTATTTTGGAAATAAAAGAAAAATAAAGATGAAGGAAATGAATACTTTTGAGTGTCTACTATGTGTCCAGAATGTTACACATGGCATCATAACGTTCCCAAATCATTCTGCCTGTGGGATTTCTTTAACATAGCTAACAAACATAGCCTGAAACCTCATACCCCACAAGGTCTCATCTTTAGGAGTTTCTCCTTGAACGTTTAGACTGCTGTTTAATCACATCCAAGTGTAATTATTTGTCTTTTTTTTTTTTTTTAAGCATCCATTGGGTTTACTTGTAGATTTATAGCCACATTCTAATTATTACAATCACGAATGAGGGAAACGTTCACACAGTGAAAACAAAGAAGGATATGCTTAGGAGATGATCACAAGGGCTCAATAGCTATGTGAATATAATCATATAAAATCGTATCAAAATGAACACCAAGAAATGTAAACAAGAGGATTTTTTAATTGCACCATTTGTGGTACTATTTATTCCTTTGGTTGATTCCCTTTTGCCACTGTTTTTGATTTCTGTCCCCTTTGTCTTGTATATAAGTTAATCTGATTTGGGGAGGGGAAGGGGAAGCACAGAAACAGTGGGACCTAAGGTGAACCAATTCAGCAGTGAAAGCCACTGGGCATTATGTTGGAAATGAAGTGTAGGAGTGCAGGGGGGAGGGGGAAGGGAGGGAAGTCTGGAGGGGAAAAACTGGAAGGGAATGAGGGAGAGGGTGACACTGTTCAGATGGAGATGTACTCACTACCTGGTTTATGTAACTGTAACCCCTCTGTACATCACCTTTACAATAAAAATTTAAAGATTACAAATAAATAATTCTAAGACTTTGTAAAAAAAAAGTGCCCTCAGAACTCTGACGTGGTCGGTCCTTTCTGTCTTCTAGGACTTCCCACTCTCTTTTTATCTCACTTTTGGCCTCCTGTCTCTGCTGAGCAGCTTCCTCCCATCCTGAGAACACCTTCTGAGAATGGCAGCATTCTGAGTGTGACCCAAGGCCCTCTCTTTCCCCCCAACAATATAAGAAGTATAACTTCCATCTATGTTTTAGTGTCTGATAAACAACACAGGCAATAGCCTTGCCAAGATGGAAAGAATCAGGACTATACCAGACATTCTTACTCCCCAATGCTGGGATCTGAGTCCTTCCACAGCTGCAATTCACACTTCCCTGTTCTTGTTGGAGACAGCCCACCTGCCCCAACTCTGTATTCACTTGATTTAGGGCCTGTGTTTTCTTTAACCTATCTTAATGTCTCAGACAAGTCTTTTGCATCATTATCCACAAAATTCCATTGTTCCAAAAGATTCACTCTGTGGAATGTCTCAGTTGTACAATAGATAGCTAAATTCCACCTTGAAGGTACTATTCTCAGAAAAAAAGCGAATTTTCTTCAGAAGTACCTCCTCCTCCCCCTCCCCCTCCCCCTTCACCCTCTCTTGCTCCTCCCCCCTCCATCTCTTGCTCCTCCCCCCTCCATCTCCCTCCTCCTCCTCCCCCCTCCTCCTCCCCCCTCCATCTTCCTCCTCTCCCTCCCCCTCTTCCTCCTCTTCCCTCCATCTTCCTCCTCCCCCTCCCCCTCTCCCTTCCCCTTGCTCCTCCCCCTCCTCCTCTTCCCTCCTCCTCCTCTTCTTCCTCCTCACTCTTCATCTTCCTCTTCTTTTTCTTCCTCCTCTTCCTCCTCCTCTTCACCTTCCTCTTCTTCTTTTCTATGGGTTATTTCCAAACTGTATATATATATATATATTTTCTTTACAATTGTCAACTGACTTTATTTCTTTTTGTACAGTAATACCAGTGTATATCATATGTGGTAAATAATATATTACCAATGTTTTTAACCTAATCACATGTCATCAGGCATTCATATTGTCATAAAATATAAAGAATATTTGGCATGTATGTCTCCTGGTATTTTTGACCAGATTCTAAGAATACATTGAGTTTTGTACATGGTAAGACATAGTTGCATTAAAATTAAACCCCAATAAAGAAGAACCCAATAGTTAAATAAATAAATAAATGTTAAACTTCAAAGGAAATAATTGTTAGCATAAATTCATTTTAGTTATCCATAAATAATAGCCTAATGTTACAAGTTCCTTAATGAATACAAAGTATAATGTTTTTAACATCAGGAGCAAATTGCAGATGGCTTTTGGATGGTAATTTTATCTTTTTAATTTATTTTTTGACATGGTTATACATATTCCTGTGATCTATTTGTGTTTCTCAATATTTGTTTTGGAAATGAATCCTCAGCACAGCAGGTTGGGGGATTCTGCCCTGTGTTTGAATTAACAATGCTATAAACAGGGCGTCCAAGGTGTTGGTCCAAGGGAAGTTTCACTCTCTTACTCTTTTGTCATGTGAGGACATGGCATTTGTCCCTGCTTGCCATTGCACCATTACTACATGTGGAGATGTAGTAAGACCTAACCAAGGTGACCTGACAGCTTGATACCTCTCAATCTTTCTTTCCCTTTCTTTTTTCCCCTTGCTTTCTTTTCCTTTCTTTCCCTTTCTTTCTTTCTTTCTTTCTTTCTTTCTTTCTTTCTTTCTTTCTTTCTTTCTTTCTTTCTTTCTTTCTTTCTTTCTTTCTTTCTTCCTTCTTTCCTTCCTTTCTTCCTTCCTTCCTTCCTTCCTTCCTTCCTTCCTTCCTTCCTTCCTTCCTTCCTTTCTTTCTTTCTTTCTTTCTTTCTTTCTTTCTTTCTTTCTTTCTTTCTTTCTTTCTTTCTCTTTCTTTCTTTCTTCCTTTCTTGCTCTCTCTCTTTCTTTTTTCTTTCTTTTTTCTCTCCTTTTCCTTTTAAAGAGTTTAAATGTAGATTCTCTTTTTTTAAGGGTTTAAATGTAGGTCTTCATAATTCCTAGGCTGAGAATCTACCACTTGAGCCATGCCACCAGCCCTGTTTTTGTTGGTTGTTTTGGAGATGAGTCTATTGAGCTTTTTCTGTCTGGGCTAGCTTCAAACTGTGATCCTTTAGACTACAAATGTCTGCCATCAGCACCTGGGGATTTACTTATGGCTCTCTAATAATGTTAACCTGCTTCAACTTTGTTAGGGGTTTTGTTTGAAGTTAACTTTTAAAAGGAAGAGTTTCTCAGGACAAGGATAGTGGTTGTGGAACTGGAACCCCAAGAAAAGGCAGCATGCAACAGCATAGTCAAGACACATAGCAAAGAGCATAATCTTGTACTTCTTGGGATTCCTATTTTTTATGTTCAATCTTTCCCTTTGCTAAAAACCAAATAACAAAACAAAACAAAATCTTAGTGCCTGGCAATCTTTGCATGGTTTACCAGAATGGATTTTTTTTTCAGATTTGAGCATTCTTTGTTTTCTCTTCTTGGTTTAAAGCCTATTGGGAAGGAGGTTGTTGAATTCTGAGGCCATAGAGCAGAGTAAACTCGGGTGATTGACAGTGGAGCACATCTACAACTTTGTAGGCCTGGGGCACATAACATCCAGCCTGCATTCTTACTGACCACCACCAGTTAAAGAGAGACTCAGAGAAAGAACAAGAAAGTAAACAAAAGGTTAGCAAGATCACTGCAGTTCCAAATCATTGTATGAGTCTTTATTCATTTTGCTACCCAGTGAAACTCATGGTAGATGTACAATAAATATCTGAGGATTGACTAGCTGGATGAACTCTCAACACACTATGTAGTCTTCCTGATTTGAACTCTGGACCTACCTCATGCTGTTTTGTTGTTGAGGATGCTAGAACCTTTGTGAAGGACTGTATAGCTGTTAGCTTTAATGGCTTCATATTCAAAGTTATCAGATCTTCTTCATATGCTTGAGATTTAGGATAAATGCTTGGAAG
This sequence comes from Dipodomys merriami, assembly GCF_024711535.1. Lineage (NCBI taxonomy): Eukaryota > Metazoa > Chordata > Mammalia > Rodentia > Heteromyidae > Dipodomys > Dipodomys merriami. Next base: position 26,012,919 of record NW_027203382.1, on the reverse strand, counting down.
AACTAAAGTAGACAAAAATGAGAGAGGTCAAACATATCCACAGAACCAAGGTCTATGGTTCCCTAATGCTTTTATGGAGCATTTCCCTAATCTACTCTGGGCCAGAGATCTGAATAGGAGTGGTTGAATTGGTAGGTGCTTCCATATCTCTAGCCCTTTAGCCTAGGTTGAGAGTTGACTGAATGGCATAAATAATACTTGCTGTGCTGGTCACCTTTCCATTAGTACAAGAAAAAGCCTCAGTCAATCAATTGAAGAAGGGTTTCCTCTTTTGTTCTTTTGGTTTCCAGTTTTGGAGATTATAGCCCATGATCAGTTGGGCCTGTGGCAAAGTCAGCAAATCATGGTGAGGAACACATGCTAGAGCAAGCTGCTCACTTTATTGTGGCCAGGAAACAAAAAGAGAGGAAAAAAGAAGTTGGATTTCTACTATTCCCTTAGTGAGGCTCTATGAATGACCCAAATGGCAGAAGACTTCCCACTAGGCCTCCACCTCTTAGAAACGCTATTACTTCCCAATACAGCTACTTTGGTAATCAAGCCTTTGGTACTTGGTTGAGGCATCCAAGAAACAAACTATAGGATCCTTTCTTGCTGCTTTTTAAAATATGAAACCTTTAGGTATTAGTCCTCTCTGCTTGCGAATTTATAAAGGACTTGGAGTGAGAATGGCATTTGAACTGGTGATGGCTACATTCCTACCACCCAGACAATCTGGATGACAGCCATTTCTACTAGCTAGCCATGTCTTTAGGAGTCAAAAGGTGGAAACAACCTGAATATCTGTCCACTAACAAATGGAAAAACAAATGTGATTTGTTTATACAATGGCACACTATTGAGCCATGAAAAGCACTAGCTGCTGACATATGTTATCACATGATGAACTGTAAAACCATTATGTTAAGTCAAACAAAAAAGAGAGTCAAGGATAGATTTTTCTTATACAAATACCAAACTTTTCTCTTCCTAGATTTTATCTTCGTGAGCCACTATAGTCCTAATGTCTTCTTCTCCATCTTTCTCCTTTTCTTTTTTGCTCTTTTAAAGCTAATTCAAGTTAAGCCCAGTGCCAGTGGCTCATACCTGTAATCCTACCTACTCAGGAGGCTGAGGTCTAAGGATTCAGGTTCAAAGCCAGCCCAGGCAAGAAAGTCTGTGAGACTCATCTCCAATTAACCACCAGAAAGACCCTTCCCCCAACACGGCTAATTCATGTTGGTTTTCTGTTATCCTAACCTAACTGTCCTCTTGTCACTAGATGTATTACCTTATCACAGGATTTGGAGCTTTATGTTGCACAGAATACTACAAAAGGCCATAACCACCATCGGTGTGTTCACAAATGTTTAAATTCAAGCTTTAATAATAGAACATTTTCAATGAAAAATTGAATCTAAAGGTTCTTTCCCTTCAGCTCAACTTGGTTTCAACAGTACTATGCCTTTTAAAAACCTTATGTAGTGCATACAATGAATTCTTGGCTGCATTCATCTCCCTCCCCGCTTCATTCAACTACCCCTTTTCCCTTGCCTGCCTCTCTCCATTTACTGTACTTATTTTGTTGGGCTTTGACTTAGTCATTCTAAAGGCTTATTCTATTTTAGCAATCCATAGAGTCTATTAAACTTCAGCTAATTCATTTGCAATTGCTTGCCTACCACCTAGTGTGCTTGCTTATAGATTTATAGGCACATACTAGCTTGCACAAATGAAACCATGCAACCTGTGTGTCTCTGGATCTGGCTTACTTCACTTAATATAATTTTTACCAAGTCTTTCCGTTTCCCTAAAAATGGTGCAATATTATTATTTCTGATGGATGAATAGAATTCCATTGTGTATATGTACCACATTTTCTTGATGTATTTGCACATTAAGGAGCACCTGGGATGATTCTATATCTCTTGGCTATGGTAAATAGTGCTGCAACAAACATGGTTGTGCTGGTGGCTTTACTGTAGCCTTGTTTGTGTTCTGTTGGATAAATGCCAAGAAAAAGAATTGCTGGGTCATATGGTAGCTCTATGTTTAGTTTTGAAGGGATGATACAGATCAAGATGCATTGTATTCATAAACTGCTTTATTGAATGGCAACTCCTTTGTACAAATACTTAAAGATAATAAAAATATTAAAAAACACTTATCTGGGATATTTTTCCAGCATTCATATTTTACCCTGAAAAACCCCAACTATTGCCTTCAATTTACGTTTGACTATATTTATGAATTTACATACATATTGTTTGGTGTTGCCAACAAGTTTTTAGGTGGTGAGCAAAGTTCAAAATAAATACAGATTTTTTTTCAAATCCAAGCAAATGAAGTCATTTCAGGTTATTACAGAGAGTACCACATAGAGACAGGCTGCTGTGGTTCAATTGGTCTAATATAGGTAGAGCTTGTACAAACAAGCAAGCACAAACATACACACAATTTCTGTACATAAGGGCAATTTGTGTTGCTACTCATCCTTTTACTACTTCTAGCATATCAGGAGATAAATGGGGGAGAATAGTGGTGAGTTCTCTTAAACTCATTCAGATATGTGAAGAATGCTTTTCTGTAATGAAGCATAATGGTTATGGAGAAGAACAAGTATTTACAATAGTGATTCTTAAAGTTTAAGGTACATTTTAATCATCTCAAAGGCTTATAAAAACAGACTGTAGGATCCCATTTGCAAGACTTCCTAGTTCATTAGGGAAGGGTGCCTGAGAATTTGCATCCTTAACAAGATTCCAGAGCCTTGCAGATGCTGTTGGGTTGGGAGTCATATTAATGAGCTATGATATTAATAATTCTGTATGTGGTTGGTGCCGTCACTGTTTAAAACTGATATTTAATTTAGAATCTATTATTTCTTATAGAATTGTAATTTGACCCAGTCACTTGAAGGTGATCATTTTTATAGCTCATTTCTTATTCTTGAAGCATTGGTTTTAAATTAAGTGGACACTAATTTCATTTTTAAATGTGCCATTGCAAAAACCAGTTTTTGTCCAATTCTAGGGTTGCACTTTACAAATCAGCTCATTCTCAGCATTATTATACTCCTTCTGGGACTGTTGGAAATGTAAATTCCCAAGTGAACAGGATCTGGCTGAGAAAGGGGAGGTGGGTGCACTGGCTGACTTCTTAAACTATCGACTGCACAGTATCTAAAAATAAGGGCTCTGGAGTTCCGGGAAGATGGCGGAGGAGAAGCTGGAATCTGAACAAGCTCTCGCATAGAAAGCAGTTTTAGAGTTCCAGTGAACAGTCCTAAGCCAGAGAATCACACCAAGTGTGTCATCACAGGACAGAAAGTTAGACAAGAGAGGGGAAGCCAAGGAAACGCAGCAGCTGCCGCTCCGGTGGGCGGCGGGGCCGCGGCGGCGGCGACCACCGCCGCGGAGACATACCTGAGACACAGAGAGTCGGGGACGAAGGAGCCAGACGCAGCGGACGAGCGGATTCTACTCAACACCAACAAGAACCGACAAGGAGCGAACATCTTCATCCTGCTGTTTGCAGACCAGAGACGACCCAGGATCCAAGACTCGGCGTGAGTACAAGCCCGACATCCTCACTCCTCAGGGAGCAGAGGAGGGAAGGCCACCCCTCCCCCCCCAGCACCGGTGATCTCCATCTTGGATACCGACAAAGTTCGGAGGAGCTGCTAGCTCCAGCTCAGGCCTTGGAATAAAATGAGTCATTTAGCAGGTCACAAGAACTTAACGGCGAAGTGACCTGCCAGACTCAGCTCCATCCAGGGAAAAGCCACCCAGCTCAGGCGCCAGCCATCGGAGTGCCTTACTTCACTGGGTAACCAGAGCCAGAGGCTGCCCCTCCCTCTAGCAGCCTCGACAATCAATTGAAAAACAGAAACCCTGAGAATGGCTCCAGGCTGGGCGCTGTGAGCTTTATCACAAAATAGCCTCAGGGAAAAGCTACTGTTTATTGAAAGGCCTCAACTCTACCCAGAACCTAGCCTCATCACCACATCCCCCTCTTTTGTGACTCTCAAAGCAGACCACCCTCCCAGAAAACTAACTTGGGAGGGGGATCTCAAAATCTTGGGTAAGGCAGAGCATTTTTCTGCCTCTTCCAACCAACCGACTTAAGAAACCAATCAAGCCACAGGACCTCAAGCTGACCAGAGACTCCAACAAGAGACCGGTTGCAGACAAAAGGGAGATACAGGATTCTTCCCACTCCTCCCCCACCCCCCCAAAAAAAATCAAAAGACTTTTTTTCTTTTTTTTTTTTTTTCTTTTTCTTTTTTTTTCTTTTTTTCTTCTTCTTTTCTTTTTTTTGCTTGTTTTTTGTTTTTTGTTACCTTATATATATATATATATATATATAAATTTTTTTCCCTTCTAAAACTTTTATTAATCTTTAATTTTTGCCTCTTCTGAAAAAATAATTGTTTTCCAGTAACCTTTTTTTTTTCTCATCTTATAATTTTTATTTTAGGAATACGTGAATAAGAGTTTTCCTTTCTTTTCTTGTCTTCTTTCTCTTTTTCTTTCTTTCTTAATTATCTTTTTGTTTTTTATCTAGCTCTACTGAACTTCTGATCTTTTCTTCTCCCGTTCCCATCCTTAAAGCTTTTCACATCTCCTCTATGTCCCTCCCCTTCTCTGAACATATTCACATTCCACCCTAAATAGACGGTCTTTTAACCTCTATAATAACATTAATTTTTACGTTTCTATTCTTTTTCTGGTCTCTCTTTATTCCCCTTTCCGTCTCTTCTTTTTCTCTCTCTCTCTACTTGCATCCTACCCAACTCATTTCCTGCACTGTGATTAGGACATAGTTAACTCTCCCTGTGCCTCCCCACACCAATCTACTCCTATTTTTTACCCACATCTCTCCCTAATCCTAATAATTTCTGGTTTTCCAAATTATTTTCTGCGGTTCGAAGTCCTTTAACATATAGTCGTTTGATGTTGAATAGATGTATCTGTTGAACTAGATTGTATCTGTAGACTATTGACTGTACAAATGCAAAATTTGGTTGATGGTTGCCTTAAGATAGTGTTCTAGCACAAAACTGGTGCAATCTTTATCTCAAATGGGCCGAGTAAGCCGGAAAAACACAAGAAAAATGGCAAATTCGGGTATCTCAATTCCCAACCTTGATAATCAGGGATTAGAACAGATAAAGAATAATCCAGAGGAGAGTTCCCAAATAGCTCTACAAACACTAATAGCAAACATGATAAATGAGAAGTTTGACAATGTACAAAGGACTCTGTATGAGCGTGATAGGGAGAGAGAGGAGGCATCCCAGAAGTTTATACAGGAATATCATAAGCGTGAGGAAGCTTCTCAAAAACTGATACAAGATTTGCGTGAACAACTTGAGAATACTCAAAGAGAAAGGGAGGAATGGCGTGAGCAGGCAGAGAACACTCAAAGAGAACTGCAGGAATCCCACAGAAGGGAGGAAACTAATCAAAGAGTAATTCACGAATTAAGAGACCAGGTAGAGAATACACAAAGATCACTAAAGACATTCATGGAATCCATTAACAAAGAGCTGAAGGAAGTCAGGGAGACCACAAAGGGAATGCTGAATGGAACCCAACAGAAGGAATGGGAGTCCAAAGAAACCATAACCAATCAACTAAGTGATTTGAGAACAAACACTGAACACCAAATTAAGGAAGTAAAGAAAATCATACAAGACCTAAAACAGAGCTTCAACAAAGAACTTGAAACCATCAAAGCTGACCAATTAGAAGGAAAAGAGATAAAAAACAAAGTAGAGAGTCTCGACAGCAGGTTAGACCATGCAGAAGATCGAATCTCAGGGATTGAAGACAGCCTAGATATTATAGAGAAAGAACATACAACCATCCAAGACAAGTCCAAGAAATATGATAGGTCTATCCAACACCTGGAAGACACCATCAGAAGGCCCAATCTAAGGATAATGGGTGTAGAGGAGCACCTAGAAACAGAAGTTAATGGTCTAGGAAATTTGTTTAACAGGATCCTAGCAGAGAACTTCCCAAACATACAAAAAGATAGGCCTATTCAGATACAAGAAGCTTTTAGAACCCCAAATAGACCAGACCAGAATAGGACATCGAACCGTCACATTATAATCCACACAGGATCAACCCAGACCAAGGAAAAGATCCTTAAAGCTGTCAAGGAGAAAAGGTTAATCACCTATAAAGGGAAACCAATTAGAATTACCTCAGATTTCTCAGCAGAGACAATCAAAGCAAGAAGAGCCTGGAATGACGTATGCCATGCCCTAAAAACAAACAACTATCAACCAAGAATACTGTACCCAGCTAAACTCTCCTTCATAACTGAAGGACAAATAAAAACCTTCCATAGCAAAGAAAAATTGAAACAATACATCTCCACCAAACCAGCCCTGCAAAAGATTCTTAAAGATGTCCTACACATAGAAAACCAACAAGAACGCAACAAAGGCCAAGAAACTGCACCCAAACTGAGAATCCAAGAATCTTAGGAAGAACCCAGTTTTCACAGCCCCCAAGAAGGTGGATAACATGGCAGGAACCCCCAAATACCTCTCAGTCCTATCTCTTAACGTTAACGGACTGAACTCTCCAATTAAGCGACATAGACTGTCTAGTTGGATTAAAAAACAAGACCCCTCTATCTGCTGCCTGCAGGAGTCACATCTTGCCCGTAAAAACAAACATATTTTCAAAGTTAAAGGCTGGAACAAAATCTACCAAGCAAACGGCCCTCATAAACAGGCGGGAGTTGCAATCCTAATATCAGATAAAATAGACTTCAAACTAAAATTCGTGAGAAGAGATAAAGAAGGTCGCTACATACTAATTAAAGGATCTCTCCTTCAGGAGGATATTACAATTCTAAATATCTATTCGCCAAACAATGGAGCACCCAAATTTATCAAAGAAACACTACTTTCCCTCAAATCCCATATAGATCCAAAGACATTAATTGTTGGGGATTTTAACACACCACTCTCCCCACTAGATAGATCAACTCGGCAAAAACTCAACAGAGAAACCGCAGATCTAAACAGCTCCATAGATCAACTAGACTTAACAGACATTTACCGAACATTTCACCCAGCAGCATCAGAATACACGTTCTTCTCAGCAGCACATGGAACGTTTTCTAAAATAGACCACATTTTAGGCCACAAAGCAAACTTGTCTAAATTCAGAAACATTGAAGTTATACCTTGCATTCTCTCTGACCACAAGGGAATAAAATTAGATCTCAACACCAAAAGCCACCAAAGAAAGTCCGGTATCACATGGAGGCTGAACAACACACTGCTGAATCATGAGTGGGTCATGGAAGAGATTAGAAAGGAAATTCAAATGTTCATGCTATTCAACAAAAATGAACACACAAATTACCAGCTCCTCTGGGACACAGCAAAGGCAGTACTCAGAGGCAAGTTTATAGCTCTGAGCTCCTACATCAACAAATTGGAGAGATCGGAAACTAACAATTTAATGACACATCTAAACCTCCTTGAAAAAGAGCAGCAAGATAAACCCCAATCCAGTAGACGGAAAGAAATAATCAAAATTAAATCAGAATTAAATGAATTAGAATCCAAAAAAACTATAGAAAAAATCAACAAAACAAAGAGTTGGTTCTTCGAAAAACTTAACAAAATTGACAGACCCTTAGCAAACCTTATCAGAAAAAGGAGAGAACACACCCAAATTAATAAACTCAGAGATGAGAATGGAAACATCACCACGGAAACAACCAAGATTCAGAACATTATTAGGGGATACTTCTCAAAACTTTATGCTAATAAGTTTGAGAACTTGACAGAAATGGACCTTTTCCTAGCAAATATTGACATGCCAAAACTAAACCAAGATGAGTTAAACCAGCTTAACAGGCCCATATCAAGCATTGAAATAGAAACAGCAATAAGAGACCTCCCAGCTAAGAAAAGTCCAGGACCAGATGGTTTTACAGCGGAATTTTACAAGGCCTTCAAAGCAGAGCTCACACCAATACTCCTCCAACTCTTCAATGAAATTGAAAGAGAAAGCTCACTACCGAACACATTCTATGAAGCCATCATAACCCTCATCCCAAAACCAGGCAGGGACTCATCAAAGAAAGAGAACTATAGACCCATTTCTTTGATGAACATTGATGCAAAACTTCTCAACAAAATTTTGGCCAATCGACTTCAACAATTCATCCAAAAAATCATACACCATGATCAAACAGGATTCATTTCAGGGATGCAAAGCTGGTTCAATATACGCAAATCAATTAATATTATTCATCACATCAACAGGAGCAAGAATAAGAACCACATGGTTATCTCAATAGATGCAGAAAAAGCATTTGACAAGATCCAACACCCCTTTATGATGAAGGTTTTGGAAAAATTAGGAATCCATGGAACATTCCTCAATACAATAAAGGCTGTATATGACAAACCTACAGCCAGCATTATACTCAATGGTGAAAAACTAAAGCCATTTCCTCTTAACTCAGGAACAAGACAAGGATGCCCACTCTCTCCACTTCTCTTCAATCTAGTATTAGAATGCCTAGCTACAGCAATAAGACAAGATGCAGACATAAAGGGGATCCAAATAGGGAAAGAAGAAATAAAACTCTCCCTCTTTGCAGATGACATGATATTGTATTTAAAGAATCCCATAGACTCCACTCCCAAATTACTCAAGCTGATTCAAAACTTTGGCAAAGTAGCAGGTTATAAAATTAACCCCCAAAAATCAATGGCTTTTCTATATGCCAACAATGAGAAAAGTGTGGCTGAAATTAGGAAAGCAACTCCATTTGTAATAGCCCCACAAAAAATAAAATACCTAGGAATTAACTTAACCAAAGAAGTGAAGGACCTCTATGATGAAAACTTTAAAATCTTGAAAAAGGAAATCAACACAGAACTTAAAAAATGGCAAAACCTCCCATGCTCCTGGATTGGCAAGATTAACATCGTGAAAATGGCAATACTTCCCAAGGCTATCTACAAATTCAATGCGATACCTATCAAAATTCAACCCTCATTCTTCAAGGAAATAGAAGAGGCAATCCAAAAATTCATATGGAACAATAAAAGACCCCGAATAGCAAAAACGCTCCTCAACGGAAAGAACACTGCTGGAGGAATATCAATACCAAATTTCAAACTCTACTATAAAGCCATAGTAATCAAAACAGCTTGGTATTGGCATAAGAACAGACCTCAGGACCAATGGAATAGAATTGAAAACCCAGAAATGAACCTACAGACCTATAGCCATCTAATCTTCGATAAGGAAGCTAAAACAATAGAATGGAAGAAAGACAGCCTCTTCAGTAAATGGTGCTGGCAAAATTGGTTAACTACATGTTGAAAACTAAAGCTAGATCCTTATATATCACCCTGTACCAGAATCAACTCCAAATGGATCAAAGACCTTGAACTCAAAGCAGACACTCTGAAAACATTACAGGATGGAATAGGAGAAACCCTAGGTCTCCTTGGCTCAGGCTGAAATTTTCTGAATAGAGACCCAGAAGCACAACAAATCAAAGAAAGGTTGGACAAATGGGATTGCATAAGATTGCAGAGCTTCTGCAGGGCAAATGACATAGCTGGCAAGATCAATAGAAAGCCCACCGATTGGGAGAAGATCTTTACTAGCCATACAACGGACAAGGGTCTCATATCTAAAATATACTTGGAACTCAAAAAATTAAACCACCCAACAACAAATCCTCAAAGAATCAACTGCCCAATAAATAAGTGGGCGAAAGACTTAAAGAGAAGCTTCTCTGAAGAAGAAACAAGGATGGCCAATAGACACATGAAGAAATGTTCAACATCCCTAGCCATAAAAGAAATGCAAATCAAAACAACATTGAGATATCACCTCACTCCAGTTAGAACAGCAAAAATCAAGAACTCTAACAACAACAGATGCTGGAGGGGATGTGGACAGAAAGGAACCTTACTTCCTTGTTGGTGGGAATGTAAACTTGTTCAACCACTTTGGAAAGCAGTATGGAGGTTCCTCAGAAGACTTCACATAGATCTCCCCTATGACCCAGCAATCCCACTTTTGGGCATTTACCCAAATGTTTACAAACAAGACCACACTAAAGCTACCAGCACAACTATGTTTATTGCAGCATTATTTACCATAGCTAAGATATGGAACCAACCCAGATGCCCCTCAGTAGATGAATGGATCAAGAAAATGTGGTATATATACACAATGGAATTCTATGCCTCCATCAGAAAGAATGACATTTCCCCATTTGTTAGGAAATGGAAAGGTTTGGAAAAAATTATATTAAGTGAAGTAAGCCAGGCCCAAAGAAGCATAGGTCCCATGGTTTCCCTTATTTGCAATATCTAGTATAGGTATGAGTCAAGCGGAAAAGGTCAGATAATGTGATGTTAGGAAAATGAACCCTTAAATATGTATTTTAATGTTTTCGTTTCTTTCATGCATGTGTTTCTAACGCATTTATAAGATTATTTCTTTGTTGCTTTGTATGTCCCTCCCCCACAGTGTAACCCCTGCTTTCACTATATTTGATGTCAGTATAACATGTGGAGGAGATGGGGACAAAAAGTCGTTTAAGGATTCAGGTGGACCTGTTGCAACAATGAGAAGTACAAAATGTCATGTCAAAACCAGCTTTACAATGTCGGTGTGGGGGGGGGGAGGGGGGTATAATTGGGTGGGGGGAGGGGGGTAAAATTGGGTGGGGGGAGGGGGGAGGCGGGGAAGGGAAGTGAAGGGTAAACAAAGGAGGAGGCTGCAATGCTTGGTAAGAAATGTATGCATTATCCTGCCCATGTAATTGTAGCCCCCCTGTACAGTATGTTCTCAAATAAAATAAAATACAATTAAAAAAAAATAAAAATAAGGGCTCTTGGTTCAGGAGAGATGAAAACTGCATAATTATCAGCCATTTGCAGAATTGCATCTGAGGTATATAAGTCTTCATGTGACATTTCCTGTCTTTCCTCTACTGGGAGAAAAGAAATGTGCTGAAATACCAAAATACCAAACTGTATGACTTCAAAAAAATTTATGAGAAAGGGCAAGTAAGCACAAGGACACAAGGACTCTCGGAGCTCAGTTTCAAAGTAGTTTTAGGAAGTATGCTCAATCCTCCATAAGAACAATGTTCTCTGCATATAGGAAGTATGCAGAAACATATGTGCATTCTTAACATATATGTGTCTGCATCTTTCACCAGTTCTTTGGGTTACTCAAAAACTTTTTAGTGTAATGTGCACAAAGAATTGCATCTATCAACAGTACTGCTTGAATTTGCACAGTGTGAATACAGTTATAAAATTAAGGTGAAGGAGAAAGTCCTTAATGTCCTTCATAATTTTCCCCAAGCTAATCCTTATGCATTCATTAGATAACCCCTACCCAGTCTTCTGTCAGCATGCACACATTTTGATTTCTATTTTTCCTTCTCTGTAAATGAAATCACACAATATAAGCTCTTACATGTCTAGTTTCTTCCATGTTTCTGAGAACAAACAAGATCTAGTACACTTAAAATTTTACTCTAGTGATTTAAAAACTAATATAGATACATGTTAAAAGTTTAAACAAGGCTACAGGGTATAAAATAAGTCTATATTTGTGCAGTTTAGTGGTAGATTGTTCATTCTTATTGTTGTATAGTACTCCATTATGTAGATATATGATGATATATTTGCCATTTTATTATTGATGAGCATTTGCATAATTTCTACATTGGGGTTGCCAATACTAGAGATGCTAGTGTATATCTCTCAATGTACTCATCACATTTGGGGTGCTTTTAGAAGTGAGATACTAGGTCATAGATTATAAATATGTTCAGTTTTAGTATATATTTATGAAGCCCAACAGTTTCCCCAGAGATTCTACCAATTTACATTTTACCTAGGAGTGCATGAAAGTTCAGTTTTTCTATGTCCACAGAAATATATGGAAATTTCCATCGGAAATATTTTTCAGTCTCTGTATTATTTAATCACGTATAAAGGCAACCTGTTCTTCATTTGTTTTCCTTAGCCATTTACACATCAATTGAAAGAATATAAAAAACATGAATTCCATGGTAAGCATTAGTTCAAGTCTTTTACCTCTTCTTCTTCCTTCTCCTCACCGCAGTGCTGTCTCTGAGCATTTTTGCTCAAGGTTAGCATTCTATCACTTGAGGGACAGCTCCACTTCTGTTTGTTTGTTAGTTTCCAGTTGCTAATTAGAAATCATAGTCACATAGACTTTCCTGTCCAGGCAGGAAAGTCTATAAACCATGATCCTTAGACCTTAGCCTCCTGAGCAGCTAGGATTACAGATGTGAGCCACCATTGCCCAGCTTTTACCTACTTCTTATTGTTCAGAAGAGGATCTGTGCATTTTCAGGGTTTTAGTGCTATGTCTGATATGTATACTGTGACTTTGTCTGATATGTATGTTGTGGCTATCTTTTACTTCATTCATTTTCTTTTTCAGTTATTTTGGTATCTTTTAAGGATTATATTTCTTTTATAATTACCATTTCTTTTGGCCAGAACCAGAGTTTGAATTCAGTGTCTTCACATTTGTTCTGCTTGCTGGCTCAGCAGATACTCTACTACTCAAACCATACCTCAAGTACAGCTTTTTGTTGGTTAATTAGAGATAGAATCTTAAAGACTTCTCTTCCTGAGCTGGCTTCAAATAGAGATCCTTAAGGTCATAGTAACCTCCTAAGTAGCTAGAATGACAGCAGATTATCACTTTTTTTGTAATCTATATTAGAAGTTTTTGTTTTGCCCAAAGTTTTATTGTTTTACTAATCATATTCAAATCTACAATGTAACCAAGGTTGCTAATGTCTATTATATGAGGAAGGGCTCAAAGTTCATTTTTTTTCTAAATGGATATTCCACAATATTTATTTTAAAAACATCTTTCCTCATCTTTGTCATTTTTAGACCTCGAAGTCTTTTGTTAACTCTTCTCTGACTTTTTTTTTTTTAATCGTAATGGCATTATCTTTTCTATTTTCACAGGTGAAATCAGCTGACTATCCTTTCCTTACCCTGGACTTACACCACGAATACCCTAACTTGCAATCTTTCCCCAAGATCTGACCACATCTATTTTCTTAACTTCTAAAATAACTATCTTAAAGTACATTTGGCCACACTTAATTAATTAAGAGATGTTCATTTTCTGTGGCTGCTGTAACAAGTTCTCATAAAGGACTGGCTTAAGCCAGCAAAAATTTATTTTCTTATGGTTCTGGAGGTGAGAAGTTTGAATGATGTGTTGATGAGTCAAAGCCAAGGTGTGACCAGAGCCCTGCTTCCTGGACCAGCTCTTGAGAGAATTAGTCCCTTGCTTTGCACCCCTCCCATGGCAATGTCACTCCGATCATCAAGACAGGATCTTCAGTGTTTTTGTAGAGGCTCTCTCTTCATACCATCTTCTATGTGTTTGTCTAAATCCTCTCGTCTTTCTTTTATAAGGATGCACGTGGTGATAACACAGAGATCATCCACGAAAATCTTCCTGTCTTATCATTCTTAACTTGATCACATCTACAAAGGTATTTTTCCACAAAAGGTAGTATAGACAGTTCCCAGAGGTTCCTAGCTAGTGCCTCTGGGGACTTTTCTTTAACTTATCACAAGAGATTTCAATCAAGACCTATGACTCAGTTTGGCTTAGAGACTATCTTCCTATGTTGGTTGGATTGGCCTCAAACCCATTTTTCTTCTGTTTCAGACTCCTGAGTGCTGGGAACACAGGCATGTGCTACCATACTTGGCTGCCCCAAGGTATATTTAATTTTGTGACTAACAAAATAATCATGTGGGTGAAGACTCAGTGATGAAAAATTAAAAAAATGATATTTCAGCTAATCCCAGTCATTATTCCTCAGAAGTAAGAGCTATTCCTTGCTTCTTGCATGTGCATCTGCAAGCGGTCTATGCATGTGCAGGCATAGATAGACACATGTTTACATTTGACTAATTTTCCATTGATAGATGTCTAATTGTCTTGCATTCTTTTGCTAATAAGGGCAGTGCAATAAAGAGTGATGACAGGAAAGGCAAACAGTGATGCTGGGTATGAGATGGCAGAATAGAGAGATAAGAAATGAATGGAGCTGTCAGACCAGGGCCAACTATTCAATTTGTAATGCCCAGTGCAAAATGGAAGTGGGGATCCATTGTTCAAAACAACAAGTAACAATTTCAGTAGATGACAACAGAGCATTAAACTAAATGTATGATTCTGAACACAGGCCCAGGCCACATGACCATATAGTTGGCCTTCTAGAAGATGGGCAACACATTCGCTGCAGGGCACAAAGGCAAATTAAAATCTCAGGATTTTAAAGACATAGACTCAGTCGAGTATATCATATCACTATCTTCATTATCACCAACAACACTGTTAGTAACAGTATTTTGTTTGTTGAGTGTCTTGGGTATTCTGCACTGAGCATTTACCAGGTATAAATAGTGTCATTGTCCTAGATCATTCAGTGGAGAACACAGGCTGTAGTCAGAAAAGTAATAGCAATGGATGCAGTAGCCCTAGAGTCTTATTGTGACTAGGAAGACAAATAATGGACATCACAGTGGTCCTTAAATCCTAATGTAGATCATAATCACCAGGTGAACTTGGTAACAATTCAAAGATCTGATTTATGAAGCTAAGACTTCAGTATTTTCTATTAGCTCTCTCAGGTTTCTGATAGATACTGACGTTTGAGGACCACTGGAAAGGCACTCTTGCTGTACAATGTTGTTCAAAAGCTGGACTGGTAGCATCTGCTACAGGGATGGACAGTGAATCTCTGAAAGAGGTTTTCAAACTTCAGTGAGCTTTGGTGTCAGCTAAGAAGTTTGTTTAAATGCAAGTTCTGGATTCTCACCACAGGGATTTCTTGGGCAGCAGCTCAGAAATTGGCCTTGCATTCTGACTCAGAGAGTTTGAGGACTATAGTTTTGAAAAAAAAAAAAAAAAAGACCATGAATTTTAGGTCTTAAAAGGCAATGACACATGAAGTGAGATTTGAAAGAAAGCGACAATGAGAAGTAGAGGAAAGGGAGAGGAAGAAGGAAAGAAGGAAGGAAGGAGGGAAAGAAGGAAGGAGGCAGGGAAGGAAGGAAGAAGGGAAGGAAGCAAGAAAGGAGGGAAGAAGATGAGAGAAGTAAAGCCTGGCGCTGGTGGCTCACGCTTGTAATCCTACCTACTCAGGAAGCTGAGATCTGAGGATCGCAGTTCAAAGCCAGCCCAAGCAGGAAAGTCCATGAGACTCTTATCTCCAATTAACCACCAGAAAACCAGAAGTGGCACTGTGGCTCAAGTGGTAGAGCATTACCTTGAGCTGAAGAGCTGAGCGACAGTGCCCAGGCCTAGAGTTCAAACCCCATGACCGACCAAAAAAAAGAAAAGAAAAAACATTTAATATAATTTCACTGATTTCACTGACTTCGCATGTTCAACTCAGTTGAAATAGACTCTTTCCAAGATAAAGAATGGATCTTACTTGATAAGAATAATGCAAAGTTAAAATGGGCAAAATTGCTTCTGAACTTCACAATATGAGTTATATAAGCAACACTTGAGATTTAACAACCATAGTTGGAAATATATTTCTATGTGAAGTATAAGGATCTCTTACTTGGGTATATGCTCTGTCACATACTATGATTAAAACAAAAGAAAAATGGGGGGGAAAAAGAAAATGAGAGAAGTGAAAGGGTCTTTATAGTATTAGAAAAAACATAGAAACAGCTGGGCACTGGTGGCTCATGCCTGTAGTGCTAGTTACTCAGGAGCTGAGATCTGAGGATTGTGGTTCAAAGCCAGGTAGGGCATAAAGATCTTGAGACCATCTCCAACTAACCAGCAACAAGTTGGAAGTGGAGCTGTAGTTCAAGTGATGAAATATCAGCCGGGAGCAGAAAAAGCCAGTTGAAAGCTCAAGGCCCTGAGGCTAGCCTCAGTGTCAAAACAAAACAAAAGGAAACAAAACAATATGCCAAGGCGAGAGCAGTAAGGCTTCTGCTTTGCTGACTGCTCTTTTCCACCTCCATATTCTGCCCTGGTTCACCTCATTCCTCCTGCATCCACATTCCCAGGCTGCCCCACCAGGCAGCTTTGACTTTTTGTTCTTATGTGGAGTCTGGTGAAAGCAGACTAAAAGCTCAGAAGGCACTCATCTGAAATTCCAGGCTGAGGAGTGGTAGCTGGTAAGGGGTTATTTATATATTCCTCTGCTTGGAATAGTAAAACATTTTAAAAGGTATGGTGTTTAATCATGTCTGAGCCTGAGGAATGTGGAGCCTCTATGAGAAATTCTGTTTCATGGGGATAAAAATACAGAATTGGTGATTTCTATTCAATGTCCCAAAGTATTCTTCTGGAATCTTTTGCTCTGTCTGTCACGCTTTATCTTTCTACTCTATAATTTGCAACCTGAAATACTGTGCTTAAGACCAATGCACATTATTCTTCACCATGGCTCTGAGTAATTCTACCTCTGAATTGTTTTACCATTTTACTCAGTTCTTCCTTGAACATATCCAATGCAGAGAGAACAATACAGTCTTACTCCTCAACAGGAGTTATGCAATAGTGTTCATATTTCAGCTCATTATGGTTTCCAAACAGTTTAGCTTTCCTTTTTACCATACTTTGAGAAGTAGGTAGCTTTTTTTTGTTTCTCATATTAAGTGAATAAAATCCACCAACAAAACGTTTTGAAAAATAAGATGGGCAAATTCTCTTGCCCACAGACTAAGCTTATCATTTCTGTAACATTCTTAGCATCTCCTTACCCAGTGTCTGAGAATTTGAGACTAAACCCGAGCCTCCTGAATTGCAAGTCAATATATGGCAATTACATCATCTGGAGACTTTTTAAATAGTGAGCTACTATTTTAAAGTGAAGATAATCTCTCTACCTTAAAAATAATATTACGTAGGATACAAACTTTTGGAATCAAATTTCAAGGCACTTTGGGTTTGGGTGCCAGGTCAAATATGTTTGACCCCAGACATGCAGTAATGCACAAGTCACTTTGAAAGGTGACACTTTAAATGATAGACCTCCACACTTGAGCTGTATCTGACACCCAGTCAATGAAGAAAAGATTATGATCATTGTCATGTATCATAATTTATACCATCATTGCATTTTTCCCCCAATGCAGCAAAGTATCCAATTCTTTCTCGATAAAGCATGACTTCTGTAGGAAAAAAGGGAAAGGAATTTATACTGTTGTTTATTCTAATTAATGGGCTTCATGTAAAAATACACATTTAAAAAATTCAGACTAGTTGAAAATGTTATGAGTCCTTCACTGGTCTATTCATGCCTTGGTTGCTTATCAGGTTCAAACTTATTTTGGGTTACCAATTTTTCAGCTATTCTCTTTTCCATCATGAAGAAAGAGAGATATGAAATGGAGAAATCATAAAATCAGAATGATATCCAAGGCCAGAAATAATTCTTTTCCTACCTCTTGTGGATCAATGCTTCATTAAAATATAGTTCCCAGTTGGGAACATTGTGCTGTATGGCACACAAAAATAATTGCTGTGCTAGACAGTTGAATAGTTGAATAAGAATAAATCAGGGACATTTATGAAATATCTTAAATAGACAATTATGGGTATTTAGAATGTATGAAAAGCCTTTTACATTTGATAGCCGCAACTGTTCTACCAGTAAGAAACAGGATGTGGAGAAGTTGAGCTAAATCTACGAGTCTCAATAGTGGTCAAGGTAGGACCAGATCTCAAGTCTGGTTTCAGTCCTGATGCAGGTTCCGCTAGGCCAGGCAGGATGTGATGTCATGTATCTCTGGATGAGAGATACATGTGACTCTTCTTATTACTTTCATTACTGACTTTTAAAAAAAAATGTAGGGTAGAAATCTGGCTGAACCAAGTAAAATGAATTTCTGCATATGTAATGTGCAGGATAGTTTTACTGATTGCGGGGAGACTGACAAGATGAAAGATTTATTCATCATCAATAAGCCTTTGACTTTAGAAAGTATCCACATTCCAAAAACTGAAAAAGAAAATAGAAAAATCATTTCTTCTGGATTACTTGAATGTTTAGTTTCTGAAGCTAAAAATTGAGACATGGCCTCTTGAAGTTCTTTCTAGATTCAAGAGGTTATGATTCTAGTTCTACTTCTGGTCTATCCTACATTACTCAGGACACTCAAGGAAAGCTCTTAAGTGAATCTCTTGGGTTCTGATATGAACTGAATTGTGTCATATGCCAAAGCCTTCATTTCCATTGTGACTTTATTGGGGATAAAGTCTTTAAGGAGGTTATGAATATTAATTATGGTCCCAAGAATTGGTACTAATGTAATAAAAATATGTCCTTCCAAGAGGAAGTAAAGATACTTACAGTATACATTTATCATCATGGACAGAATGGTGGTAGAAATGTGAGGATTCTGATTCTGGTAAAGTTTCAGACACATTAGGAACGGCAGGAAAGGAAAGTTTTGTTGTAAAGTGGCAAAGAACCTGGTTGAATTGTGAACTAGGGTTTATATAAAATTAAACTTGTCAGTGATAAAATTAGTTGTCTACCTGAGGAGATTCTTCTGTAAAGTTGTGAAGATACAGCATGGCTTTTCTTTACTACTTGAAGTAAAATGTGAGAGGATGAAAGATTGAAATAAACGTTGAACAAAATGGAGCAGAACTTGAAGATGAGGGGAAAATTTCAGACTACTCAATGTGATTTGGACTTTAAATTTCTCCAAAATCTCATCTGTTGAAGACTTGGTCCCCAGCTGAGGGTACTGTGGAAATTGGGAGAACATTTAAGAAGATGTGACCTAGTTGGAGGAAGTAGATTATTGGGGGGAGGTGTTCCAGAAGGGTATATGGAGACCCTGGCCCCCTCTCCTGGCCCCTGCTTCCTAACCATCACGAAGTGAGCACCTTGGCTCCATGGCCACTCCCATCATGATGTTCTGTTTTGTCCCAGGCCAGAGGTGTTAGGACCCAGTGGCCATGGATGGAAACCGCGGAAACTATGAGCCAAAGGAACTCTTTTTTCATTTTTGGTTGCTTCTTTTAGGTATGGTGTTACAGAGATGGGAAACTTAAACATACCCATTCATGCTACAAACAATGTAAACACCAATTCTAGCAAGAATACCATTTCTGTGCTGGGCAATTGCCCTAGCACAGAAAGAGATAACTATGTTTTTAATCAACCATCCAGGGGAAGCCAGGAAAAGGAATGAGATGATACCAGCAGGATGGCTTTGGTCATATGATGTTTTACAGTAAAGCCAAGGAAAGCAATTTGGCTGCCAACATGCCTTGTTTGCATGAGGAAGGTGGCTCTGGAGGTGATTCAGAGGTCAGCAGGCTGCCAGTACACCTGGCCCAGAGCCTATAGACTCTGAAGACAAAGCTGCTTCCTTCAGGCTTTCAGAGAGCAAGGCCCAAGCAAGATAGATAAAAAGACAGGGAAATTAAAATTAATAAATACTACCATGGCAGACTCAGACCTAAGGAACCAGAAAGCCAAAACTAAAACCCAAAGCTACTAGGTCTTTTTCTCCCCACACCTCCTCTTAGATATTAACTAGAATAGGAGGCTCAGAGGGGCATACTAGACTTGGAGGGGCCCCTGCATCAGCTCTATCCTTTGATAGAAGTACTAGACAGACAGCAAGAATGAAAAGCTTTCTGACATAAAGGAATTCCTGAAAGTCACTTATTTCCCTACATTTTCGGTGGGTCTTCCCATCTCACTCTCCCAGAATCATTGTGTTGCCACACTGAGTTGCCACAGAGGACCTTGACCATTGATATTTTCCCAACTCAGAAAACAGAAAGGCTACAGATAGACACTTCTATTTGGAGCCCTTTGTTCCCATTTTCCATATGAGGATCAAGAAATATCCCCCACCTCATTTCTCTCCTACTTTAGCACGATGTACTTGTTGAAACTCCCACCTTGTTGCTGAAAATAGGCGTGGGTGTTTTCATTAGAACTTCACCTCCCATGGAGTCAAGATTCTTCTTTGTCTTCCTTTTCTTATTTGTCTTATTGAACTTCTTTTTCTGTGTGGATCTCAAGGATCTGTGATGCTGCATGGAAACTGGGAAGCAGAAGGAACCCCCTCACCCATTGTGGTCACTGATGGCAGAGACAGAGCTAGTTTCACAACTTCTTGGTTATTCTGGGCCAGGTGCCATGAGGATGATTGCTACCATCTCCTCCTCCCATTCTTACCCCTCCCCCCAATCCCCAGGCAGGGCATCTGAGCAAAGGGGATTTTCTTGAGCCTTAATATAAGACTAGGTCCAAGATTTGTTTGTTTGTTTGTTTCCTTTCTAGGTGTTGGTCTTGTTTGGGACCCATCACTTCTTTCTTTCTAATTTAAACCTTTTGAAATTGAAGGGCCAGCTGTCTCTGTACTTCAGAAGTGCAAGTAACTTGCCTTGGTTCATGGTGTTCAGCTGCAGAGGAATTTTGCCTCTGGAGGGATCATATCTTAAGTTTCACCCTTATCTGACTCAGATGACATTTAGTGGGACTTTGTACTTGGTATTAATGCTGGAATAGGTTAAGGTTTGGGGAACTATAAATTGAATGTTCCCCTAAAGTTCACATATTGAAACTGAAGGAGGTAATCAAGTTTTAAGTAAGGATGTAAAGGTTGGACCTTAATCCAAGAGGTCTGATGTCCTTACAAGAAGGGCAAGGGCCACCAGGCATCTTTCCCCATGCCTGTAGGAGGAAAGGCCAGTGGACACATAGCAAGAGGTCGCTAGCCACAGTTAGAAAGTGAGGCCTCACCAGAAACCAGCCTTGCCTCAGCATCTCGAGCTTAGACTTCCAGTCTACTGAACCATGTGAAGGTGAATTCCTGATAGTGAAGCTGCCCTGGCAGTGGTAGCAGATTATACACACAGGAACTTTCTGCCTTTTGCCTTCTCCTGTTGTACTTGAGACTGAGGACTCTCTTCTGCCTCTCTAATCATATTTTGTATATTTCTTTCTTTGTGTCAAAATCTGCACAGGCCTATTTTACTTTCCCCCACATTAGTGACTGCTTATGTATATATTATTTTACTCCTATGATTCATTCTTTAATTATAAATTATCCAAATTGTGTACCTAACATTTTAATGGCATACAGTGAATCAACTTGTGTATAAAATTTAACAATGGGATTCAAGAACAATGTGACTAAGAATTCAAGGCTTATAGCAACTACAATTTAGGATATTAAATGGCATTACTAAAAGCTCGTAATTTCCATTATATCTAATATACAAGCCACATACAAACCAGAACATAACTTAGGAAAATTACAGGAAACATTGAAGTTAATCACTGAAAAGTCTAAATTAAATTAAATGTCATTATTTTGAAGCTTGAAGAAAAAGTGGTAGCTAAAGGTCTTTTAAATCAAGATTGCTTTTTAAAATGGACAGATGGATTACTTATAAGTGAAAATTCAGACATACATGTTTGTATAGAAACAAAACACTCAACAGCAACATTTTTGTCAAAGATGGGATTTTAGGAAATTTTATAGATTAGCAGACATACTACTTTGCTAAGGCAACTATAACCAAGCACTACAAAATGAGATATTTAATCAAAAGAAATGTATTTTCTCATGGTCCTGGAGATTCAAAATCTGAAATTAACATGCTGTTAGAGTTTTTCTCTTCTGGAGTGAGGCCCCTCCACATGGCCACAGATGGTCGTCTCTGCTGCTCTGACATGACCTTCTTTGTGTGCATCTTTATCCTTGTCTCTGGCACCAGTTATACACTGTTAGAGCTCAACCACATGGCCTCACTTTACCTTAATTAATTACCTTTCAAGGCTCTGTGTCCAAATGTAGTCATATTCTGCGTCACTGGGTATTAGGACTTCAACATGTGAATTTCCCAGTGGAACTGTTGCTCAGTCTCTTTTAATTCAGTAGACCATAAGCAAACCACAATGCTAGACATTTTTTCTTCAAATTGTCTCTCCCCAGAACTATTCTTAGAAGGAGAAGGAAGTTAGAAGGTCTTTTGTATCCACAATCAGTGGAGCTAGGAGTTTAGTTTACGTTTAGTAAGTACAGACCCTACAAAGTACAGACTCTACCAAAACACCCCTAAATGTTACATAATTAATTGGTTAAGTAATGTTTTGCTACTAACATGTAAGGGTAAATAAATATGTAGTAATAAATAAACTATACTTCTAACCAGTGATGACAAATTCTACAAGATTTTTTTTGTATCTTTGTGGGCAACTGGTTATATATATTTACTTTTCACCATGAATAGACATTCTAAAGAGTGAATAGGGCACGTGGGAATTAATGCCAACTCTTGTAAGTCACTAGGTTCACATTTAGCTCATTACTTTCTGAAAATAAATGCAAACTGAGTTCTTAATTTGTCCTCAAGCAGGCCTTTATACATATGGACGAAGAACAGATTTTCTTCTGGTGTCAGCTAAACTGCAGTTAGTGAGAACTTTGGTGAACTCCAACAAGACAATTGCTAAAAGGGATGCCATGTGCACAATGGATAGAATACCTAGGTGAACACCCATCTACACACATGAGCTATTCATGTGTGACTGTGTAATTGTGGGAATATGTGGGTTCCAGGTATTATCTTAGCCCTACATTTACCCTTAATATTTTAATAATTTATTTTACTTTCTTAGGCAAATACAGATATTCCATAAAAATTAACCTATATCATATGTCCACACAACATTCTCTGACACACAACATTCTCAGAATTACAATCATCTCCTACTTTACAACTATAACTACATGCAATGAATATGTAAAACGTATTCTTGGATTACTTCTAACCTGGAGATAGAGTCATCAGAAGTGTGGAGGATTAAAGAAGATTCTCTAATAAGAAGAAAATTGCCTTCAAAATCCCAGTCTACAGCTTAGGATTTGCAAGACATTTTGAAACTCTAAACATCAGCTTCAACAAAGCCATTCTCATTATTTTTTGCAGATGAGGTCAACAGGGAATGCTAAGTATGGAATAACCTGACTAAATATTTAGGGTAAGACTAAGTTCAGTGTAATACAGGGTGTAAAGAATGTCTGTCATGAAGTTGTTTGCTAAACGCATGGTTCCATCCTTGTTGCACCCCTGGCAAAGGTGACACAAGCATGATGTGGTCAACAATAACAAACTCTATGTGACCCTGGGGTCCTGTTTCCTTCCTGCGATGTGTTAAGAGTCCACAGTAGATTACCTGTGAAGTAGTTAATAAAAATATTTTGTTCATTTTTTCTAACCCCCTTTTGTTTTTACAAGTACATTTCTTTAGTGTGTATATATTTCTCACTAAAAACAGGTAAGAGGGACACGGCAATGTACCATCTAGCTCATTGATGTGTTGGGTTAGAACCCTACTTGTTTTGCGATGTTTCCTCTCTTCCCAGGTGGAAATTGCTAAAGAATGCTGTAGCTCTGATCCAACTAACAGAGTGGTCTTTTAACTCTTGGTGAGCTGTATTATATCAAGTATGTTCTCCATGGCTGCTGTTGAATTGATCTGTGTGCAATCTCAGATGATTAGCATTCATCAATGTAGCTATGTAGAGAACATTCCTAGGGAAGTACAGAAAAAATAGTAGAAAGAGAAGGAACAATACATATTTTTTTTCTTAAAGAGCAGAGATCAGTTCATTAGATTGTCCTTGTCCAAATAACCTAAACCCCTTTTCAAATACTTTATAGTCTTGTCCTTCATTATCTACCATATGAAAGCCATCAAACACAGAGGTAATAGACTAGGCCACACTACTAACTCAGTTAGATTACTAGAACTCATGGAAATCACTTGAGATCTATACTGAGCAGATGGCCACTTTGAGAACAAGTGAGTAATGGTGTTTGCCTAGGGTCTGACAATGCTGGTCAGGTAGACAGGACCCTTGACCAGAACTTTTTCCTCTGATGGAGATGATATGTTCCATTATATAGATTAAAGAAATAAGCCTCATCTCAATAAGAAATACTTAGCTCACCAGTCCAGTTATTAGCCTCCACTGTATTACCAAACAGTCATTTCCTTGGCAAAATTAAAATCAAATTTCTGAAAGTAACCAAATCTTAATAATTAGCTGCCAGCAGATACTAGTGGCCAGTTAGAATGGTGGTCCCATGTTGATGTGTACAATCAAGAAGCTTTGTATATGAGGTAAAATTATGATTTAGAACTTGACTCTGTTAATGTAAATGTCTCCTTCCACTGAAGAAGCAATGGCTTCTGGACCCATTTCATTGGCCTTTGCAGATTAACATCAAATAGTCCTTCATGTCAAACAGATCCTTTCTTCCTTCTTTCATTCCTTCCTTCCTTCCTTTTTCCTTCCTTCTCTTCCCATATGAAATTGAGATAGGGCCCCATCAAAAGAAGAGAACTATAGATTAATTCTTTGATGAACTTTGATGCAAGATTTCTTGATAAAATTCTGGCCAACTGAATTCAATAACCCTCAAAAAATCATACATTATAATCAAACCAGATTCATCCCAGGGATGCAAAGCTGGTTCAATACACATAAATCAATAAGTATAATACAACACATCAAGAGAAACAAGGACAGGAACCACATGATCATCTCAATAGATGCAGAAAATGCTTTTGACAAGTTCC
This sequence comes from Dipodomys merriami, assembly GCF_024711535.1. Taxonomy (NCBI): domain Eukaryota; kingdom Metazoa; phylum Chordata; class Mammalia; order Rodentia; family Heteromyidae; genus Dipodomys; species Dipodomys merriami. Next base: position 25,988,244 of record NW_027203382.1, on the reverse strand, counting down.
AAGACCCCTTTATGAGAAAAGCTCTGAAGCTAGGAATACACAAAACATTCCTCAATATATTAATGATTGCATATGACAAACCTACAGCCAAACATCATACTTAATGGTAAAAATCTAAAACCATTTCCTCTACAATCAGGACTGAGACCGAGATATCCACTGTCTCTACTCTTCAATATAGTGTAAGAATACCTTACAAGAGCAATAAGGCAAGAGAAAAGCGTAAAGGGGATCCAAATAGGGAAGGAAAAAGTAAAACTATCCTCATTGCAGATGACATGGTTCTGTATTTAAAGGACCCTATATTTTATCAGCTATTTAGCTGATCCTAAAATTTAGCTGATCCTAAATTTTGGCAAAGCATCAGGTAATAAACTGGACCCACAAAAATCAGTATATGCCAGCAATGAGAATATTGAAACTGAAATCAGGAAAGCAACTCCATTGGTAATAGCCTAAAATAAAAAAAAAACCCTAGGAATTAACTTAAGCAAAGATGTGAAGGATCCTATTGTGAAAACTTTAAAAATATGAAAAAGGAAATCAAAGATCAGAGACTCTGTAAAGTTAAAACTCCAATTTCTTTGCATATGGCTGGTCTCCCCAGAGCCAGGCACGCCAGAACCACTCAGTTTACTCCATAAATATTTACTCAATAAATATTACATGAATCCAGATAGATTTCTATAGGGAAGCCAGATATTTTCCTGGAGGTTGGGAGGAATACAAAAGTAAAAGTATAGAGGAAAGAGTGTGGCTGATATATTTATTCTGAGTCCCATGTAGCCAGGGGACGGTATTGAAAGTGGAGCAATGGGCCAATGGTGAGGGGAAATAGAGTGTTTGTTAGACCAGAAAAGGTGGGTTGGTGACACAGGTTAGGATTCCAGTGTTTTCGAATAATTGTAGTCACTTTCCTTGTTTAATTGCTTGAATTGAGGATGTCTTTCATTGTTCTGCCCTAAGGGCAGATGGCAAGCCCATGAGCTGAATCTGTGTGTGTGTGGGAAGTGGGATATTGCCTGAACCAAACCCTCCACTCTATCTAGATGTCATCCTTCTCCTCCTGCCTGAACCACCACGGTCTCTAGTCAGCCTGGACTGAGCTCCTGCTCCTGTGTGTAGCAGCAGGGTCTGAGCACAATGGCCCTCCATCCCCCACCCCACCCCTGCCCAGCAGGTACACCTGACAGGCCCAAGGAACTGTCCACACACACAGTGTGTGGGAAATGCAACTTTGCTGTCATTGTAACTAAGCTTTCCCTTAACTGAAAGTTTACAGCAGCCTTAAAATGGCCACTGGGTTTCTTCATGGAAAGTACAAAAGACAAGGGGCAGGAAAGGGAGTTGTCTGAGTGGCATTCAGTTCTCCTGGCGCTTTCTCCTCTTTTTGGCTTGGAATCCTTCCTGGATAATGTCAGTGGGAACATTCCTCTCAGATCCATTGATCCTAAGTGCCTTTCTGAGATCTCAGAGCATACCTAACCAGGGAACAAAGCAGATAAAGAGGGGAGATTCCTTTCAGTTCTAAACAGCTATAGGGGTTTGCTTTTTGGACTTGACCTCTTTTATCCTTTGATACCCAGCTCCTATGCCACAGAAAGGTGAGATTAGACAGCATCTTGCTGAGGCCAATTGGACACAGGATGCCCAGGAGAGAACTGGAGGCAGAGCTTTGTTCTGAATATTCTTTCTTTCCAAATGGCTGGTTTGTGTCTGGCAGGGAGGATACCTGGATATTCAGATAATGATCAGCTAGGCAAGGTGTGTGTGTGGGGGACAGATGGACTGACTGATATGATTTGATGACTTACTTCCATTGACTTATATTAATTATGCAGATGCCACAAAATCCTACTGTATTATTATAATATTAACATGATAGTGTCTTAGCCCCATGTTTTCTTTTAGTGAATGATTTCTGTTATGATTATTGTGACACAAATCAATTCCGTTTAAAGATGAACAGTGTGGATTGTGACCTCTGTTTTCTGAGGGAGGAAATGAAATGTGCAGAAAAGTTAGTCTACTCCTAACTTGAAAAAGTCACGACATTTCCCATGAAAAGAGTTTATATTGTCCAACCCTTGTAGGACACTGAGTCATAGAAAATTGCCAAGATTTAACCAGTTTTTATGTACAAAATGGCAATTTCATAGATCCGATTTAGAATGATAATAAGAGGGAGTGTCTTTACTATCTTTTGTACTGTCATTAATAGAAGTAGCTAGCATTGATAGAGTTGGCTCTGTCTCCCCATAGTTTTTTTTTTTCTATTCTGAGAAGGAAATTCACCAGGCTTTGAAGGCCTCTTAGGGGACTGAGTTTGGCTCCCCCACAAATCCCTGAAGATTTTCTCTAAGAGTCACTCAAAGGAAGTTCAATCTTGTCTGGTCCCAGAGCAATTTGAGAGTCAGGTTTCTGTTGGCTCATTCTCTGCATGTGTGGGGTCTGGAATTCATCTGGCTTCCCTGAGCTCAGAGTACATGTGCCAAGGATGAGATCTGGTCAGCCATAGTCATCTCTCTACCCAAGTGGTGTGCTGGATCACACAGCCCAGCTTCTGTGGCCTTAATTTCCCAAGACACATTCTGTTTTGCTTTTTGTCAGTTAAATACCTGCAGATGTTACCATTAGGTGAAGGGTTTTTAAAATGTACACAAATCATGTCAAACTATATCGGTCTATAACTTACTTGTCGACCTGGCATTTCTAATTTTGAGATTTATCCTCTGGTTTACATGTCGTGGTTCTTCACACATTCATTTCAACAGTCATACAAAATGTAGTAATCCTAGGATTTTTTGTAGTGTAGTGTAGCGTAGTATAACTACATAGTGTAGTTATCCTAGAATTTAGTGAGTTGTTTGCTGGCTTCCTTATTACCATTTTTTAATATGATAACAAATACTACTGTTATGAACAAGAATGCCTGTGTCCTTGTACTCCTTACACATATTAGATGTGGAAATCCTAGGTTAAAGTAGAAGAATATTTTCAAAATCACTATGTATTGTCAATTTTCATTGCCGTTCCCTTTCCTCTTCTTTTTCTTTCCCTTTCCCCTCCTTTCCTTTTCCTTCCACTTCGTTCCTTTTCTTTCCATTTCTCTTCCCCTTTCCCTTCACTTTCCCCTCCCCCTCCCCCCACTTTCCCTCCCTCTCTCCCAATATGTATTGGCAAATTTCCTTTCTTTTCCTTCCTTTTCCTTTTCCCTTTCCCTTCCCCTCCAGTCCCTCTCCTCCCTTCTTGTCCCTCCCTTCTTCTCCTCTCTACTCTCCTCACCTTTCCCTTCCTCTTCCTTTTTCTTTCCTTTCCTTCCCATCACTTCCTTTCATTTCTATTTGCTTTGCTTTGAACAGTGATGGGGTTTGAACTCATAGCTTCATGACATGTAATTACTTGAGTTATTCCTGCAGCCCTATTTGTTTTAGATTTTTTCCCCCCTAGCCTCTCTTGCCTTTACCCAGGCTATCCTAGACTTGGATGCTCCTACCCTTGCCTCCCAAGTTGTTGGGATTATGGGGCTGTACCACCACACCTGACACTTACAGGAACTTCTCCCACAAAGGTAAGACCTCAGCAGGTTCAGATATCATTGAAGATGCACTTCTGAGAAATCAGATTTTTAAATAATAGTAAAATTAATTCTGGCAGCTGTAGGACAGAAAAATGGATACTCCTGATTAATACTACAGACCTGTTAGTTCTGTATATCCCAAGTTGGTCACCTTCCTGCCGGAATGAGAATGTTTGCCTGACAAGTTTCACCTCTTTGATCACAGCCCTTGGATTGGATGATTTGCCAACTCACGTGACTGCTGTTTAGGATGTGATTCTCTGGAATACTTTGCAGACTTTTTTTTTAATGAAGTAAATGAAGGGAAAGAGAATACATGGTTGTACAGAGGGAAGGAAATTCAAATAGGGTTCCCATGACCTGTACTATATATGGGGCTATATGATCTGAGGCAAGTCACCTTGTTTTTTAGTATTAGCCAAAAAGCAAGAGGTTGGATGAAGAGATCACTAGCCCCTTTTCAGTTTTATATGCTACCATTTCAATAGAGGTCTTAAAATCAAATAAAATTCTTTATTCATTCTTTGACAAACAATTACTCGTTTTACAAAACAAAAACCTCAAAACACAAAAAAATAATCTCCAAACAATACAAAGAATAAAAAACAAGAAGAGCTACTCTATTGAAAAAACACATTTTAACTTGTTGAGAGTAAATGAGACAATGCAAAACAAAAATTATTTAGATAGTGATTTCTTATAAGCCAGGCAGATGCGGGGGTGGGAGGAAGGGTGGCCTGTAAGGTTAAATCTGGCTCTCTGCCCTTTTGGTAAGTGGAGTTTATTGGAAGCATGCCACACTCGTTCATTTACATTTTGTCTATAACAACAGAGCTGAATGCAACAGAGACTGTATTGCCCTCAATGCCCATAATATTTACTCTCTGGCTCTTCATAGAAAACATTTTCTAACCCCTGCTGTAGAAAATCCAAATGGATTGTCTTCATTAATAGTCATCTGACTTTATTTCTGGTATGAGTTTAAGAAAAGTTTGGAAGCTCCTTTCTACTTGAGGTCTTAGCAGGGGACCAGTGCCTTGATCCTATGTTTAGCAGTGCTGCTCCCATAAAATCTGTGTCCTGGTCTACACTGCCTCCTCTGTGGCTCTGGAGTTTTGTATGACTCCACTTAACAGACTCTCCTTTGAGGAATGGCAGCAGAGGTGAAGATGGAGTTTGGAGAGATTTGGAGCAGGGGAGCTGGTGTCTTGCACTGTGTAAGCACTGGGCTGTGTGCTGCTCTGGCAGGTGGAATACATGGTGGCCATCAGTCTGGGCTAGTCCTTTGTCTCTTTCTTCACTGAAAGGATTTCTCTAAAACACACATCTTCATGCATGATGTCTCTGCCTAATATCCTCCAGTGATTCCTTAATTAGGAGAGAATAAAACCATTTTGGGGCTAGGAGTGTGGCTTAAGTGATATATATAGCACCTGCCTGGCAAGTGCAGGGCCTTGAGTAACTGCAAAAATCCACACAGAGGTCTGCTCTGGTGAACACGGTGATTAGATTCCAATATTGTTTTCTCCCCCATCTTTACTAGCATCAATTAGTTGTGCAAGAGGTTTCATCTTGATAAATCCAACTCCGCATTAAAAAAAATACCTCAAACAGACACATCCTCTCAATCACTCTTCCTGATCCTCCCCTCTTTCCAAACCAATTTCAAAAAGCTTCATTGTTCCATTTTCAGGATCTGTGTTTTCAAAATCTCTTTCCAATCTCAAATTATATTTCTTATTTCCCTTGATGTACTTTCTGATTGTTCTTAACTTTCATGAAAGCAAGTTCTTTTTTTGTCCAACCTCTCTAAGAATTTTATTTATTAAGTTTTATAATGGACATGTTGACCCTGTCATGTGCTGGTTAGAACAGGTTTTGCTGGGACTTAGATGCACTGAAGCAGATAATGCCTTCCAAGGTGTTTTTGTAGAACAATTTAATGAATTAACAAGGGAATGCTTCTTATGTTTAAAAAGCATTTTAAATTCAACTAATGAAATAATATTTGTATTCTGCTTCAAGGATATAGTTCTGTAAATCAAATAGATTCTGAGAAACTTGGCCTCTAGTCCTTAGGTCTGTCATGATGAGAAAGCTTCTGAGCCTTTGCAAGACTGAATTTCTTCACTTTTTTTTTTTTTTAAAGAACCTAGTTTCCAGAATCTATAAATTCCTTTCTGCTTGTATCATTTTGATGCCTAGTATGAATTAGCCATTCAACCTAGACCCTTTAAACCCAGATTTAAGAATTGCCTAAGAATTTGTCCAACTTAGGATGGTGTATATAGAAAATAGAGACACTGAGAAAAAATTCCAAGGAAGGTGGTTCTTAATTAAGTAATTAATTAATTAGTATTTTGCAATCATTAAAAGATAATATATCAGAAAAATGCACTGATTTAGAGGAGATTATTGAGAAAACAGGTAAAAGTAAGAGAGCGTGAAACAATGGAATAAAGTATCATCTTCTCCTGTGAAGCTCTTTTCCTGTACATGCTTGTACCTTTGCCTCTACTCACAAATGCCAGTTCAAGTCATGAATAATGTATTTAAGCATCTGTGCTTTAAGATTTTGGAAAGTATTATTTGTTTGCTTGTTTTGATCAGCATGCATTGATAGTACCAAGGCTTTTATTGTGTTAATTCTATAGATAGGTATGATATGCTTTGAACAAATGTCTCTTTTTAATTCTAGTCACATATTCTCCCCCCTCCCTTTACAAGTAGTGTTTGAGTTTGATTGTGTTATCTCCATGTACAAACACATACATACATCATATATATATATATATATCTGTATATATGTACTGTAAAGAACTTCCATCCTTTTTACCACTTAGTACTCTTTCTTTTCTCCCTCATCTCTCCTACTGATTCCCATCTCCAGACAATCCCTCTTTTACACTCCTGTATCGTCATCAACAACATAATCATATCATTATCATCATTATCATCATCAGTTTATGTCTAACTTCTGCATATGATATTTAAGTTTGGCTAATCTTGTTCAATGTGATCTTCAGTTTATTTTCTAGCAATACTACAATTATATTCTTATTTATGGTGGGATAATACTCCATTGTGTATCTATAAACTACATTTTCCTTATCCATTTATCAGGTGTTGGACACCTATACTGGTTCCACCATTTGACTTCTGTGAATAGTTCTGTGATAAACAAGTATATGTAAGTATTAAGATTGTATGTTGGTTTACACTGTTTTGGATATACATCCAAGAGTGAGATGGCAGCTCCATAAGGCAGATCTACTATTAGTTTTTTGAGGACACTCCATACTAATTTCCATTTCTGTTAAGAGTGGATGAAGGTTCCTTTTACTGGCATCTTTACCATCACTTGTTTCTTTGATGATTGCTTTTCTGACTGGGGTGAGGTGGAATTTCAGTATGCTTTTGACTTGCATTTTCTTTATGGCTAAGAATGTATTGATTAGCCATTGGGACTCACATGTAATTCATACTTGGGTTATTTAAGTTTTTTAACTCTGTGTATAATAGACATTAATCCATTATCCATTGAAAAGCTTATGAAGATATTTCTCCCATTCTTTAGATTGTCTCTTTATTCTGAAAATCATAGTATTTGATGCATAGAAACATTTTAACCTGAGGCAATCTTATTTGTCGTTCTTGCTGTTACTTCCTGGGCAACTGGAATCTTATTTAGAAAATAATGACCTATGTTTATATATTCTAATATTATCCTTTTTTTCCCCCTATAGTAGTTTCAAATTTTCACAACTCACATTAACATTTTTTTTTTTACCAATTTTTAATTGTTGGGGAGGGGATAAGGTGAAAAACTAAAAAAAAAGATGAGAGACTAGTTTCTAGTTTTAATCTTCTACATATGTAAAACCAGTTTTATCAGCACCATTTGCTGAAGTGGCTGCCATCTTCTTTTTGACTCTTTTGCCAAAAATCCTATGGTTGTAGATGTGTGTGGTATTATTCCTTCATTTTCTGTTTTTCATTTTCTGTTTTATGGAATCTTTTGAGGGAGCACTAGTATTATGTCTTCCTTAAAGACCTGGTAGAATTCATCTGTGTACCCATCTCGTCCTTGGTTTCTGTTTGTTGGGAGACTCTATTACAACTTCAATCTCATTGCTTGTTATGGTTAAGTAGTTTATGTCCTCTTGGCTTAATTTTGTTAAGCTAAATGCATCTAAAAGCTATCTATTACTCACTAGACATTATGTTGAAAGTGAACTATACAACTGTGGGTGGGGTTGGGAGGGAAAACCTGGGATAGAGTGAGAGAAGGGGTGACATTGTTCACAAAAATGTACTCTTTATCTGATGTATGTAACTGTAACCCTTCTGCATAGCACCTTTACAATACCAGTACTTAGGTTTTTATAAAAACAACAAAACCTATCTATTTACTTTAAACTGGAAAAGATAATTTTGAAGTGCTTTAATCTGACACTCTTTGTCGATCTCTGTTTTGTGTGTGTGTGTGTGTGTGTGTGTGTGTGTGTGTGTGTGTGTGTGTGTGTGTGTGTGTGTGTGTGTGTGTGTGTCTGCGTGAGTCCTGGGGAATGAACTCAGCTTTTTGCTCAGAGCTGGCAATCTACCACTGGAGCCACAGCTATACTTCCAGCTTTATGATGGTTAATTGGAGAATCTCACTGACTTTGCTGCTTGGTCTGGCTTGAAACATTGATCTTCAAATCTCAGCCTCCTGAGCAGCGAGGATTATATGCATGAGACTCCAGTACCCACCCAGCTTCTGTTTTTTCTTAAGCCTTCTTCTTACTTTCTTTTTTTAAAATGAGTTTTTCATTTCTTGAAAAAGGAAATCAACACAGAACTTAAAAAATGGCAAAACCTCCCATGCTCCTGGATTGGCAAGATTAACATCGTGAAAATGGCAATACTTCCCAAGGCTATCTACAAATTCAACGCGATACCTATCAAAATTCCACCCTCATTCTTCAAGGAAATAGAAGAGGCAATCCAAAAATTCATATGGAACAATAAAAGACCCCGAATAGCAAAAACGCTCCTCAACGGAAAGAACACTGCTGGAGGAATATCAATACCAAATTTCAAACTCTACTATAAAGCCATAGTAATCAAAACAGCTTGGTATTGGCATAAGAACAGACCTCAGGACCAATGGAATAGAATTGAAAACCCAGAAATGAACCTACAGACCTATAGCCATCTAATCTTCGATAAGGAAGCTAAAACAATAGAATGGAAGAAAGACAGCCTCTTCAGTAAATGGTGCTGGCAAAATTGGTTAACTACATGTAGAAAACTAAAGCTAGATCCTTATATATCACCCTGTACCAGAATCAACTCCAAATGGATCAAAGACCTTGAACTCAAAGCAGACACTCTGAAAACATTACAGGATGGAATAGGAGAAACCCTAGGTCTCCTTGGCTCAGGCCAAAATTTTCTGAATAGAGACCCGGAAGCACAACAAATCAAAGAAAGGTTGGACAAATGGGATTGCATACGGTTGCAGAGCTTCTGCAGGGCAAATGACATAGCTAGCAAGATCAATAGAAAGCCCACCGATTGGGAGAAGATCTTTACTAGCCATACAACGGACAAGGGTCTCATATCTAAAATATACTTGGAACTCAAAAAATTAAACCACCCAACAACAAATCCTCAAAGAATCAACTGCCCAATAAATAAGTGGGCGAAAGACTTAAAGAGAAGCTTCTCTGAAGAAGAAAGAAGGATGGCCAATAGACACATGAAGAAATGTTCAACATCCCTAGCCATAAAAGAAATGCAAATCAAAACAACATTGAGATATCACCTCACTCCAGTTAGAACAGCAAAAATCAAGACCTCTAACAACAACAGATGCTGGAGGGGATGTGGACAGAAAGGAACCTTACTTCCTTGTTGGTGGGAATGTAAACTTGTTCAACCACTTTGGAAAGCAGTATGGAGGTTCCTCAAAAGACTTCATATAGATCTCCCCTATGATCCAGCAATCCCACTTTTGGCCATTTACCCAAATGTTTACAAACATGACCACACTAAAGCTACCAGCACAACTATGTTTATTGCAGCATTATTTACCATAGCTAAGATATGGAACCAACCCAGATGCCCCTCAGTAGATGAATGGATCAAGAAAATGTGGTATATATACACAATGGAATTCTATGCCTCCATCAGAAAGCATGACATTTCCCCATTTGTTAGGAAATGGAAAGGTTTGGAAAAAATTATATTAAGTGAAGTAAGCCAGGCCCAAAGAAACATAGGTCCCATGGTTTCCCTTATTTGCAATATCTAGTATATGTATGAGTCAAGCGGAAAAGGTCAGATAATGTGATGTTAGGAAAATGAACCCTTAAATATGTATTTTAATGTTTTCATTTCTTTCATGCATGTGTTTCTAATGCATTTATAAGATTATTTCTTTGTTGCTTTGTATGTCCCTCCCCCACAGTATAACCCCGCTTTCACTATATTTGATGTCAGTATAACATGTGGAGGAGATGGGGACAAACAAGTCGTTTAAGGATTCAGGTGGACCTGTTGCAACAATGAGAAGTACAAAATGTCATGTCAAAACCAGCTTTACAATGTCGGTGTGGGGGGGGAGGGGGGTATGATTGGGTGGGGGGGAGGGGGGAGGCTGGGAAGGGAGGTGAAGGGTAAACAAAGGAGGAGGCTGCAATGCTTGGTAAGAAATGTATGCATTATCCTGCCCATGTAATTGTAACCCCTCTGTAACAGTATGTTCTCAAATAAAATAAAATAAAATTTTAAAAAAATGAGTTTTTTATTGTGAAAATACTATACAAAGGGGTTACAGTTACATGAGCAAGGTAATGAGAACATTTCTTATCCAGCATTGTTGCCTCCTCCTTTGTTTTTCCTCTACCATCCCTTTCCTCCCACCTCCTCAACTACACCCCTTCCCTCCGTCTAAATTGTAAAGTTCGTTTTTTCGACATAGCATCTTGTACATCTCATTGTTGCAATGGGCCAATCTCTATTCCTATTTAAACATTTTGTTTTTTCCCTTCCCCTTCCCAAATTATACCAACATCAAATACAGTGAAAACAGGGGTTATACCATGGGGGAAGGACACACAAAGCCACAAAAAAAATCACATAGTACCTTATAAATACATTAGGAACAATAGCAAGGAAGGAAAAACCACTTGTGTCCCTATCTTGGGGTTCATTTTGCTTAACATCATCTTATCTGAGCTTTTCTGCTCTCCTTACTTTCTTGTCCCACTTAGCTCCTACATCTCAGGTGCACTTAATAAATACCCTCTTTAATAAAGTTCAAAGATGAGTAAAGACAAATACTTTGGCTTGGGGGTGCATGTCAATAATCTCAGCATTCTGGGAGGTGCTGACCAGCCAATTGCAAGTTTGAGGCTAGTTTGGGACTAAATAGTAAGTCCTTGATTCAAACAAAACAAAGCAACAGCAAACCAAAAATATCCTTGGCCTTTTCAGCTGGCTGGGAAGCTACACGTTGAGACTCCAGGAGAAGAGTCAGAAATTCATCTAAGCTGTCTTTCCAGTCTGTGTTTACACTCAAGGCCACAGGGCACTTCTCTCATGGGATTGTCAGGAGGAGCCATTTTGCTTCCATGCATGTGAAATTTCCGTCAGATTTTATTTCAAGAAAAGATCAAAACTCTGAAGAAGAAGGAGCCTCCATTGGCAGACGGCCTCACAAATTCGTCTTCCAGATTGCCGTTGCACTCCGTATGCAGTGGGACTCTTCACAGTCCCATCTTTTATCAAAGAATTTTTAGTAGCTTTTCCTCTCCAGAGGCATTCAGTCCATTTCTTGCAGTTCAAAGAAACTCACCAATCTGGGAGGGGGTGGGGGTGGCTTTATAAGATGATTAATAAACTACATTTGAGAGCAATTTCAAGTTTGTGGAAAAACTGAGCAAAAAGTACAGAGAGCTCCTGCATCTTTCTTCTCCCTTCTAATTCCCTCCATTATTAGCATCTTGAATTAACATGTTATGTTTGTTATGGTTGGCACGCTGTTATTAACCAAAGCAGGTTCACTTTTGCATTACACAGTTCTATGCTGTCATATCATATGCTTACAAAAGAGTTTTGTTGTCCTCAGATTTCCATATGCTCCCATCTTTATATTTCTCTTTTTTTCTCCCTCTTAACCCTGGTAAGCGCTGGCCATTTTACTGTCTATAGATTTTTCCCTTTCCAGAATGTCATATAGTATATGTCATGTAGCATATAGATTTTTCAAATCTAGATTGTTCACATAGAAGTATGCATACTGTTTCTCTAGGCTCATGATGGCTTGATAGTTCATTTCTTCTGAGACCTGAATAAGGTCCCATTGTACTTGTATTTGTTTAGCCCAATATCTATTGAAAGACATTTTGGTTGCTTCCAGGTTTTGGAAAATATGAATACGGTTGCTGTAAACATCTGTGTGTAAGTTTCTGTGTGGAAATAAGTTTTCAATGCATTGAAGTAAATACCAAGGCATGTGTTTGTTGGATCTTATGGTAAGTGTATGTTTCGTGTTGTAGCAAACTGTCAAATTGTCTTCCAAAGCAGCTGCATCATTTTTCCAGAAGCAGCCAAGAAAGCTCCTGCTATTGAATCTTCACTAGCCTTTGATGTTGTCAGTATGTTGAATTTGGCCTTGCCAATAGGTGTATTGTGGCATCTTATTTTCATTTAAATTTGTGATATCCTAATGATGTATGTGAGCAATATTTTATATGCTACTTGCCTTCTGTATATGTACTTCATGTTGTATTCATCAGCTTTCCATTGTACTGACAAAATACCTGAGATAAAGAATCTTAAAGTAGGAAACGTTATCTTGGTTTGTGGTTTTGGCTACTTCAGTCTAGGGTTTCCTGGCCCTATTACTTTGGACTTGCAGCTTCATCGTGTGAGTGTGGGGAGCCGAGGGAGCTAGAAGGTAAAGAAAGAACAAGGAAGGGTTGGAGTAGGGCTGGAGTCCCAATGTCCCTTCAATGGCACATCCTCAGGAACAGCTTTCTTCCACTAGCCCTCACACCTGAAAGTTTCACCCCCGCCCAATAGTGCACTAGGATGGGGACATTCCCAGCTCACAAGCATTCCCACATGTATCCTTACAACTTTAGGCAGTAATCTTTATGAGTTCTGTTTTGTAGATTGGAATCAGTCTAAGAAAGACCAAGCATATATGAAAGAATGCACTACTAATTTCTTCTTGAACTAGGGTATTTCCTCCTCTCCCCAGTGTTCTTGAGTTAGGTCATGTGGTTTAGCATGTAGGTTTTCAGTGACTGATCACCACCCTCAAGAGACACTGCCTCAATGAGAATGAGTCTCATGTTTAGATTCTGCTCTATTCACCTTTTGTAGATCTAGTTTTGTCTATCATACTTACTCGTTCTATTGAATTTATGCAATAATGCAACTATTTAAACACAGGAAGTATTTATTTTGTATGTATATATTTTGAACTTTGCTATGTGAACATGTATGGTACGTAAGAGGTAAAGGAAGATTATAAAATAAAATACTGACAGAGCTTATGTTGGGTAAAGGGATTATAAATGATTTAAAATTGTATTTCCACTGTATTTTATAATTTGTTTCTATAATAATATATGTTTGTTTGTAATTAGGGGGAAGAACAGCAAACTAGTACTACTAAATTTTTCTATAACCTTCTTTGCTGTAACGTTCCACACCCTCCTGGGTAGCGCTCACAGTAGCTCATAGGGCCAACATTTCCATCATTTCTTCTTCTGGGGGTAAGGCTGTCAGATTGGACTCCTACTTCTCACAGCCACAGAGGCTCATCAGTCAGAATTCCCCAAATCCTGTCTTTCCAGAACCTCCTAGGGCAATATTGGAACCAACAAAGGCTATCTAGGAATTTTATTCACTACTCAAGAACCCAAACTGTCAGATAGTGAGTTTAAGCTAGTCTGGAAATACATGTAGAGAAACAAACTTTGTTTTCTAACTCAAAGGACAAGAGTAGCAATGCAGCTAGAGGATTAGGACTGAATTGACCAAGAAAGAAGTAGGATAAAGCAGCTAGAGCTAGGTTGGTGTGTGATGGATAAATTGCTTTGTATACTTATAATGTATACGATCTGCAGCACAGATGGCTATCCCTTAGGCTAGGGAAAGGTAGGATGAAAATAGCCTGTTTTTAAGTGGAGACAGATAGCTCATTTGTACCAAAAATAATACTTTATATAATAAAACAAATATAATATAAATTCAATTAATGGCCTTATAGGAGACGACTCAAATGTAGGGACTGTAATCTGAAGGACAGCTGACAATTTACCATGAGAGATTTATTATTTTGTGTTCACATTTTTTTGTATCCAGGATTTCTCTTGAGCAGATTCTACATATCCCTGGTTGGTTTTCACTCTGCTAAATTCTTTTCTGCCATAGAGTACAATGTGGAAATAGTTTTTTTTTCTACTATATGTTATATTTCTGATTGTGCAATTTATCTCATTCATTCAGTGTCTAGGGAATTTGTTGATTTGTAATTTTGCTCGGTTGCTAATGTGTCAACGTCATACCACTTTCCAGGGGGTATTTGTACTTTATAAGAGAAGAAATAGATAACCATTGTTCTAATCCTAAATAAGGAATAGCTATTGGCATGAATTTTATCCATCCTGGTAAGAGAGTTATAGGTCTTCCCAAATCATTCTAAGCAAATGGAGAAATCTCTCTGATCATGCAATGCTTTTTATTGGTCTAGCATTAACACCTTGTTAGTACCCATGCTTAGTTAAGCACAGTTCTAGAAAAGAAACTGGCTCAGCTGTGTTCATCATATTTGGGCTATCCTTTGAGCCTTGGTGCCAAGGCTCTTCATATTGTCTTTTGTCTCATTGGCTTTTGTTCAGTCACCATACATGTGAGTTCTAACAACTTTTATTTGTGGAAAGTATGACTCATAGTGGTTTTATTTGCATGCTGTGTTTCTGAGGCCTTGTTGTCTGAAGATCTTAATTTTCTTGGTAGTACTTGAAGTAGAATGCTTTTTTTTCTGTTGGTCCATGAATAGAAAGATGGTTTTCTTTTGCCAGAGATAATTTGATTTTCAACATATCGCAAATCTCAATTCTAAAAAAAAGAAAAAAGAATGTTTTGATAGGCAGAAGACCGGTTCGGAATTAGACACCTCTTTGAGTTTCTTGGTTAGAGCTCCTCCAGAAACAGAATAAAGGAGGGATTGACCTTGAAGAGGGCAAAAGGAGAAATCTTATTTCCATTAACTTGCAGTTCCTATCACCTGGACAGTGGCTATGAATCGAACAGATATAAATGGAAACAGTTATTTGGCTTCTTTTGCCTAAAGGCCAAGAAGATTTACTCAGCTGAACTGCCACCCTAAGATCTCAAGGATATTACTAGAAGGTACATTGGGTAGGAAGGCAATGGATGGGTACGGATAGTTGGTGGTCACTCAGGCAATGAGTGAACAATCTAAATGAGCTGCCTCTCAGCTTTTCCTTCTCCTTTATGTGGCTGCCATTCAGGTCCTGATCTCTATCATTTCTGCAACTTCTTATCTTCTCATTAGAAGGTCTGGTAGCAGAAGGAAAAGGACAGAATCTATCCTTCTTTTAGGAATAAATTCAGATCTTATTTCCTCAAGGAAGATTTGTTTTCCTTTTAGCAGAAAATCTTACTGTAATTGTCTAAAAAATCTTTTCTGGAAGAGACTTAAATCTTACATATTCATGTTTTAATGTAAAATTACAAGATGATTATTTGCACATGCATCTCTATTTCTACTATAAGAGGAAATATGTTTGGAAAGAAAGAAACTTTATTGCTTATCAATAGATGGATAATTGTCCCACAATCTTCAGAAAGTGACCTTTTATTTCAGAAACTCTGTGGTGCTAAACTAGTAAAGGGATGGCCTGAAAAGAATCTAGGCTACATTTTTGGGGTTTGGAGGATGTCTCATCCCTCAAGTAGAGAAGAAATGATCCCAGAAGTGTTTCTTCCACCCAGGGCAACAAGAGAAGATTTATTAGTCTGTTTCTGGCAGGGTTGACAACCAGGTTTGTGTATTTTGTGTTGTTTTTTTCAAAGCTGGTCCTGGTCCTTGTATGTGTGTTTGAAGTCTACACAGGAAGTTGGGGTTATAAGAGCCTCATTTCTAAATGGATTCCAAGGCTTTGGGAGCATGAGCCGAACCATAGGCCAAGAGCAATGTAGACTGCTGGCCATTGTATGAAAAAATGGAACAGGAAAAGAGGATGTGTAATGGTCTTGTGGCAAGAAAGCCAATGGTTTGATGTCTAGGACGGATACAGGATGAGACATAGTAACAGAACTATCATTGAGCTAGCTGCATTCGCCTGACCTCCAAGGTACCTGGCCATGACCCAGTATGGTAAGACCATTGCTGTGAGAACCTGGACCACAGTCACTGTGGAAAAAGCTTGTTGCCTCATTGTGGAAAGATTTTTTTTTACAATCTGCAATTTGCTATTGGCCAATAGTTCTCCCACTGACAGCCTTGAAAAAATTAAAAATAATTTAGAGTTTATGCATAATAAAAACTTTATGTGCCATAAAAAAAAATGTTTCTCTGGGACTCCACTTGGATGCTTGCCTGAACCACATCTTCTGGAAAGTTTGTGTTTGGTGATGTGTTGATTTAATTTTACAATTGATGCCAAATGAAATAAATACCCTGAGTTTTGATCTGCTAACCTGGACTAACTGGCGAGAATTTTTTGACCAAAAGTTGTACTACTCCAGGGACCAACAGTTGAATGATATACTTTACCAGTTGGCTATATACCAGTTGGTTATATACTAAACATTGCGGCCTGCAATAAAGTAACATTAAAACAAATACTTTCAACTATGCCCAGCTAGTCATGCATTGGCTTCAAACACATATACTTTCATTTGAAGTGGGTCAGCGGAACTCGAATGTTCCACTTGAAGAGGTTTAGTTTGTTAGGATTATAATGACAAAAATTGAGTTTGGCTCACACAATGAGATCAGCCTCATATTTACTCCATTTTTAACCTTTTCTGGAGAAACCATATTGAATCAATTCAAATCAGATGTGATGTATACAAGTGTCTAAAAATGAGCTATCATATTGCTGGATGCCTGGTCTGTAACTTTGCCAATATTTTATTTTGGAGAGAAATGAAGCTCTTCATCTTTAAAGCTGGCTGTAGCTACCACATACATGGTTTGTTAGGGCCTTGGATCTTGGATGCAGGGTTAATCTCATCAGTATGACTACCAGACACATCATTAATTTTCAGATTTTGATCCACGTTTGATGCCACTGTCCTGGTATTTGTATAGGTATAACTGTTACTGACTTTGGGGAGCTTTTTCAACTTTCACAACCCTAAGGAAACACCTACGAGAGAGAGAGGTCAAACACAAATTGGCCTTTTCAGCAAAACAGAAGGAACTGAATTTCAGGTAAAAATATGTTGCTCTTGCTGTCCTAAGGAGTTTGGACTAGTTCTTGCAATATTGCGTATTTGAGGAAAAACTACCCAAAGAAAATATTTAGTAATCTTTGTATCTCTTTTTTGTTTTTCCTTCTTTCCTTCTTTCTTTCCTCGTTTTTTTTCTCTTCCTCCTATGCTGGTGAATTGGAGATAGAATCCTTTGCATCTTTGTGCCTGGGATGACTTCCAACTGAGATCCTCAAATCTCAACTTCTTGTGCAGCTAGAATTACAGACGTGAGCCACCAAGGCCTAGCTAACCCATCCATTTTTTAAACTAAAAGGCATTCATAAACTTTAGCTAAATGGTTTTTAAATCAGTACTTGAATACTTGTGAAACAAATATAAATACCTTATTTTGCAATTATGCCCAGAGGAACTTGATTACTACCACTTTCTTTAAAAATCACAATTATCTTAAACTGAAACTGTGTGTGCAGGTAGACTAAGAAAGGTCGGAAAGATGTCATGCACCAAAGTGAAAATAATAAAATCAGCTCTAGGTATCTACTGTCAAGTTCAGTTGTTAGCACCTATTTGTTTGGATCGCTTGTTAGAAAACATCTTACAGTGTAAGAAAGTCATGTGATTTACAACATTTTTTGTACTTATGATTTGACTTAAGATTCTATTTCATGATGCAATATATTCCATGAGCAAGATGGGAGAATGTTGAGGCGAGCGGGGCAGAAGAGTGGAGGGAGGAAAGGTGAGCACAGTAACACTATTCAATGTACATGTGTGAACATGCAACCAAGTAACTTGAGACATTGGATGGGGCTGGGGCAGATGAGGGAGAAAGATAAAAGGGGTACAAGGATTAGGACGACTTGTGCTCATACACTGACATGTTGAATTGAAACCCTTTTATACAACCATTTAAAGATACTTTAATAAAAGGGGAAGGATTCATGTGGTCACAATTTCATTGGATTAAGTGGCAATCGCTAAGCACCTATCTATTCCACATGTGAAGCCTTCTTGGCACATGTGCTACCAATCTTTTAGAAGCTGATAGTCTAGTAGGAGTTAAAAATGAGTCCTATATCAGAGATGACTGCCTCCTCAAGGGAACAGAATGGACCCTAGAATGGGAAGGAGAGATAGAGTTGGGGTTTAATGATAAATTCAAAAGCAGAACCTTAAAAAGATACCCAGTAATAAAAAATGACAACTGAAACGCACATTCAGGGAGAGAAGATAAAGCAACCATGGCTATAGTAAGTGGATGATAGATACACAAGTTTCTGAAATTCTGTCAGATTAGTCCAGCCATAAACCACTGTGTGGGGCCTGAAGTTCCCAAAACACTAGGAAAACAGATAAAGACAAGTGTGTGTGTGTGGGGGGGGGGGGAGATATGGGTGGGTGGGTATGGGGGAGATTACTGTCTCCCTGAAGAAAGAATGAGTATGGAGGAGAGAGATTTTAACCAATCCTCAGGGAACTCCTCTTCAGACACACATACAGAGAAGGAAACACTGATTTGTTGAATATGCTTTAAAAATTTTTTAGTTACATATTTTATTTTTAATTTGATAAGTAATTCTTATTTCTCTTTTCAAGCATTCACCAAAGTAGGTGTCTTCTATCTGCTGAATCAATGATGAATAATTTATATTATTCATGATAAAATATGTTTTAAAAAGTTTTGTTTTCTGTTGAGGAAAATATAGTGAGTTAGAAAGGAAAATAGAAAGAAAAGAGAGAAGAGACTAGGGAGAAGGAAGAAAGAAACAGAACAGAGGGTTCGGGTTGTGAGGGGTGAGCAAACAAAGTCTCACCATCTCTTACAAAGTTAGCCCTGCAGGGGTTTGATGGCCTCAATACTTGAGTTCAAAATTTTTCACTCTTCTGTACAATTAGTTAGCTGTGCATTAAGTAAATTACCTAAGTGTTATATGCTTCAACTTTCTCACCTGTAAACTGAGGATAGTTAACATAACCTTTCCTAGCCTGTGACATTTTGCCAGGAGTATTATTCAAAGTCCAGAGGATGTACCTGTCTTATAGAAGCAATTGAACAGTGCTTATATTATCAATTTGTTCTTCATTTCTTTGTCTCTTTTCAATCTCTTGCATGTTTGATTACAGTGACAAACCTCTGGCCAAGAAAAATTTCCCAGTTTCTTTAGAAGGCTTTAGTTAACTGGTTAGATAAGGCCTCTTCCCTCTAGCTTCTGCAAGTCTGTAAAAAGAAATTCTAATAAAAGATATAAAATGTGTGGGGGTAGGAGCTAAAGGGGGAAATGTGTGTGTGTGTGTGTGTGTGTGTGTGTGTGTGTGTGTGTGTGTGTGTGTGTGTGTGTGTGTGAATGTGAGTGCATATAAGTGTACAGCAGAGAAAAAGAGAGAGGAGGAGTGAGGTAGAGAGAGGGGGAACGAGGTAGGTGGAGGGAGCAAGGGAGGGAGGTGAGGAGAGGGGGGAGATAGAGAAAGAGATACAGAGAAGCAGAAAGAGAGAGAGAGGGAGAGAGAGAGATCACTAGATTTAGCTGCTTTTCTGAAGCTTAGAAAACAAACCAGGGCAGAAATAGAAACCACAAGTATGAACATATTCAAACCAGAATTATATAGGAGTTTAGCAAGAAGGAATATTATGTCCAGTTGTGGTTTATCCACAAGTTGGAGGATTGAGCCAATGTGGGAAATTCTAAGGCTGTTTTCAACTCATAAATTCCTGTGTTCTGGACCAACTTCCCAAGGTAAATGACTCTGCTTTCTGTGTTGGAGA
Organism: Dipodomys merriami; assembly: GCF_024711535.1. Classification (NCBI taxonomy): domain Eukaryota; kingdom Metazoa; phylum Chordata; class Mammalia; order Rodentia; family Heteromyidae; genus Dipodomys; species Dipodomys merriami. The sequence continues at coordinate 25,968,430 of NW_027203382.1, read as the reverse complement.
GATGTTAGAGGAGGATTTCTTTTCTGTTTCATCGGCTTCTGTGATGATCAGCTGCCCCATGGTTCTGATATGGACATCTTCTTCTATATGATGTAAGGACATCCTTTATCTCTTTTTTTAAACTCTTGTGCTTTCATGTTGAATAGGCTTCAAGATGAGTTGACGCATCAGTATGAATCTTGCCACCTGTCTGCTAGCAGGCCCTTTACCTGCTACTGCTTTCTACCTACCCTCTTCTGGAAAAGGTAGCCCACACAGTGCAGTGTGGCAGGGATATCTTGGCTGGTTCTTGCTCTAAGAAAACAGTAGTCTGACATTCTGCACTCGTTCACAACAGGCTGAGGAACACAGGAAAGGTGTCAACACCCATATATTGCTCAACTTAGCCTTTGAAGAGCTAAAAATTCCACTATGGGCAATTTAGTCCTCTGGGACTAAATCTAGTCCTCCTCGATCCCAGAACATCACCTACACCAAACTGCACAAACTCTTTAAAACCCCAAAGCGTGAAGACAGTTCATCAGACTGTTTTCCTCCAGAAGGACAATAATGGAGAATTGAAAGTGGAGGTTCAGGCAAAGGTCAGGAGAAGTAGAGAAGAGAGAAATGGATAGGGCAGGGCCCATCTCACCTACCAGGCAACACAGTTTATGGAAAAGCAGGATTCTGACACTGTTGCAGGCTTTTGTAGACGACAACCTTTTTAATTTGTTGGATTCAAATTTTTAATGCTAAAAAAATGAGGATCATGCTACCTGCTTGTGTCACTGGCCTGCCTAGGAGAAGCCCCAGTATAATGGAGACTATTCCAGAATTTCCCTATGTGTCCTTCAGAGCTCAGAGGCAACAGTGCACATGGGAGACTGTTCGGATAGATGGTGGGGTGCTCACTGCAAATAGCCTCGACATCTCTTGCAAAATTAAAATGTCTAGAAAACTGGTGTGTTATTATAAAAGATACATGGCTGATTTTTATTCTGCTCAAAAATATGTGTGTTATAAAAGTAATAGAAAAGTTCCCCCTCCCAAATCTTTAAGTAAAATTTTGCCTTGAGATAATTAATTATAGCTTTATTGATGTGTTGGGATTCCTTGACTAAGTATCTTAACCATTATGCACATGGTCCTCCAGTTCAAAGTCCCTTCCCAAGATGGGGTAGGTGCCAATAATTATTGCAAGGATTATAACTTTCATAAATATTATGTTTTAGAGCTCTTCTTAAGGAAAGACCAAGTGAGAACCTATGCATTTTAACTATAAAGACCAGAAAACATGGGTTTCAGTTCATTTCCATCTCTGCTGTGTTTATCTTATTTAACTGAGATTTGTTCTTGCTGGCTTTCTTGCTAAAATGCATCTTCTATACTGGAAGCCTACAGTTGCTTAGGATTCATTTCTTTCTTCAGCTTCTCCATTCACTCACTCAGTTACTTTTCAGTCAAAAAAAAGTAAACAAATACCTGTCTCAGAAGGCAACAAACATTATTAGAAATGTAGGATAGAGTAGAAATTAGCTAAGAATTTATCATCCAAGATACTGCAATACAATTGCAGAGGAAAGTAAGTAACACAAGAGTTGATAAACTACTAGTAAAACAAAAACCCACTTCCACAGTATTTACCTTCATGCACAATTTTTATGTCATAGTGGTATAGTTATTTTTTTGGTTGTGGAGCTTGAACTCTGGGCCTGGGCACTGTTCCTCAGCTCTTTAGTTCAAGGCTAGTGCTCTACCACTTGAGCCACAGCGCCACTTCCGGTTTTCTGGTGGCTCATTGGAGATAATACAGGTGGACCCATTGCAACAATAAGATGTACAAGTCGTTATGTCTAAAACAAACTTTACAACTTTGGTAGGGCAGAGGAGGAGGGGGAGGATTGGGTGGGGGGACCAGGGAGGGGCGGGGAGGATGGGATGGGAAGAGGAAACAAAGGAGGAGGCTACAATGCTTGATAAGAAATGCACTCATTATCTTGCCCATGTAATTGTAACCCCTCTGTACAGTATTTTCACAATTAAAAAAAAAAAAAAAGAATCTCACAGACTTTCCTGCCCAGGCTGGTTTTAAACCATGATCCTCAGATTTCAGCTTTCTAAGTAGGATTGCAGGCATGAGCCACTAATTGTAAAAGGGAAAAAAAATGAAAGCAAAAATGGACTATGTAGAAAATTTTAGGTGTTTTACAATATCAGTAACATTGACATTGTAGACATGATCAATTTGATGAAAAGTTATTGGGGAGTTAAAACCCAGCAGGGTTGTTATTGATGGTGGGATTATTGAAGGAGATAAAATGACAGTCCATGCTTCAATGGGGCTTCTAAACAAAATAGCTCACGTGTCTCCTAGTGTATTTACAAAAATAATCCTCTTCTGAGCATTCTTGAAAACCCTTTTGTAAGATAGATTAATGATATTATATGACACAATTTTGCTAGATAAAATATGCATAGCTTTCCCCACATTTTGCTAATTTATTGTGCTACAATTTAGCATCTGCCCAATAATATTCTATAGTAAATTAAATATAAAGAAATTGTAACATTTTCCAGGTCATGTTAAAATCCAGCTTTTCATTTTTCTCTTCTGTTTCCTACAACCACTTTGGGCCCTGTTTTAAATGGATTTAGTTCATCTAGAAAAATGAGAGCTTCCTATTATATTTAAATAGTACTTTGCTGTTCACAAACACTGTGTAGACTTTCTCTAATTTTCCCAAGAGCTCCATAGCTAATTTATTTTCTTCTCATTACATTAAATAATAATTGAGATATGTTAATTTCTCCATTTAATTAACATTTCACCCCTTTTAGTAATCACAAAAATCTCATTTGTCCCCAGAAATTCTGATGTACTATCCCCTAAGACACATCTTTTATCTCCAGAATCAATACTTCTTTTTTTTTTCTTTAAAATAATTTTTTTTGGTCGGTCCTTGGGCTTGAACTCTGGGCCTGGACGTTGTCACTCAGCTCTTCAGCTCAAGACAAGCGTTCTACCACCTGAGCCACAGCGCGACTTCCGGTTTTCTGAATGGTTTATTGGAGGTAAGAGTCTCACGGACTTTTCTTGCCTGGGCTTTGAACTGTGATCCTCAGATCTCAGCCTCCTGAGTAGCTAGGATTACAGGCGTGAGCCACTGGCACCTGCCTAAACCATGAATTTCTTTCTTTCTTTTTTTTTTTTTTTGTCAGTCGTGGGGCTTGAACTCTGGGCCTGGGCGCTGTCCCTCAGCTCTTCAGCTCAAGGCGAGCGTTCTACCACTTGAGCTACAGCGCCACTTCTGGTTTTCTAGTGGTTTATTGGAGATAGGAGTCTCACGGTCTTTCCTGCCCGGGCTGGCTTTGAACGGCGATCCTCAGATCTCAGCCTCCTGAGTAGCTAGGATTACAGGCGTGAGCCACCAGCGCCCAGCTTAAACCATGAATTTCTAAGAAGTGTCTTTATCCAAGATTTCATCAAACTTTACTTTTTTTTCATTTCCATTATGGAACTAATCTGTATTGCTAAGCTCAGGATGTATGACACTGAGTGTGTGGTTGAAGCAATCTGGAATCTCTGATTTCTGGCATGTGCTACTGAATTGTACAATGCTTCTTCCTCTACTCATTGTAAATCACTTGTACAAGGCCAAGAAGCAGTTGCCTAGCTGAACAAAGTTGAGATTCTGGACTCTTACTCTGTTATCAGTGCTCTTTGTATTTTATGGGAACTCCCTTTAAGAGATGTTGAGATGTTGCCTACACATAAATTGTTAATCCATGACTCCTGCAAAGAGTGGAAGGCTGAGAGCATACAGGTTTCCTAGTATAGTGTGTGTTCTACAAGACTTCAGAGAACTGACAAGTTGCTATGGTCTGGAGAAGTTAAGTGAAACATACCTGGGCTAGATGGCAAAAGATGAGCCTGATTCCCAAGGGAACAGTGTTTCCAGAAAACACAAATGGAAAGGTCAGACCACAGTTAGAATAACTGTAAAAGTCACACTAAGTAGACTCATTTGGTAGACATTAAGCAAGAAGAGAGCTGTTTCTTTACCTTTTGAACAGTATTCTAAAACAATGAAAGCAACTTCATGCTTCTACATAGTAGGAAAGGTCTAAGAGAAAAGTGTAAAAAACAAAAAGAAGAGCATTGGAATTTACATAGAGTCCAAAGTTACAAGTACCTCAGTGATCCTCTAATTTTCCAGTATATTAAAAAATTCTCCTTTTGGTAAATGATAAAGACTAGGAAAATAAGGCTTATTTACTTTAGTTAACTAAAGTGTATGAGAGAAGCATCTTCTGAAGTTGTCAAGGAAAATGCCATCTTCTTTTCTTGTTCTCCTTCTTGTTAGCTCTTTGGAATTTCTCTCTAAGTGTCTATTCCTCCAACTGCAGTGAAATCTATTCATCTAAGATGGATCTCCCAAGGGATTGTTTTTTGTAACAGGCTTTATGATTCTACATTATACTGTCCACTGATTGTCTCCTGGATCTTGGAATACCATTTACTGAGTGGGTATTGGTTCATATTTAGGAGAATTCGATCAGTTAGGCACAGGCTTCTCCTAACTCATTTGAGTTCTGGGCAGTGATTGCTACAATCTGGTAGCTGATCTTTCCAGAAGTGAATAAAGCAGACTACTGGTCTCCAAGAGCCTGAACACATTCTGGAGTTGTTTCTCGTGGTTACGAGGGACTTGTACCTCTGCCCCATCCTGTTATCTGACTTTGACTAGCTTTGAGTATTGTTGCTTTTGAAATCAGAGCCATGAGGACAGAAGTGAATTGGCAAGATGAAACTTGTTTGGTCTTTATCAATCTTCTGACTCTTACTTCTAAAAGTTGTCATGTCTAGGTTTCTGCAGATAGTTTATTTATATGGCCAGTGCCATGTTTTCTACAATCTTTATTTGTATATTAGAGATTGATTGAATATTATGCACTAGGAACTTGGAAGGCAAGAAAAAAAAATGTTTCCCGCTTTGAAGGGGCCAAAATGCCCCTAGAAAGAGGAACATTAGAAAATGAGGACTTTAGCTGGGTGTGTTTCTATAATGAACTATAGTTCCAATCTACTACTGAGTTCATCTTTTTAGGGAAATGTAAGAGACATTTGATTTCTGCTTTTACCTATTTTAATTACTTGCAAGTTTCTGTTGAAAAGTTTTGGCATACCAAATTTGTGTCCAACAGTATCTTTCCTGTCCTTTTCTATTGTCTCTCCAACGTGATAATTTTTTCCTGGAGAAGTAGGAGCTGGGGGTGATAGATTGGGAGGGCAATGTTTCAGTTGCATTTTGCATTGGCCATTCCATTCCAGGAGTTATGCAATGGAGGGCATTCAGCTGGAGCTGAAAACTTTAAAATTGGCAGGAACAGGGTTCATATTGAGAAAAAAATTTAACCCAAGTTTGAAGAGAAACAATGATACCATTTCAGTGATTCTATTATTTGTGTTCTTCAACATTTAATGAGGGCAGGGGATATTAAATATTGACCAAATCTCCTTTTGCAGGGACGTAGTCACCTTGATTGAGACTGCTGTCCTTTGGCAAGATACTTCTGTATCTTTCATCACCGTGTCCTAGCTCAGAGCAGTTTCTTCTCCTATGAAGGACCAAAGAAAGTCTTCTAATGTTTGGATTCACCAGGAGTGAACTCATAGGAACCCACACATTACTCCTTGATCTGCCTCATGGTCCTTTCTGGCTTGGTAAGCCATCTGAACAGCAGCTTTCTTCCCTTTACCTCCCTTTTAATAAGGCTTCTGGCAATGCTTTGTTTTCACATACTATACTCCTTTTCTTTGTTTCTTCCTTTGGTGGTCTTGAAATTTTGTCTTGTGACAAAGACTTGCTATGTGGTCCTGGGCTGATCTCAGCCTTATTTCCTGAGTGCTGAGATTAAAGGTGTGAATTACCAACTTGGCTATGGAATAGTAACCATACTTCTTCCCAAGAGCAGAATGGAACTTCAAGGCCTGGCTTCCATCTAATCTAGAAAGTGGAAATGGAGTTCTTGATTTTTGCTGTTCTAACTGGAGTGAGGTGATATCTCAATGTTGTTTTGATTTGCATTTCTTTTATGGCTAGGGATGTTGAACATTTCTTCATGTGTCTATTGGCCATCCTTCTTTCTTCTTCAGAGAAGCTTCTCTTTAAGTCTTTCGCCCACTTATTTATTGGGCAGTTGTTTCTTTGAGGATTTGTTGTTGGGTGGTTTAATTTTTTGAGTTCCAAGTATATTTTAGATATGAGACCCTTGTCCGTTGTATGGCTAGTAAAGATCTTCTCCCAATCGGTGGGTTTTCTATTGATCTTGCCAGCTATGTCATTTGCCCTGCAGAAGCTCTGCAATCTTATGCAATCCCATTTGTCCAACCTTTCTTTGATTTGTTGTGCTTCCGGGTCTCTATTCAGAAAATTTCGACCTGAGCCAAGGAGACCTAGGGTTTCTCCTATTCCATCCTGTAATGTTTTCAGAGTGTCTGCTTTGAGTTCAAGGTCTTTGATCCATTTGGAGTTGATTCTGGTGCAGGGTGATATATAAGGATCTAGCTTTAGTTTTCTACATGTAGTTAACCAATTTTGCCAGCACCATTTACTGAAGAGGCTGTCTTTCTTCCATTCTATTGTTTTAGCTTCCTTATCGAAGATTAGGTGGCTATAGGTCTGTAGGTTCATTTCTGGGTTTTCAATCCTATGCTGGAGGGGATGTGGACAGAAAGGAACCCTACTTCATTGTTGGTGGGAATGTAAACTTGTTCAACCACTTTGGAAAGCAGTATGGAGGTTCCTCAAAAGACTTCACATAGATCTCCCCTATGATCCAGCAATCCCACTTTTGGGCATTTACCCAAATGTTTACAAACAAGACCACACTAAAGCTACCAGCACAACTATGTTTATTGCAGCATTATTTACCATAGCTAAGATATGGAACCAACCCAGATGCCCCTCAGTAGATGAATGGATCAAGAAAATGTGGTATATATACACAATGGAATTCTATGCCTCCATCAGAAAGAATGACATTTCCCCATTTGTTAGGAAATGGAAAGGTTTGGAAAAAATTATATTAAGTGAAGTAAGCCAGGCCCAAAGAAGCATAGGTCCCATGGTTTCCCTTATTTGCAATATCTAGTATAGGTATGAGTCAAGCGGAAAAGGTCAGATAATGTGATACTAGGAAAATGAACCCTTAAATATGTATTTTAATGTTTTCGTTTCTTTCATGCATGTATTTCTAATGCATTTATAAGATTATTTCTTTGTTGCTTTGTATGTCCCTCCCTCACAGTGTAACCCCCGTTTTCACTATATTTGATGTCAGTATAACATGTGGAGTAGATGGGGACAAACAAGTCGTTTAAGGATTCAGGTGGACCTGTTGCAACAATGAGAAGTACAAAATGTCATGTCAAAACCAGCTTTACAATGCCGGTGTGGGGGGGGGAGGGGGGTATAATTGGGTGGGGGGAGGGGGGTAAAATTGGGTGGGGGGAGGGGGGAGGCGGGGAAGGGAAGTGAAGGGTAAACAAAGGAGGAGGCTGCAATGCTTGGTAAGAAATGTATCCATTATCCTGCCCATGTAATTGTAGCCCCTTTGTACAGTATGTTCTCAAATAAAATAAAATACAATTTAAAAAAAAAAAAAAAAAAAAAAGAAAGTGGAAATGGTTAATTACAAGGAATGCCTGAGGCCATCTAGAGGCCAACATCGGACTATCTGGAGCACTGAGTCTTCGGGGCACTATGTTTGAGTCACTCTGAAGTCTTTCTAGTGTCAGGTCAATCTTTTTGAGGCACTTTGAGCAGATTTTTATGGAAGAAGAGGTATAGGCTCTCAGGCAGATAGTAGGAGGAAAAATTTTGCTACAATAAAAATGTAAGCAGAAAAGGTTATTATTATTTTTATTCAAATTCTATATTATATCTATACATTCTATCTATCCATCTAATATCTACATTACATGCTGGTGTTATGACCTGCTCATTTCATTATGATTGGGTAAGTGGTGCTTGAGCTGTTTTTGTTTTCTCACAGAAATGCTGCTGTGGCAAGCACAGGTATGCTAACCAGACACACTGTAGGGTAGAAATACATCCCACAGATCATGAAAGAAACTCTTTATGAGGTTTAAAGGGCAAGTGCTCGATTACTGTTAACTATGAATAGTAAAGATGTAATGATGGCACTTATTACTTCATGGCATGTGGCATAGATGTAGGAGCTGATGATTGACATTGCTGGCCAAGAGTTTGCGTGCAAATGCAAAACATGGGCTAGCCATTGTCCCCTGGATTTTCCTACCAACCTAGCTGTAAGTCTTCACCAGAAATGAGCTACTATCTCAGAAAATTTGCTGGAACAGTCAGAAGTTCTTTGGTAACAATGCAACATTTTTTTTTCCCCCAGAAGAAGCATTTTTAGCTAAAGGAATAAAGAGTGTGTTTAAAGAGGAAAGGGTGTATGTCTAGTTGTCACTGACTGGAGACTCGCTGCTTATAGAAATCCCTGGCAATCATGACTTCCTGGAAGCTTCCCTTTTTAAATTGTGTTTAGCAGTTGTGCTGTTGTTGCTTTTTTGGGTATCCTTATTTGAAAAAATTAAAAAATAACCTGATGTGACATGAGATGTATAATATTTTTCATGCCTCATATTTATTTTTTCTCATTCAGTAGATCAGTAAACTAAAGCACTAAAGTATAGTAATAGACTCAAAGTCAGACAGCTGGTGTAGACATTGGGTTTAGACCCAAACATTCTGGCGGGTGATGCAATGTTATACCAGTCCTCTTGTTGAAAGTAATAACTGTTGTTTTCTCAGCCAAGATTCACAGAACTTTAAGAATGCACCAAGTTCTGAATTAGGCACTGGAGATACTGAAGCAAATACGGTTACTGTCTTCATGGAACCCCAAATGTATCAAGAGAGGTCAACATTAATAGCCAAGTTAATACCTAGGTATTTTTTTGGGGAGGAGTTTCTTTCCTGATTTCAGCCTTGCTCTTCTCATTATTGACATACAGGAAAGCCATTGATTTTTGAGGGTTAATGTTATACCCTGCTACTTTGCCAAAGTTTTGGATCAGCTTGAGTAACTTGCGAGTGGAGACTCTGGGGTTCCTTAAATACAGGATCATGTCATCTCAAAGAAGGTGAGTTTTACTTCATCTTTCCTGTTTGGATCCCTTTTGTTCATCACAGCATTATTTACCATAGCTAAGATTTGGAACCAACTCAGATGCCTCCTAGTAAATGAATGGATCAAGAAAATGTGATATATATATATGAATTCTATGCTTTCATCAGAAAGAATGACACTGCCTCATTTGTAAGGAAATGGAAAGACTTGGAAAAAAATCACATTAAATGAAGTAAGCCAGACCCAAAGAAACATAGGTCCCATGGTTTCCCTTATTTGCGATAATTAGTATACATCTAGGATAATCCTAGCAGATGAGCAGAATAGCTCAATAGTTACGTACATATGACCATATAAGATGATGCTAAGTGAAATGAACTCTTAAGACCTGGACACAAGCGATTTTTCTTTGTTGTTGTTGTTTTTAATGTTTTTTTTAAACTGTATTTTTTTGTCTTTTTTTTTTTTTTGGTACTGGGGATTGAACCCAGGATGTTGCACTTGCTAGGCAAGCACTTTGACACTGAGCTACATCCCAGCCCATTGTTTTTAATGTTTTATGTGATTTCTTTTTTCTTTTGCATGTTCTTCCCCCTATGGTATATCCCCTGTTGTCACTGTATTGGATTTGGTACCCTGGTATTGTATATACATTTACCTGAATTAGGGAAGGGAAGGGGAACAACAAAATGGTGAGACAAAGGACAAAGGGGGACCCAACGCAACAGCAATACTCACAAGACAATATGTTGGAAATGATCTGTACAACTAGGGGAGGGTTGGAGGGGTGTAGAGGAAGTAGGAGAAAAATGAGGGAAGGGGTTAAAGGGGTAACAAGTTTGACAAGAAATGTACTTAATACCTTACTTAACTGTAAGCCCCCTGTACATCACCTTTACAATGAAATATTGAAAAACATTAATAGCCAAACTAAATTTTCATAATTATTATACATAAGTTTATAAAACAGGACACCTATTTTCTAGCAAAGTGACATTTAAGGCAAAATTTAGAACTAGCATGAGATGAAGGGATTGTTTTGTGATTGAAAACAGCAGGTGGGGAGGGGTAAAGAGAGGATGATCAGGTACATATTGCACAAGTGTGTTACATATGAAAATTTAACAAAGCCCACCAAAAACTGTTGAAGGAGAAGATGGTGAAGAAACAAATAGTATGGAGGAGGTGAATTTGAAGTGAAACAACTGTATGGATGTTGTAAAAGTCACAGTGAAATTCCTTTGTATAATTTATGTTAATATAAATTAAATTAAAAATACTTGAAATTATACAAAAAGAAATAGCATGAGATAGTGATATGAGGTATAGATGAAGGGGTCACAGTGCCACATGTATAATAGAAAACAGCTGATGATTAGTATTATTCTAATGAGCATACAGTGAGCACATTTAAAAGGATAATTTCACCCAGTAGTTTGTCCTTTACAAAGTAAATAAGATCGGAATATGTGTGCATGTGCACATGCACACACACACATTGGTCATACGTAGAACATGTCCTTCCGTGGAACTAGTTGCTTAGTCACAAGATTGAGCACCTGATATCTTATGATGATGGAGATATGTTAAGAAAGATTCTACAGGGAGTCTAAGGAAGCCAGAGGGACTCTGTACAGAAGGACTCTGTACAGTGGGAAGAATGCAGAGAGGAGATGTCGATTGCACAGAGACCAAAAGGTGTCATACAAAGTGATAATCATTGTTCCCCTGTTTTAGAGTTTAAGGTGTGATATTGCATTTCCTAGTAACCCACAAGAATCTGAGATTTTCTTTTCCTTGGTTTTGTTTGGTTTAGATGGACTGGGGATTTGAAGTGGGGGCCTATTCCCCAACTCTTTTTTGACTCAGCTTTTTTTTAAAAATCAGGTTTTGCTTTCTTCCAGGGTCCATGACCCCCATGTGTTAGCTTTTTATTTTTTGTTGATAGAATCTTTTTTCCCTTGAGCCATCTACATATGTCTCTTGCTTTGCTGGGATTTATAGACAAGAAGATCATGTCCACTTATTGATTCAAATGGAGATCCCACTAATGGCCTACCTGGACTCAAATTATAATCCTCCCGATCTTTACCTTCTAAATAGCTGGAATTAAAGACATGTGCCACCATGCCCTGTCCAATAATCAAAGTCTTAAATGAATTATAAAGCCAATAAGCAAACCTTTGTCTAATATGTAATTTAAGGAAGCAGATCAAAGGTACAGACACAGACTTAAATATGCATAAGTATTCAGTATGTCATACAGGTGACATTTTAAATCAGTGGAGAAAAGAGGATCCTGTAACAAATAGTCATCTATTTGCAAAAGAGACCAAATCAATCACTCCAGATTCTTCATTCTTTCTTTACCTCAAAATAAATTCCAAATTGAAGAAGAATTTGAACACATTTTATCCTATGAGATTGTATGAAACATGGGTGAATAACTTTATAAACCTTGGTTGGGAGATGCCTTACCAAATGTCATGCCCAGTTTATTTCTCTAGACTTGGCTAGCCATTGTGACTGCTCCTAGGAAGACCACCTTATACCAAGGCATGTTTTGTAGCTCCAAAGAGCAGGGCGGGCTTTGAGAGCAAGGTACTCATGTGTTATGTCACATTTTGCCCTGGCTTTCCTTGCAGTCCTCTCTACCCCCAAAAACACTAGTATGCAGAAAAATGAGAAACCACAAAGTTAAAGTTGGACTCCATAAAAATGTAAAACTTCTTTACAGGAAAACTCATTACAAACATATGTTCTAGGCTTTTCTAAAGGGAGTCTTTGAAGCATAATTCTCTTCAGAATTAACACTAACAGTTACTTTTTTTATAAAAAGTTTCTTAAAAAAAATTTTTTTTTGGGTCTGGTCGTGGGGCCTAAACTCTGGGCCTGGGCGCTGTCCCTCAGCTCTTCAGCTCAAGGCTAGCGCTCTACCACTTGAGCCACAGCGCCACTTCCAGCTTTTTTCTTTTTGCTTATGTGGTGCTGAGGAATCAAACCTAGGGCCTCATGCATGCAAAGCAAGCACTCTACCACTGAGCCACCTTTCCAGCCCCCAAAAAGTTTCTTAGCCTACCTCTAGAACTCAGAATGTCCATGAACTTGAATATGAAAAACATATATGCCTTATATTCTCTGACCTGAAATATTTGCAATTAAAACTCACATCACTTTCAATTATGAAAGAAGGTGGTAAACTATATTAGTTTTAGTATTGCATGTGGCTTTGACAATGATATAAATGAAGAGAACAGAAAGCTTATAGTTATTTATCCTCAGCACTAACTCCAAGTTTATTCTGTTATTAGACTCATTGGTAGGCCTTATTATTTGATATGCTAATAAAACCATGTATATTATTTTCACATTATTTTTTGTGATGGTCCTGGGGCTTGAACTCAGGGCTTGGGTGCTGCTGTCCATGAGCTTTGGTGTTCAAGGCTAGTCTTCTACTACTTGAGTCACAGCTCTTACTTGACTTTCATACATTTATGTTTAAAAACATTTTAACAGGTATATTTTAATAGAAAATATTTCATTTGTAATCCTTTGTGTTTCATACATTTGAAACCTTATCTGAAAGGAAGTCTAGTAGCTTCTAAAGACTATACCATGGAAAAATTGCCTGAAGGTGTTGACTTACATAGGAAAGGGTTTTCACGTGTCTATACCACATATTACTAGCGTACCACCCCTCACTTTAAGCCCTAGACACATTAGGTGGGTGTGGATGCTTTTGGTATCATAGACCCTTTCCAGGAGACTCTAGCAGGTAGCTAGCATGCCAAGTGTGGGCCTGGGTTCCTAGGTGACTGGCAGTGTCATTCAGGCTTGGCTGGCCAGGTCCAAAGGATAGTTCTTCAGTGAGGGCAGGTATGGCTTTTCTGCTATAGTAATTCCTCCTTTAGGTGAGAATGAGATGTATGGGGCTTTACAGGGCCTTCATCCCTTAGGGACCAGTTAATCATGGCCTTGTAACTTTGGTGTGCCAAAAAGCTTACACATCAGCAAGAAAACTAGACAGGAAATAAGTTAACAACTTACATATTTAATTAACATTAATTTAATTAGTATAATTTAAAAATACATGAGAAAAGATATTTATCTCCATACTAATAGTCCAAGAATTACAAACAAAAGCAAGATTTAATTTTTTATTAAATATATATATATTATTGTAAATATATTGTACAGAGGGGTTACAGTTACATGAGTAAGGTAATGAGTACATTTCCTATCAAGCACTGTTATCCCTCCTTTGTTTTTCCCCTACCATCTGTTCCCTCCCAACCTCCCCAACTCCTCTCTCCCCTCCCCAGATGTTGTAAAGCTCGTTTTCAACACAGTGTCTTAAGATTTTGAGTTTGATAACATTTTTAAACAAGTGAAAAAATTCAATTTGATAAAAGTGATACCTTACTAGAGGAAGTGTAAATGTCTCTATTTTGGTTGGAAGATTAGTTTTATAATATTTAGTTTTTCTTATGGTGCTGGAGCTTGTATCCAGTGCCTGACCTGTGCATGTTAGGCAAATATTCTACCAGTGAGCTGCATCCCAGCCTTGATTTAATGATAATTATTTTAAACATTATTCATATGTAACTCTGGCCTAACAATTTCACTTTAGAAATTTACCCTTAGAAGCTCATAATGAGTATGTCAATGACTATCTGTACTAGAATGCTCATTATTCCTTGATGTACAGTAGAAATAAACTCTGGAAACAGCTTAAGTTGTGTCTATATTACAGCAAGGTAATTCATGGGCATACTTTGCATTGCCTTCCTCATGGATTTCCATCTATTCCAAGAAAAGGAACAGGCTTCCTTGTGTTCAGGAAGGAAAGCGTGGTATGAAAGGAAGTAGACGCTGCTCCTGAAAAGTGGTCTCTTTGACTTGTGTTCTAGAAAGTGAGTTCTTACCAAAGTAGTCAAGCCAAGGAGACAGTGAGACAGAATCAGAGAAACAGCATGGGGGAGAACTTCAACAGGATATCAGGCTCTGTGGATCCCATACATGGTGGAATACACATTCTCTTCCTTCTCATTGCTCTAGGGTGGGAAAGGCATAGGTGAACCCAAGGATATTAAGCTTGAAGACCCTTGACTCCAATTTCCACCCACCAGTGAGCACTAGGGCCGTCCAAATTGAGAGTTACGCTAAACAAATGTATATACCATATGTGGAGTGGATTAAAGACCAGAGGGATTTCTTAGGATATATAAAGACTTCTCAGAGGAAAGGGGTTGAAGAAGAGAATAGAATCTCAATGGCGATTGTCTTTGCAATTCTTCTCATTCTGGAAGGAAGTGGAAAAGGGAGTTAGATGTAAATAAATAGCCAAATGCGTCAATCCCAAGCATCTGACTTTTTGCAATTTGTGTCAAATCTGCTGCAATCTATTTCTTGTTAACTAAATCTCTTCTCTGATATCTTTGAAGTGAAGGGGCTCATAAGGCATGAGAGGACCATGCTGTCCAGTGGTATGCACAGTTTCACCACAGCTAGGTAAGAGAAATTTATCCATGGGGACACATCCAATGAAACTTAGGAACACAGAGAGCCTGTCAGAGGTGTACTCCTGGGGCTCTTTCAGAAGCCATGTGAAGACCTAAAGGAAGGAGGGAAAACTACAATGCAGTTCCAAAGAAGTAGACTTAATCCTCCAAAAGTAAAATGCCTTATAGGCAGAGGGAACAGAAAGTTCAAAAACTCGTTCATCTACTCTTTACTCCAAAAGCATAAATTGGGTCAGAGACTATTCCAGCCTAGCCCCCAGGTCAGGACTAGGTCTGCCAAGCACTCAGCATTAGATGTTAGGACCAAGCCGTGGAAGTGTAAAGAACTGTTGCCTACTCCTAAGCAAATGTCAGGATGTCTGTCCCCTGGGAAGTTGGAAAAGCATGGGATCAGAGAAATGGAACATTGTGAAGTACTGGAAGCCAGAAAAATCCCTTTGATTTTGATTCTGCAGCTAGTTCACTGGGGTTTGTCTGAATACAAACCTGATTTACCTTTGCTAACTAACATTGGCCACATACTTGTAAACCTAGAACTGTAAGTCATCAGACATGAAACACAGCTACAATTTGGAAGGTAGCTCATTTCTGGGTTGGGGTTAAGGGTAGCAAAACCAGTGACTCTTTGTCTCTTTATTTTCCTCCTCCTCAATCACTGCTCATTTCCATGTAAAAAGAATCCCACATTAAAAGAAAAGAATAAAAAAAATCCCACAAAATTGTGTTCAGGACAGCACAGAGGACTTGGTATGCCACGTCAAGTACTGTGTGCACAGGATTAGGATTCTCTCATCGTTTCTCTGAGGGGCAATGGCTTTGTAGCAAGAGAGAACTCAAGACTGACTGAAGGTCTTAGAAATAGTTGGGGTAATAATGGATTCATATCTGACTTTAGATCAACCCTTTTAATCATATAATATATACTGTTAGCCATCTTTTAGATACTTCAGAGACCAAGTTTTTGTTTTGTTATCTGTGAAAAAATGTTTTTTTTTAAATTTTTTTAAAATTTAATTTAATTTTATTTGTGAACATACTGTACAGAGGAGTTACAATTACGTGGGCAAGATAATGCGTACATTTCTTAGCAAGCATTGCAGCCTCCTCCTTTGTTTACCCTTCACATCCCTTCCCAGCCTCCCCCCTCCCCCCCCCAATCCCAATCCTTCTCCTCTCCCCCCCCCCCCCACCGACATTGTAAAGCTCGTTTTGGACATGACAACGTGTACTTCTCATTGTTGCAACAGGTCCACCTGTATCCTTAAACAACTGGTTTTTCCCCATCTCCTCCACAAGTTATACTGACATCAAATATAGTGAAAGCAGGGGTTATACTGTGGGGGAGGGATATACAAAGCAACAAAGAGATAATCTTATAAATGCGTTAGAAACACATGCATGAAAGAAAAAACATTAAAATACACATCTAAGGGTTCATTTTCCTGACATCACATTATCTGACCTTTTCCGCTTGACTCATACATATACTAGATATTACAAATAAGGGAAACCATGGGACCTATGTTTCTTTGGGCCTGGCTTACTTCACTTAATATAATTTTTTCCAAGTCTTTCCATTTCCTAACAAATGGGGCAATGTCATTCTTTCTGATGGAGGCATAGAATTCCATTGTGTATATATACCACATTTTCTTGATCCATTCATCTACTGAGGGGCATCTGGGTTGGTTCCATATCTTAGCTATGGTAAATAATGCTGCAATAAACATAGTTGTGCTGGTAGCTTTAGTGTGGTCTTGTTTGTAAACATTTGGGTAGATGCCCAAAAGTGGGATTGCTGGGTCATAGGGGAGTTCTATGTGAAGTCTTTTGAGGAACCTCCATACTGTTTTCCAAAGTGGTTGAACAAGTTTACATTCCCACCAACAATGAAGTAAGGTTCCTTTCTGTCCACATCCCCTCCAGCATCTGTTGTTGTTAGAGTTCTTGATTTTTGCCGTTGAAAAAATGTTTTTAATGTGTCCTCATAATTTTTTATTTCTGGGGTTATAAATAGATTCAGAGCTAAGTGAAGTCTCTGAACTTCCTACCTATGCTACCTCCAATGGATTGTTAAGGATGTAAAGTCTTTAGGATGTAAAGTCTTTATTAAGCCTTTGGGGTTGAGGTCAAGGCAAGCCCAGAGTCCCCAGGATAACCAGCTCTTCCAAGAACAGCCTCAGCTTTACTCCTGAATGTTATGCAGGTTGGTCATTTGCTGTATTTACGTGTGTGTGTGTGTGTGTGTGAGTGTGTGTGTGTGTGTATGTGTGTATATGTTGGTGTTGGGGCTGAAACTCAGGGTCTCATTTGTTTGTTCACTCAAAGCCTGCACCCTACCAATTCTACTTGTGGCTTTTTACTGGTTAATTGGAGGTAAGCATCTCACAGACTTTTCTGCCCCTGCCAGCATCAAACCTCCATCCTCAGATTTCATCTTCATGCATAACTAGGATTATAGGAATGAGCCACTAGTGCCTGGCCTATATATATATATATATATATATATATATATTTTTTTTTTTTTTTTGGGTCCGGTCGTGGGGCCTGAACTCTGAGCTTGGGCGCTGTCCCTCAGCTTTTCAGCTCAAGGCTAGCACTCTACCACTTGAGCCTCAGCGCCACTTCCGGCTTTTTTCTTTTTGCTTATGTGGTGCTGAGGAATCGAACCCAGGGCCTCAGGCATGCAAGGCAAGCGCTCTACCATTGAGCCAACTTCCCAGCCCCTATATTTTTTTTATAAACTCAAAAAGACTAGAAATGACTCTCTGAGCAACCTGCTTTCCTAAGCTTTTGCTAGTAGGGTACTATAACGATACAATTTATATCTTGGCTAATTTCCTATAATCATCTCCATCTTCTTTTGCCATGGAAGCCCAGGAAGATAACATGAAGGCCCTCACTTTGACTTTAACTTTCCTCAGATACTTATGGATTATGCAAACCAAACACTAGGTTTTTCTCTCCACAAATATTTTTTAATACTCTGATGAAGAAAGCACCACATTGTTACATGATCACCTTACTTATACCCAAGAGATGAACCTGGTGAATGAAGTATGGCAGATGGACTTATCTTATTCAGGTAATATGATGATTGCTTCTTACCAGTTACTGAAAATTTCCTGGGAAATTTTCTGAACAGGGGAGAAGAATAAAAAGATTACAAACATGAGTTTGCCATCAATAGTGAGGACATAGGTCACAGATAAAAACATAGCCCTTGGGGCTGGGAAGGTGGCTCAGTGGTAGAGCACTTGCCTTGCATGCATGAGGCCCTGGGTTCGATTCCTGAGCACCACATAAGCAAAAATAAAAAAGCCAGAAGTGGCGCTGTGGCTCAAGGGGTAGAGCGCTAGCCTTGAGCTGAAGAGCTGAGGGACAGCGCCCAGGCCCAGAGTTCAGGCCCACGAGTGGACCCCCCCCCCCAAAAAAAAAAACCAGCCCTGATCTGAAAATGTTGTAAAGACCATTTGTTCCATTTCTTCTCTCAAGTCTGGATTTGTGTTGGAACAGTTGAGTCCAGAAGTTTCTGCAACAATCCCACTGGGAGTCTACATTGTATCTTTAGTAGGGAGGATGCATATACTGTTATAGTATGCCAACTAGGTCATACCTGGGGAAATTGTGTGGCAATTAGGACTCAAGTTTACTGCCTCTGTAGCTTATTTGGCAGTAAGTAACATGGCCCCTCTTTGCTGACATACACAGAAGAGAACAAGACAAGCCATGGGCATCTGGCACCCAATTGTTGGTCTTGCAATTCTTGATTATATCAATCCGTTTTTAAGATGAGTTGCCACTTTGAAATCCAAGAGATTTGTTCATATTACAATTTAATAAAGGCATCCTCAGAAACAAAAACAACTGGTTCTAGTTTTATAATACTTACCAAAGTGCTCACTAAGCGCTTGTATTAATTTACATAAGTCTGACTTCAACTCTATTTATCGTAATTTATTGTAATTTTCTGAAAATTAGCCTTCCCTGGGTCCTATGGTCAATGCATAGTCACCATGTGATAAATCAAGGCTGTGTTGAACACCAATGTGTTCTAGTATCTTCTATGATGAGCCAGTTGATCTCATCCACTTGGATATCACAGTAACTAGTCTCAATAACTTCCTTTCTTTAAGCTGTATCTGACAGAAAAATGGAAACACAGTGTTCAAAGGAAATGGTAGTCACTATCATGTATTTTCCTTTTTTTGCACTTGAATTGTTCAAAGTAGTGAGACAGGCTGGATATGGCTTATACAGAATGTGAGGGAGGAGTTGAAGATTTCAGCCCATGGACCAAATGCCTTGTCATACTCCTTGTACATGCTTGCTAATCTGTGGCATGTCAGAGCTTGAACAGCAGTGTCTGATAGGCCTATCACTTTCCTGAAAGGAATCTGTCCCACAATCCCATCCCTTGTACGTGACACAAGTCTCTTTGCAGCCAGCTGAGCAGGCTGCCAGTTCTCAGACACCAAGGCAGTTACTCCCAAGGGGAGAAGGTGACAGAAGGCCAATAACACGATCAGGCACTGAGAGTCTGCGTGTGATCTGTGTGCTCTGAGTTTGCCACATAGCTATGAATGGAATCCATAAAATGTGGGTGTCCTCACATTTCTTCCTGGTAGCATTTGGTGACATTTGCCATTGAGCAGAGGCATGCAATAAATGTTGATGATTGTGATAAAGATTTATATAACATCTTGCAATATGTGGAATGTTCCTCCAGCAAAAGCAGGCATAATATAAATAACGTATTGGGCAGAAGGTTTGGTGATTTATGGCTTCATAGAAATGGTTCATAAAATGTTAGAGCTAGGAGGCTAGTAGACACATAGATACCTACAGCTCCCTCACTTACAGATACTAAAAGAGGCTCTAAAACTATAATGACTTCCTCAAGGCCAGATATTAGTCATCAAATATAAAAATTAAGATGCATTTAGAAAAGAAATAAGTTTGGAAATGAAGCTTGAAATAAACTTGGTTGTTTGTAGACAAATCTTTTTAGAGGGTGAGATGAAAGTCCTGGCATGAGATCCACCAACTCAGTTTCTAGACCAATTCTGGATGATTCAGGACAGCACACAGCCTGGGCCCCACGGGTACTCCTACAGGATGGCCATGTGCTCTGAACCTGGCATGGGTAAGCGCAGCAAGCAACCATGATCATTGCCACTGTTCTTCCTGAAATGACGATTGACTGGGTAGCCCAAGTGTGAGATGATACTCTCATTTGTAAAACATTTTTAGACATGCCATCCCAAATCCATATTTATAAATCAGACAATAGATTAAAATATATAATGTATAAAATGTACATAATATACATAAATGCCTAAAGTGTATATAAAGGTATAAATTGTATAATATCTAATGAAGTATAAAACAGAATAAGATTGAAATAAATATATGTTAATACATGGGGCTTATTTTACTGGTTTGTTGATTTTTCTCACGTTTAAATATTTTTGTAATTTAAAAAAATGGAGGAAAATATGAAAAAAATAAGCATTTTCTCTTTTTCTATTCCGTCTGAGTGTAGTTCAAGGATGCAAGGGGTGGCAGTGGACAGATCCCAAAACAGCACGTGACCTGTGGTTCCAAGAGTGGAGTTTGCAAAGGGGAGACAAGTCACCACATCTAGGGAAACTGCAGATACTTTAAGCCCAGTCATGACATAAGTTCCTGCTTCTTCTTGACTCATACCCAATACATCACTAAATTTCCTAATGTCAACCACCTACTATTTAGTACAAGATGGTGTTGCTGCCAAAAGGCTTTTTGTGGCATTTATTTTCATCTCACCTTCTATATAGGATATGATCTTTTCCCAAGAATTAAAAACATACGGTATAAGGGTAATTCTTCATAAAAAATGACAGCCAGAAAATGATGTATTTAGGGAATGGGAACAGATATGATATTGGACTCCATAATCACTCACTCACTACCAAAATTTGCAGACTGTTCTGGAGAGAAGCAAATCAACAGGGAACAATATGTGCACTAAATTAACAACAAACACAAATAAGGCTTCAGAGGGAGGGCTGAATAACCCCATCAGAGGTGATCAGACGCCAGAGACCCAGGCTGAGTTGGACCAGGCCAACTCAGAAAATACTCCCCATATCATGGACTCCTATTTATGTGAGGAGTTATTGGCACTTGACATCAACATCAACGTGTACATTTTAGAGGTCACCACTCCTGGGTATGGATCCAGAGCTATCTGATCTTATATCAGTTGTTTACAGCATTTCTTTTTTAAATATCTCATCCTGCTGTCATCTTGTATGAAATTCTGCTGAAGCTCTTCATATTTTTTTTTCATTTTGTAAATAGATTTGGAAAATCTCACCTGACTTTTTGCATCAAAATTTCAGTTAAGCCGGGCACTAGTCGCTCACACCTGTAATACTAGCTACTCAGGAGGCTGAGATCTGAGGATCGCGGTTCAAAGCCAGCCCAGGCAGGAAAGTCTGTGAGACTCTTATCGCTAATAAACCACTAGAAAACCGGAGGTGGTGTTGTAGCTCAAGAGGTAGAGGGCTCACCTTGAGCTGAAGAGTGCAGGGACAGTGCCCAAGCCCAGAGTTCAAGCCCCACGACCGACCAAAAAAAATGTTTTTTACAGTTACCCAGGGGAGAAAATCACTATTAGGGAACATCATTTCTTGTTCACCTCTCTGTCTCCAGTGCTTATCTAGCACAGTGCTTTATATATACAGGGTGCTCAGCTGTGTATGCCGGACTTTTGAGCTTGTCCTATGTAACTTCTCTGCTTTCCTGAAATACTTTCACTCAATATGTGTCCATCTCCATCGATGTTAACCTGGTTTTTTTTTTTTTTTTTACTACTTCAAGCCTTTTCTCTCTCGCCCTCTCCTTTTCCCTACCCCCTCTCACCCAGGATCTATGTGGAACCTTTACGACTCTTTTCTTTTTGGTGTAGTCAATGTGCCCAGCTCCTGTTTCTCCACATTATCCCATCATTGTTCTTGAAGTTACACAGAACCAGCAGGGTACAATAGAGCACATACCAGCCTCAGAGCTAAAAGACCTGGGGTTTAGTTTCATTCTTCTATTAGCTATTCAATCTGATGAAAATATCCTTTCTATAGACGTCATATCTTTTCCATTAAATACTGGAACTCCAGCTCTAAAAGGTTATGATTGCTTTCTCAACTGTAAGGTTGTCTAAGAGCAGAGGTCAGTACTATTAGTGATATTTTTTATATTAGTACCTATATATTTGACATGTGATCCATAAATATTTGTGTCAGCATGGTCATGAATGCTTAAAAATTGAATTCTAGGTGTTATAGATTGATTATGACAGGGTTGTTTGGAGAAAAGGTGTTATCAGTCATAAAATAGAGACAGAACACCTGTAGCAGGAGCCAGGAGGATTGTCCTCTGGCCGTGGCCTGCCACTTACCATCTTGCTCATTTACTTGCTTTACCTCTCCAGTTTCAGCTTCTATTTTATAAAGACAGAAAATTGGAGGCGATAATCATTTCAGTATTTCTGAGAACAGCAGAGGTTTTCTACTCTAGAGGAACTTTGTTCTTTCAGATCTCACCCAGTATATATACCTTTTAGAAAACAGAAACCACACAATCATTTGTGGGGTGGTGGATATGCTTAGAAATACCAGTACCACTCACCTGGTGCCCTTGGGGGAAGTTCCTGAGTGACAGCAAATTCAAGGAAGCCACTGAGAATTGGGCAGAGGCCCAGTGGGGAAGAGCCAGGAACAAAGCCCAGCTGCTCCTTTAGTCCTTCAGCAGTCAGGACTGAGGCGTGCTGTTCCTTTCAGCAGCGAGAGGAAGGTGACAAGAAACCTGAGAACAAGGAACTTAATTATGACTAAAGCTTTCAGGCACATGGCAGACCTGCTCAGCTCTGATTACACAGCTTAACACTTTCAGTTCCTGTCTTCTGTTCTGGCTGAGGGTAAGACAACTCGGAAATCATAGTGTTGTCTCATGAAACCTACCTTCGCTTATGGGTTGAACCAACCTAGAACTTGAACATTAAATGCAAAATGTTATTCAGAATGCGAAATGCAGACTGTACACGTTGCTTTCTTGTGTTTGTGCAAAGCATAAGCATTTCTCAACAAAGCTCCACTCCTTCATTAGTTCATTGCTCAACATGACCACTCATTACTCCATTCACTTGGCAAGCATTTTCTCCATACCCATGGTGGGTCAAGCTCTCTCCTATTAGGAAAATAAAAGTCAAACAGAGTTAGTTGTGACCTTGGAGGTTTCTGCAGTTTAATGAGGAGACAGATAATTATGATATGTCATGATAAACGTAATAGAGCATTCTTATTCTCCAGCTCTGCTGTTCTTAAGTCTCTTTCATAACAACTGTCCCAGTTTGTAGTTATTTTATTTGTGTGACTATGTTGCTTGGTCTTTCCAATTACAGTACCACTTCTACAAAGGCAAAAGAGAGATCTTGTCCGATGTTTTCATTCTGTGTAACTCCCGTCTAGAAAAGGACCTGGTGGACAATAGTATGTGCTCAACAATATTTGCAAAATAAGTAGGTAAGTTTGATGTACAATTATTTTGTTGACTCAGGAAGTAACCATCCATGTGTATTTTAATGGATAGAACTAACAGAAGGTTTTGTAAACTGGAATAGCTATAAGCTAAACTTTCAAATTATAGGAAGCATATGTCTAGAGAGTATTATAAATGTAAAGGGCATATTACTAGATAATATTAGATATCTGCCTCTGGATAACAAAAGACTACTTCCATTTTTTGAAAGGAGAATGTAGAATAAAAGTTTTGAACAGACAACTATGAGAGAAGAGAGAGGAAGATCCAGACATAGACTTCCAGTTTTGCTTGAAGATCAACAGCTATTTCTCTGGCCAGCTGCTTGTCTAAACACATCTCAGGGTAGCAGGTTAAACACTCTGAGAGAGGAAAGATGTTTCTACAGCTTTTCATTCCCCCACGCTCCCTCAGAACTCTCAATGGCCTAATGTGTTCATTTACAATAGGTATCCAGATTTCTCTGGAAGGCTTTCTACCTCCTCTTGCCCCACTCATGGACTTGGGAGTGCTAAGTGGGAAGCTAATACTAGACTCTTCCTCTGGAAGACTGCTAAGTCACTGTGGCCTGTCATCATGGACCCTCTGAAACAAGTACAATGGGCCTAGAAAGCTTCAAGATCTGGGGCATGATTGGGTGAGGACATTTGTCAACCAATGTGCTCTGCTGCTTATCATCTCCCCAGAGAAAGACGGAACAAATATTCTCACCCACACCAAGTGCAGACAGCTGTGACTGAGGCAATATTACTGCCCACCAGGCACAGAACTTCCTGCTGGGGTTAGAGCCTGAGGAAATAAACTCATCCTCACCTCCATAGGTTACTCAGAGCAGAGAGAGGGTGGAAGCTCAGTAAGGGATACTGGGGAGATATCAATCACCACTCACACAGGAGTCTGATGGCAAGCCCAGACACACAGTAACGTAACTACGTGGCATGAACGACAAAGAGGAACAGTTAAAAGCAGCAAGATAAATCTGAGTTTACCTATAAAGGAACCTAAATTAAAGTGGCAGCAGGCCTTAACAGAAACAATAGAAACCACAAACTGATGGATAATATTTTCCAAGATATGAAAGAAAGTAACTACCCTTGCCAAGACAGTTTGGTGATAAACATTCAAAAATGAGGATGGAATAAAAGATATGCAGATTGGGAAGAAAGAAATAATGCTGTCTTGGTTCATATATCACACCATTTTCCATGTAGAAAATCTGAATTAACAACAAACACTCTGAGAACTAATGTGTAATGGCGAAAAATTTGCAGAATATAAAATCAACAACAATGACAAAAAAATCAAGCATTTTCCTATGTGCCAACAATAAGTGGAAGGAATTTGAACTTTAAAAATATACTACCATTGGGCTGGGAAGGTGGCTCAGTGGTAGAGTGCTTGCTTTGCATGCCTGAGGCCCTGGGTTCGATTCCTCAGCACCACATAAGCAAAAAGAAAAAAGCCAGAAGTGGCGCTGTGGCTCAAGGGGTAGAATGCTAGCCTTGAGCTGAAGAGCTGAGGGACAGCACCCAGGCCCAGAGTTCAGGCCCACGAGCGGACCCCCCCCCCCCAAAAAAAAAATACTACCATTTACAGTAGTTCTTGTCTCAAATTAAATACTTAGATATAAGTCTGACAAAATATGTGCAGGATCTACACAAGGAAAACTTCAACACTGATGAAAGAAATTTTAAAAAGCAAGCAAGTAAAGAGACCATATTCAAGAGTAGTAAGAGTCAAGAGTGGCAAGATGTCAGTTATTCTCAACTTGATTGATAGATTCTCAATCAAAATCTTAGAAAATTATCTTGTGGCTATGAATAAACTGATCATCAAGTTTACATGGAGTGACAAATAAATGAAACCAAAATAAAAACAGCTAACTTAGTATTGGAGAACAAAGTCAGAGAACTTCAACACTTATGAGAAATCCAGTTATCAAGACAGTGTATGACTGGCAAAAGAATAAATACTAGATAAATGAAATGGATAAAGACCCAGATGTAGACTCATATAAATATAATCAACTGATCTGACAAAGAAGGAAAGATGATACAGCAGAGAAAACTTTCTCAAATGGTTCTGAAACAACGTGACATCTGCATGCAAAACAAACCAATAATCAGTCTGGACACGGACTTTATACTCATCACAAAAATTGAGTCACAGAACTAATGTAATGTGCAATCTTACCACAGAATGTAATATGCAAAACTAAAATTCCTAGAAGGCAGAAGAAGCAGAACCTATATGCAATTTGGTATAGCGATGATTTCTGAATTCGTGTTGCAAGTACATTTCATTACAGTGAAAGCCCCACATCTGTTCTGACATCATGTATTAAACAAGTGAGCTTGAGAAACTACACATTCCCTAATCATACCTGCCCACAGAAACCAAGTATGATGTCCGTCTCCTTTCAGCATACCAGCTCTGTCCAGTCCATGTGTGATTGGTAGAACCTAACTGGTATCTAGAACGCAGGGTACCAGAGCCTGGTAAAGGTAATTTAGCGGTATAGTCTTTAGAAATACTTAAATTGATGTCCTCTTCTCTTTCTTTTTTTTTTAATCGTGAAAATACCATACAGAAGGGTTATCCTCTTCTATTTCTTTCCTCAAGGTTTTGTAGTTTTCATGTAGAGGTCTTTCAGTTCCTTTATTAAGCTAATACCTAAGTGTTATATT